>NC_042962.1:49219295-49891795 GCF_901001165.1 Salmo trutta | reverse complement strand
CCAGGAGAGAAGGGAGGATATGGGGAGGAGAGGTGGGTGGGTGGGGGGATTATGTGAAGAGGGGTGAGGGACAAAGCTGCTCTCTCTCTCTTTAATGCACACATCTATTTATTTCTCTCTCTCTGTGCTGCTCTCTGTTCTCTGGGTTAGTGTATGGGACAGTGCACCCAGGCATTTGTCCCTGGCTCCATGCTCTGGCATACACACCACTGCAACAACCACCACAGCCCTCTCCTCTGCTATGTTCTGTCCTCCACCTCTCTCTGCTTCTACACTCCAACCCCCCCCCCCCCCCCCATCTTCCAGCTGGGTCTGCACCTGAGCTCAGCCACGAAGGGCTCCGACCCCGACTGACCTGGCTTTGAGAGGAGGAACGAAGAAAGGTGAGAACTGGAAAAGGAGAGAGAGGAGAAAGAGAGAGAGGAGAGGGAAGGAGAGACAGAGTGCAAGAGAAAGGAAGAGAGAAAGGAAAGAGAAAGAGGAGAGGGAGAGGGGGAAAGAGGGAGAGAGAGAGCAGGATAGAGGGAGTGAGGCCATTGTAATCATGACACTGTAATGGCTAATGGTTTTCACATTACGTTGTTATATTTATGGTCATTCCCGCTTGGCGGTTGATTAGCTCAGTGTCGCTTATTATTGGGCTCGCCATTCAACACACACACACACACACACACACACACACACACACACACACACACACACACACAGCGGCCTGTATGCCCCCAGATCTTTGCCCAAGGCACTTTTGGTTTTGTATTTTTGAATTAATTGCGCTGGCGTTCAAGTGTTGGTCCAGATGTCACTGTGACCGGCGGGGATTATTAGAAATCTGTTTCCCAGATCATTTATGTGGACCAGTTCAAGGAACGCTCAGATCTGGACACATCTTTGACTGTGACACTCAAGAAGTTTCAGCAAAAACAGAGAAAACTGATTGCTAATGTAGAGAATCATGGTCTTCTTCCAAAAATGAACTTCATCTACACACCCCGAATATCACCATGTGGTACATTCTGTCTGGTCTCCAATGACCATCATGGATGCCCAGGGGTCACTTGGGGCCCTGCAATCTTCCTGGTTGTGCCAAAAGCACTGTGCACTTTGGCAGGACTCAGAGCCTAATGAACTCATCAGCCAGCTGGAGGGGCTTGGATGGGCTTGGAGGGGGAAGGTTTAGAGAGGAGCAGAGGAGGGACTTGGAAGGGGACGGTTTAGAGAGTAGCACAAGAGGGACTTAGAAGGGGAAGGTTTAGAGAGGAGCACAGGAGGGACTTAGAAGGGGAAGGTTTAGAGAGGAGCACAGGAGGGACTTAGAAGGGGAAGGTTTAGAGAGGAGCACAGGAGGGACTTGGAAGGGGAAGGTTTAGAGAGGAGCACAGGAGGGACTTAGAAGGGGAAGGTTTAGAGAGGAGCACAGGAGGGACTTAGAAGGGGAAGGTTTAGAGAGGAGCACAGGAGGGACTTGGAAGGGGAAGGTTTAGAGAGGAGCACAGGAGGGACTTGGAAGGGGAAGGTTTAGAGAGGAGCACATGGGCAGGCCTGGGTGCTGTGTGCCACAACCACAAGAGATGACAGGCCAAGAACGAGGGATGGAGATGGAAGGATGGAATGGGAAAGAAGAAGGCACATTGGAGAAGTGAAAGTTGGGAAGATGGGAGGAAAGGATGGACGGAGATGGAGGGAGTACATATGTGTCTACTGCAGATGTAGAGGAGCGAGGTGGAAAAAGGAGAGAGGAATTATACAAAGCGAGAGAGAGAGAGAGAGAGAGAGAGAGAGAGAGAGAGGGTCAAATGGAGAATGAGGACACTAGATAAGAAGAAGAGAGGAGAAGAAGATGTAAACACGGGCTCTGGCTTTCTGAGAAATCTGACAAGAAGTATTGAAAATTGTAAGTGGGGAAGCATGCTGGGCCATTGGTGATTAATGGTGCTTTCTCAAGTCTCTACTCTTATGTCATCATGCCTTGTTACGAAAGCTGAAAACAACCCATCTCTTCTCTTCAGTTTATCCAACAGGTTATATACACATATTCAACATAAAAACACTCTTTCTTTTCCTTGTCAGTCTTAATTCTCTAATAAAACTTAAATATCCATATTTCCCCTGTGAACGTATCTGTGCATACAGTGCCTTCAGAAAGTATTCATACCTCTTGAATTATTTTACATTTTGCTGTGTTACAGCCTGAATTCAAAATGGATTAAATCTATATTTTTTTCACCCATCTACACACAATACCCCATAATGACAATGTGAAAACATGTTTTTAGAAATCTTGTATTGATAATGAAATACAGAAATATCTCATTTACACAAGTATCCACACCCCTGAGTCAATACCTTGTAGAAGCACCTTTGGCGGCTATTATAGCTAGGTGTCTTTCTGGGTAAGTATCTAAGAGCTTTGTACACCTGGCTGTACAGTATTAGCTCATGATAAAAAATCTAACTATGACAATTTGATTGTTGGTCATTGCTAGACAGCCATTTTCAGGTCTCGCCATAGATTTTCAAGACGATTTAAGTCTAAACTGTAACTTGGCCACTCAGAAGCATTCAATGTCGTCCTGATAAGCAACTCCAGTGTATATTTGGCCATGTGTTGTAGGTTATTGTCCTGCTGAAAGGTCAATTCATCTCCCAGTGTCTGTTGGAAAGCAGACTGAATGTTAGGCGCCTCCTAGTAGGAGGGAGGTGCATGGAATCAGGAGCAGGAGAGCGAGGAAGTCCCAGTGGCACAATCGTTTATTTTAAAGCTGTCCCAAACAAAACACAACACGTGGGAAACACGCAAAAAACGAAGTCGCCACACATAGGGAAGAAACGCAACACACGGAGGAGAAACTTCTACTTCTCGAATGAAATAAATCAAAATGGTAACATACCGTGAGCAAAGAACAAACCCCGTGGTGCAACACGCAGCCACCTTCGGTGGAAGTTGTGACTCTGAAAAAGGTTTTCCTCTAGGATTTATTTATTTTAATTTTTATTCCGTTTATTTTTTTTTTTTTTAAACGACCTAGTCCTTGCCAATGACAAGCATACCCGTAACATGATGCAGCCACCACCATGCTTGAAAATATGAAGAGTTTTTGCAAAAAGTGAATTGCTTTGCCAATTATTTTTTGCAGTATTACTTTAGTTGTAAAGGATGCATGCCTTGGAATATTTTTATTCTGTACAGGTTTCCTTCTTTTCACTCTGTCATTTAGATTAGTATTGTGGAGTAACTACAATGTTGTTGATCCATCCTCAGTTTTCCCATATCACAACCATCTAACGCTGTAACTATTTTAAAATCCCCATTGGCCTGATAGTGAAATCCCTGAGCAGTTTCCTTCCTCTCCGGCAACTGAGTTAGTAAGGACGCCTGTATCTTTGTGGTGACTGGGTGTATTGATAGACCATCCATAGCCTAATTAATAACTTCACCATGCTCAAAGAGCTATTCAGTGTCTGCTTTTTTTTTACACATCTACCAATCAGTGCCCTTCTTTGCAAGGCATTGAAAAACCTCCCTGGTCTATGAGGTTGAATATATGCTTGAAGTTCACTACTCGATTGAGGGACCTTACAGATAATTGTATGTGTGGGGTACAGAGATGAGGTAGTCATTCAAAAATCATGTTAAACACTATCATTGAACACAGAATAAGTCCATGCAACTTATTACGCGATTTGTAAAGCACATTTTTAACTCCTGAACTTAACTAAGCTTGCCATAACAAAGGAGTTGAACGCTTATTGACTCGAAACATTTCAGCTTTAAATGTTTTATTAATTTCAAAAACGATCCACAAAAAAAATAGCACTTTGATATTATGGGGTATTGTGTGTAGATCAGTGGAACAAAATCTCACCCTATTTTAAATTCAGGCTGTAACACAACAAAAAGTGGGAAAATGTAAAGGGGCGTGAAAACTTCCTGAAGACACTGTGTGTGTGTATATGTGTGTGTGTCTCCATGAGAAGACCTTTGTGTCCATATGTGTCTCCATGCCTGTGTACGGCGCGCCGGCGTCCTGCTGGGGACACCAGATGGTGCAGAGGTCTGCCGTGGCGATGGCCACATTCTCACATGGGAGCCCTTGCTCCGGCTCCCACACCTCCTGTTCAACACAGTTCGCCCCCCCCCAACAGACCTCCCCACAGCCAGAGTCCACCCCGCCGACGCTACACAGCTACGCTACACAGCACCAAGAGCATGACACACAGCAACACCAGGACAGCTCCTTAATGGGCTCACTGTGCCAACGGGTCCCTCCGTTCCCATCTGACATGTGTGCTTTGGTGTTTGTGTGGGTAGATGCAAATGTAGTGGCGTTAAGTTATTCCCTGGAAATGATGGAGGTTACACTTTTTCTTTTCAATCCACATTGGAGGTCCTTGTTGGGAGCAACACAAATATTTTTGTGATTAGAGGATAGTTTTGCCGACTTGCATTAAAGGGAAAATCCACTCAAAAATGATATTTTGGTATTGTTTTGCATTTTGCATCATCGTGGTGATGTGGCCTGCGACACTTTGCTTCTTGAAAGTCCAATATCTTGATAACTTGACTGCTGACATGCAAAACATTTAGGGACTGTATCAACAGTGGATTAATGAAAAAAACATCAAAAGATTTTACCTTTAACATGTAACAATCAACAAAATAACAGAAAGTTGACATCAATCTAAACACAAAACAGCTTCTGTCTAGACAGGTCTTGAAGTTGAGTGACACACTGACTGATGGCCAACTGGCCCAGACAGACTGGACTGAGCTGAGGGTTGGTCACAATGTCCTCTGTCTCTATCTGCAGAGAGAGTCCTCCCAAACAGACCCCTGTGGCACCACATCTCCTGAGACAACACAACACCATAAACCTCCTGACAAAGTGACTAATCCCTCCCATTTCATCGCTCGCTCCGTCTCACTGGGCCCAGGAACATCGCCGGGAAGGGTCTGTGTGTGTGTGTGTGTGTGTGTGTGTGTGTGTGTGTGTGTGTGTGTGTGTGTGTGTGTGTGTGTGTGTGTGTGTGTGTGTGTGTGTGTGTGTGTGTGTTCCGACAGGTTTGGACAGGAGAATGGGTGTCAGAAGAGATTGAGAGAGGGCTGAGAATGGGGCTTATTCAAGAGGGTTTATATTTCTATTGTCACAGAACGTTCCGATGGAAATGTACAGTATTGTGTACAACAGACATCAGCTTTCTTCTACATTACAATATATTACCTTTCTGCATTACAGTATATTACCTTTCTACATTACAGTATATTACCTTTCTACATTACAGTATATTACCTATCTACATTACAGTATATTACCTTTCTACATTACAGTATATTACCTTTCTACATTACAGTATATTACCTTTCTACATTACAGTATATTACCTTTCTTTCTGTAATGTTCTAAAAGCTGAAGAATACATCACTGAAGATTATTTGGGGGATGAACCAGTCATCTTCCCAAGTCAGTACATCATCTGTGCATTAATTGCCACATCCTTGGGGCAGCCTGTATCTGTGGCTTGGACAGGGGCCTGGGGGGTCCAAGGGGTCCGGGGACCACAGACCGCCACGCTGGTCTTTGGAGCAATTACAGCGGCTCGCTGCACTGCCGCTGTCAGACTGCCTCTGTCCCCTGCCCCCTGACATGTCTCCTATACCCCCACAACCCCTCTCCATACATACCCCCCGCTGCCTCTCTCTCTGTGTCACATCTCCTGTCTATCATCTCCTCCACACACACACACACATACACAGTCACACACACACACACACGTGTGCAGACACACACACTATACCGGCCCTTTTTACATAGATCTGTTCCTCCTGGCACTGTAGCCAATGCCCCTGTGTGTGTGCGTGTGTGTGTGTGTGTGTGTGTGTGTGTGTGTGTGTGTGTGTGTGTGTGTGTGTGTGTGTGTGTGTGTGTGTGTGTGTGTGTGTGTGTGTGTGTGTGTGTGTGTGTGTGTGTGTGTGTGTGTGTGTAGTGGCTCCGGGCCACAGCAAGTCAGCCATGGTCCCCTCATCCTTTTAATCACCTCGTTAGGCGCAGTCAGTCACAACACTCTCTGGTCACCGGCTCTCTTCAGGACCCCTGGCCTTCTGACCCAGTCCTGGTGGTACCACTGGAGGAGAGGAGGAGAGGAGAGGAGGAGAGGGGAGGAGAGTAGGAGAGGGGAGGAGGAGAAGAGAAGAAAAGAGAAGATGAGGAGGAGTGTGAGACAGGATCTGTCATCTTCAACCAGCAACACAGAGAGAGTCTGGTCAGACTGGCAGGCCCACAATGCCCACAAGCCCCCTTAAACCAATAACTGGGGCCCTGCCTGGCCCTGCAGCTCTATGCATGATTGTTCTGTATGATGTCCACTCACTGATAACTGTTATCTGTTGTATCAGCCCCTCCGTCCTGTATGATGTCCACTCACTGATAACTGTTATCTGTTGTATCAGCCCCTCCGTCCTGTATGACGTCCACTCACTGATAACTGTTATCTGTTGTATCAGCCCCTCCGTCCTGTATGACGTCCACTCACTGATAACTGTTATCTGTTGTATCAGCCCCTCCATCCTGTATGACGTCCACTCACTGATAACTGTTATCTGTTGTATCAGCCCCTCCGTCCTGTATGACGTCCACTCACTGATAACTGTTATCTGTTGTATCAGCCCCTCCGTCCTGCATGATGTCCACTCAGTGATAACTGTTATCTGTTGTATCAGCCCCTCTGTCCTGCATGATGTCCACTCACTGATAACTGTTATCTGTTGTATCAGCCCCTCTGTCCTGCATGACGTCCACTCACTGATAACTGTTATCTGTTGTATCAGCCCCTCCGTCCTGTATGACGTCCACTCACTGATAACTGTTATCTGTTGTATCAGCCCCTCCGTCCTGTATGACGTCCACTCACTGATAACTGTTATCTGTTGTATCATCCCCTCCGTCCTGTATGACGTCCACTCACTGATAACTGTTATCTGTTGTATCATCCCCTCCGTCCTGTATGACGTCCACTCACTGATAACTGTTATCTGTTGTATCAGCCCCTCCGTCCTGTATGACGTCCACTCACTGATAACTGTTATCTGTTGTATCAGCCCCTCCGTCCTGTATGACGTCCACTCACTGATAACTGTTATCTGTTGTATCAGCCCCTCCGTCCTGTATGACGTCCACTCACTGATAACTGTTATCTGTTGTATCATCCCCTCCGTCCTGCATGACGTCCACTCACTGATAACTGTTATCTGTTGTATCAGCCCCTCCGTCCTGTATGACGTCCACTCACTGATAACTGTTATCTGTTGTATCATCCCCTCCGTCCTGTATGACGTCCACTCACTGATAACTGTTATCTGTTGTATCAGCCCCTCCGTCCTGTATGACATCCACTCACTGATAACTGTTATCTGTTGTATCAGCCCCTCCGTCCTGTATGACGTCCACTCACTGATAACTGTTATCTGTTGTATCAGCCCCTCCGTCCTGTATGACGTCCACTCACTGATAACTGTTATCTGTTGTATCAGCCCCTCCGTCCTGTATGACGTCCACTCACTGATAACTGTTATCTGTTGTATCAGCCCCTCCGTCCTGTATGACGTCCACTCACTGATAACTGTTATCTGTTGTATCAGCCCCTCCGTCCTGTATGACGTCCACTCACTGATAACTGTTACCTGTTGTATCATCCCCTCCGTCCTGTATGACGTCCACTCACTGATAACTGTTATCTGTTGTATCAGCCCCTCAGTCCTGCATGACGTCCACTCACTGATAACTGTTATCTGTTGTATCAGCTCTTCCTTCCTTCGGATCCTATTGACACAAGAGATGATGTGAGGTCATCTTCACGGTGACAGTGTATTGATCACGTCTTTCGTGGGACTTCACTTGTGTTGATTTTGTAGGTGGTCATCTGTGGGGGGTTTTCTGGCAGGCAGTCATCCTCGTATAACATTGATTGTTTGACAACTGTGTTTGACTATTGATCGTTTTCTTTTCTATAATAATCATGTCAAAATACATTTAACCAAAACCAAAAAAGAAAAGAAAAAGAGAAGGTACGCTGTAGATCTAGTATGTCTACATGCTGCCGTCTGATGTTGAAGGGAAACTGTAGACCGATCCATCTGCTGACAACAGAGGGGCGATGTTAGAATCTGGATTCTATGTCTATGGTTGGAATAGTGGTGGCTCTGCCTTTTATAATAGAACAATCTAATGGTCAGAAATCGGACTAGAGTTGTCGAAATAAAAACCGAGTTGGAAATATGGACCAAATAGCAACAAATCCGCAAAATGCAGTGCATGTATTTGATTTGATGAATTCATGTTAGACTTCTAATGTTGAACCTCTTGCTCTGAACGTCACGTTTTCTTAACCTGTTTCAACCTCAATGTAATATAATTATTTAAGGCCTAATAGCCTAATAAGGAAGTTTCAGTCTCGAAGTGAAATAACTTGCCAATTAAATCACCTTTTATAATGTAAACCAACCTTACTGGTTGTTTCAATAAAATAGTTATTTTTTTCCTTGATTTGCTTATATATTCATTTAATAAAAAATATGCAGATTTTAATTTTTTATTGTATAGGTCAGAATTTGAATTAATCTGGAGAAAAAAATCTAAATGTTTTAAGTCCTTATTATCCATTATCGTACTCATCTCTGGTTCCTCTTTGCCCACTAACCCCAGAGGGACTACTGGAGGGCTGAGAGGCGTGAGTAGAGAGAGGGAGGTGAGAGGGAGGGGGCGGTGTTAGACAATACCATTCCTCAAATATATTCCGTCCCTCCGTTTCTCAAGTAAGCCTTTATTAGTTGGGATCGTTTGGATCTTATCTCTCATAGAAGCCGCGCGCTGGACCCGAGAACGTTCGGAAAACACAGAAGTGGAAAAGGAAGGGATTATCTTCCGGCTTTTCAATGCACTGACTACTGGCACACGGTGCACGAGGGCCTTTCTTATCACCGTCATCTCCATCAAGAAGAACGGACAAATATCTGCACTTTCAGCGAGATCTTATCGACACAACAATCTATTGTTTCCCAGCTGGGTGTTCACAAGGCACAAGATTTTTATCTTCAGAAATATTTATCACATAGTCGTTAACTATACTATCAACTATACTATCATCTTCCCAACGAAGTGATATACCACAACTTGAAATTAGAGGGTTCTGAGATAAACAAAATTGTATGTTTGATTCGACTGTTCAAAATCTCCAAAAGTAAACAGCGATTAATGTTATAAGGCTGTCAACAGTAGCCTATAATTCCTGTAATGAATTGGACTAAATAAGATGGTTTGTGAAAAAAAACGAAGGGAAGCACAGAGTTAATTTGGAGTTGGAGTTTACTCCAACAGCTATCAACAATCATCAGACAGTTGTGTCTCTCAGCTGTTTGTCAAGGTAAGTGTCCAATTAACAAGTAGGCCTAAGAAAAAACAAAAAATGTATACGAGGTATTGACCGTTTCTTTATTAAGTCTGTATTACATATTTACAACAAAGTACACAGCTCGTATTTTTCCATTGCATTGTTGATACAACAACATTTTGTGTGGCCGAATTCAATGTCCGGCAGATGTCAACAATTTTAGCCTTCTTTCAATGTTGTTCCATGCTGTCAAGTCATACCGCTCGAGCCAAGCAGATGTGTTCATCTCACTGTGACAGATGGACGACTTTGAATATGGAATATGTTAATTTGAATAGCATGATTTCTCTCAATATTTACCATAATTTGCTTTAATATTCAGAAAAATGCAATGTTTGCGGCAAAACAAATCATAAGAACTGACACATAAGTGAAAAGAAAATGGCCTATATTTAATATTTAATGCTCGATAACAAAAATCATTGTATAATAAATTATGCATTGGAAAAAATAGAAGTGCAAAAACCTATTACAATTTACAGTATTCCGATCACTGTCTGTTGCTTTTGCAATTTCCATTAAGACTATCACATTTCTAAGTCTTTGGCACTTGATCTTAAATGATCTATTTTATGATTATGGTCTGCCTATCATCTACCCTCTGTGACAGGTCATATCAAGACAGCGATGCAAAAACTACTCCCAATCATTATATTGAAGGAAAAAGTATTATTGTGTTCACAACATAATACTAAATGAATCAATAATATCTCTCTCTCCAGCTCTTTTTGGATACGAACTGAAAAACATATGAAAAGCCTGAAAATGATGCTGAGTCCAGACCAAGCTGATTCCGACCTCGGATGGGGACAATCCGATGCAGAGTCGGTGCTCAACGACCTCAAGGTCGGGTGCCTGTCCGACGAACCGATGGAGGGGGAGGGGAAGACGAGGTCGCTGACCCAACCGACCCTCAGCAGGGAGGAGAAGAGACGGAGGAGACGTGCGACGGCCAAGTACCGCTCGGCCCATGCCACGCGCGAGAGGATCCGCGTGGAAGCGTTCAATGTGGCCTTCGCTGAACTGAGAAAGTTGCTGCCAACCCTTCCCCCTGACAAGAAACTCTCCAAGATCGAGATCCTCAGACTTGCAATATGCTATATCTCCTATCTCAATCACGTTCTGGACGTCTAGTTGAAATTAGTGAGATACATTTTCAAATGGGAGAATTGGACAAGGAGAATGGAGGGACCAGAAAGAAATATGGGTGATATGTCACTTGTGAAATCGGGGATACATGAAAGTTGCCAGAAAGTACAAAAAAAAAGGGGGGGGGGGGGGAGAAGGAGTCTGCAGCCTACAGCCTACTTATCCATGATTTTGAAGAAATGCCTGTTTGGTATTGCGTTTTGGTGAGGCTGGGTAACCCAGATGAACGAAAGAATGGATGTAAACGGAATGATATAGCTGCTTTATAGACATAGCATAGTCGATGTTTCCATAAAGGAGAACAAGTTCAAATGCATTAATGCATTAGTGCCACTTATGACGCGTACAATTGTGACCTTCATCATTGTTATTTAAGTTGGTGGAATTATTTATTTAAATGTGTTAATATTGAAGGTTCTCTTATTTATTTATGTTTATAATAGACTAACGTATTTTATATAAACGTCCATTGTTTGTATCATTGTATACATGTATATTTTAGGCTGTGATGTTGAACTTCGAAAATGATGTTGTTGCTCTTCAAATGGCACTTTCTGTTTTTGTATTATACGTTGTTTTTTTATTGAATTAGTACGTTAAGTGTAATATACTTTTATTCATGTCATGTCTATTGTCTATCAGGCAACGATAAGCACTTAATCATGTTGGGTTAAGTAAACTCATAAAACGTCAAACTTCGTTTAGTTCCCTTAAGTGTAAAGGGGAAGGAAGTGAATCAAAACTTAACAATACACTGAAAACGAATTAGCCTACTAAAGAAAAACATCCACACAATTTTAATTCGACTAACCGGATATAAAAAGCAAAAATATAATTGAATGACATCGTTTGTGTTGATATCACCTTACAATTCAGAGGCAAACCTCTTTTGCTGTGACCAAAAAATCATTTCAAAATAGTCTGATTTCTATTAACTGTTTTTATTTCCTTAAAAGCTAGAGGTGTTTATTTATATATCTGTCTCTGCTTTGTATCTCAAAAAACATAATAAGTAATTTTATAGCGAAGAAAAACATATCTTCTATCCAAAGATTTTTTGTCTCTTCAGGGTTGTGTACTTGTTGCTTTATGCAGATATTTTGTAGTAGAGTTATTGTGACAGCTGATTTTTAATGAACGCATTTTTTATATTTTCCGGTGGTGTTTTTTGATTAAAAAAAGGGAAAGAAATACATGGTATTGAGGCTTTTCTGTTTTAATTGTAATTTTATTGAGACTAAAACTGAGAATAATTACTTGGGAATCTCCTTTCCAAAAATAGTCACACAATGTTGAAATTAGTCGGCCAGTTGCTCAGGGGAGAAAATCCCTTGCATAATGATTGGAGTAATATGAATGAAATGGACAGTGCAATGGCCTTGATAAAAAAAATATTTCAATATTTAAACAGCAGCTGTCGTCCTGGAGGAAAAGCACTATTACACTTCCCGAAATGATCTTGATTGACAGGCCTCTATATCTTTCATTCCCCCCCAAATTCGAATGATAGGCATATACAGTATTATTAAATGACGTCAGTGTGAGCCTATATCCCGCTGCTTTGAAACTGTTTACACACACACGATTTAGGCACTGGTCAAGCAAGCAAAGAGAGCATATAGCCTATATGTGGTTTTTTCTCTCCTGTGCATGTATTCTGTGCTGCTCCTCGCTAGCTCCTGGCTGAAAGGCGCTCTCCCCAGAGAGGGGGCAGGTGTTACTCCAGACGAGCCAAGACAACCAAATTACTGGCCGTCTGGCACCTCCCGTGGGAAAGAGAGAGGGAGAGGGGATGGAGGAGAGATGGAAATTTATGAGCGAGCAAGCACATCCATGTAATATTGCCAAATATGAGCAAAGATCCAAATCTTTGTATTTATTTCTGATGTACTGACATCAATTCTGCTAAGGCTTGTGGTCTAATAACGTAGGCCAATGCATTAGCTTAAGCTAGTGCAATTACATTATTTAGGTTAGATCAGGCGCAACATTTGCACATGGTGTTTTTGCGCTTAAATCGAATAATATTTAATAAACAAACGAATAAATTAATATACAAAAGTAAATAAATATCTGTGAGATGAACATTAAATATGTATGTCAACAAACCCTAGGCGATTTGTACGAGAATAATTCGTTGAGGTGAGGGGGGGATCTCTTCGGTCAATATTATTAACAGTGACGAGGGGGAAACGAATGGAGAATTTTGTGCAAGACAGTGGGCACCCTACATCATTTTGATGCTATATGATTTACTTGCATTATGAACACATTTAACATTAGAGATGTTTTCTGCCTTCAGAAGATTATTCATTCACAATAAACTAAAGCAGAGAAATGACATGTAGGCCTAGCCCTTATTCATTACCCCAGTTCTATTACATTAAACCAACCACTGGACGTTCTCTTCGGCCCTGTGAGGAACATGTCCAGACGTTTCCCAAATACTCTGTCTAAACGCGAATACCACTGGCACGCTGTACAAGTTTCGGAAACATTTGGAACAAAACTTTTATATTGAGCGAGAAATAATTTTCAAATACATAATATACACTTACTGTATGCAGTTTAGGAAAGTTGCACCCGGCTGTATTTTCAAGAACACTGCCTCCAACCTAGACCACACTTCCACCCCTCCGATTTCTGCTTCAAATGTCTGCAATGGAGCATAAATGGGGCGGAAGTTTCCTACCTTGGCTGGGGGCTGTGCAACTTTCTAAACTGCGTGTTTGAAATATTCTTTCTCCCCGATGTGAAAGTGATGTATTGCAAGCGAGGATTATTACTGCTTCTAAACGTTAAAACAGAGCGTTGGGATTGGAGTTCACTGATCCAGCTGTGGTCCATACATTCAGTTGAGAACTCATGGGTATACCCCCTTTGATTGGGTCATGTTCTGATTTATTGTTCACATTTATTGCATATTTTACAGAGTTCCAATACAGATGAAGTGTATTCCATAAGCATTTTCCTATGAGATGGTAAGAACATTATCCTTTCTCCTCTCACTTGGGATAACGCTTCCTGGTTACCTTTGTACCATGTGACCAGTGACCCCATAACCCCAATGTGAGAATGCCCCTAGTGTACAAAACAAGTTTTAAAAAAACATCCCTGTACAGACAACATATACACAACACATGAAATGAGCACATAGGAAGGCCAAAATGGCTCCTACACCACCATGGCAGACTCATTTATAACCTGCATAGGCTCATTCATGAATGGTTGGAGGCATCTCCAAATTGGTTTAGAGTAGGTGTGTCACGCGTACTGATGACCCATAAACCCTATGATCTCTCTCTCTCAGGGCATCTATGGAACCAAGGGAAAAGTCAAAGGGAAGATCTCAATTCCATACCTCCTAACGTCCTCTCTCATCTCCTTCTGGAAGACCTTCTCCTCCAATGGGTTTTGAGAAGGAGACGAGGAAAGAGAGAGGATGCCAGGAGTATGCGATTGAAATCTTCCCAAAGGCCCTTTACATGGGCAACGTGATGTAAAGCACCACGCTGTATACTGGGATCGTGGACCTTTGAGACACAGAAATAAAACAGCTTGGTCCCTTCCCATCATGCCTCACTTCCTCCTCCAACGTCTCCTCCTCTTCCTCCTCCTCCTCATCCACGTCCTTGTCACTATCCTCAGGTGGCTGCTGTAATACGGGGTGGTGGGGCCTTGCTTTGTATCTCTTTATCTGGGGAGAAGTGAGGGAAATGGGTTTTTGTCATGTCCAAGGTCTCTCCTAGTCTTGTCATCAGAAAGGCTCTATACATGCAGAAAGATGTCCTTCGAATACAGTACGTCTGTCTGTCAGTCAGTCAAAGCTTCTTATACATCTGCCCTTTATCATTTCTCTAATTGCTTTCTCCTACATTTGACCTCATATAAACCAGCCATCCTTGGAATTACTAATTCAATTGCTGGTAGACTGTTAAACAGTTACTTGAATGAATCCCTCTTGTTGTTTCTTTAGCAACATTAACATTCTCTAAATGGGATTTAATTAAACATACTGTGTTCAATTTGGCATGGCCCTGTACAATGGAGAGTATTTCATACTATACATGTTTTTGCCTGCCATAGTCTCCCAACAGAGATATTCACATGGTGAATATATTCTCTTCTCCCCAGATAGTAAACCAACCAGCATCACTCTGGCCAACCTTAGCCTCAGACTTCTGTTCACGCTTACTAAGTAGACACTCCATCTGTACTTGCATTAACTGTAAGACCATTTGTGTTCCCTTCCCCATCCCAAAAGGTTCTGTTGCACCGCCATCGGCCCCTTTCAATTTATTCTTTACAAACTCATGAGAGGGGAGAAACCGACAGACAGGCAAACAGACAGCCTCGGCCCAAACTGCTGTAGGCAGTGAACAGACTGCGAGTGTGACCGGTGCATATGTGTTTGTGTGTGAGAAAGAGCCATATTGCTTCCACCTTTTCACCGTGGATTATGTAATGGCGGAGGCCTACAAGTGACCATATGTCAGGAAGTGTGCAGACGGCCTGGGATGACTATGACCATTATCAACATTCGGCCTTCCTCTCCCGTTCATCATTCAGGTAGACTCCTTTAAAGCCTGGAGTGGGACGACACACACATTCTTTCATTCTAAGGGGCTTGATAGCTTTGTGTGAATTTGCTAGGGACAAAAAAATATGACAACAAACAGCCATATGTTCCCTGTGTGAGGAATAGAGGAACAGCATTTGAGGGTTTTGTACCGCTCGGTTTTTTTTATCCTTTACCTTTTTTCTCTCCACTGTTGATATTATTATAATTATCAATGTTCAAGGCACCCCCCCCTCCCATCCTCCACCTCCACTCCTGCTTCCTCCTCTACTCTTCTCCTCCTCCCCATCGGAGGTGTGTGTTGTGAAGTGTGCGTGGGTCCTTTAAGCAGCGAGCAGCACACAGCAGGACAAAGGCAGGTCCATGTGTTGAAATGCGACCCACGGGATGGGACGCATTATCCCTGCGCACTTCACCAGCAGGGTCCCAGGGCTCGAGCTGGCTCGTGGCCCTTTGTCTCCAAACAGATGGAAACGGGCAGAGAGGCGAAGAGGAGAGGAGGAGGAGAGACACGGGAAAGAGATGAATGGAAACGGGGAGGGTGAAAAAAAAGCGAGTCAGTCTGTTCTCATTAACTCTGGGTATTGAAGGCGTCGCGGCGCTCACAATGCGTCAGCAGCCCTGGATGGTCCCGCTCTCATTCAGACTCACGCTCCTACCATCTGTACAGTGGACATGTCATAAGGTGTGTGTGCAATGCATACATTATCCAATACTACACGTTCCAATCTGGCACGTTAATATGCCACGTTCATGAGTTTTGAATTTGTTTACGATTTGTTTTCCAATTGTTGTGTCTTTGATGTCTCCAGGTTTAAAAGGATTAACAATACTTTGATTATTTCTGACCACAAATAATGTTTTTTTAGTCCTGGTGGTGCATTTGAGGCCTTCGAAATAGAAATGTGAAACGTTCAATCTAAAATGACATGGAGGACAGAAAAACTGGAGAAAAAAAAACTCAGCGCGAAAAGCATAGACGTATCTCATTATAATTTTTCTTGCCCGCACACATGCCCAGACCAATAAAAAAGGAGCACAACCATTTTTCACATTTCGATGGTTCAGCAGGCAAACTAAATTCAAAATAAGCAAATACAAATAATTTGTCACACACACTGAATGAAATTGCAGTGAGAATATCTCATTTAGGTAAAAGACGATTTGGAGAATCCAAGTCAGCCCAAATAACATCCTTGTTGATGTGTGTTCGTGTGTGTGTGTGTGTGTGGTCTCATAAGCTGCATCTCTTTTCACTTCGTCTTCATTTTACATGCTTTAATTTCTCTTTTTTTCTTTTTACCAAAATCCCTAAACTCATAAACTGTGTGTCTTCGGGGAGGGATCCATCCATCTTCCGGACACTAAATTTAATGATCTCATGGGCCCACCTTGCATGCTCAATAGAGACCATCTGCACGCGACGCTTACCTTCATGAATAAAAGCAAAACCTGATAGTGGATGCTGTGACTCACCACACGCGTGCCTAGTTAAATGCGAGAGCTTGTCTCGCACATCCATAGAACTGTCTAATCAGATTCACTGCTTTCACTCAAAATGATTGATTGGTGAGGGGACGGGTCTCTTTTGTCAACTTATGCTGTCCTATTTAATGAAGTAATGGTTACTTGAGAACATCAAGAAAATGTTGTTTGCAAACTTGCAATGATAATAAATAGCCAATATAGCGTGTTCTTGTTGCTGTTAGCCAGTGTTTCGAATTAGTTGAAGATGGTCTGTAGGATAAAAAATGTTAAATTGCAAGATATGACACAAAATGGTTCACGTGTTGATTATCAAAGTATAAAACTAAAGTAAAACATAAACTATTCAATTGTAAAGGTTATGTTATTTATCTATCCTTGCCAACATAAAACAAAAACATTATCTCAAACCCCAATATATTTTAAAAACAAGAACATAAGGTGGTCTCAGTATCCCAATGACAATTCACAAAAGCACAACCGCTTGTGCAGTGCTGCACATTATACCGTAATGAAACTGTACTACTCTTATATGGCCAGAGCGGGGCGCACTAACCTTAAAATCTGAGAAAACCAAATGCACAACTTAATGTTCTGTTATAATGAGGTGTCCAGGCTATTGACCAAACATGTCATATAGTCTCAGGGATCGACCTTGACTAATGTGCGGCAGGTAGCCTAGTGGTTAAGAGCTTTGGTCCAATAACTGAAAGGTCGCTGGTTTAAATCCCAGAACCAACTAGGTGAAAAATCTGTCTGTACTCTTGAGCAAAGCACTTAACCCTAATTTCTCCTGTAAATTGCTCTGGATAAGACTGTCTGCTAAATGATGTAACTGTGTGATGAGTGAGTTGTAGGAGCATATTGGTCGTCTTATGCCTTTTTGTTTTCACCTCGTGTTTCTATCAATATACAGATAAATAACCTCGATGATCCACTTTTATCAACCTCATCATTCATTGAACCTTAGAATAACATTATGTACTTGTTAGTAATGGATAGTTATTTGGTCAGTTAAACCTCCTTTCCCCAGCCTCTGTGTTTGCATGGCCCTCAGTGGGGAGGGACAGAAAGGAAGGGTCAGGGGGTCATGTCCCAGTCATGACCTTTAATCTCTGCTGAGGGGAGTAGGTATTTTTGGAGATGGGGGGCTGAAGAGGCTAAAATACACATGCTGTCATCACATGATGTTATCTCCCTGCTCAGCAGCTTTGTCGCATTAGATTTTATTTATATTTGTATTATAAATGAATAATACACTAAACCCATTTGGAACAGTTCCTAGTATTTCCTGTTCCACGCATCTGGTTGGGGGAGAGATGAAATAATTCAGAATCGATTGGTCTTCAGAGCAGACTCCTTGCCAATGAGGTGCTCTGAGGGTATTTTGCAGACTGACACATCATTGACATCATCTGACCTCGACTGGCATAGAGGCTCTGGAGGTCTGAGGGGAAAAATCCCAAACATTGTTTACATTCCACCTTTAAGAGCCAGAGCTAAGGCTTCACTGAGCTCATTGTTGTCTTTCACTGACTGGAACCAAGCACCCTGTGTAAGGTTCTGTATTTATTTTCTTCGTCGACCTTGTGTTCTGTTTCGTTGTGTTCTTGAACGTAGCCCTGTCATTCATTTTTGCTCATTGATTTCACCTGTGTTAGTTACTCACCTGGTCTCATCAGCTCCTTATTTAATTCAGTTCATTCTGGTTGTGCCTTTGTGAGGTATTGTTCATTTTGACTCTAGCCTTTTCCTAGCTTGTTTGTGAGAACCTGTGTATGACCATTGCCTGCCTGTGACCATGATTCCTGCCTTCCGTGAAGGCGAAATAAACACGTTGCGCTCTGCGCGTGAATCTACAACTTTTTCTCCCTGAGTATTCATTACACCCTGCTATATCTCTCTAAGGTCCAATGGACTGCACTGCTAATCACTCATCTTGTCACGCCCTGACCTGAGAGAGCCTTTTTATGTCTCTATTTAGGTTTGGTCAGGGTGTGATTTGGGTGGGCGTTCTATGTCCGTGTTTCTATGTTTGGGATTTCTTTATTTCGGCCGGGTATGACTCTCAATCAGGAACAGCTGTATATCGTTGTTGCTGATTGGGAGTCATACTTAGGCAGCCTGTTTTTCCTTTGGGTTTTGTGGGTAGATGTTTTCTGTATAGCTACTTTGCCTTATGGAACTGTGTAGTCGTTGTTTTTTTTATTTTGTAAGTGTTCACTTTTCTTAAATATTAAAAAGATGAGCATTCATATTACCGCTGCGTTTTGGTCCTGTGTTCACGACGACCGTTACACATCTGCTTTGTTAATGTTGCAATGAGATAAACCATGATGGTACTCAAGCAAGAGGATGGCACTTTATATTACAGGATACATTTCATTATTCCTGAATCGATATAATGGGATAAGCCTCGTGAATGCACCGCCCACAACCACAGGGCTTTCCAGAGGGTGGTGCGGACTGGACAACACAACACCGGGGGAAAACTACCTGCCCTACAGGACACTTACAGCACCCTATGTCCCAGGAAGGCCAAAAAGATCATTAAGGACAACATCCACCCGAGCCACTGCCTGTTCACCCCGCTATCATCCAGAAGACAAGGTCAGTAGAGGTGCATCAAAGCTGGGACTGAGAGACTGAAAAACAGCTTCTAATCTCAAGGCCATCAGACTGTGAAACAGCCATCACTAGCACAGAGAGGCTGCTGACTACTTAGACTTGAAATCATTGGCCACTTTAATAAATGGAACACTAGTCACTTTAATAATGACACTTTAATGTTTACATATCTTGCATTACTCATCTCATATGTATATACTGTATTCTATACTATCTACAAACTAAATTGCACAACTAAGCCGCTCTGTCATTGCTCATCCATATATTTATATATTCTTATTCCATTCCTTTACTTAGATTTGTGCATATCTGTTGTGGAATTGTTAGATATTACTTGTTTGATATTGCTGCACTGTCGGAACTAGAAGCACAAGCATTTCGCTACACTCGCAATTAATATCTGCTAACCATGTGTATGTGACCAATCAAATTTGACTTGATTTGAATGTTCATATTCAGATGAATAAATTACCGTTCGGCTAAGTGCATATGTGACATATACGCAGTGGTGGTTCTAGCTTGTATGACTCCCTGGGCTACCCCCCCCCCCCCCCCTTCAGCGCCCCCCACAAACAAAGCACCATTCTACACTAACTGTAATTTTTATTCAGACATTTGGAACAACACAAATAAATAATCATACCATTTAAAACTATATAAATATAAATATATATACAAAAATAAGACTCATAAATATCAAAAAGTAACAAAGACAAATAGAAGCATATTGCAGTATATAAATACAAATAAAAAAGAGAATTGAATTATTACACTATTACCCTATTGCTAACAAAAAACACAAATAAAAACTAAATTGCACAAATCGTATATCACACAAATACACAAATAGAATAACACACTTATAAAGAAGAGAACCTGATTATTACACTATTGCACTTTCAACAAGAAACACAAACTAAATTGCACAACTAATTGCAGTACTAATTGCATTAGTACTGTACAAAGTTAGAGGTGCGCTATTTGATAGATTCCCCCGCTCCCCCTACCTCAGGCTCCAGTGGGGAGACCTGAGGTCAACCTACCCCCGCCCCATCTCATACTCCTGAGTGGGAGAGCTTCCCAAGCAGTAGCCTGCCTAGCTCACAAACTACAATCAAGGCGCCCAATCCGACAAGGTTAATTGACCCACAGTCCCAAGCCGTGACATGAAATCATTGACTGGACGTGCAAATGAGCGATAGAAAACCGATCGCGCAAATGTCACCATATTTATTTATTATTTTTGTGCGGCCGCCCCATGCCCGGAAAGATGCCGCCAATGCCTAAATCCGCCACTGCTTATAAGAATACGTTGCATTTAATGTGCAAAACATCCACCGGAGGCAGAATGTTGTTTTACTTTGCCTGGTTTCCATGGCACCAAACCCTAAGCTATTTGCACTCTCCTGTCACTTGTCCCACTTCAGCCATTTGTGACATGTCCACCTAACAGAGCCGAGCTGCGGGTGTTCCTGACACTCACTGAAGGTTTGAAATGTGGATGTGAACTGGACTCTGACTCAGAAATGAATTGCAAACACCTGTAGCCCACTTGTCAGACAAGTAAAGAAGATTTTGCTAAGTCATTTGGTGCTGCGGTTTTATCCTATTTGACTATATTTGCATTGCACAGCTTTCTGTAATCACTTGACAGTTCACAGCAATCACCATTCCCCCCTAGCGCACCATTGTCGCACTACACATTTTCCTTTCTCTCATCATGTAAGTGCTGCCCCCTGTACAACGGCTTGAACCCGGGCTGGTTCCTGACTGTACCGTGTGATTGAAGGGAGAAATATGCCATTTACATTTCTGGATGAAATCTCTTCTTGGAATGGTTTACCCCCAGTGAAGGTGAGTAGCCGTGCGCGAAACAGTCAGAATTCCAATGTCTGCATCCCACGTTCGCTGTATTTTATGAGTGCGATTGAGCCCGATGTAAATTGGGAGTTTGGTTGGCTTGTTCCTGCTTGATGTAAGCTACACTACTAATTATTTTTCTTCGGTGGAAATTTGTATATATATATTTTTTTACAGGTAGGCAGGCCTACATTGTATTACAACAGTAATACACTACGAGTAACCGTTTGTGTGTTTTCTAATACGCTACACGAGCTGTAGGCTACATGTGGAGAGAAAATGTGACTTAGAATTCCCTCAATCTAAAGGACTGCAGTCAGCCAACCTAAGGTGTAAAGTTAACCCTGGGAAGTCATGTAAAGCAGGAGTTAATGTTTTATAAAGCGTTACACACAGAATGACAACAATCGCGTGTTTTTCAATAATAACATAACTCAAAAGTCTCAAACAAATGTTCAGCCTTAACTTTGAACCACTTTCTGCACACGGTTGACCGAATTCGTTTGTAGTTCAGTCTGGTTATCTTAGCGACGGCGGTGCGCCTCCAGAAACAATGTTGCACAATGGTTCATTGATATCGTTCACGCTCGTGCCGACAGTTTCATTTCATAAACAGTTCTCCTTAAACATTAGCTTGCTCTTTTAAAGTGTTTGTGAATATTTTGGTTATTGAACCAACTGTCTGGGCAGGGCTCAGGAGGCCTTGCAGAGACCAGGGAGTTTCCTATGGAAGTCTGCCATTTGGGTTACAGGTAGGATCGGGCAGAGAAACAGCTGGATAGCTCTACAACAGTCTGATTATGCTGTTGTATGAAAATGACAGTCCAATCCGAAAACTATCACTTTGCATTTGTTAGAGTACGGAATAAATTGGTAGAATTCACATGATTTGCCTTCACCACATGCTTGGTGTCAGCCAGGCTGTAGTAGTATAGGTTTAACAATGTAATGTAAAGTGCTACCTGAACCTAATGGACTGTCAGTGTTTTGTATTCTGAATGTAGTCTGGCCATTTTAAGAACTTCTCGCCAGTGATGTAGGATTTTGTTGAAACGTTGTTCAAGACAATGTTGTTCAAATGAATAGATTCATACTAATCCAACATTTCATTTGGGCGTTCTAAACTATGCGGAACTTGGAATATGTTGCATAGTGGTGTCATTGAGTGTCACCCAGACCTGAAAATCCCCAAACATACAATAGACCGGTATGGTAATTCAGCTGGACAGACCGTGACAGACCACAGTAGATGCTATACCTCTGCGTTGAATAAACAAACCCAAACCAACACATTTAATCAGTGTTTAATCATTCGCAGACTGTGTGAAATAAGATGTAGCTAACCTACCTAAATTCTCTAGCTGTTCAGATGGAATTGACTCCAATATACAGCTCTATTGAAACTCCACGGCTATGAGCGTTGTACAGACCAGCAGTCTCGACTCCCACACCCCCTAGTTGCAGTAAGAACCAGGATGGTTGGTTGGTGGCAGTGCTTAGCAAACGCTGAACAATGAAACTCCCTTTGTGTTGTAAAACGTGACTGACTTGTCTCAGACGAGGATACACTCACTCGTGAAGACGGATATGTCTTCCTGTCTGACCGTGAATAATTCACAGATCCATTGTCGTATCTTTCATCTGTACACCGAGCCTACCGTCAGAGAAGTGTGATCTATAGGTCGTTTCCTTGTGGGATTTGAAAGTGTCATCCTCCTGCAGCTCTCTCCGTTCTGGTTGGCTAAATGGTTTCTGTTTGGGCGTCTCTTCACGTCGGCAAAGGGAATATTTGAACGCTGATGACATGATAACTGTCATAAGCTCCTCGTGTGAGTGATGGCCAACATGAATGGGGAGGGATACTGCCCCTGTGAGAGCTTTAGGTGTAGTATTGTGGTCTTTGTGTCTGATCAAGAGAGATGTGGAAGGAGTAGTCGCCGATCAAGTGCCTCAGCTCAGCTACAGAAGTACAGGGAGACAGAGCTGCATCCTGGAAAAAGTCCAAGAGGACATCTTTTGCCATAATCTTAGATAATGTGCAACATACAAAGTACATAAAACAGCAAGAAGGGGGTTCATCATCTTGTCTTATTTTAATCCATTAATCCAATATGTTTGGAAGCCAAAGTGCTGCAACACAGACGGTAACACTGCTGCAACATTACAGTAACAGGCTACACCTTGGAAGCTAGGTATTTTATTACGCAGTTCTTCCTCCCTGTTTTCGAGTTTATCATTTTAAATATGGAAATCCCAGCTTAATTATTATGCTCCTCATGCACTATGAGAGCTGTCTCTCTTGGCTCTAAGGCTGTGTTTAGACAGGCAGCCCAATTAGGATATTTTCTTCGAGACTAATTGGTGTTTTGACCAATCGCATCAGTTCATTTCACATCAGATCTTTTTCAGAGCTGGCCTGATTGGTCGAAAGACTAATTAGTGAAAAAAAAAAGATCAGAATAGAGCAGCCTGTCTAAACTCCGCCTTAATAACCTGTGGTGACTGCCTCGCTTGTGAGTCCCAAATGGCACCCTCTTCCCTTTAGAGTGCAATACTTTTGACCAGAGCACATAGGATGCTATATTCCCTATATAGCCCACTACGTTTGACAAGAGCCGTATGTGTCCTGGTCAGAGGTAGTGCACTATAAAGGGAGTAGGGTTTCATTTGGGCGATTTGTTTCTCTGCATCTCTGACACTAATGAATGGCCGGGGGAGAGGGTGACATTCTGGAATGTTGATATAATGAACGGGTTCATTTGCTCCATGGACAGCATCTCCATCACCATGTGATTTAGTCGCTGACTCGTGTTTCTTCCCTCGGTCGACTCCCCTCCTCCAGCGTCTCAGAAGAATCATGTTGTTACCTTTTTAACTGAATAAGTTGTCATCTCTTCCTTGTTCAGCTTGTCTTTCATTACGCTTGTATTAGCTTGTAGTTTAATAGAGTCCAAGTAGATTTTTACAGTGAGAAGTATGATGGGGGATGTGTGTGTGTACGGGTATGCATATGTACATGCATACTCAATATTGTTTCATGTGAAAAAACAGGACAGGAAGGGACTTGCCCTCGTTGGGAGCTGCTTGGACAAATGTCAGTGTTGCCCTTTTGTCCTCCAGTGATTTGAACGCTCCTCTCTGTGTCTCAGCTAAAGGTCTTAGTTCCTCACATCCGCACCACCACAACAGAGCTGTTTGCCTCTGATACATATGGCCTAGCTGGAATACCAGGCCAGTGCAACGACTGTTCAATTCACTCAGTCTCTAAACCATCTCCTCTGACAATCTTTGGCTAATGAAGGTCAGGCATATCATTGGCTGGTAATGATGATGAGCTTTTAATAGGCCCTTTGTTTATGTTGTGGTGAGGTGTGGGAGGGGCTCTGTCGGGCACACAGCACAGCTGTACTTCCTGGTCACAGGCTAGCACAGGAGACGGCTTCAGTCAGGGCTCCCCTTTGTTCCTGAATACCTGCCCCGGTTGGCAGAGCCTTGTGCTTAGACACGGTCACTAGAGAGAATTAAGCTATCTTTTTGGGAAAGTAGAGTAGCCTAGTTTCTCTTCCCCAGTCTGGGAGAGAGTCCTATCTCCTATTAAAGGCTGTGAGCAGTGAAGGATCTGTAAATTAGGCTATCATATACAGTGGGATTAGATTACCGTCTTTGCAGCCGGAAGCTTGGTTGGAATTACAAGACCAATCTGTGGACTCACTGTCGCTGTGGAAACCATGAATGAACAAACTACCTTTTACCGTAAGGATGAAAAAGGCAATAACAATGTTCGTTTTTTTTCACAAAGAATGAGCTACAGGACCTCATCGTTCCTGCGTTGGTCTGTTGTCGTTTTGTTTGCTCTGTTATCACCAGACCATTACTACAGCCTGCTCTGGAGGAGGAAGGATGTGCTGTGGGGTGGGGGGGGGGGGTCTTGAGGGTCTGTCTGGGTTTGGATTTGGTTAGCAGGCACTTGATGCGGCTTTGTTAATGATCTTGCTGGTTAGATGGTTGTTTTCTTGTTTCTTTGCTTTGATGGTGTGCTGCCGCATATTTGTCATCTTATGCGTTTCACTCGAGGGTATTTACCCTCCCGCAGTTCCTCAAGCATGAATCCCAGAGTCACACCTGTGTGTGTGTGTGTTTCTACCCTGCAGATCAGTCCCCATGCCTCTCTCTCCGGCTCTCTGAAGGTGTGGTCCTTCATAGTGAGAGGATGTTTATTCAGTGTAAAGGGGAAGAGAGCGGCTGAATGGAGGAAGATTAACAAGGAGGCTCTCATTGGCAGGCAAACGCCAGCTTGTCCCGCCATAGACCAAATCAGAGGCAGGCAAACGCTGCTGGCTTCGGCTGCTGTGGATAACCTGACGGCTTCCCTAAGTAGTATGGGGGGGGGGGGGGGGGGGGGCACAGCGTCTTCAGCTTTAGTGCTGCACGGCCACTGGCACCACTCTAAGTAAAGACCAGGGACCAGATTGGTGTTTCCCTCATAGATCTGTTGAAGACAGCCCTCAAAGCTCTCTTCAGTCACCAACATCTTCAATTGAAACCCATTTCGGCCAAATTCGTTGACATCAAGCAGCTTAGCTGGGTTGTTGGGCAGGTGGTGACTGGCAAGGTGTTTGTGGTATTCTCTCTCTGACCCCCATCCTGACAGGGACCTCGACCCCATCTATTTAACCCTGTTAATCCCTTTCATCCCTCATTCTTAAAAGGATTAGCACGGGAGATGGAAATGCCTCTGTGATGCTCTCTGCAGAACCAGCCTTACTCTGGCCTCTGTCTGGCCTCTGTCTGGCCTCTGTCTGGCCTCTGTCTGGCCTCTGTCTGTGCTCTGTCTGTGCTCTGTCTGTGCTCTGTCTGTGCTCTGTCTGTGCTCTGTCTGTGCTCTGTCTGTGCTGGCCAGAGTGTCTGTAGCCTAGCCTTACCCTGGCCAGAGTGTCTGTAGCCTAGCCTTACCCTGGCCAGAGTGTCTGTAGCCTAGCCTTACCCTGGCCAGAGTGTCTGTAGCCTAGCCTTACCCTGGCCAGAGTGTCTGTAGCCTAGCCTTACCCTGGCCAGAGTGTCTGTAGCCTAGCCATACTCTGGCCAGAGTGTCTGTAGCCCTGCCATACTCTGGCCAGAGTGTCTGTTGTCTGCCTGTAGCCCTGCCTTACCCTGGCCAGAGTGTCTGTAGCCTTGCATTATCCTGGCCAGACTGTCTCTTGTCTGCCTGTAGCCCTGTCTTACTCTGGCCAGAGTGTCTGTAGCCCTGCCTTACTCTGGCCAGAGTGTCTGTAGCCCTGCCTTACTCTGGCCAGAGTGTCTGTAGCCCTGCCTTACTCTGGCCAGAGTGTCTGTAGCCCTGCCTTACTCTGGCCAGAGTGTCTGTAGCCCTGCCTTACTCTGGCCAGAGTGTCTGTAGCCCTGCCTTACTCTGGCCAGAGTGTCTGTAGCCCTGCCTTACTCTGGCCAGAGTGTCTGTAGCCCTGCCTTACCCTGGCCAGAGTCTGGATTGTCCTGCTTGGTCTTTTGACCAATCACATCAAATATTTCAGTGCTGATCTGATTGGTCAGTTAGTGAAAAAAAGATCAGAATTGTGCTACCTATCTAAAAGCAGCCTTTCTGTCTGTCTCACACCAGAGCTATTTTGCTTGCCTAACTGGCACATTGACTGAGCTGGCAGCTGGCTCTTCAGTAGAATAAAACGGCTTTAGAGGTTTGTCATCATGTTGTTCAGTATTCCCTCCGATGATTCAGACGTTTAAAAGCGTGTCAGCAAGAGTGCTGTCAAAATATCCAGACTTTGTTTGATAGAACTAGCTTTCTCAATCCCCATGTGCAAACATACAGACACACACGCACACCCACTATATGGGTCACTGTTTACATTCACCCCAAGTGCTACTAGTTTCTAGTATTTCTCTAGTTTTCCTTTCTAAGTGGCAGATAAGATGGCACGGGGCAGTATCTTGGATGAGCAATTATTTTCAGTGAAACGACTGGAACAAATGTGGTTATGAAAGCAGCAGGATGAAAACAGAGGGAGTGCCCCAAGGGAGAGTTCGAGCCCCGCTCTACTTCCCATGGCTTCCGTTATGACTGTTGCGGTAGTTAATCAACATGTTTAATGTGTGCAGAAGTGCGCTTTGCTTGAGTAACCGGCTAGCTAGTTAGCAGCGTGCGCACTAATAGCGTTTCAATCGGTGACGTAACTAGCTCTGAGACCTTGAAGTAGTTGTTTCCCTTGCTCTTCAAGGGCCGTGGCTTTTGTGGAGCCATAGGTAACGATGCTTCTTGGGAGGCAGTTGTTGATGTGTGCAGACGTTCCCTGGTTCGAGCCCAGGTAGGGGCGAGGAGAGGGACGGAAGCAAAACTGTTACACCTGTGATATTCCAAAAGTGTTTGAAACCGCTGTCCTAACACGTCAGGACAGCAGGATGTGATTGTGGAGGAGACAGAGTGGTGACTGTAGCCCTCTGGTTAATTTCACAACAGATCTGGGTCAGTTAGAGTGGATTTCCTCTGCTGCAAGGGGTCATGGGAGCTGGCATGCTTTAAGTGTACAGTCCAGTGAGTGTGCTCGTTTCTGGGATATGTTTGTAAATTAAACAATGTTCACTTTAACCTCTCTCCTTCAGCATGTTTTTGATATGATTGCACTGATTCCGCTCCAATCGTTACCACCAGCCTGTCCACCCCATTTAAGGAGCCACCAGCCTCCTGTGCTGTATACATTATTTATCACCTGTGTTACAATACAATATATGTTATCACTTTGTCAACGCTCCTGTCTGAAATGCTACATTTTCATTGAATTCTTCTTTAAATGTGATTGGATGGTTCTAGGTCAAAATCGAATCCTTAGTGTTATACGATGAATGACGTTGGCGTTGTTGAGAAATGTACATTGCAAGCTTGGTTTATCAGTTCTTCTGCCATATTATTGCATTGACGCGTGCGAGTTTATGTAACGTGCTCCGTTCACCTTCCTGTCCCGTTACCTCCAGCTGTTAGAGGCTCGCTGTCTGGATGAGGCCCCATTTCCGATGCCACAGAGAACCGACCCCCTCACCTCCTTATATGCCTCAGCCTTGATGGTTTACCTGTAGTGTGTGTGTGTGTACGCCTTTCCCCAGCTCTCCCTGCCCCGAAGGCGCGTACGCCACAGCTCACATGGCTCTCTCTGTTTCCCCATGCATTGTTGCTCAGCCATGTGCCTAATCGTAATCCCGTTATTTCACGACGTCTGTTTCTGCTCTCTTCACTCTGTTCTTTCTTTTATCTTTGGTCATTCAAGAACAACTGTTAAATCATATCCTCCTGTATATGTAGTCAAATCAAGGGCACCCAATAAACGCTCTTATCAGACCTGCGTCTCCTAGTGGATGCTGTAAAGTCTTTAGCCAGGTCTAGGAGTAGAACTAATGGTATGGAATTAGTTGGGAGTTTAAAAAAAAAAATTCTGCCTTTTGATATTGAAATCCACTTGATATTTAAGTTTCGGTCCTCCTCTGCATCCACACAGCCTTTTAGCATTTTTTCTGGGAGATTGATCCTCTTGGGAAAGAATGTTTCCAAGATTAGAGACTAAAACACAGAATATAGGCCTGAAGCTAAATGAGATATTTTACAGTATCTGTTTGTGTGTTGTTGGCTAGTTGTCTCAATTCCCCCTCTGAGAGCTTCTTGGTTTAATAATGTGATAACCAAACACTGTTTTACCTGGAGCACTTTGTCTGTGTGATGATGTCACGCTAGTGGAATGCTGGAAGAGAGGAGAGGCAGCCTCCCTGCTGGAGCTGGTCACTGCCAGGTTTTCCTCTGGAGATGGTTCTCATTGATAAGGCTGGGGCTGAGTGGGGGGGTGAGACCGGGGTAAGCGAGGGAAGTGGGTTTTTTGCTCTGCATCCGACCATTGTTTCGTTGAAGCTCTAGATGTAGACCTACATGCTCTGCACAACATTCCAATTCAATCTCTCTTCTCATAGGCCAGTCTGTCTGTGGAAAGGTTTATTCGTTGAGGGAGGGATTCATAGCTAGGTCTGCTGCTGTTCTGTTGTTTGTGGCTGTGCTTACACTCTCTGTGAACTACTGTAGGTTTGAGTTGTCAAGGAGGTTAGAAGAGCCTTTCACAATTTACCTTTTTATATTAGAATCAACAGAAAATAGTCCAATGGTTTCAAGTCTCTCCTGTGTCAAGCTTAAATTGGTGTGTGTGTGTGCGATTCCTCCCACACAATCTTCATTAAAATAATGATTTCCCCAGCCTGCCTAATGGGAATGCCGAAAATGCTGCTTCAGTGAAGCTGTTGTGTTTTTCTCATATTTATCTCCTGGAATGTTAATTCCAGAGAAAAAGGCAAAGTGGAAGCTATGTGCAGAGATCCCAGCTATCCAGAGCAATCTGCAACACACATCCATGCCTTTCAGTACCAACTGGGCTATAGTAGACCACCACTTTAACCCAGAAGTCTGTCCATCTGTCTGTCCTCTGACCAGACCTGTCTGTCTCTGTCTCTGTCTCTGTCTCCTCCCCAGGTTGATGTTTCCTAGTCGGGGACCCCCAGGGTTGCTTTCAAGATTGACCCCCGACAGCTTGCGGCCTCTGTCAATCTCCTGAGCAAGCTCCGCCTCCCACCGGACAAGACTGCCCACAAGCTCCCGCTGCGTCTGCCTGCGGTAAAGCCCAGCAACCTCCGCGAGGCCCTTGGCCAATCGCCTGGGAGGAAGGACCTCGTCGCCATGGACACGGAGTCCACCTACTCAGGGTACTCGTACTACTCTGGTCGCTCCCGGGGATCCCACAGACATGGGTAAGAGGAAGTTATTCACGTTCATACCCTCTCTAGTTTTGAAGGATAGACGGTCATGACACTTCGAATAAATTGCTCTCTCTTCCTCGCCTCCCTTTCTACCCTGTTCTCTCTGTTTCCTCTCTTTCTCTCCCTCATTCCACTCTGTCTCTATCCCCTCTTTCCCCTCCCTCCATCTGTCCACCACAGGGCAGTGTGGGGTTATTTGTCTGTCATTAGTGGAATAGCAGTGTCTGACAGGCTCAGGAAGGGAGAGGGGGACAGGTGCTGAAGAGGCCTGACTGATGGTTCAGCTGATACGGAGGGCCACAAGCAAGGGGCTCCTGTTCCACACAGCCCCTCCTTTATCCAGCCAGCACAACTCACTCAGTCACTCACTCACTCACTCAGTCACTCACTCACTCACTCACTCACTCACTCACTCACTCACTCACTCACTCACTCACACCAGTTACCCAGGGTGAAAGGATCCCTCTACGGCTGAATCTGGTGGGACCCCTGAAACCTCTGGTGTGCTTTCTATCTCTCTTTTCCTTTCTCTCTATGTTCTCTTGTCTCTCACGCGTCAGACCCCACTCGGCTCCAGTCAGTCACCGATCCCTCGCTCGCAAGCCCCAGACGTGTTGAAAAGTCAGCAGCTGCCCTCCCTCGTTAATCTCCACTTGACCTCCTCCCTCGCTCCCTCTCTCCAGTGATGTCACCACCACTCTCATGGGATAGATGTGGGCAGGCGTATCACTGGATGGAGAGGCCTCTCCGCTCCCCTGCCCCAGCTCTCCTCTCAAATTCTCTCGGGGATAAATGTGAACAGTTAAGTCTGAAGCTAGGCAACGAAAACTGGGGACACTTTTGTAAATGAAAGTGGGGTTGGAGGTGGGGGAGGGGAACTCACTTTCCCACCCAATCCCCTCTCTTCCTGTATCTGTAACTCTGGAGAGAGTGACTATGTCCTAAAGATCACCCTATTCCCTATATAGTGCACTGTTTCTGGCCAGGGCCTGCAGGGCTCTGGTCAAAAGTAGAGCACTATGTAAGGAATAGTGTGCCGTTTGGCCTCCTTGCCAAACTCCTTTCCACTCGCTCCTCTCTCTCCTCTCCCACTATGCTAAGGCCACTGGCTGGCCTCTAATTCAATATACAAAAGAGAAACGCTTGGCTTTGAAAACCCCTGTCGCATCTGAAGTATAATCTTTTACTCCGACGGGTGCCATGCATGAAGAGGCTTTGGATTGCCATTGTCTAATTACATCTGTGCCAGACTTTGACGGACACACACACACACACAAGCAGACACAGCTGTGTGCCTCTCTGAGATCCCGTGTCTGGCCTTGGTACACAACTAAAGCTAAAAAGATGCCAGAGAATGAACTTTGATGGTCCACAGCAGGAGGCGGATTTCCAAGATATTACCATGGCTCAAGCTCCGTGATCCTATACTGTGTCAAACGTCTCTCCCGCTGACTCCGGATCGCTGCCTCATGTTGCCGTTTTTGCGGTGTTGTCTCCAGCGCGACTTATACACAGGGAACCCAGTCAGTCCCCATTGTAAGCCAGTGTGCATCTGTAGACAGTGGTGCTTGGTCTTTTTAAGGACATCAGAGTAGTTTGCTACCTACTGACGATTCTCCCAGACCAAGATCACCTGCCTTTCTGCATCCGCCGTAATGGTGGCGTTGAGTTACGACAGTAACTTCTGAGGCTTCTTTCTCTTCTCCAGAGGGGCTCTTCTTCTGTGGCTGTGGAGCGTGCCAATGATCATTGACTAGTGAGTCTCACATTGGTAGTCAGTCATGTGGAAAATTGGCTCTTTTTGATTGGTAGGACTCCAATTATATGGCGGCACACTCGATTAACACGTAATTTATTCAATACAGTATCTCATGCCAAACTTTTAATCCCTTTGGTGCTTGGGTATTATGGTTCCCCAAACTGTTCCCCGTTCTGAGGCAGGCCACATTTTGGGGAGACACCCTATTTCTGGAACTTTCTGATTAGAGTTAATGCTAATGGGAAAAGCCAAGTGGAGTGAAAATACCCCCTTACCCACATGCTGCTTTTTACATTTCCAACTGAAACTCAATTTATTTTAGTCAGGGGGCTGCAGAGCAGGTCAAGGAGAGGGACCCACCTTGCCTGATTAATGCTATAGTGGAAACACTGGTACATGTCATACAGTGTGTACCCTGTCACCTGATAATGGGGCTAATCCTAGCCAACAGTCTGGCCTCACCACGGCTCCTATCACACACTGCTCCCTGGGCCTCTCTCTCTGGCTCAACACTGTGTGGAGAAATGTCATTGAGCAATGCTGCCGCCATGGATTCTCCCAGTCAATATGAGGGATGGGCAAATGAACGTGCTATGTTCATGCTTGAAGCTATAGAGACCTTGGCTGTATTGATTTAGGGTTGAGCAAATGGCCTTTGTTAGTTTAATGTTGTCTTTCTATCCGCCACACCTCTGCCTGTTTGTCCCCCCCCCCCTTCCTTGTTACATTTACACAGAGTGAGCAGAGCTGCCAGTGTCATTGAGCACAGCCACTCTCAAGGTGAAGTGAAAACGGCCTCTTTCTCTCTCTGTAATATGATTATTCTGAGAGTGTGGTTATGTATTTGGCTCCTCGTCATCCTCCCGTTAGCTGACACTGGCAGTAAGTACCTAGCTTGTCGGGCTCTGAGCTCTGCCTTGACACAGGGCCTGTTTTACACAGGTGTGTGTGTGTGGTTTGGCTGGCCAGCCATGTGGAAAGCGAGCAAATTCATCCACAGACTTAGCTGCGGGTGTTGCGGTGGAAATCGCTCCCAGGTTTGGCTCTGCCCTAGCTTGCCAGGCTTCCATCCTCCATCTAAAAGCCGTATCTGCTGTAGGAAGCCACGCTGGAAGTCAAATTCCTTTTTAATCAAATGATACCAGAGCAGGGCTGTAGAATAGCAATGAGGCTGGCTGGCGTTGTGTGTTAATGATGCAGGAGGAGGAGGAGGATGAGAAGAGGAAGAGATGCACATTGATTTGCCCGCAAGCTACTTTCTGCTTTCCTGAAGTCTGTTTCTGAAAGGCAGGCTGGGATATAAAAAGGGTGCTTGGGACTCTCTCCTTCATCTTCCATCCTACATTGATTTTAAACAATCACACCAGTCATAAGCAGCTGCCTCCAGACTACCCGTGTATGAGTCATCCAATCTTTACATGGACTCCCATATAAACAGCTTAACTGATCCCACCCCGATGTAACTTACAACCCCTATTGGCTGGAGGAGTATACTACAAAGGAGCATCAATGAGGAAGCCAGCTAACTTTGATAAACAACCAGAAATAACTACTTATTTTCTTGTTCATAAAGCTAGACTTAGATATGAGTTCTTGGTTGTTGAGTTAGGCTTGAAATGGGCATGGTCGACTTATCTTTCCAAAAATGTATTTCCATAATATTTAAGCAAGTTAGCAGGCTAACTCCTTGATCCTGCTTTGTAGTATAACCCTCTACCCTGGCCTGTGCAGCAGTACAGTACCATATTAATGAGTACTGTAAGTATGAGTACTGTAATAGGTCCCTCACCCTCTCTCCTCACCACCCATCTCCCAATAGGGCTCCTCCAGTTACTAATCATCATCACTATCAGAGGGAATGATGATCATGCTCCTCGCTGGACTAATTGTAGCACTAGTAATGATAGCCATCATTTATTTAAGGATTACTTCCATCTCCACTTCCTTCTAGATTCAATGTATTAGTTCTGAATGGCTCTTGGTGCCTCTCCTGTTATTTCTGTGTGGTACCATGCAGTGTGGAAATAATGTAATGTCAATGTTCTCTCTGGGACTCCCCAGTGAAAATGAATGGTGGAGAATGCCGATCCACTGTGACTGACTCTTCAGATTTCCCAGCGAGGAAATATGTTTATTAAAAATCCTACACCACTTTGTTCCAATTTATCTTTGCATGTTGAATTTTTTTTTTATTTTTAGCAATTGTTTAACAATGAATTTTTTGTTGTGTATTTATCTGAGTTTGTGGTTGGGAGGTTGGCTGCGGCCATTTTCAACAGGAAACCGTGTCCTGTTCAAAAAGGGAAAACCAGAACAGAGGCAGGAAACCGATGTGTTCACCTCTCTATCGCAACACATTGGCTTCTATAGAGGTCCATTATTTCCATAGCAGCCAATCACACCACTTCCCTGATGAGCCTAACGTCAGGATATCCTGATGGGCCGTCCTATCAGCGTTGATCCTCCAACCACTTTTACCTACGCTGAATGCTTCAGCGGCACTCTGAAGTGTGACTCATCTATTTAGTTGAAACTGATTGCTGTTTGATCGCTTTAGGTCAATCAATAATGGATCTATGAGATCAATAGTGTCCATGTCATTGAATATCCACATTACACTTTTCTTAAGCTTGCATAGTGCACTTTCATGTTCTGGCGTTGAGCTCTCACAACCAAATCCATGCCTATGTTCCATAACAGATGGGTAAAATGTGCCAGTAACACCTATTGAACCATTTTGTTTGTGGCATTTATCCTAATCCGTAAGGAATACATATCTACAGTGCTACGCACCAAAAAGTGAATCTGATATGACAACGTGAGGTATTCTAAGGGATTTGAACATCCCTAAACAAGGCATACTGTAACACACCAGGGTCCTCTGCCAGAACTGAGACTGAGGTGGCCACGGTACTGCCTGCAGAGAAAGAAAGATACAAGAAAAGCCACCCCATTTAGAGGAAATGTAATTCGTTACACTTGATACAACAATTTTATGGTCTTCACAAAAGACTCCTTACACTGAGATACGCTCAGAGGACAAGAAATTAACATTTAGGGTCGAAAAGAAAAATGGCAGCAATATCTTGAACTGTGCTTGGTCTTCATCATAGCTAGAGGTTTGCGCGTGTTTTAAATCATGATTTCCCCATAAGTTGTTTGTTGATGTCCCTGGATGGCACTCCAGTTATAATTCAGGCCTGGTTGTCTAGCATTTGCAATTTCTGGAATTTTTAATAAAGTTGTACAACACATTTTCATTCTGTAACTTGTTTGTTTCCCCCGTAATCCCTCTGCGATAAATTAGATCAGACCGAGCCTGTCATGTTATCTCCACACTAGCCTATTTCTCTCTCTCGCTCCTCATCTCTCTTCTATTCTCACGCTGCCCCTCTGTAACAGACCAGAAAGTACTGTATCTAGCTACTGTACAATACAGTACCATGGCTATCCCTCTAACAGACCAGACCATGAGTATCTTGCTACTGTCCAGTACCATGGCTGAGGGCAATTGGAAATAGAATGGGATTGACAAGAGATCAGATTAGTGGAGGCTGGGAGGGCGATGAGCCTCCTCAGTGTCCGGGGTAGTAGAGCCATGATGGAGCTACAGTGGGCGCAGTGCCATGTGTTGTACTGTATATGGCTGGATGGAGAAGCCCTGTCACTCACTCCCACACAGGATCTGGGGAGCGGGGAGGTGAAGAGGGTCAGTGCTGTGGTCGGATCCGCTAATAGCCCTGGCGGGGAGATTTTACGTGGGAGGAAGTGAGGTGAAGTAGAGGCGAGTTCACAGCGGTTTGGTTGGTAGTTGGGTCATGTGGGAGGCAAGGAATGGAATAAAGAATGCTTTGCCACCTTTAGACGCATCAGCAGGTAAAAGCCTGGTCCCCTAGTCCTCTACTCCCCTTGTCCCTTGGTCCCCTAGTCTCCCACTGCTGGCTTGCTTCTGAAGCTAAGCAAGGTTGGTCCTGGTCAGTCCCTGTATGGGAGAGCAGATGCTGCTGGAAGTGGTGTTGGAGGGCCAGTAGGAGGCACTGTCTTTCGGATGGGACGTTAAACGGGTGTCCTGACTCTCTGCGGTTACTAAAGATCCCATAGCTCTTATTGTAAGAGTAGGGGTGTTAACCCCGGTGTCCTGGCTAAATTCCCAATCTGGCCCTCATACCATCATGGCCACCTAATCACCCCCAGCTTCCTATTTGCTCCTTCACCCCCCCCCCCCTCCCCTCCTCTCTCCCATGTAACTATTCCCCAGGTCGTTGCTGTAAATGAGAATGTGTTCTCAGTCAATTTACCTGGTTAAATAAGGGTTAAATGAATGATCCTCTATTCCCCTGGTCCCCTGGTCCTCTTTTCTGACTCAAACAGCGTCTGCCTGTTCTAGCATTTTCGTGTGTCTGAGTTTTCAGCTAAGCCCCTGCATACGGACACTGTGAGAAAATACTAATTAAAGAAATTCTAAGTAAAAGCCAGCAGGATTATGAAGTCTCCTATAACCCTGTTGTTGCTGACGCTATGGAGGAAAGAGGGAGAGAATGAGAATCAAAGAGAGAGAAATAACACGAGGCTCCTACTGGAAATACCGTCTGTGGCAGTCCGTTGCTATCGCCACGCCGACATGCTCTCTTCCTCTCCTCTCCTCTGGTCTGCTGGTTGTCATGGTAACCCCGTACCCGTCGACTCACCCGGTGTACATGTCGTTGTTTCTCAGGGAGCGCAGCCGCGACCACCACAAGTCACGCAGCAAGGATGGCAGCCGCTCGGAGAAGTCTGTCACCATCAACGCACCGCCAGCAGAACCGCTGCTGGGAGACTCGTCTGTACTGGGGGAGGAGGTCCAGGTAGGCCAATCTCTCCACAACTACCCCACCATATTTCCACAACTACTCTGCCCAGACAGGGAAGAAACCACATTTCTGCAAACCCTCCAAATATGAACTTGACCTTTTTTTTCCTCACATGACAACTCAACTTTTCCATTTCTATATTCCTATGTTTTTTTTTTTTACCCTGATTTGTATTTATTGCGCAATGCCTCATTATGATGATAATTTAATCATAAAGGCACGGGCACATACAGTATGCGTCGGTGGACAGCTCAGCTCACATGGCTGTTTATCAGTGCTTGTAGTTGGATTTATGGTAAACAACTTCTTTGTAATACAAATGTATGCATCAAATGCACGTGTATAAATCCAATCATGGGAGCAAGTCAATCTATCCACCAGCCGGTCCTGATAAGCCCTGTGCCTTTCTGGTTGAGCTGAGGACTTCACCGGCCTGATTGAGGCTTTCAGATCACACACAGTGTGTTTATGTCCCTTTTGTGTTCTACAGCTAGCTGATCAATGTGCACATAGTCTCTGGTGCGAAACACTAGGCATTCTGGCTTTAAGGGTTTCAGGCTTTGGCTGATAAAGTCCTGCTGAAAGTGGGCTTTGAGTGCTAGGTCTGCCTGGCCCTTGAAGAGATAGAGGGATATAAAATTAGATGTTAACAGCAAGACAGACCGTTGGACAGATTCAGATGTTATGGCTTATACAAAGACTGGAGGACAAGAGATTTTGCCATCCCCGTGCAAATTCTATGTTCACTACAGTAGAGTATAGCCCAGAGCAACACTACCAGCCCTTCTCTCACCATTACACTAACCCTTACTGACCCACTTGGCAAACTCTCTTACTCGGATGAACAAGACTTGTGCGCACTACACAGGGTGTGTTTTTAGTACTTTTCATGTATCTACGCACGTGTGTAATATATTAAGCGCCTCAACAGGCGTACATGCCCTGCCGGTCTCGCAGTCCCACAGTACAGGGGGGAGAAGCAGTAGCCAGTGCAACTATGCTACAGCCAATACTAGCTAACCTGTAGCAGCCATCCCATATCTATCTTGACTGGAGTAGCCTAGAGAAGCTAGCTAAGCTAATTGAGGCCACATCGTGAGCTTTCTCCCCAACCCCATTCAGGTAAAAAAAACAGGCTACGTGTTGATAGTTCGTTGTAGCTTACTACTTCTCATTTTGCTCGCTTTTACTTCTGTGATTTTATTCCATCTGGCATTGCGTTAGTGCAGTGCTTCTCAATTATTTTCTGTTACGCCCCCCCTAGGAAGAAGTAAACATTTCGCGCCCCCCCAACTCTCCGCCGCGACTGTAAATAGTATCATTTGTCTATAAAATTGTTATAAGTACACCTCTGCATAACATTATATGCTTATTAACATTAAAGAAAAATAAAAAATCAATAAATATAGATCAACTTACAACAAAGAATAAGTTTATTAACATTGTTTTTTTTAGTTTGTAACAGAAAAGACTTCAAGTGCATCAATTTGGCTGAAATTAAAAAAAAATTAAACCCTTATTTAAACTGTAAACATTTTTTGACCATTTGATACTGAAAAATTAAATATAATCAATAAATAATAATAAATTCAAATTGATCAGCAACATTAACTCAGGAGCACAATATATGAAACATTTTGACCTATAAAACAAAAATGAATAAAACAATTTGTGCTGATTTTTTTTTTTTATCAAAATGAAGAAGTCAGGATTAATGGCTACAATGAGCACGTTTTGCAGAGCACAGCTTTTCGAAGCGGGGTTTGAAGCATGATACTGCAACTCTCAGCTCCTGCTCAATGTTTAGCTGGGACCTGTACTTGGTCTTCAGTGCAGCAACAGCAGAGAAGCCAGTCTCACAAAGATAAGATGTTGCAAAAGGAAGAAGAATGCCCATGGCCCTCTGCCCTAAGAGTGGATACTGCCTCTCTACACTCAGCCAGAATTCACTCAGTGTCTGTGATGTGAACCTCAGTCTCAATGTGGAGTCAGACGTCATATCAATGAACTGGTCCTCGTCTGCAGAGCTGAAGGCAGTTAGAGCTGGTGCATTGAAAGTATCTCTCACCCAGTCATATTGGGAACTGTTTTCAGGGAAGTACTTTTTAAAGAATCCCATCAGTGATGAAATATGCTCCTTAATATATGGAATCACTGAGGTGGCATCATAGTCAGTAGTGTCAACAAATTCATGCAGGTTCTCGAATGAATCAGTATTTCCTTCATCAAGTCGCCTGCCCCACATTGCAAGCTTTCGAGTGAAAGAGCTGATCTTGTCTGTGACCTGAGGGAGGTGTTTATCTTTCCCTTGAAGCTGTAGATTTAGTTCATTTAGCTTTCCAAATATGTCACTCAGGTAGGCCAGTTTTGCCAGGAAGTTCTCATCACTAAATTTTTCTGTGATGTCATACTTGTGCTCCTGCTCCAAAAACATTATTATCTGCTCTCTGAGCTCAAAAACTCGGGACAAGACTTTTCCTCGTGACAGCCACCTTGCTTCACTGTGAAACAGCACAGCTTGATGTTCAGCTCCCATCTCCTCACAGATAGCAGAGAAGACTTGTTTTTAGTGGTCTGGTCTTTATAAAATTGACTACACCTACAATGTCAGTCATAACCTCACTTAATTCAGAGGAAAGGTGCCTTGATGCCAGTACTTCTGTGTATAACACAGTGTGTCCACTCAGCATTAGGTGAGGCCTTCTTGATGAGTGCCCGAAGTCCTTTTCTCATCCCTGCCATGGTCTGTGCACCATCACTGCAAACACCAATGCAGTTCTCCCACTTTAGCCAATTCTCAGTCAGGAAGCAGTCCAGCATTTTGAATAGCTCTTCAGCTGTGGCTCTGTCTCTGACATATTTACAAAAAAGTAGATCCTCACACAGGGGAGTTTGTCATGTCAAAACGTACATAAGCGATAAACAGTCTTTGTTGCTGTCAGTTGCTTCATCGAACTGTAAGGCAAAACGTTTGTCTTTGAGTTTATCTACCAGCTGTTCTTTAATATCGTTAGCAATGTCATTTATACGTCTGGCGACAGTGTCATTGGACAGAGGGATAGTTTTTATTTTTGCAGCACTTGCGTCATCCAGCATGACAGAGACCATGTCTAATGCTGCAGCCAGTATCAGCTCCTCTGCTATGGAGTGGGGTTTTTTGCACTGAGCAATTTGGTACGCCACCTTATATGATGCTAACAGTGCTCGCTGGTTTACTGAAGTAGCATTCACAAAGCGGGACGATTGTTGACAATATTCGGCACGTTTTCGCTGAAAAAAACTCAAGCGGCTTATCAGTGTGATTGGGGTGTAATGTCTTTAAGTGACGCCTTAATTTATTTGGCTTCACGCTGTCCGCTGCCAACATTTTTAGACACAGTAAACATACCGGTCTTTCCTCGTCTCCCACCGTAGTCACAGTGAAGCCAAGCGCTACATACGCTTCGTCATATTTCCTCGTCTTAGCTTTCGGGAGACTTACGTTTGTCTCATTATCTCCGTCTCTCTCCGCCTTTCTTCTCATCCCTGTTAAATATGTTTCCATGGTGTCTCTTAAGGGTTTGTTATCTGCACTTCATATCTCCTGCTCTGTGCTGTGTGCTCTTGTTCGGTTAAAAAAATAACTACTACGCGGCGAAAAAAAGCGTGTTCCCCGGGGTCACGCGCCCCCCCTGGCATCGCTCCGAGCCCCCCCAGGGGGGCGCGCCCCACTATTTGAGAAGGACTGCGTTAGTGAAAGGCATAAACAACAAGCTACATACGTGAAGGCTACCGGATGGCTACTGTTCTCCTTATGGGGCGCGCCATAAACTACATTGACAAGTTTGTTTTATTAAATTAGTCATTTGAAATGTCATGGTATATCCTTGTATGTAACAATGTCACGTCACATGGATATTTTAATTTCATTTAGAGAGCTTTTTCAGTGTTAAAATAGGCCTATAATAATTTTTTTTGCTCGCTAAAATGAATACCCATACAAGTATTTGATTACTAACGTCCGTTCGGATATTTTGAATATTCAAGTAACCGCGCACATCCCTAGTACAGACATTCACACGTGGCCGGCTGCACAACTTTTAAACAATGATTCGGACCGTCATTTTGAATTTGGAGGCATATTTCCTGGAAATATGTATCCAGACTCGCATACTTTTCACCTTGTGTAATTGTGTGTGTCTGGGGGTTGGCTGTAGCGCTGTGTATGTGTGAGTATTTTCTGTGTTTTGACACTGTGTGTGTGTGTGTGTGTGGTGTCTTTGACACGGTGTGTGAGCTCAGATGCAGGGGTTGTGTTTGTCAGGAGGGTGCCAGCCCTCAACAAGCTGTGACATCTCAGTGCAGCTGTGGCCCTCTCTTACTCTGCTATAACCAGCCCTCCAGAATGAATTGTTTTTGTCTGGGTGCGTGTGTGTGTGTGTGTGTGTGTCTGTGTGTGTGTTTCGGGTTGTTTGCTGTTGAGCTTGTCAGGGAAAACTTGTTGTGTGACACTGAGTAAATACTTCATACTGTAAGCTATACTTTGTTTGTCATTGTGCGTTTGGGTACATAATTTGAATTGGCGAATTAGGTCGTTGGTCTCAATATGCTCAATTTTTCTCATCATTTTGTCTTGACAGTTTTATGAGCGTGCAGTTGTTGGTGATTCTGCAGTGATGTTTGAACAGAGCTGTTTGCTACAATATTGAACTGCTGCCATTGAGGGAACCAGTCCAAAGCTCCAGCCTCCAGGCTACGCTAGTGCGCTAATGCTCAACACTCTCCAGGCAAGAAAACAGTAGCGGTCCCTATTCGTCTCGACTACTCGTGTGTACTTACGATACATTATATCAGTGTTGTAACGGTAGACCATAGATGTGGAATGGGGACTTCTGAAGTACTCGTCTCTGGCATAACAGAGTTGTGCAGCTGAGGAATGCACTCTAGGTCGTCACTGCTCTACCATTATGTGAAGTGGCACCCAGGAGAAACATTATATATATATATATATATATATATATATATATATATATATATATATATATATATATATATATATATATATATATATATATAAGCCAGGAAGCATTCTTTGAGAATGAACAGCCCTCCACCTCCCACCACTCCTGCTGACACAGACAGATGGCTGTTTGAAAAGAGAAAGTGGATCTAACTTTATTTATAGTTCACGGGATGTCAATGAAATCAGAAGCCTTAGAACCCAACAATTAGACATTGTGTTTGTGTGTGCGCCTGTGTGTGTGTGTGTGTGTGTGTGTGTGTGTGTGTGTGTGTGTGTGTGTGTGTGTGTGTGTGACTCATTCCAAGCCTCCACCGCAAAGCTTGTTTGTGTCATGTAGGCTAATTCTGGTTTGTAAAGGCATATTACACAGGTTGCTGCACATGTTCACGTCTGAATTTTATTTGGATAGAAAACACCCTAAAGTTTCTAAAACTTTTTGAATGGTGTCTGTGAGTATAACAGAACTCATATGGCAGGCCGAAACCTGAGAAAATTCCATACAGGAAGTGCCCTCTCTGACCATTTCTTGGCCTTCTATAGCCTCTTTATGGAAAATAGAGGATCTCTGCTGTAATGTGACATTTTCTAAGGCTCCCATAGGCTCTCAGAAGGCGCCAGAACGGGGAATGATGACTCTGCAGTCCCTGGGCGGAAAACAGTAGTGGATTTGGAAAGTGGTCAATCTGAGAACAATGACACGGGTGCGAGCGTGCATGTGAAGAGTTCATTTTACATTTTCAGTGTTTGAACGAAAACAAGGTCTCCCGGTCGGAATATTATTGCTATTTTACGAGAAAAATCGCATAAAAAATTGATTTTAAACAGCGTTTGACATGCTTCGAAGTACGGTAATGGAATATTTTGAATTTTTTTGTCACGATATGCACCGGCGCGTCACCCTTCGGATAGTGTCTTGAACGCAAGAACAAACGCAGCTATTTGGATATAACATCTGTGATGATCGTGTACTACCTAACCTCGGCATTGAAGTGAAGGAGAATCCGGCTTAAAGAAGTGGGCCATTTTTGTTGTTGTTTTCGGCTGCCAATTGGTCGTTGTCGTGTCATTTACTGCAGGCGAAAGCCGAAGGGGGCGCAGATGTAGTTCCTGCCAGGGTCCCTGAGAATGGAGGCAGTGCCAACGGGACATCAAACCAAACTCTGCCAGACTCTGATCCCCAGCCCCATAACAAGCACCTCGCTACTGTACCTCGCCACCTCTGTCTACCCCCCCCCCTCTCTCCCTCCAGCTTAATTCTGTCCAATTAAAGCAGCGCATGTCCTCTCAGATGGTTAGGTAAAGAGGTACCAACACCACTACACTGTATTTCTAAACGGAGTGCAGGTAGTTCTGTGTTGGGGAAGTATGTGGTACAGTAGTAGCGATTTCGGGACCTTGGATGTGGCACAGGGCTTGTTCTCATGTCCCGTCCCCCCCCCACACACACGTTAAGACTCTGCTTCTCTACTAGTTGAGGTCTTTAACAAAATTATTCCATGTTTCTGTGTTTTTGCTGTTCTTGCAAGTTCCTTGCTCTGCCACGGTTTTCCTCGGGTTGAGGCGAGTTCCAGGCCGTCTATGCAGGAAACAAGTGGTTGATGAAGGCGCTTCTTCACACAGGAAGTGAGTTACTGTGTCCAGTCCTTTTTCGACATCTGCAACTTACTTGAATCTGAAGAGTATCTATGATTCCATCTTTTAGTAGCAAGGCGTCTTCTAACGGTGGTGTGACTGGGGTTGTTTTGCCATCCTCCATGGAGGCTGCTATAAACCTGCAATCCAATGTCTATGAACAGTTAATCCGTACAAAGACTGTCGTCGTCCCTGTGTGTTCATTGGTTGGCCCGGGCCGCCCAGGTCCCTCGTCAGGCCCTTCGCTATTGGCTGCAAGTCGTGACGCCGTCACCGTAATGCTCAGTGGCTTAGAAGGAATGGACGGAGAGTGGTTTTCACTGGAGCAGGCAAGGATGAGCGGAGAGAGACAGAGAGGGAGAGAATGAGAGAAGTTGCCCCAGGGAAGTGAAGGAATAGAAAAAATAGCGTTTAAAGATGGGTTGGGGGGGAGGAGGGGGATGTGGGGGGGGGGGGTATAATAGGGGTGGCAGGCAGGAGCCCTCTGAGCCTAATTGGTTTATTATTTTGTTTGCTGTCTCTCTGAGGGGCACAGCTGCTTGTTTAATTTACCCCCCCCTTCATCCACCACTGGCCCTTTCACCCCCCTCCCCCCTCATCTTGCTGCTATTAGGACATACCATGTGATGTCTCTCTGTGTGTGTGTGTGTGTGTGTGTGTTGCTTTTCAAAGCCTGTACATTAAACCCAGAGACACACCCGCCCATACAGTACAATCTCTCTCGGGGCGTGATGGGGTGATCTAGTGGTGAGGCTGCAGCAGGGTAGTGGTGGAGGCAGAGAGGTTGTCTCAGCGTGGAGAGATGCACTAGCTGGATCTATATGGCCAAGCTTCTCCCTGTCCTGGCCGGGCGACGCTGTTACATGTAAAGGTTTGCTGTTTCGACATGAGCTCTCCGCTCTCTGCTTTGATGGAGACTATGGAGGTGATGATGGGGATGGAGGAGATGGTGGTGGAGACCTCCAAGGAAGAGGACGACTCCAGCTCTCCACCTGGGGACACTCCTGCTCTCAGCCCAGGGCCATGCACAGAGTCAGGTCAGGTAAGACACAGTAACCACAGACTGTGTTGGATGGCCAAGGGCTGTAGCATTTCCTTCTATCTAAGGGGATGTTAGAGGTCTGGATACAAGGAGTTGACATGCATGCAACTGGCAAGCCATTCGTGTTCAAGTAGTGTGCGTGCATTTGTTAAATACACTGAGAGACAGTGGTTTTGGTGTAGCTGTTGTGGTCTGTGAGACCACTGTTTTAGAAGTGATTTCAAAATGGCCGTTTCTTTTTGGAGGGAGAAATCTGCTCTGTGATGACAAAGCTGGAATCGTATGGTCATTTTACATGAAGTTCAGAATGAGCTCCATCTCACGATGTGATAGGAGGGTTAGAGGACAAGTGTTTAGTTTAAATAGAAGTCATTTCCCCCGGAGAACTCCTATTTATCCCTACTGACTCTCTTTCGGGCAGTCTGAACTCCAACTTTGATCCTGGCTGTTCCACCTATTTCCTCCACGTTAGTGTAGAACATTGCTGCTGCCCACCTTCCCTGTCTCTCTGTCTTGACATGTAATTGGCAGCTTTGTTTTCTTTGCGTTGCTTGTCACGGCTGTAGTTGGGGCTGGATGTTAACAGCTTCTAGGAATGACCCCTGTGCGTTGCTATAGTTACACAAAGACACACCGCTCGTCTCCCAGGAGTTTGTGTGCTTATGCTCCGTCTCTGAGCAAAAGGTCTTGTATTTCACTTAATTTGTACGTGGAGAAAGATTCCCACCGATGACATGTTAGTCACACACACACACACACACACACACACACACACACACACACACACACACACACTAAATGGTTGGCGACATTAATATTTCTACACTTTGGTTTGACAATCATTTCCTTCCTGATTGTTTCTATTCATTCTTTATAATAGAGTGAAAGGCGTCCTGAGTGGCAATGTTTGAAAGGGAAGTGGGGACACCTACTCAGGTGCACATCTGAATGCATTCAACCAAAATGTCTTCCACATTTAACCCAACCCCTCTGAATCAGAGAGGCTTCCTTAATCGACGTCCATGTCATCGGCGCCCGGGGAGCAGGTGTTGTTAGGGGGGTTAACTGCCTTGCTCAAGGGTAGAACGGCAGATTTATATCACCTTGCCGGCTCGGGGATTCGAACCAGCGACCTTTCAGTTATTGGCCCAACGCTCTTAACTGATAGGCTGCCTAGCGTGTGTTAGATTGTGTAGATGTCTTATTGCTGAATAGATTTGGCCAGTTTCTCAGCACTCAGAATATTACTGTTTTTATACACCTCTCTCTCTCTGTTTGTCTGCCTGTTTCTCTGTCGGTCCCTCCCTCCGAATCCCTCGGTCTGTTCAGATTTCACAGGAGTTCTCATTTCCGTTGGGATGTCAGTTTTGATCACACCCCTCTATCCTGTGTCCTCTCCTTTCAATGGCTACCCTTCCCCCCCCATCTCCTCTCCCCTCTCTTTCTGAATGTGTAGCAGCGTGTGGGAGAGAACATGTCAAATTGGATGTTTCAATGGCTATTCAGCTGACTTTTCACTGTATAACCCCTCCCCCACCACCATAGAGGTGTTGGTGAATCACCACAGGTATGTGTGTGTGGGGGGGGGGAGAGAGGTGTAATTCTCCACAATCCCTCCCTCCTCTCCTGTCTCCCTTCGGCTCTCCTCTCTCGCTATTTTGTCTGCCCCCTTTCCTCCTCTCCTTCAGCTGTGTGTCTGTGATGTTGAATGGTAGTGGTGCCAGCCACGTGCATGCACCTCTCTCTGCTATTAGATCAGCGCCCCGATCATTCTCTAGTCCTATCAGGAGATTTGGGTCAGTGTTATACTCAGGCAGGCACAGGGAAACCCCAGGCAGGCAAGGGCCCAAACTTCCCCATCCAAAATGGCCAAACTCTCTATCTTAAACCAGTCCTGGTTGGTACGGGCCAACCAATGGGAAACCCTTAAGGGAGTGTTTCTCTAGATCACGTCATCAAAATGAGATTGATTTAAAATGGGTTTCTCATTCTCTATTTGAAATCATTCTATTCATGCAAGTCCTCTCTCTCCCTCTCTCACTCTCTATGTTTTGAAGAATCCATTGTTTCATACTCTCAGCATGGAGTGGCAAAGGACTTCTTCAACACCCTTTAGTGTTAATGAGGGCTCTCTTACACACACACACACTCTCTCCCCCCTCTTTCCTCTCCTCTCTCCCTCTCCCCTACTCTCTCACTCACATTCACACACACACACACACACACACATAGTTGAGAGCTGCATCAATTCCCTTGCCTCTCCTCCTCCACCCCTCTCCCCACTCATTAATGTGGCAGGTTTGGGTTTGTAGGTCAGGTAATGACCCTGGTGTGTTCTCTGTGGACACACTGCTCTTCCTGGTTCAGTGGGGGAGGTAGAGACTAGAGGATCCCAGTGCTCTGGCTATGGGCTGTGGTGATAGAGTCAAGGTGCTGATGCTCAACACCACCTGGAAACTACACAATGGGGTCAGCTGACTCCTATATCAAAAGCACAGCATGGAACTGTTGAAATGGCACTGAAATATGTTCCAGTGTTGAATGGTGCAATTCAAGCCAGCCATGTGACCTGAACATTCAATCGGATGGGGATGTTTGTTTTCCACCTAAATGTGCAGTTGCATAACAACTGCCAATGTCTTGACCCTGTGACCTCTTCACCCCAAAGGTCATACAGCAGCTCCACACTGTGATTTACAGCCCTCCCATTGGTCCATTATAAGGATTAGTCTCTGAAAGGCCAGACTGACTAGACTAATGGCTATTTACGACCGTTGGGTTGTGTTATCGGTCAGGATTGTATCAGGAATGTTATCCGTCAGGTGGGTCAGTTTTACTGTTTCAGATAAGAACTTGGACATTTGACTGTGTGTCGTCAACCCCTCCCTTGGACAGCTTGAATTGGCAGAAAGTAATGATATGAGAGGATTCATTACTAAAAGGATGGACGCACAGCTTGGAATTCGGCCTGTAGGAACGGAGGAGCGACAGAGGTGTAGTCTCTATTGCGTACACATCACCAACAAATTAACATGGTCCAAGCACACCAAGACAGTCGTGAAGAGGGCACGACAAAACCTTCTCCCCCCCAGGAGACTGAAAAGATTTGGCATGGGTCTTCAGATACTCAAAGGTTTCTACAGCTGCACCTTCGAGCATCCTGACGGGTTGCATCACTGCCTGGTATGGCAACTGCTCGCCCTCCGACCGCATGGCACTACAGAGGGTAGTGCGTACGGTCCAGTACATCACTGGGGCTAAGCTTCCTGCTTTTCAGGACCTCTATACCAGGCGGTGTCAGAGGAAGGCACAAAAAATTGTCAAAGACTCCAGCCACCCTAGTCATAGACTGTTCTCTCTGCTACCGCATGGCAAGCGGTACATGGAGCACCAAGTCTAGGTCCAAGACACTTCTAAACAGTTTCTACCCCCAAGCCATAAGACTCCTGAACAGCTAATCAAATGTCTACCCAGACTATTCTCATTGCCCCCCCCCCCCTTTACGCTGCTGCTACTCTCTGTAAGTATCTATGCATAGTCACTTTAATAACTCTACCTACATGTACAGTTGAAGTCGGAAGATTACATACACTTAGGTTGGAGTCATTAAAACTTGTTTTTCAACCACTCCACAAATTTCTTGTCAACAAACTATAGTTTTGGCAAGTCGGTTAGGACATCTACTTGTGCATGACACAAGTAATTTTTCCAACAATTGTTTACAGACAGATCATTTCACTTATAATTCACTGTATCACAATTCCAGTGGGTCAGAAGTTTACATACAGTAAATTGACTGTGCCTATAAACAGCTTGGAAAATTCCAGAAAATGATGTCATGGCTTTAGAAGCTTCTGATAGGCTAATTGACATAATTTGAGTCAATTGGAGGTGCACCTGTGGATGTATTTCAAGGCCTACCTTCAAACTCAGTGCCTCTTTGCTTGACATCATGGGAAAATCACAAGAAATCAGCCAAGACCTCAGAAAAAATATTGTAGACCTCCACAAGTCTGGTTCATCCTTGGGAGCAATTTCCAAAAGCCTGAAGGTATCACGTTCATCTGTATGAACAATAGTACGCAAGTGTAAACACCATGGGACCACGCAGCCGTCATACCGCTCAGGAAGGAGACGTGTTCTGTCTCCTAGAGATGAACATACTGTGGTGCGAAAAGTGCAAATCAATCCCAGAACAACAGCAAAGGACCTTGTGAAGATGCTGGAGGAAACAGGTACAAAAGTATCAATATCCACAGTAAAACTAGTCCTCTATCGACATAACCTGAAAGGCTGCTCACGAAGGAAGAAGCCACTGCTCCAAAACCGCCATAAAAAAGACAGACTACGTTTTGCAACCGCACATGGGAACAAAGATCGTACTTTCTGGAGAAATGTCCTCGGGTCTGATGAAACAAAAATAGAACTGTTTGGCCATAATGACCATCGTTATATTTGGAGGAAAAAGGGGGAGGCTTGCAAGCCAAAGAACACCATCCCAACTGTGAAGCACGGGGGTGGCAGCATCAGGTTGTGAGGGTGCTTTGCTGCAGGAGGGACTGGAGCACTTCACAAAATAGATGGCATCATGAGGGAGAACAATTATGTGGATATATTGAAGCAGCATCTCAAGACATCAGTCAGGAAGTTAAAGCTTGGTCGCAAATGGGTCTTCCAAATGGACAATGACCCCAAGCATACTTCCAAAGTTGTGGCAAAATGGCTTAAGGACAACAACGTCAAGGTATTGGAGTGGCCATCACAAAGCCCTGACCTCAATCCCATAGAAAATTTGTGGGCAGAACTGAAAAAGCGTATGCGAGCAAGGAGGCCTACAAACCTGACTCAGTTACACCAGCTCTGTCAGGAGGAATGGGCCAAAATTCACCCAACTTATTGTGGGAAGCTTGTGGAAGGCTACCCAAAACGTTTGACCCAAGTTAAACAATTTTAAAGCAATGCTACCAAATACTATTTGAGTGTATGTAAACTTCTGACCCACTGGGAATGTGATGAAAGAAATAAAAGCTGAAATAAATCATTCTGTACTATTATTCTGACATTTCACATTCTTAAAATAAAGTGGTGATCCTAACGAACCTAAGACAGGGAATTTTTACTCGGATTAAATGTCAGGAGTTGTGAAAAACTGAGTTTAAATGTATTTGGCAAAGGTGTATGTAAACTCTGACTTCAACTGTACATATTACCTCGACTAACCACACATTGACTCTGTACCGGTATATAGCCTCGCTATTGTTATTTTATTGCTGCTCTTTAATTATTTGTTACTTTTTTATTTTTATTTAATTTTTTTGTTGGTATTTTTCTCAAAACTGCATGGTTGGTTATGGGCTGATAACTAAGCATTTCACTGTAAGGTCAACACCTGTTGTATTCAGCGCATGTGACAAATACAAATAGATTTTATATGCCTCACTTGGCTCTCTCTGACTTCATTCAAATCTGACCTCCTTTGAAGTTGACTACAGTGTAATAAACATGGTTGGTTGTCTGTAAGTGGCTTGGGATATGGACATCAAACACACTTCTAATGTATTTAACCCACAACAGCAACATTTAACTAAATGTAGTTTGTCTCTGGACACTGCAGTACGAGCTGGCCTGATTACAGTGGGATATTAATTTTGGCTGCTGCGTCTTTCCGACTAGGATGGAGTGTCACTAAAGCTTGGCCTTCTATTGTTCTGCCTCCTCCTGCCCGTCCTGTGCTGTTTTTAAATACTTGGGCCATGGGACAAAGACACCCCCCCCCCCCCCCCCCCGCCCCGCCCCCTCCACACACACACGCTGTGCATCCTATATGAATTCACTTTTTCTCCCCTCCGTGCTATTTTTAGCTGCCTGCTGATTTTAAATTGGAGTCCTCTGCTGAGGAAATCAAATCAGGCTCCATCTGTTGTCGTTGGGGAATGAGGGAAAGAGCATCTAGATAGTCTCTGGTCTGTCTGTCCAGTCTCCCCGTTGGTTTCTATTGGGCAGCCCTCCCTGGCTGCTCAGTTATCAGGGTACACTGTGGGCATGTGTTGGTACAGTGTTATAAAGGCTCTTATCTGTGTTGTTTTTAGTAGCTCTCGCCAGCCACAAATGACCTTTATTATCTGTGGTTGCCAGAAAACACAGACGTCAGTGCCTTGCCTCGTGTATCCCAGTTGGCAGTCACTCCATTCGCTGTTTTCTTTTTCCATTTCCTGTCTTTCTCTCTCTCGTTCTGTAACTCTTTGTTTGCTCGTCCTCCCCTCCCTGGTTGACTTTTGAACGGAAATGAGCACAGCTTTTAAGCTGTCTATGGAAATGAGCCTAGAGTAGAAAATTCCGTCCTGACTTGCCAGATTTATAACTTTTCCTGTCACTAATAAATTTGACTCTAGTAGTAAAATCATTATATGCTACAGTATTTAACACTGACTCTTCTCTCTTTCTCCTGTCCTCCTTCCCCCTCCCTCCCTCCTCCCAGGATGACAACTGGGGCGAGACCACCACGGCCGTCACGGGGACGTCGGAACACAGCCTGTCCCAAGAGGACATTGTCCGGATCACCAAGGACCTGGAGGACAGCGTGGGCCTGGACTGCCGGCGCTACTTTACCCTGACCCTGGCTGTGGTTCTGGGCCTGCTGGTCTTCCTCACTCCCCTAGCCTTCCTGGCTCTCCCCCACCTCCTCTGGCCTGACAAGCTCCTGGTGTGCGGCACGGCCTGCGAGGGCCTCTTTATTTCCGTGGCGTTTAAGTTGTTGATACTGCTGTTGGCCGTTTGGGCGCTGTTCTTCCGGGCTCCGCGTGCCGGCCTGCCCCGGGTGTTTGTGTTCAGAGCGCTGCTGGCCGTGCTGGTGCTGCTGTTTGTCGTGTCCTACTGGCTGTTCTACGGCGTGAGGATACTGGACTCACAGGTACAGCGGGGAGAGAGACTCACACTCACAATCAGTGTTTGTAACGCATCTAATTACTGTTCACCACATCTGCCTCTTCAAGTATTCCGTTTGTACGTCACTGCTTTCATCTGTGTAACTCTCTTGTCATGAATGTGTGTGTACCACAGGAGGTTGGTGGCACCTTTAATTGGGGAGGACGGGCTCGTGGTAATGGGTGAAGCGGAATCAGTGGAATGTTATATAACACATGGTTTCTATGTGTCTGATGCCATTCCATTCGCTCCGTTCTAGACATTATTATGAGCCGTCCTCCCCTCAGCTGCCTCCACTGGTGTGTACCTATGTAGTGTGTTGACGCTAGCACATGCTGGGTTGTCTGTTGTTCCCAGGATGAGAACTACCAGGGCATCGTGCAGTACGCTGTATCTCTAGTAGACGCTCTGCTCTTCATCCACTACCTGGCCATCGTTCTGCTGGAGCTCAGGCAGCTGCAGCCCGCCTTCTCTGTCTCTGTCACCCGCTCCACCGACGGAGAGACACGCCAATACAACCTGGGCCAGCTCAGGTGAGACGCGGAGGGAGATTGAGAGGGGGCAGGGGAAGGGAGACTGATGAGGGAGAACGGAGAGGGGGAGAATGCGAGAGGAGAAAAGTCCTTGAAAGTAAGACGGGACAATTCAGTGGGTAGAGCAGGCTGAGGAGAAAGAAAGAGAGCAGAGAAAAGCCAGCAAGTAAGAAGAGTGTGAGTAAGAATCTCGTGTGTGTGTGTGTGTGTGAGAGAGAGTAATAAAAGTAATAAGCCAGAGAGAACAGCTCAGACTAGAAGAACCTGGTCTGTAGTGACTTTGTCCTTTTGATGTGCCGTCTGACTGTACCAGGAAGACGTTTTACCTCATGACGAGTTGCTGAAAGATATAGTAAGACTGTCAAAAGGCATCCTAATTGTATACATGGGTCATTTCACAGTCCATGGCGTGCACGCTCTCTCTCGCTCTCTCATATCCCCTTTTTGTGAGGGCCTCAAGCATATGTTCGTATTATGCTGGGGCTCTCTGGTTCACCTTTGTCTACCTCAGTACAGTGACAGATGATGGACATGTAAAGTGCTTTAGCCTCTGCTTCACTGGAGTTGTTAGAGGCTGCCCTGGGGCTGTTGTCGCTCACAAAGCGCCTTGCTATTTTCCTCAGCTTGCCAACGCAGCAGCGCTCTCTCTGTCTGTATGTGCTTGTAAACAAACAGCTAATTAGTGCTCCCTACAGGCCACACTGAGCATCTGGTCAGAGAAGATTCATACCATACACACACACACACACACTTTTGTGCACACACACACACACACAGATTCTCAGGTTCCAGGGGAGACTGGGTGTGTTTCCAGAAATTTTCCCAGGCCTGTCCTCCTTCATTCCCAGGCAACCGGTGAGGACATTCCTCTGTGTGTCTGGCAGGCAGGCTGTCTGTGTGTCTGGCAGGCAGGCTGTCTGTGTGTCTGGCAGGCAGGCTGTCTGTGTGTCTGGCAGGCAGGCTGTCTGGTCTGGAGGCCTGTTATTCTGTCTGGCTCTGACCTGGCCATTCTTTGATGCCAATCTCAGGGCAGAAAAAGCCTGAGGAGGTGCCCAAGATCCTAACACCAACATTACCAGAGATTCACCTCGGCAAGAATCCTTCTATTCTCCTCATTCTGTCCCCTATCTCCAGTGTGGCCTAACATAACAAGTCGCTACTTATGGTAGAGAAGAGCCACAGGCACCCGAGGCACAGTCAGGCTCATATCTAGGCCAGTGTTTGGGCTTTATTTGTTTGTCTCCTCTCTCTACTGTAGTTTAATAATTGATCAAAGTACCGAGCACCGGAGACCCTGACTGCTCAAAGTGCTGCCTTCATCACAATGGGTGTATGTAGTTTTGTTAAAACTTTAGAAGTTGGTTTAGTAGTTTGTACTTGTTTTGTGCTAATGCACAATTGTGTGTGTCTGACGAAACGTCTTCATACAGTATGTATAAATGAATGTGGCGTACAAAGTGCTTTGGGTTTTCCTGTGTGCCAACCCAGGAGTATTATAGCTTTAAGTGTATTTAAAACTTGACAAAGTTGTTTTACAGTTTGCCTTTCTTTGGAGATGTCAGAATGTGTCTGTCTGTGTACCGTACCAGTGGTGTGTCTGTGTACCGTACCGGCGGTGTGTCTGTGTACCGTGCCGGCGGTGTGTCTGTGTACCGTGCCGGCGGTGTGTCTGTGTACCGTGCCGGCGGTGTGTCTGTGTACCGTGCCGGCGGTGTGTCTGTGTACCGTGCCGGCGGTGTGTCTGTGTACCGTGCCGGCGGTGTGTCTGTGTACCGTGCCGGCGGTGTGTCTGTGTACCGTGCCGGCGGTGTGTCTGTGTACCGTGCCGGCGGTGTGTCTGTGTGCCGTACCGGCGGTGTGTCTGTGTGCCGTACCGGCGGTGTGTCTGTGTGCCGTACCGGCGGTGTGTCTGTGTGCCGTACCGGCGGTGTGTCTGTGTGCCGTACCGGCGGTGTGTCTGTGTGCCGTACCGGCGGTGTGTCTGTGTACCGTACCACCGGTGTGTCTGTGTACCGTACCACCGGTGTGTCTGTGTACCGTACCACCGGTGTGTCTGTGTACCGTACCAGCAATATGTTTATACATCCATGTATTTGACATCGTAGTTGTGGGTTTGTGAACCCACCTGCCTCCTCCATATGTTCACATCCACTAACACTCTTCATCCTGCCATGGTCGTTTTCTCTGTATCAGTCATATGTTCACATCCACTAACACTCTTCATCCTGCCATGGTCGTTTTCGCTGTATCAGTCATATGGGATATCCAGAACCACTCTGGGGTGAATCCCAGGCTTTAATACCTCTATACGGGACACATAGCTGCTGCTAACCTATACAATACACCCTGCAGTGGTAAAGCTGGTTTATAACATATACAGTTTACATAAACCTTAGCCAAATACAGTTAACTCAGTTTTTCACAATTCCTGACATTTAATCCTAGTGAAAATGCCCTGTCCTAGGTCAGTTAGATCACCACTTTATTTTAAGAATGTGAAATGTCAGAATAATAGTAGAGAATGATTTATTTCAGCTTTTATTTATTTTATCACATTCCCAGTGGGTCAGAAGTTTACATACACTCAATTGGTATTTGGTAGCATTGCCTTTAAATTGTTTAACTTGGGTCAAATGTTTCATGTAGCCTTCCACAAGCTTCCCACAATAAGTTGGGTGAAGAGCTGACAGAGCTGGTGTAACTGAGTCAGGTTTGTAGGGCTCCTTGCTCGCACACGTTTTTCTGTTTTGCCCACAAATTTTCTATAGGATTGAGGTCAGGGCTTTGTGATGGCCACTCCAATACCTTGACTTTGTTGTCCTTAAGCCATTTTGCCACAACTTTGGAAGTATGCTTGGGGTCCATTGTCCATTTGGAAGACCCATTTGCGACCAAGCTTTAACTTCCTGACTGATGTCTTGAGATGTTGCTTCAATAAATCCACATAATTTTCCTCCCTCATGATGTCATCTATTTTGTGAAGTGCACCAGTCCCTCCTGCAGCAAAGCACCCCCACAACATGATGCTGCCACCCCCGTGCTTCACGGTTGGGATGGTGTTCTTTGGCTTGCAAGCGCCCCCCTTTTTCCTCCAAATATAACGATGGTCATTATGGCCGAACAGTTCTATTTTTGTTTCATCAGACCAGAGGACATTTCTCCAAAAAGTACGATCTTTGTCCCCATGTGCAGTTGCAAACCGTAGTCTGGCTTTTTTATGGCGGTTTTGGAACAGTGGCTTCTTCCTTGCTGAGCGGCCTTTCAGGTTATGTCGATATAGGACTCGTTTTACTGTGGATTTACCGTGGATATAGATACGTTTCCTCCAGCATCTTCACAAGGTTCTTTGCTGTTGTTCTGGGATTGATTTGTACTTTTTGCACAAAAGTACGTTAATCTCTAGGAGACAGAATGCTTCTCCTTCCTGAGAGGTATGACGGCAGCCCGATCCCATGGTGTTAATACTTGCGTACTATCGTTTGTACAGATGAACGTGGTACCTTCAGGCGTTTGGAAATTGCTCCCAAGGATGAACCAGACTTGTGGAGGCCTACAATTTTTTTTCTGAGGTCTTGGCTGATTTCTTTTGATTTTCCCATGATGTCAAGCAAAGAGGCACTGAGTTTAAAGGTATGCCTAGAAATACATCCACAGGTACACCCTCAATTGACTCAAATTATGTCAATTAGCTTATCAGAAGCTTCTTAAGCCATGACATAACTTTCTGGAGTTTTCCAAGCTGTTTAAAGCACAGTCAACTTAGTGTATGTAAACTTCTGACCCACTGGAATTGTGATACAGTGAATTATAAGTGAAATAATATGTCTGTAAACAATTGTTGGAAAAATGACTTGTGTCATGCACACAGTAGATGTCCTAACCGACTTGCCAAAACTATAGTTTGTTAACAAGAGATTTGTGGAGTGGTTGAAAAACGAGTTTTAATGACTCCAACCTAGGTGTATGTAAACTTCCGACTTCAACTGTATATATATACACGCACAAGTATTTAGAACCCTTGACTTTTCCACATTTTTCTGTGTCACAGCCTGAATTTAAAATGGATACAATTTCCATTGTGTGCCACTGATCTACACACAACACCCCACAATGTCAAATTGGAATTTTGTTTTTAGTAAATGTTTACAAAATTACAGATTTTTTTAACGATTACCCCATATCTGTACCACATATACAATTATCTGTAAGGTCCCTACAATACAAAAATATCCCTTTGAGCATGGTGAAGTTATTAATTATGCTTTGGGTGGTGTATCAATACACCCTGTCACTGCAATGATACAGGCATCCTTCCTAAATCAGTTGCTGTAGATGAAAGAAGCTGCTCAGGGATTTTACCATGCGGCCAATGGTGATTTTAAAACAGTTACTGAGTTTAATGGCTGTGATACGAGAAAACTGAGGATGGATCAACAACATTGTAGTTACTCCACAATACTAACCTAAATGACAGAGTGAAAAGAAGGAAGTCTGTACAGAATAAAAAATATTCCAAAACATGCATCCGGTTTCCAATAAGGCACTAAAGTAATACTGCAAGAAACGTGGCAAAGAAATGTACTTTTTGTCCTGAATACAAAGTGTTATGTTAGGTGCAAATCTAACAGAAAACATCACTCACTGATTACCACGTCATATTTTCAAACATGGTGATGGCTGCATCATGTTATGGATATGCTTGTCATCAGCAAGGACTAGGGAGTCTTTTTCAGGATAAAAAGAAACAGAATGTCTGTGTTTAGCTCTAAAGTCCTAGAGGAAAACCTGGTTCAGTCTGCTTTCTAACAGACACTCGGAGACAAATTCACCTTTCAGCAGGACAATAACCTAAAACTCAAGGCCAACTATACACTGAAGTTGCATTGAATGTTCTTGAGTTGACTTAAATCTACTTGAAAATCTATGGCAAGACTTGAAAATGGCTGTCTAGCAATGATCATCAACCAACTTGACAGAGCTTGAAGAGTTTCAAAAATAATAAACGTGATAAAATATTGTACAATCCAGGTGTGGAAAGCTCTTAGAGACTTACCCAGAAAGACTCACAGCTGTAATCACTGCCAAAGGTATTGACTCAGGGAGGTGAATACTTACGTAATCAAGTTGTTTGATTTTTCATTCATCTTTTAAAAAAAAAGTGTACATTTTTATTCCACTTTGACATGAGTATTTTGTATAGACAAAAAAAAGACAATCACAATTGTAACCAAAATAAAGGTGGAAAATGTCAAGGCATGTGAACACTTTCTGAAGGCTGTGTGTGTGTGGGGGTGTGGGTGGGTGGGTGTGCCCGCCGAGTGTGCCCGCAGTGAGGGAAAAAAGTATTTGATCCCCTGCTGATTTTGTATGTTTGCCCACTGACAAAGAAATGATCAGTCTATAATTTTAATGGTAGGTTTATTGAGAGAGTGAGAGACAGAATAACAACAAAAAAATCCAGAAAAACGCATGTCAAAAATGTTATAAAATGATTAGCGTTTTATTGAGGGAAATAAGTATTTGACCCCTCTGCAAAACATGACTTACTACTTGGTGGCAAAACCCTTGTTGGCAATCACAGAGGTCAGATGTTTCTTGTAGTTGGCCACCAGGTTTGCACACATCTCAGGAGGGATTTTGTCCCACTCCTCTTTGCAGATCTTCTCCAAGTCATTAAGGTTTCGAGGCTGACGTTTGGCAACTCGAACCTTCAGCTCCCTCCACAGATTTTCTATGGGATTAAGGTCTGGACTGGCTAGGCCACTCCAGGACCTTAATGTGCTTCTTCTTGAGCCACTCCTTTGTTGCCTTGGCCATGTGTTTTGGGTCATTGTCATGCTGGAATACCCATCCACGGGTTTTGCCACCATATATATATATATATATATATATTATACTGCGATAAGGGAGAGTATATATCCATAATGTCCTGTCACTTAGTGTGACATTTCCCCTGCGTCAGCACTAGGTGTGTAAAGTTCCATACCTCTCTCACCTCCCCCTCCGTGTCACTGCTGTTAGGACGTCCCATGTGATGACTATTTCTCTCTCCGTCTCCTCGCTCTCTCGCTCCTACTTACTATTACATGTGGAACGGTACACGGCAGTAAACCTTTCTCATGGTGTAGTATCAATAGGGGAATAAGGAGTAGGAGAGGTTAGTAGAGAGGACTGTGTCTGTCTACAGAGGGGGACAGTAGCCTCCGTGTGCTTCCTGGCTGCCCCGGGGGGAAATAGGAAGCACGTGGTACTCCCTCCCTCCCTGACTCTGTCTGCAACAGTTAAGTTAGCGCCCCGCTCTTCTTAACAAATGACACGAGCCCCGGGGAGGAGGAGAGGGGAAGGGAGGGGAGAAAGATGTAAAGGGAGAGAGAGCCCTTTGAATTGAATAGCATTGAGACAGGATTCAGTGTCAAATAAGAGGGGGGGATAGTTTTTCTAGAGCGAGGGAACTGTAGACTAGTCAGTTGAGCCTTGAGGAATGACCCTGTACTGCTGTATGCCTGTGAAAAGCTGCTATCATCTGCTGCTGCTCTCAGTGGGCCGAATGCAGTTACAACGCATAGGAACTGGGGTCTGACTGTGTCTCAGCAGCGTACTAACAGGGCTAGATTGGATCAGTAGGCTACAATAAGCTACAGCAGAAAATCATCCCTGGCATTTCTAGATCAAAACCCCAACGGTCAACCTGGACCTGTGTAAAGGCACGTAAACAAAATGGATACACGTGCTTAATGAATTGGTATTGTGTAGCTGGCTAATCAGCACTGGTACATTGATCACTTGACAACATGTCTGCAGAGCCGATGGGTTCAGGCCATACTCGGTTGCTACAAAATGAATTGCTAAAGCACAAGGACAGAACACGCATGAAAAGTCTCAACTGGTGAAATATTCTGTCTTTGAGAGGTAAGACATGGCATGTTGTGCCGGGACATGACGTCCATACTGCAGCAGCAATAGGAAGTAGTCTCTCTCTACCTCAGCGCCTCTCTCCCAGCAGCGCTGGGAGGTTCTGTTCTGTGTTTATTTGACAGAGCCTAGACAGCAGGGATATGGCCCTGTGTTCAGGGGGGCAGGTAATGATAACATGATGGCTCAAAGTAACAGTCTCTCTCTCTCACACATACACACATACACACAGATCTCTATCACAGGGAAAAAAGAAGTGTCCCTTTTTCAGGACCCTGTCTTTCAAAGATAATTCGTAAAAATCCAAATAACTTCACAGATCTTCATTTGTAAAGGGTTTAAACACTGTTTTCCATGCTTGTTCAATGAACCATTAACAATTAATGAACATGCACCTGTGGAACATCGTTAAGACACTAACAGCTTACAGACGGTAGGCAATTAAGGTCACAGTTATGAAAACTTAGGACACTAAAGAGGCCTTACTACTGACTGAAAAACACCAAAAGAAAGATGCCCAGGGTCCCTGCTCATCTGCGTGAACGTGCCTTAGGCATGCTGCAAGGAGGCATGAGGACTGCAGATGTGGCCAAGGCCATAAATTGCAATGTCCGTACTGTGAGACGCCTAAGACTGCTCTACAGGGAGACAGGGTGGACAGCTGATCGTCCTCGCAGTCGCAGACCACGTGTAACAACACCTGAACAGGATCGGTACATCCAAACATCACACCAGCGGGACAGATACAGGATGCCATCAATAACTGCCCGAGTTACACCAGGAACGCACAATCCCTCAATCAGTGCTCAGACTGTCCGCAATAGGCTGAGAGAGGCTGGACTGAGGGCTTGTAGGCCTGTTGAAAGGCAAGTCCTCACCAGACATCACCGGCAACAACATTGCCTATGGGCACAAACCCACCGTCGCTGGACCAGACAGGACTGGCAAAAAGTGCTCTTCACTGACGAGTCGCGGTTTTGTCTCATCAGGGGTGATGGTAGGATTTGCGTTTATTGTCGAAGGAATAAGCGTTACACCGAGGCCTGTACTCTGGAGCGGGATCGATTTGGAGGTGGAGGGTCTGTCATGGTCTGGGGCGGTGTGTCACAGCATCATTGGACTGAGCTTGTTGTCATTGCAGGCAATCTCAACGCTGTGCGTTACAGGGAAGACATCCTCCTCCCTCATGTGGTACCCTTCCTGCGGGCTCATCCTGACATGACCCTCCAGCATGACAATGCCACCAGCCATACTGCTCGTTCTGTGCATGATTTCCTGCAAGACAGGAATGTCAGTCTTCTGCGCTGGCCAGTGAAGAGCCCGGATCTCAATCCCATTGAGCACGTCTGGAACCTGTTGGATCGGAGGGTGAGAGGTAGGGCCATTCCACCCAGAAATGTCCGGGAACTTGCAGGTGCCTTGGTGGAAGAGTGGGGTAACATCTCACAGAAAGAACTGGCAAATCTGGTGCAGTCCATGAGGAGGAGATGCACTGCAGTACTTAATGCAGCTGATGGCCACACTAGATACTGACTTACTTTTGATTTTGAACCCCCCCTTTGTTCAGGGACACATTATTCCATTTCTGTTAGTCACATGTCTGTGGAACTTGTTCAGTTTATATCTCAGTTGTTGAATCTTGTTATATTCATACAAATATTTACACGTGTTAAGTTTGCTGAAAATAAACGCAGTTGACAGTGAGAGGACGTTTCTGTTTTTACTGAGTTTGTGTGTGTGTCACCCCCATCTTCTCCCCTCAGTGTCAGACCTTTCAGCGTCTGTTTTTTTCTGTTTTTATTGATTGTGTATATATTTTTTTCCCGCGGTTTATTTCTCTGAGACTTGCATTATTAATTTTATGTTATTGATAAAAAAAAATTATAGTCGTTTATTTTATTAGCTGATTTTTAGCTTAAATAAAAAAAATCTCTGTCCCAGGTTCCAAGTAAATCTCAGATTCTCCTTATTCTTCGTCTGTTTTATGTGCACAGTATTCAGCGGGCAGCATTGGCCATCATAGAGAACTACTACAGGGACTTCTTTGTCCACAACCCGGCCCTGCTCACCGCCTCTAAGTCCCGGGCCGCCAAGCACCTGGCCGGCCTCAAGGTCTATAATGTGGATGGAGAGTTCCCAGCAACCCCCGCCACTGGTGAGTGCATGGAGACTCCTTGGGTTTATCTATACGTTTCCTCTATATCGGTTTCTCTTGTCTGTCCTTTGGGCTTGATGTTTGACTCTCTCCTCTCCTCGGCTGCTCTCTAACACCCAGAGGTCTTTAAAGCTAAACTGAAAGCTTACCTTTTGGACAGTAAGTTCAGTAGTTCTATAGAATAACTCTCTCACTAAAACCCTGCATCTCTGAGCACTGTCTGGACTCACTGACTAACCCGCCTCTCTCTCACTGGAGCTGCACACCAAACCAATCCCCTTGCACTCCACTGTAATCGGCATGCCTCATTGGTTTAGAGACACAGCTGTGAAATGATTGAACTCATTTGTGTAGGCCACACCCAAAGCATGTGATGTCACTATTGACGTTGACCTAGTGACTATTTATTGCTGCTTCTATTTACTAGTGTTATACATTTTCACTTTTAGCTGAACCTTTGCTTTGACTGTTTCTGATATGGAATAATAATTGGTTGAATTTGTAAAATCTGCTCTGGGCAAGAGCGAAATCTAATAGGATATCTGGAGAGAGGGAAATTAAATAAATGCATTTGTTTGAACATGTTTAAGTTTTGAAGTGACGATGGATCATGACTACTTCATGAGTACTCACAAGCAATCTCCTTCTTCTCTGTGTTCCCCATAAGTGTACCGCACCTCCACCTCCATCCCCCCTCGTTCTCTCTCTGCTTCTCTCTCTCTCTGGCTCTTGCTCTCTTCCTCCCTGTGGCTCTTGCTCTCTTCCTCCCTCTCTTCTATCTCTGCCTCCCTCCTCTCCATCCCTCCCTCCACCCTCCAGTAGCGCTCAGAGATGAGACAGCCAGCAGTGTTACATCAATAGCTATACTGCCCACTCAGTCGCTCTCCCCTCGTTCTCCTCATTGAGGAGCTGGTCTCTGGGGAGTGTCATCACAGTAACTGCAGCAGGGACAGTAACACGGGGAAGTCTGGGAGAGAGACTATCCTCCCTCCATTATCCATGACCAAGGTCTGTCACCTAACCACTAAGCATGGTAGAGGCTGTTAGAACACACACTTCAGATGAATTGGCAGGAGACATGGCTTTGCTGAAATGAATCATGATACTCATAGACAGCCACCCTTAATTCCCAATGTTTAGCTTTTCAGTACAATATTTTATACTGAAATGCACATGTACAGGCCCACAGGGCTCTCGCCTTTACATCAAGCAAGCTGTGTTGTTTTGATCACCAGGTAATTCTTCTTCGTGGTATTAACCCCCCAACAGAAAATCTCTCTTTTGGGTTGGCGAGTTGACAGGTTCATGACCTGACTGGCAGTGCGAACATGGCTGCCGTTTCTCAGATTGGAGAAATAGGGCATGGATATATAATGGAATTCTCCCGTCCCGAACCCCCACCCTACCCTACATTAATACTGCAGCAGCTCCAGCCCTCTCTTAGCCCCTATTAACATGAGCCATCGCTCTCTTGCATATTAACACTCTCGTAATGACATGCGCCTGACATTCAACTTTTGAAGTTGGCCTGGGAAGTTTATTAAGACGGACACTCGGCACCGCCCAAAGACACAGAGTGGCAGAGAACCCGGAATAACTGAATGTTAAACAGTGAATGCGTGGGTGTGGTGGTTTGAACTTGGAACGTGCATTTTCAACTATACAGATTTTTGTTGAGGACTACAGTGTTCCGTCCTTTATGATTTAGGTTTTACTACTATTCAAAGATGCAAAGTAGTGTTTATTTATTTTTTATTTTTTTTAGAAGTGTCTATATGTCTGTCTTACGCTGAGTATAGAGCATGTTTGTTAGTGTGGAGATATCTTGACACTCTGACGTTGCAAGATCCTGTATCAATGAAAATAATGAACACCTATTTTAACCTAACATCCCTCTGTTGTCTGCCTTCCTAGGCCCTGGGAACAACGCAGCGACTGGATTGGCCCACTCCCAGTCTCGGGCTATGATTGCCGCTGCTGCCCGCCGCCGAGATACCAATCACAACGAGCTGTACTACGAGGAGGCGGAGCACGAGAGGCGCGTCCGCAAACGCAAGGCCCGGTGAGAGACAGGTTTGGGGGGTTTTTGGGCTGTTTGATAAGTGAATGAAAGGACATATGGGGATTGTTTTTGCACGTATTTGTGGTAAAGGAGCCTTTTGAACTTACAAGCCAACAGATACTAAAGTATGTCTCATCTCTCATATCTTTGGTTTGATATTACATTACATTTACATTTGAATCACTAAGCAGACGCTCTTATCCAAAGCAACTTGTAATTAGTGCATTAATCTTAAGATAGCTAGGTGAGAGACAGTTGTAGTAAGAACGTTTTCCCTAAATAAAGTGTCAGTAAAAAGTTTGGACACACCTACTCATTCAAGTTTTTTTTTTTAAATTTGTACTATTTTCTACATTGTAGAATAATAGTGAAGACATCTAAACTATGAAATAACACATGGAATCATGTAGTAACCAAACAAGTGTTAAACAAATCAACATTTATGCTATATTCTTCGAAGTAGAAACCTATGCCTTGATGACAGCTTTGCACACTCTTGGCATTCTCTCAACTAGCTTCACCTGGAATGCTTTTCGAACAGTCTTGAAGGAGTTCCCACATATGCTGAGCACTTGTTGGCTGATTTTCCTTCACTCAGCAGTCCAACTCATCCCAAACCATCTCAATTAGGTTGAGGTCAGGTGATTGTGGAGTCCAGGTCATCTGATGCAGCACTCCATCACTCTCCTTCTTGGTCAAATAGTCCTTACACAGCCTGGAGGTGTGTTGGATCATTGTCCTGTTGAAAACAAATTATTTTCACACTAAGCGCTAACCAGATGGGATTGCATATCGCTGCAAAATGCTGTGGTAGCCATGCTGGTTAAGTGTGCCTTGAATTCTAAATAAATCACAGACAGCGTCACCAGCAAAGCATCATCACAACACCACCTCCATGCTTCACGGTCGGAACCACACATGCAGAGTTCACCTACACTGCGTTTCACAAAGACACAGCGGTTTGAACCAAAAATCTAAAATTTGGACTCATCAGACCAAAGGACAGATTTCCACCGGTCTAATGTCCATTGCTCGTGTTTCTTGGCCCAAGCAAGTCTCTTCTTCTTGTTGGTGTCCTTTAGTAGTGGTCTCTTTGCAGCAATTCGACCACGAAGGCCTAATTCACGCAGTCTCCTCTGAACAGTTGATGTTGAGAAGCATCTGTTACTTGAACTCTGAAGCATTTATTTGGGCTGCAATTTCTGAGGCTGGGAAGTCTAATGAATTTATCCTCTGCAGCAGAGGTAACTCTGGGTCTTCCTTTCCTGTGGCAGTCCTCATGAGAGCCAGTTTTATTGTAGCGCTTGATGGTTTTTGCGACTGCACTTGAAGAAACTTCCAAAGTTCTTGACATTTTCCGGATTGACTGACCTTCATGTTTTAAAGTAATGATGGACTGTCATTTCTCTTTGTTTATTTGAGCTGTTCTTGCCATAATATGGACTTGTCTTTTTCCAACTAGGGCTATCTTCTGTATATCACCCCTACCTTGTCACAACACAACTGATTGGATCAAACACATTAAGAAGGAAAGAAATTCCACAATGGAACTTTTAACAAGGCACACCTGTTAATTGAAATGCATTCCAGGTGACTACCTCAAGAAGCTGGTTGAGAGAATGCCAAGAGTGTGCAAAGCTGTCATCAAGGCAAAGGGTTGCTACTTTGAAGAATCTAAAATATATTTTGATTTGTTTAACACTTTTTTTGATTACTACATTATTCCATGTGTGTCATTTCATAGTTTTGATGTCTTCACTATTATTCTACAATGTGGAAAATAGTAAAAAATTAAGAAAAACCCTTCAATGAGTAGGTGTGTCCAAACTTTTGACCGGTACTATAGTTATCAGCTAATTCAGTGCTGGTAGGAAAAGACAAGTCCAGGTATTTGTTTTATTTCTATATTATTTTTTATTTATTACTCCTATGCCATGTAAAGCCTTTTTAGATGTTTCCAAAGCCGCTGTAGTAGAAGTATACACTCCATCATATGTGCTGAACAACCACATTGTGCTGAACAACCACATTGTGCCCTCCTAGACTGGTGGTGGCAGTAGAGGAGGCCTTCACACACATCAAGCGCATGCAGGAGGAGGAGCAGAAGAAAGCCCCCGGGGACGTGATGGACCCGCGCGAGGCCGCCCAGGCCATCTTCCCCTCCATGGCCCGCTCCCTGCAGAAGTACCTCCGCACCACCAGGCAGCAGCACTGCCACAGCATGGAGAGCATCCAGCAGCACCTGGCCTTCTGCATCACCAACAACATGACGCCCAAGGTGACCAAGTGTTCTGATCAGTGGAGGCTGGTGGGAGGAGAGATCGGAGGATGAGCGGATTGTAGTGGCTGGAATGGAATAGTTTGGTATTCCAGCCATTACAATGAGCCTGTCCACCAACTTAAGGTGACATCACCCACTGGTTTTGACCAACTCCTTTGAGTGGCACCTTACTTGTATAGTAGTAACAAATAATGATGTTATCGGGAAAGTGCTAACTCCTCTCCTCATAGGCCTTCCTGGAGAGTTACCTGACCCCCGGGCCCACCCTGCAGTACGGCCGCGAGCGCTGGCTGGCCCGACAGTGGACTCTGGTCAGCGAGGCGTCGGTCACCAGCGGCCTCAAGGAGGGCGCCATCTTCCTCCTCAAGTGCATAGACTTCAGCCTGGTGGTGACTGTCAAAAGGATCCCCTACATCCAGCTTTCAGAGGAGTTCATTGACCCCAAGTCGCACAAGTTTGTCCTGCGGCTACAGTCAGAGACCTCTGTGTAGAACTGGACAACTGGTTTTACCACCACACACCTTTTTTTGGTTTTCAAAATGGTTTTATTTTGGGTTTGCGGTTTTATTTGATTTTTTGATTTTTTTTATATATATTATATATGAATATATGTTACACACACGTTGGAAAATATTGTCATTTTTATCTATGGTTTACCTGGTTTGAGTTAATATTTAAAAAAATATACACCGGTGATGAATTGACTTGTCTTGCATGCACACACACACACACACACAGAAGATTGAACTGGACTCTGTGGAGATGGAGCTATAGATGAACAATGTGTGCACACAACTGCATATGTGTCAATGTCTATGAACACCGTTGTTCCATCTCTGAAAGACTGAGGCAGAGCTCAAGACGAGGAATCGTTTTAATTCCATGACTCAAGACAGAAAGTGGAGACTTTTTTTGGGGGGGGACATCTCACCGAGGAGTCAAATGACACTACTGTTGCCATGGACATTCCTTCATCCCCCCCTCAGCTAAACCACTACAGATGGTGAACTGCCACTATTTAACTTCTTGACAAAATGTAACTTTTAACACAAACCGTCTCAGGCCTGTCTGCTGTTCTAAAACTATAGCTACTTAATTTACTTTTTTTTTTGCGTTACATGCACATGTTCTCTACTTCTGTATATTGATTATGTATAAACACATTGTGATATAATGATGTTTAAGTCTATGCGTACTGGGTCAATCTCCCTCCCATTTCCTTATATCCCGATCTGTGTATGTAGAGAGTAAGACATGAGTATCAGTAGCATTCGTTGTTATTCTGATTTTAAACAAAACCCTTGTTTTAGCTGTTATATGTGATTGTTAAATAGATATTCAATGCCAATTTATACGATTAACCCCAAGGCTGAAGGCCTTAAATCTCCGAGGGATCTTTAAAAAAAATATTTTTAGGCCTCAAAGTGTGTACTGCAGTACGGCTTATGCGTACAGCAGCACTTTCCCAGGTGCAATGTCGCAATACAACAGCATGTTGTACATCTCGTCCACAAGCCAGCTCTCTCTGTCACAGAAGGTTATTCTGTACTATACAGGACTATGTTCTGTTATAAGTACTGCTGTCAACATGGGGGCTCAGAATGGTCCATCCATATCCCAAATTAACAGATACCAATATACACTCACGGCTGGTTTGTAAAGCAGAGCTCTTCAAATGTTTAAAACCCAAAGTCGCCCATATTAGGAATCCCATAGGCTCATGATTGCTGATGTAACTCAATATTTACAGCTTCTGTAATGGATTTTGGAGATGTGCTGCTGTCTCGTTCCACTTTTCCATTTGAAATGGGATGTCCGCACTTCCCAGCTTAGTCAAATTTTGATAATGAGTCCATCAAGGACCTTGTATTTGCTGAAACTTAACAGTTAACTTTTTATAAAGCAACACATATATCTCTTCTCAGGGTTCAGGCTTTCACTTCTATCACACTTACTTTCAATGATAGAGCACTCCAGGAGAAAAGGTGCACAGATACAACTAACGTATGACACTGATTTGGACCACAGCCTCAATCTGCCTGTGTACCTTGTACACGGTACGCAGGACTCTATTCTGCAGCTATTACCATTTAAGGTCTAAGCGGTTAATTAAGCTATGGTGAGTACGGTATGAGATGGTGAGGAGGAGTCTCCCTTGTAAGTCACCCGTCTGGTTAGTCTTCTACTGCAGTGTCATCAGGCGAGATATCACGTGAATCTGTTCCTTATTAAAAAAGGATGACCATAAAAATCCCTCATGACATCAGAATCCTATATTCTCCCCTAGTGAATGTGGGTGGCAGATTGAGATCCATCCAGGATGAGTTGTTTCAGAGGTGATCAGTATCCTGTAAGATCTCATAAATCCCCATGTAGAATGGACTTCTGGCTTGTAGAGGTCCTCCCCGGTATTACAGCTCTGCATGTCATTCATAAAAAACCAAACTGTCCGTCAGCGCCCCCTGGCAGACAAACCAGAAGGCGTCAGACTTTGGTCTGATAAGGGGTTACTGTTGATGGGTGATGACACATTTTCACACATTCACAAACAAACGCATGATGCTGTGTCTGGTTATACACAAACCATTTTTAACGATTAGCATGTGGCTCATAAAAGCCACTTGGAAATGCAACTCTTTGTTTTCTCGTCATGAAACATATTTTTATACTTATAGCACGGAGTCTTTTGTACCCATAATTGATGGACTTTGTATGAACCCCAACTCCTGTGACTGTGCCTCTTGTCTTTACACTGTATGTATTTATGTAGCTAAGCGTGTGCATATGCCATTCCCTTATCACATGCTCAGCCTTCCCTGTAAAATGTATTGACTGCAGGGTGACGTTTTTTTGGATTAGTCTTGCCCTGGAGGCAGAACTGCGTGATTTCCGCTAGATGTGCCAGCGGAAAAGCAGTGGCGGTTCTAGACCATTTCAACTGGGGGGGCCAAGCTGGGGCCAGTTGTACTGTTAGAGGGGCCAGTTACATTAGACGTTATTGTTGTCATATCGTTTTCTTCACTGCATTGCAGGCATTAGCAGGCAAAAGACCATGTTCATAATCATCATCGTTGCCACTGTCTAATAACGGATGTAAAAAAAGAACGATAGCAAAAATGTGTTATGTAAAAATGATTTCAAACTCCACATTTAGGGGGGCCACAAGGGGTTCCAAAATTGTTCTCACAGGGGCACTGCCCCCCCCCCCCCCCCCAAGAACCGCTAGTGCGGAAAAGTCAAAATTGTCTGTATGGCAAAGATTTGTGAAAAACAAAATTTGCTTTTTGTTCTTAATTTAAGGTTAGTGTTAGCGGTGTGGTTACGATCATGACTTTGTGGCTGTGCCAGGTCGTGACCACTCTGTAGAGCTGCCTCCAGTACATGAGTCATCCCAATAAATGCTAACCTACATATTGACCTCTGTCATGGTTTGCTGGCCTAGCCACAGATCTGTTTGTGCTGTTACTGCCAGAACTGATCTGCAACCAGGCTAAAGATTAGCCAGGTTGCACCCATACTGAAGAACTCTGCTTGTTATTGACCTGACGTCGCATTGTAACCAATGTGTCAATTTCACTATACAACAGGCATTTGTGTAAAATAAACATTTGTATGAACATTTGTTAACTGGCTCTAAGAAATACTTTTTCAAGCATTCCATTGAAAGGATATTTTTTGGGACCATACAACTATATCCTAAGCATGTCTGTGGTCCTGTGGTGGTTATAGGTAACACATTGAGTGCCATTGGTACTAAGAAATCACTTGTATTGACTGTCACCCAGGCATAGAAAGTGAAATGACCATTACTTGTTGCCTCTTCTGTGAAGGCTCAATGAGGAGCTGTCAATGTGTATAATTGTCTAGACTAGAGTTCCACTACTTTATAAATGAATACAGTGCAGCCAGACTAAGCACAAGTACCACAGTGTGTTGTTATGACCTATTAACTGTCAAACCCCAATTTTAAACATTCTGCTCTGTCATCGCCCATTAACAGTTTGATCCTGCTATATGAGCCAAATGTCAGCTTTTTGGGTTATTTTGGGGCTGGCTGGTTGTTGTCATGGTGCCCATAGTAATTGGCTTGCTGTCAGGCTCTCAGTGGGGCACCACACAGCCTTGTGGGTAAATGAATGTGTGCAGCGGCGACGCACGCGACCTCATCCCCTGAAAACTAGCTGCGGGCCCATCTGTCACTACTCATCTATCACCGGTTTAATCCTCGCTTCTCCTTCGCTCTCCAGAAGAGTCACAGAAATACATTGTCAGAGTGTGGAGAGGAAACGAGAAGCATTTGCATCTAAATGGAATGTTTTTTTTCTCATACTTTCCCTTGTTTGGTTTTGTAATGACTTGGTGATGTGTGCTGGCCTGGCTGTGTGCAGACCGACTGAAGCAGGGAGGAGAGATCAGTGGTATTTTGTTCTCACAGCCTGCTCTGAGCCAGGGCTTTTGGGCTTTGGGCTCTGCTGAACAAGATCAGTTCTGGGTAGGGCAGATCTATAGTACTACCCTGTGCTCACAGAGTCTGATGAAGCTCTCCTGACCAAGGAGCTTGACTCTGAAACACATCAGGAATACGCACTGAAAGGTCCAATGCAGCTGTTTTTATCACATTATCAAATCATTTCTGGGTAACAATTAAGTACCTTACTCTGATTGTTTTCAATTAAAATGGTCGAAAAGAAACAAAAATAGCTTCTTAGCAAAGGGCAATTTCTCAAGCAAGAATTTAGCTGGGACTGCCTGGGAGTGGTCTGAGAGGGGAGGGGGAAACAGAAAATGAGCTGTTATTGGCAGAGGTTAGAAACTCTTTTATTGGTCTATTAAATGAGAATGTTGCTTTTTCACAACCAAATCTATTTTTTTAATGTAAATTCCATGTTATCGAAGGGTCCAGACACTTTTTTGCGATTTCACTTGTTTTTGAGAAACGTACACCAAGCAGCGATTCACTTCCTCATTGCACTATGGGGGCTCTGAAAAAACATGAACAAATTCTACAAAAACATTCAGAACTTTATCCACAACATTATATTCTGTTTTGTTGCGACTCGAGCGATACCTCTCCTTCCATTCTAGCAGCAGGCTACACGTAGAATGGGACAGCTGGGTAAGGGAAACGGCATTAAAATGGAATGGAACCTTGTGGATGAAGTTCGGAATGACAATTTCATGTGTACAATATCTAAACACCTGCATCACTATACTGAGTGTTTCCGTTTCAAAAAATACATATTTGGGTGTTTTTGGAGCATTTGTTGCTGTTTTTTTTAGAGGCCCCGTACTGCACAACGAAGATGAGGAAGTGAATCGTTGCTTGGGGTAAGTTTCTAAAAAACTAGTGAAATCACCCAAAACAACCTGAAACATTACAATTACATGAATTGAGATTTGGTTGTAAAAAAGCCAACTTCTTTAACTATATAATTTACTGCATCCCACCAAAACAGGCTGAAATTTCAATTTGTCTTTTCAAGTAGCGCTTACACTAAAGTAGCATCATTTTCACAATTTCAGCCAATTTTGTGTGGAAATATATATAAAACACAGGAAATCACATTTTTGAATGCACTGGGCTTTTAAATGTGCACTAATAGTGGCAGGTGCACATACAGTGCGTTGGGAAAGTATTCAGACCCCTTGACTTTTTCCACATTTTGTTACATTACAGGCTTATTCTAAAATTGATTAAATTGTGAGAAAGCAAAAACAGGTTTAGACATTTTTGCTAATTTCTTAAAAATAAAAAAAAGTCATCACATTTACATAAGTATTCAAACCCTTTACTCAGTACTTGGTTGAAGCACCTTTGGCAGCGATTACAGCCTCGAGTCTTTTTGGGTATGACGCTACAAGCTTGGCATACTTGTGTTTGGGGAGTTTTTCCCATTCTCTGCAGAACCTCTCCAGCTCTGTCAGGTTGGATGGGGAGTGTTGCTGCACAGCTATTTCCAGGTCTCTCTAGAGATGTTTGATCGGGTTCAAGTCCGGCCTCTGACTGGGCCACTCAAGGACATTCAGAGACTTGTCCCGAAGCCACTCCTGCGTTGCCTTGGCTGTGTGCTTAGGGTCATTGTCCTGTTGGAAGGTGAACCTTTTCCCCAAATCTGAGGTCCTGAGCACTCTGGAGCAGGTTTTCATCAAGGATCTCTCTGTACTTTGGTCCGTTCATCTTTGCCTCAATCCTGACTAGTCTCCCAGTCCCTGCCGCTGAAAAACATCCCCACAGCATGATGCTACCACCACCATGCTTCACCGTAGGGATGTTGCCAGGTTTCCTCCAGACGTAATGCTTGGCGTTCTCCCATCTCCACAGAGGAACTCTAGAGCTCTGTCAAAGTGACCATCAGGTTCTTGCTTACCTCCCTGACCAAGGCCCTTCTCCCATGTTTGCTCAGTTTGGCCGAGTGGCCAACTCTAGGAAGATTCTTGGTGGTTCCAAACATCTTCCATTTAAGAATGATGGAGGCCACTGTGTTCTTGGGGACCTTCAATGTGCAGAAATGTGTTGGTACCCTTATCCAGATCTGTGCCTTGACACAATCCTGTCTCGGAGCTCTGCGGACAATTTCTTCGACCTCGTGGCTTGGTTTTTGCTCTGACATGCACTGTCAACAGGTGTCCAATCAATTGAATTTGTCCGAGGTGGACTCCAATCAAGTTGTAGAAACATCTCAAGGATGATCAATGGAAACAGGATGCACCTGAGTTCAATTTCGAGTTTCATAGCAAAGGGGCTGAATACTAATGTAAATAAGCTATTTCTTATGCAGGTGCTTCTACACCTGCAGGTGCTTCTACACCTGCAGGTGCTTCTACACCTGCAGGTGCTTCTACACCTGCAGGTGCTTGCTGTTTGGGGTTTTAGGCTGGGTTTCTGTACAGCACTTTGTGACATCAGCTGATGTAAGATTGGCTTTATAAATACATTTGATTGAAATTTGATTTAGTTTTTTAATACATTTGCTAAAATATCTAAAAACCTGTTTTTGCTTTGTCATTATGGGGTATTGTGTGTAGTTTGCTGAGGAATTGGTTTTATTTAATAAATTTTAGAATAAGGCTGTAACGTAACAAAATCTGAATACTTTCCGAAGGCACTGTAACTCCTGAGTGGCGCAGCGGTCTAAGGCACTGCATCTAAGGCACTGCATCTAAGGCACTGCATCAGTGCAAGAGGCGTCATTATAATCCCTGGTTCAAATCCAGGCTGCGTCATATCTGGCTGTGATTGGGAGTCCCATAGGGCGGCACTCAATTGGCCCAGTGTCATCCGGGTTTGACTGGGGTAGGTCGTCATTGTAAAAAAGAAATTGTTTTTAACTGACTTGCCTGCTTAAATAAATATTTTAAAAATAAATAAATACTGAGGTCAGCTATCACACTGCCAGCCAGAGTCCTGACCAGCATCCTCTCTGGCTATACACTTCTCACTATAAATTATTCAAACCATTCTGAATAATGCAACATTGTTAGTCCTTCTAATGCAGGGTGGGAAGCACAGGCAGCCCACCCTGCAACCGCACACAATTTTAACATACACGCACACACACACACACACACACACACACACTCTGGGTGAATCGGTGTTACTGGGTATAAATGAATAATGAGAGATTCACTTCAAATCACCTCCCTCCAGCTACTCATATGCTGCGGTATGCAGACAGTATGTTTGGATTATGGCAAAATGCATAAACATGCCATGCTATGGCTGAAGGGATGTGGTGGAGGAGCTAAGAGGTTGTATCCGTAGGCGACAGGACAGATCACTGCATGTTCTCCCTGCCCCATGGGAACCGGGGAGTGAAAACACTTAAGACCAGAATGAGTGTGTGAATTATGGTTGTGGCCCCCAGTGAGAGTCTCCAGGGCCTTCAGTTTTATTGATACCCGTGTCACGACAAAACGTGATGATGTTCAACATGAATAATGGCTGAAGTAAATGCAAAGAGCGGCTGGCATGTAGTTCAGGGTTTGGGTTATTCAGTGAACAGCACAAGCTCCATGGAAGTGGCCAGCTCTAGGAAGATTTGGTCGAGAAGGGATACAGAATTTATTCTCGTAGGAGAACTTACACAGCAGGTTAGGAGAATTAATGTAGCAGGTTAGGAGAAATAGGTTAACGTTAGGAAAAGGGTATTTTATTTTTTTATTTTAGTGTTAGCTATAATCCCTTCTAGACATGACCCTAAGAAGAGGATAAGAGTAGGTAAATGAATGAGGCCCAGGATGGAGATTACCTCTATCAGCTCAACAATGGGGCCCTAAAACTTTTTTTTTTGTGGGGGACTTAGAGGGAGGTTTATTGCAGGTGCAAAATCAAATAAAAAGAGACGATTGATTGAGGGGGAGAGTTAAGGAGCCTCTGTAATGATAGGGGTCTGAAGCTCTCTCTCTCTCTCTCGCGCACACACACACACACACACACACACACACACACACACACACACACACACACACACACACACACACACACACACACACACACACACACACACAGTACCCAGTTGTCATACTTGAGTAAAAGTAAAGACACCTTGATAGAAAATGACTCAAGAAAAAGTGAAAATCACCCAGTAAAATACTACTTGAGTAAAATTCTAAAAGTATTTGTTTTTAAATATACTTAAGTATCAAAAGTTAAAGTAAAAATATAAATAATTTCAAATTCCTTATATTAAGCAAACCAAATGGCACCATTTTCTTGTTTTTTGAATTTACGGATAGCCAGGGGCACACTCCAACACTAAGACATCATTTACAAATGAAGCATGTGTGTTTAGTGAGTCCGCCAGATCAGAGACAGTACTGATGACCAGGGATGTTCTCTTGATAAGTGTCTGAATTGGACCATTTTCCTGTCCTGCTAAGCATTCAAAATGTTATGAGTACTTTTGGGTGTCAGGGAAAATTTTAAAACTACATTTTTTTCTTTAGGAATGTAGTGAAGTAAAAGTTGTCAAAAATATAAATAGTGAAGTAAAGTACATATACCTAAAAAAACAACTTAAGTAGTACTTTAAAGTATTTTTACTTAAGCATTTTTACACCACTGCACGTACACACCAGTGGAGGCTGGTGGGAGGAGCTATAGGAGGACAGACTCATTGTAATGGCTGGAATGGAATAGATGGAACGGAGTCAAACGTGGTTTATATATGTTTGATACCGTTTCATTAATTCCATTGCAGCCATTAAAATGAGTCTGTCCTCTTATAGCTCTTCCCACCAGCCTCCACTGGAACAACACACATCACACGCACACACACACCCAAAACCTTTTAGGTTGCATTACATTTATTCATACAGTATCACATAGTTATACAATCAAGTATTTATGGAATCAAGACAACACAACCTGGTCTCATAAGAACCTTTACCTTTACAATCCTCCGCCATAAAGAAGCTTTAGCTTTTATTTAGAAAATGTAAAAAGTCATTCTATGATGTACTGGTGTTGCAGTTTATTTCACAGTCTAAGTATTTACTTGCTATGGTCTGAGAAATTGCATGGTAACAATTGGTTATTTTAGTGCATCTAGTACAAAGAACTGAACACTACAGATAACTACCTGGTATCAAGCAGTAAAGGCTATACATGTACTTATTTAAATAAATCCCTATTAGATACTATTAGATCATTCTCATGCAACTACCATTTCACCCTACAATTTCCATGAAAATGCAAGATAAAATACCAGACTGTTCAATAAAGCATAACCCATGCAATCTCTGCTGGACTGCAGGTTAGTCACTGTCATCATGGTCATCATAGTCTCCATGATCCTCGTGATCGTCACCATGGTGCCTATCCTCCCTGTCAACCACGTCATAATCATAATCATCCTTCACATCATCGTCATCCTCAGTGTTGACCTTCCCAGACAGCACGTCTTCTATCCAGTCCTCCAGTTCCTCAGCTGTGGGCAGGTCTTCATCATTGGACATGTCCAGCCAGACACTGTCCGCCTGCCACAGTGGGGGTCAAAGTTCAACCACAATCATCCAATTCAATTTAGTCTTCGGCTCAAGAGGTCATACAGATTCTATTGTAACGAGATGTCCACAGATATTATCTTACCATTACGTTGAACCAACAGTTGGAACACAACTGAAGTTAAAGGAGAGCTCAACTTACGTCTGTCACGTTCACAACTCCAATCTGAGGCTTAAACAGGTTCACCTTGAAGGTCTTCTCCCAGTATGTGGTCAGCTGGATCGGGGAGACAGACACAAAGCATTGGTGCAGTTTATAAAGCTGAACAATCACACCAGATGAAGTAGGTCGTCATATACAGTATGATGGTGTGTGTGGGGTCAGAGGTCATACCAGTGGGAAGTCATCAGGGTCAATCCACACTATACTGAGCTCAGGGTTGTTGGTGTTGTCTCTGGCCACATCTTTCAGGATCTCCAGGAACTCATAACCATCTGGAGAAATCACAGATGGACAGCTTAGAGATATTTGTACGCACCCATTTGTGTCTCTGTCCGTGTACTGTGTTAAATATAGAATCCGCATTAGGGGAAACAGCGCCACTGTCCGCCCCAGCACCTTTGTTATTGGTTTTGTTTCGTGGACAAAATGGAGGAGAGGTGTGTCGAGAAAATTGGAGTACATGTTCTTCTGTTCTATTTCATGGGACGACGTGTCTGTAGTTTTCAGTAACTTCTTTGTTGTTGTAACATCCCAAACGGACGTTGCCGTTTCACCATTAAGGATTCCAGCTTTAAAAATGAGAAAATAAAGATCAACAAACCAGGGTCTTCCTCCTCAGCAAAGGCTACAATGTGGATCCCATCCAGGTCATCCTCCTGGGAATGGGATGTTGAATTTGTAAAGGGTACACATATAATACCACCAGTATAATTCCCTTTTCTCAGGGAGAGGTACAGTGATACTGTAGGTAACTCACCCATGTCTCAAACATGTCCTCTGCACGCAGCTTTCTCAGAGTCGCCCTGCGGAAGACAGACCGCAGCCACACAACATTTCAAGAATATCCAATAGTAAACCGGGTCATCCGTATGAGATCAGGAATAATAACAGGGACGATATGAAAAATGACTGGATTCTAATGATCCGTCTGCACCAATGGGAGACGTTAGAGCCACAGAACTAAAGGGTCGCACACATGGCATTGAATGTGGATCTCCTGTTCCTCTGTCGATCGTTCAGTGAAGTCTGACTGACAACATGTTCACGTAATTCTACATGTAAAATCGGTTTGCACGCTCTCGGCAGGAAAACGCTATTGGTGTGTTCGAGCCCTGAAATGAAATATTTTTTAGGGTTACCTTTTGTGTTGGTGGACAAACTCCACTATCTCCATCTCTGAGAGTTGCCTGCCAGGGAGGATGGCTGGTTCCTCCATGAAGGGCTCATAGAAGTTTACCTCGTTCATCTTCAGAGAAAGGTGCTTCGCCGTCTGCATCACAACACACATACTTAGCCGTCACTGATGTTGTGTAGAAACTGACCTAGATACTGTCTACACACACACACAGGTTTGACTTGATTCAGGTTTGTGGAGTGTACTGTACTTACAGCTTTGTCGAATGTGGCGAAGAACTTGATGTAGGGCTGAAACCGCTCTGAGGCCTCCTGGAACGCCTTGTAGTCTGATAGAATGGAAGAAGAGGGAGAGAAAGAAACGGATTACAGTTTGGCAGGATTGCATTCAAAACTCATCTTCCTTCAGAAAACTATGTGATCAGGAAAACAAGGGTTGACATTCAATTTCAATTTCCCAGCGTAATCTCTCTCCCTCCTCCTCCTCAGTAACAGAACCATTTTACATCCAGCTTCTGAGGCGCCAGGCTATCCTCTCAATAAGCCCTAAGGTCACGGCCGTAGGACCTACAATCTTCTCTCCGAAATAGGATTTTTCCTAATAAAAGCTGCATCATGCCTCTGTCAAATATGAGATTTTATCTTTTCTTCTCTTGTGCCTTGGTTTCTTCTTTCGAGCAGCACTGTCTATAATTGCTCTCGACCTATTAGACAGAGAACTAGAAGCTATTAAAAGCCTCTCAGGAGGCAAGAAGGAGTGTAGATCAGCCCAGAACAAAGTGTCTTTTTAGCAGCAGTCTTAATGGCTATTTGCCTCTATTAGGTCCTATGTGGAGTAGTGAGCTTCTGGGTTGTATAGGGCAGGAACAGCAGTTCTTCACACAATTCACTTGTTTGACTCGTGTGAACAGGGCCGTCCCATAATGCATGCTTAGGCATACACAGACTCACATGAGTCCTCTCCCTTGAAATAACCAATGAGACGTATGTCTTCCTCCATCCTCTCAAAGGCCCTCAGTTCCATCGGGTTACTGATGAGCTCCACTGGGTCCTCCAACACCTAGGGGGCAGAGCAGCACAACAGCATGGCCATTCATTAACACAGTGGGAGAGAGTGGGCTGTGACGAGTGAGTTGCCTTTGATAACAGAGAAGTTGCCACTTGTATTAGGCCAAAAAGCATTGTTTATACAAGTTTACTCCTTGCGTTTATCTTTTATTAATTCATAATGTTTGCTCCCTACTCCCTTCAAACGCTACACCAACAGCTATATTTACCAGTTACAACATCCCTTCAAACACTAACTGTTTAATTTTCCCAGGAAAGACAAGGGGGAGAGGACTTACAGTCTTCTCCCGCTGAGCCTTGCATTACATTGCAGCATTTACATCTCATCTAACAAGGCAGAGGCTGTTCATTTTTTATAACATGATGAGCTAGGAAGTCTCCCCCTGTGGTTATATCCCTCTTACAGTGGAGGAAGAAACACGTCCCTCTTCCCTCTCTCTTCCACCTTGCACTTACCTCTCTCTCCCATGTCCCAGCTCCCTCCTCCCTCTCTCCTACCTCCCTCTTCCCTCTCTCTCCTACCTCCCTCTTCCCTCTCTTTCCTACCTCCCTCTTCCCACTCTCTCCCACCTCCCTCCCCTTTGATCCTACTCACATCCAGCAGGAATTCCACCAGGGTGTCTGCTGAGAGTTCCCCGTCAAACTCAATCACACGGTCGTCCTTGAAGATGTACAGACTGCCCTCCTCCTCCAAACCTGAGGGCCCAGAGGAAAGGAGGATTCAGGAAGCATTGGTGACTGAGTGCCAACTGGAAAACAAGCCTTGACAAATACCTATTTTGTAGAAGTTATGGCATTTTGATATGTTTGATGTAAAGGAATAGTTCAGAAGCCTTGTTTCCATATTTGTGTTTTGTGACCAGGGGTTTGCCTGACCATGTGACCTGCCCAGGAAACACACTGGGACCTACAGTATATATGACAGATTACGACGTACCCAGTTTCTTGGCAACTTTAGCGTCCTTCTGGGAGTCGACCATCCCAAAGCCAATGTCCTTGTCCTCCAGGACTTGTGCAGTCAGCTGAGGATTTAACAAAACAACATTTGTCATCAGCCAACTTGGTATTTCAACAATGTAGCAACAATGTGTTGTTTGGGGTGTTGTGGGCACTTATTTTCTTATGATCCACTTCAATAATTAGAACAATTCAGCATTGTATTAGTCCACTGTGGGAAATAGAAATATATAACCTGCTTTCAAACTCAACTTCCTCTCTCCCTGATGCTTGGAATTTTGGCAAGTAACTGCAGCCAGTGCTGTCTTTGTCTATACAGCTTTGATCACCAAGTTTCTAGAGGAGAGCACCCTGTGGACTGACTGTGGGAGAAACTCCTTTGTAAGTGTCAGCACTGTTTACTGTTCAGAGAACAATTTCTCAGAGAGGAACAAAAGTCTCTAAACTACCACTGCACTGCAGAGGGCTAAAGTGGAGTTTGACTCAGGTCCTTTTGTTGTGACTGGGGTGGGTACTTCTAACTTTCTGAAAAACAGATGTTTGCAAATAGTTAAGCTACTGTTTAGTATGCATCTATACTGTCACAAGAAGCAATTGAGCCTCTTTCATTAGCTAGTTAATGTATTCTGAGGCAATTAAGTAGTTACAGTGCATTCGGAAAGTATTCAGACCCCTTGTCTTTGTCCACATTTTGTTAGGTTACAGCCTTATTCTAAAACTGATTAAATCGTTTTCCCCCCTCATCAATCTACACACAATGCCCCATAATAACAAAGCAAAAACAGGTTTAGACATTTTTGCAAATGTATAAAAAAAATTAAAAATGAAATATCACATTTACATAAGTATTCAGACCCTTTACTCAGTACTTTGTTGAAGCACCTTCAGCCTCAAGTCTTCTTGGGTATGAAGCAAAAGCTTGGCACACCTGTATTTGGGGAGTTTCTCCCATTCTTCTCTGCAGATCCTCTCAAGCTCTGTTAGGTTGGATGATGAGTGTCACTGCACAACTATTTTCAAGTATCTCCAGAGATGTTAGATCGGGTTCAAGTTCGGGCTTTGGCTGGGCCACTCAAGGACATTCAGAGACCAAGCCATTCCTGCATTGTCTTGGCTGTGTTGTCCTGTTGGAAGGTGAACCTTCGCCCCAGTCTGAGGTCCTGAGCGCTCTGGAGCAGGTTATCATCAAGGATCTCTGTATTTTGCTCCGTTTATCTTTCCCTCGATCCTGACTAGTCTCCCAGTCCCTGCCTCTGAAAAACATCCCCACAGCATGATGCTGCCACCACCATCCTTCACCGTAGGGATGGTGACAGATTTCCTCCAGACGTTACGCTTGGCATTCAGACCAAAGAATTCAATCTTGGTTTCATCAGACCAGAGAATCTTGTGTCTCATGGTCTGAGAGTCCTTTAAGTGCCTTTTGGCAAACTCCAAGCGGGCTGTCATGTGTCTTTTACTGAGGAGTGGCTTCCGTCTGGCCACTTTACCATAAAGGCCTGATTGGTGGAGTGCTGCAGAGATGGTTGTCCTTCTGGAAGGCTATCCCATCTCCACAGAGGAAATCTGTCAGTGACCATCGGGTTCTTGGTCACCTTCCTGACCAAGGCCCTTCTCCCCCTATTGCTCAGTTTAGCCGGGTGGCCAGCTCTAGGAAAAATCTTGGTGGTTCCAAACTTCTTCCATTTAAGAATGATGGAGGCCGCCGTGTTCTTGAGGACCTTCAATGCTGCAAAAAGTTTTTGGTACCCTTCCCCAGATCTGTGCATCGACAGAATACTGTCTCGGCGCTCTACTGACAATTCCTTCGACCTCATGGCTTGGTTTTTGCTCTGACATGCACTGTCAACTGTGAGACCAACTATGGGACCTTGTGTGACTTTCCAAATCATGTCCAATCAATTGAATTTCCACAGATGGACTCCAATCAAGTAGTAGAAACATCTCAAGGATGACCAATGGAAACAGGATGCACCTGAGCTCAAGTTCGAGTCTCATAGCAAAGGGTCTGAATACTTATGTAAATAAGGTATTTCTATTTTTAATTTTTAATAAATTAGTAAAAATGTCTAAAAACCTGTTTTCACTTTGTCATTATGGGGTATTGTGTGTAGATTGAACATTTTTCATTTAATCCATTTCAGAATAAGGCTGTAATTTAACGAAAATTGGGAAAAGTCCAGGGGTCTGAATAATTTCCGAATGCACTGTATAAACTATAATTATAAGCTGACCTAGAAACAGTCCTGGGAATACACATAATCATCACTTCCTGATGGTATGATATTGCTCTGTTCTACAAGAGAAACCAGGTAATGCTCTCTCTGAAACTACCCATCAACCTTTGACAAATAACAGCAATATAACCTGTAGAGTTCACTCGTTAGGTCAGGGGTGTTCACTCGTTCCACAGAGGGCCGAGTGTCTGCGGGTTTTTGTTTTGTCGTTTCAATTAAGACCTAGACAACCAGCTGACGGGAGTTCCTTACTAATTAGTGACCTTAATTCATCAATCAGGTACAAGGGTGAAGCGAAAACCCGCAGACACTCGGCCCTCCGTGGAATGACTTTGACATGTTTATCAAGTATGGAAAAGGGAAATAAGATATTATTCTAGTTTTAGTCTGTTCTTTCTCATGACATGTTGTAACAGATAAGCTTCAGTGTAAGTGACAGAAAGGTATGTGTGATTGAGGTGCCATTTGGCTAAACATTTGGCTTTGACTAAGCTCTGACATCAAATCTTTGTGTTACAAAGGCTTCTCAAATGGTCATATATCTGCTGTCCAGGCACAGAACTTATTTCTCTTGTCCACACAGTGTCTAGCAATCCTCATTTAAAATGTCCTGGTGGCGCATAAAGATGTCAACTTTATTTATGATGTCACTGGAGTTGAAGTGACAGACGGTTAACTTCAGCGAGAGAAGACATGTAAATCAACCATCTTGAATGTGATGGAAAGACGATGCTGACCTTGGGAACAAACAGGTGCTTTTACAAAGACGTATCTAAGGAACTAGGATGTGTAATATATCTGCCGTGTCAATTATCAAATTAAATGTATAAATTCACTGTGATTACCATTAAGCCTTAAAGCTCTACATGTCCCCATCCTCATCTGTTAAAATGACCTTTTTGTCTGTGCTCTACACATTTTGTCTTGGGGTTGAATAATAATCCCATAATCCTATTCACAACCTTATTGACCTTGCTTACCAGGAAACGTCTACTATCCGGGATCCTTGGAATGTCTCTACCCTAAACCCTAACCTTAACCATAACCATTACCATTACCATAACCATAACCCTTACCTAACCCTAACCCTAATCTTAACCCTTACCTTAACCATTTTAAATTTCAACTTCAATGGGGGGTAGGGACATCCCAAGGATCCCAGATAAACTGACCCCTCAGACAAGGAATGTTGGCCCCTGTTGGCTGACCTATAGCATCTGAACATCCCTGCACTACCTTCCCCCCTCTCTCCTCCCCTCTCACCTCATCTCCCCCTCTCCCCCTCTTACCTCCAGCACAAGCTCAGTCATCTGAAGCTGCTTCTGCCTGCCTTTGTGAGCCGGCTGCGGTTCATGGTAGAGTAGGCACAGCATGTCAAACCTCTTCAGAGCCTTCTTGTAGTTGCGTTCGTTGATGTGCAGAACGCGGTCCTTCCCGTCAAAGCTGGGGAACTCCAGTCCCTGCTCTGCAGAGCACAGAGAGGTCACGTACAGACAGGGCAACAGAGGCAGCCAGAAGAGCTGCATGTTTCTTAGAGGGAAATGCCCACTAATGGACAATGAGTAGGAACTGGAAGAAGTAGGGGAAACTGTACAGAACTATAACCCTTGAAGACTTCAATGGATAGTAGCCAGTACTAGCCACCAATTTGCACCAGTAAAGAAACAGAAAAATAAAGTTTTGAAAATAACAAGCAAGAGTAGAATTGTTGTTCGCCCTAAAGTCTCCAGCTCTAGTCGTATTCTTTCACTCTCTCTATCTCTTTCTCTCTCTTCCTCACTCTCTCTAGTTCTCTTTCTGCCTCTCTCTTTTCCTTCCTCGTTCTCTCTCTTTCCTTCTCTCTCTCTCTTTCTCTTTCTTGACTGCCTCACACTGTGGTTAAAAAAGAAGTCCCCAAAAGTGAATCCAGGGAGCTTTGTCAGAGTGGAAAGCTCACAATAAAATAGCAAGTGACCCCCTCTCTATCGCACTTTCGGGGCCTTTTTATGAGGCCAGTTGTTTCTGGGCTTAAAATAACTGTTGGGTTGCAGAAAAGAGGACGGATAGATAGATAGGGGAACCCCAGGGAGTTTCCACTGTCTCTCTATCAGTGCCTGACATGATGAAACATCTCTCTAGCTGTCGGGGGAATAGCCAAGGAGTTGGGATGTGGGGCAGAGGAGAGAAGTGGATCTGGAGTGAGAGGGTTCACCATTATTTTTGGAATGAGTGTGTTTTCAGTAATGTGAAGTGCTGTTACAGCATGCATGTTATCCTAATACAGTATGGTGTTTAAAGAATAATAGGTATAAAGCCTGATCTACAATGTGAAGGAAATGTAATCATTTCCCTCACACAAGCCACTGTTTGTGCTAAGGAAGCCACAGTGTGTTTAGCTAACATTCCAATCCTTGTACTCCGTGTCATATGCCAAATGGCAAGGAGTGGAATGATATCTTAACAGACTGGTACCCAGACTAACAGTGTGTTTCCATGGTACAGATGAGCATACTGAATACTGATTTGTTCATTGTGTAATGTAGCTCCAAGGCTGGGTAGAGAGGGCCAAAATAACACTTACATTGCCATTGAAGACACGAGAGAAAAGTTTACAAATGTAATATGTCTGTGTCCTATATTTGTCAGAGGGACTAACGACATTGAACAAGGGTGGTGTACATAACTGTGATTGAATGCGTTTTGTACTTGATCATATTCAAATCTAAAAAGCAGCAGATTGAGGCCTCTTTACATTGAAACAAAAAGAAGCAATGTAGAGAACCAACCTGGACTCACAGCTACATGTAACATAGTAAAAGGAAATCTGTTTCTTATGGTAGGTATTCATTTGTGAATGTCCATCATCCATTTTGTATGATATGTTCCGAACTGCAATTCGTACAATATGTTACGAATGTGCAAAGCGTATGACATGTTACGAATCCCAATTTGTTGTGGCTAACGCTAATGTTAGCTATGTGGCTAACGTTAGCTAGGCTAGGGGTTAGCGTTAGGCGTTAAGGTTAGGAGTTAAGGTTAGGAGTTAGGGTTAGGAGTTAGGTTAAAGGGTTAAAGTTAGGGTTAGCTAACATGATAAGTAGTTGCAAAGTAGCTAAAAAGTAGTAAGTATTTGCAAAGTTACTAATTAGCTAAAATGCTAAAGTTATCCGTGATGAGATTAGGCAAACTATTCGAATTTAACAACCAGGAAATGGAGGAGTGATTTCTGCATAGTGCTTCTTTAAAGATGCACTATGCAGAAATCGCTGTGCCATTTCTTGGTTGCTAAAATAAAAAATGTGAATTGTTCGCCTAATTTCAGTTTATCCTGTTGGGGCTAGGGGGCAGTATTGAGAATTTTGAAAAAAATATGTGCCCATTTTTAACTGCCACCTACACCAACTCAGAAGCTAGGATATGCATATTATTACCAGATTTGGATAGAAAACACTCTGAATTTTCTAAAACTGTTTGAATGGTGTCTGTAAGTATAACAAAACTCATATGGCAGGCAAAAACCTGAGAAAACCTGAGAGAAAAAAATAATTTTGTGGCTGTACTATTTTTTTTGAGTCCTTGTTTAATAGATACCACAGTGAGAAAGGATTCATTTCGCAACTCCTACGGCTTCCACTAGATGTCAGCGATCTTTATAAAGTTGTTTGAAGCGTCTATGATGAACAGAGATCGAATTAGAATGCAGGGAAGTTGACGTCCCTGGGATGTCGTCACTTCCATTATTGCCTGCACCTGCGCAATCATGTGACACGAGACATTTTTCAAAAACGTTTTTCTCGACACAGGAGAGGTCGGGTTGAAACATTACTGATGTTTCACGTTAAAAATGGCTCTAAAGATTGATGCTAAACAACGTTTGACATGTTTGAACGAACGTAAATAGATTATTTTTAAAACTTTTTAAACTTTTCGCCGTGACTTCCCACCCCCCCCACGCTACTTTTTAGTAGCCACCGAAGCCTAACAGCTTGGAGTTATTTGGACATCAATTATGAACTTTGTCAAAAGAAACCACATTTGTTGTGGACCTGGGATTTCTGGAAGTGCCAATGGATGAAGATAATCAAAGGTAATGGATTATTGACAATAGTATTATTGATATTACATGGTTACAAGATGATGCTAACCTATATAGCCTAGCCTATTGTTCTTAGCACAGCACCCGGTTTATTGCAACTTGTGATTTCCCAGTAAAGTTATTTTGAAATCTGGCAATACAGTAGCATTTACGAAATGTTAAACTATAATTATTTGAATGACAATATTATAATTTACCAATGTTTTCGAATAGTAATTTTGTAAATTGTAACGTTGTTCACCGGAAGCATTTCAGAGAAGAAGAAAATCTGAATTTCACCGCTACTGTAAAATGCTGTTTTTGGATATAAATATGAACTTGATGGAACAAAAAATGCATGTATTGTATAACATAATGTCCTAGGAGTGTCATCTGATGGAGATTGTCAAAGGTTAGTGCATAATTTTAGTTGGTTTCTGCTTTTGACCTTGAATTGAAAATGGATGTTTGTACTTTTGTGGCTATGTACTGTCCTAACATAATCTAACTTTATGCTTTTGCCGTAAAGCCTCTTTGAAAATCGAACAATGTGGTTAGATTAAGGAGATGTTTATCTTTTAAATGGTGTAAAATAGTTGATTGTTTGAGAAATTGAAATTATTAGATTTTTGATGTTTTGAATTTCCAGCCTTGCTAGCAATCCCATCTCAGGGTTCATTGCTACCCCATAGCCCCAACAGGTTTTAAGTAACAAAAGTCATTGTGTAGAGACTCATTGTACCATCTAAATCGTTGTGAAATATATGTTCCATAACCAAAAATATTGTATTTTCAGCTGTTTGAAACTGGTGTACAAAACTGAAAGTAAAAGACACAAAAACGAAACTTAAGAACGAGAAGCCTAGAAATAACGGACAGAAGAGATCTACCGCTTACTATACTTGCATTCAAGATTTATAACCCACGTTTCTAGGTGAATTTGGTCAGGTCTCCCAAAAAATTATGTATTGTAGCTTTAAGTAACCTGTTTTATGTAACTATACCAAACATTACATATCATGCTAATTTGATTTCTCGGATTTACGTTTACTATGTTACATCTAGTCTATGAGACCAGGCTGACAGAACACACACAAATGCGTAAATGGTCCCAATATTACGGTAATGATACGTCAATACCTGTAATTACGGTAAGGGTTTTCAGACCAAACTAGAGGCTGACCAAGCATCAGTCATCGCTAACTGTCTAAGCGAAGAAAATGAGGCTGCCGTGGCTCTTGATCCCTCTTCTAACTTTACAGTTTTGTGGAGTTGATTTCAGCGTGGCCGGATCAGGTAACAATAAAGATATGGAATATGTACAGTTTTGGAGGTCTGTGCTGGACTGAAATTGCATGACCGAATTATTCTCAGGAGTTCCCATTCATCCTAGCTAGCTAGCCCAGTTAACGTTAGCTAACAAACTAAGTTAGCTTGCAAGTAGAACCAATTGGTTGCATGCGAAATGATGTTTATTTATTGGCAGATATCTTAATACAATATTGGATACAGAGTTTTCCCAAGGCACCCCTTTAAAGAAGGAATTTGATTAACTGTGTGGCTCAAATTGTTACTTTAGCTAAAGTTGGTTAATGTAATGCAACAGGTCTGTCAGAGCTGTAGTAACGTTAGGTCGGATTATCTGACATTTAACCTAACCTTTCCCAGCCTGGTCTCATAGACTAGATGTAACACAGTGAATGTATATCCGACATACTAAATTAGTAAAATACAGTATGTTACGTTTGGTATGGTTACATAAGACATAAGGTTACTTAAAGTAAAAAGGAAAGGAGTGTGGTTGTTCGGGTGGGCATATAACGCAAATGTCAAGGAACCCAAAGGTTGCGTGTTCGAATCTATTCATGGTCAATTTTAGCTAATTAGAAACTTTGCAACTACTTAAAATGTTAGCTGATGTTAACTCGTAACCTTAACCGCTAGCTGAAGTTAACCACCTAGCTAATGTTAGCCACAACAAATTGGAATACGTAACATATCATGTGAATTGCAATTTGTAACATATCATACGAAATGGAGTGTCTCAGATTTATGTACAGAATAATATGAAATGCTCTGAGACCGGGTTGCTTTTCCTGACCTCAGTCTCTTCTAAATACTAGTGTGCAGCTAGTTTATCCCATATTTACAACCCAATGCAGTGTAAGTAGCCTTTGCCACGGGCTTTCAGTGTGTAAGCAATCATGCACACTGATCTGTATTTCAGTAGTCCAGGAACTGCATGCTCTTTGCCTAACAAGCTCTGTTTTATTAGGTAATGGTGGCAGGTGGCAGATATACCTTGAAAAGATCACCAAAGCCACGCAACTTTACAAGCCTTGCAGCCCATACAACTGCAGTTGCCATCTCAGGTAATGCATGCAGGAGAACCGATGTTGCTTCCTATGAGAACAGTATTGCTATACAAAAGGGTTTCAGCTTTTTAACAAAAGCCGTTGGTTGCCTTGTTAGAGCAGATCCTTCATTCTCTCTCCGTTGTCCTCAATCCATCCAGTGTCTTGAATGATGACCTACGACCCTTCAGAGAGGGAGTGTCTGAGGAGCTAATGGCGGACACGCTTCGTCGTGGCGTGGGCACCCATTACCAAATCATTAGTGGTAAACTGTATCGGGAACAGAACTGTATGTTCCCAGCCAGGTGAGGAAACAAAACATTACAATTAGTCTGTGAGCACATCTGAGTTTGTGTTTCTCATCAAGCTTAGAAATCAGACCCTGGTTTTGTATGATAAATGTGGTCCGTTAATTAGTGGTCGATCATTTAGAGAAATGTATTATCTTTAGGCCTATATCAGTAGTGAGCAAGTTAATATGATAGTCATCATGTCTCAGCTGTCTGTCTCTCTGATTGGTTTAGGTGTAGTGGGGTGGAGCACTTCATCCTGCAGGTGATTGACAAGTTGCCAGACGTGGAGATGGTGGTGAACGTGCGGGACTACCCTCAGGTGCCAGGCTGGGTGCAGCCTATCCTGCCTGTCCTGTCTTTCAGTAAGGTCAGCTCTGCGACCATGCATGTCCTCATCTCACACACACACACACACAAGTGTTGCTTGTTTATGTTATTTAGAAATGTTTTTACTTTTGTAAATGTGTATATATTTGTTGGAAGTAGTAAAAGAGTTGTCCAATGTGATGGCATTTGTGTGTGTAAAATGAAAGTGTGTTGTGTGCATTTAGACTGCTGACTACCAGGACATCATGTATCCTGCCTGGACCTTTTGGGAGGGGGGCCCGGCGGTATGGCCCATATATCCCACTGGACTAGGACGATGGGACCTCATGAGGGATGACCTTAAAAAGTAGGTTTGACCTCCTTGTGGTACAAGGAAACACTTGTATTTTATTTATATTACCAGATCATTTTCTCTGTTATTCACAAACAATCTGTTTGTGTTAGATCGGCAGCACAGTGGCCCTGGAAGAGGAAAGAGTCCAGAGGATTCTTCAGAGGCTCCAGGACTAGTCCTGAGAGGGACCCCCTGGTCCTTCTGTCCAGAGAGGCTCCAGACCTGGTGGATGCTGAGTACACAAAGAACCAGGCCTGGAAGTCTGAGAAGGTCCGTCTGGAACTACCAATGCAAATGTCTGTGTGACAGTGCCTTGAATTCACTGAGAGCAGTGCTATGTTTTTCAACCGCAATATCAACATCAACAACTGTTCAATAGCCTCTTCTTTCTTTCTTAGGACACACTAGGTAGACCACCAGCTAAGGAGATTCCCCTGGTGGAGCACTGCCAATACAAGTAAGAACAAGATATCATGGTGGAATTGCATTGCGCTTGGTTTTGTGTTTACAATGTTTTACATCAAGTGCATAGATGTGGCTTCACTCACTGGCATTTTCTAGGTCAGCCTGGATAAAATTAGGCTAATTAAAAAAAAAAAAATGTTTTTAGCTTCAGAGATTTTTAGATTGACTGAGAAAACATGGCCCTGGTTTTCATGAGTTGAGAGGGAAACTTCCATTACCTGTTTCAAAGGTCTCTTAATTAATTAACCCTGGCTATTTATCTTAAACCTTCAGCTATGGAATAAAACACTACAGGTGTGCATTGTCAGCATCAGTTACATTTGCACGTCAGGCCAGGGCTCCAAATCATTAACTCACCATTGTGGCCCCACCTGTTACAGACTACCAAGGACAGGGTAACTTTTTCCTTACCCTGTACACACTGTGTGATTTCCACCACAATTCCTACCTCATCATCTGACCTCTAACCCCTCAGGTACCTGTTCAACTTCCGGGGCGTGGCGGCCAGCTTCCGCCTCAAGCACCTGTTCCTGTGTGGCTCTCTGGTCTTCCATGTAGGGGAGGAGTGGCTGGAGTTCTTCTATCCCCAGCTGCTGCCCTGGGTACACTACATCCCTGTCAAACAGGACCTCTCTGACCTCAGGTGACCTGTCTGACTTGGCTGTGTATCATAACTGTTCAACTGTCAACCTGCTCCATGGGTAGTGTAGTAGAATATGTGGTTTGTCTAATGTCTGAATGTTCTTTGTTATATCTATAGTCTTGTCCCCCTTCTCTGTCTTTCCAGGGAACTGCTACAGTTTGTGAAAGAAAACGATGACATCGCTCAAGAGATTGCCGTTAGGTAACAAGCGGGGTTGTGAACTAGAAAAAATGGCTTTAGACTGGCTACATTAACTGTCTGCTTTCTCACAGCTTGTACAGCAGCATGCTAAATAATCAAGACTATTGATATTGTTGACTTATGTTAGTTGACCAACCTCTGCCTCCAGGGGTCAGCGGTTCATCCTGGACCACCTGAGGATGGAGGACGTGTCGTGTTACTGGGAGAGACTCCTCACTGAGTTCGGTGGGCTGCTCAAGTACAAACTCCAGAGGAAGACTAACTACAATCAGGTCATCCACAAGCATGGGAGGACAGAACTGTGACCGAGCCCGGGGGGGGGGCATTCTGTATGGACTATATGAAGGCAGCTCCAGTCAATAGATAGCGGCAGATCACACTGCTTATTAATGTCCCTAATGCTAGTCTTAGAATTAGGAATTGCTGGTCTTCACATTTATGCTGGGGTCTCCCCGTAGATTCTTCTTAGGGTTAGATGTAATGGAGTACCTTTTTAAAGTATTGTGTTATAGAAGATTTAGGAGCTGAAAAACACTATGAAGAAAGCAGCTATTTGGGATTGAAATGACCATTGGGATTAGCACACAGAAAGAGTAGGATACTCTATATATTGGTTCTATCACACAGTTTGCATTTAGCAAACCTGGGTTCAAATACTGTTTAGGGTATTAGAATTACTTTCAAATATATTTGGAAGTAATTATTTAGATATTTTTCATTTGAAAAGACAAGTAGTTGAATATTGGAATGTATTTGGAAATGCACTTGGAAAGTATTTGAAAATACTCAAATATGCATTTAGCCCAGGCATTCTATTTTTTTGTTGTTGAAATTAGTATGGGAAAGGGGGATACCTAGTCAGTTGTACAACTGAATGCATTCAACTGAAATGTGTCTAATGCATTTAACCCAACCCCTCTGAAAATACAGTACTTTCAAATAATTCCAATAAAAGTAGTTGATTCGGGCCACATTATTTGAAAATACTTTATTTTCTCTGTATTTAAGTAACAAATGATTAAATACACATGTATTTGAACCCAGGCCTGGTATTTAGTCTTTCCATGCTCAAAATATCAGCGACTTCATGCCTCGAAAGGAACTTAGGGTAGAGGATTTATGAAGTGCTTGATAACTGATTTTGCCTAATAGCAAACGCTATCTCACCCCACGCTGAAATTGTGTGAAAAATCTATGAAATTGGTTGATTCTGGGAAATTACACCTAAAAGGCCATTTTCCATCTGCTTTCCCTTACTGCCCTCTAGTGTGTGACAGAAGCCCTGTATGCTGCTCAGGAGTTGATACTTACATCTTCCATTTTATTGCCACTGGTCCATTCAACTATAAACACAACCAAAACACTCCTCACCTCAGTGTTGCCTCTGTTTAAGAAGAACAATACACCACCATTGCCATATACTGTAGCGATATGATGTAGCTTGAAACACTACATGTTAAGCAGTAAATAACTACACTCAACACCAAGTGCCAATAGAACGTTATTCATTAATGTAGAATGACATGTTGTCAAACCCACTGTCACTGCACTACTTTACTTGGACCTGCCTTGGAAAAGATGAGTATAAGCCACAATGGTACCGAAACTTGAACATATTCAACATTTTCCCATTGTAGAATGTATGTGTTAGTTCTCTGATTCTACAGCTGTGGCATACATGTATGTAAGGTACTTTGTGCGGTGTATTGTCTTGACCAAAGAGTACGAGGTACAATGCCAAAAAACCATGTTCAGCATGTCAAAACATATGATGTGATCTTCGTGGTTCGTCAGAGTATTGTATGCACAGAGATTGTACTATCATGGGCAGGTTGATTCACCTGCAAAATTGGTGGAATAGTTTTGGTTTGTCTGTTGGGCTTTAATTAATAGTAATTGATGCTATTTTTGTTGGCTTGAAACACAATGACAATGTTGTGATATGATGCAATAACAGCCTTTTGTCAATGTTTTCTTTCCTTATTTTTATTCGAATGTATCATTTTTACCTCTGTAATAAACCATTCAAATCTCAAGTAAATTCAGAATGGTGTCCAATGAATGTGTATGTTTGGTCCTCCACGTGAAGGGGGTGCTCTCCAACTAAATAGCTTTCATTTACTACCTAGCAGTTCAGCGGTGTGCCGGTGGAAATCACAAGCAGGTAGGAAAGACAAACTACAAGGACATTTCAGAATAAATTGGTAAATACTCAGTAAACAATTTAACCGTTTAAACGTAGTCTGTGAAAAACTATGCTTAGCTACATTATACAAATAATAGACTGCTTCACAAAGCACGGAACTGCTGAACAAGTTAGCTTATACAGCTAGCTAGCTAGCTAGCATGATGAATCCCCTTAGCTCTTTGCTTCTTCGCATAGAATAAGATGCTTTGAGAACGTGAAGTTATGGTAAAGACATGTACTGTCTTTGGTAACTGTGTCGTGTCACCTCACCTGCTCCACTTGAATGCAAACGTAACATTGTATCTATTGTCGTTCAGTCTGCTTCATACGATAGCTACGTAAGTGGTCATCTTTACCTTGGGTGTTGTTGACCCATATGTCATAACAGCTGATTGTAGCTAGCCTTATAATTTCCAGCCAGTGTAGACAGTATTTATCAATGTCCCAGCAAGTGTTAAAAGTTCCATAACAATAAATACCAACTCTGGAAATGTATAGTAATGTACAGTAGGTATTCTATTGTACACACTGACTATGCAATGTCAGATGCGGTATTAAAACAGCTGTTGCACTGTGTATGTGTTTTGTCCATTTGCTCTCTCTTCCGCTGCCCAAAGGGCATTTATTTAGCAGAAGGATTAGCTGTAACATAAGTGTAACATCCTAGCTCCTGGCCATGTGTTCTCAGATCCAGCTCCCATTGCTGGTGAAGCGTTCATGATGCATCCTCCTGAACGGCCTGGGGCATCCCCAGCCCCATGTCAGCAGGCAGCCTCTGCCCCCCAGGGCACCCTCTGCACCAGACCACTGCGGGGTCTCCTCCAGCTAGCCATGCCCTCCCTGGGCCTCCTCCCCAGGGTCCATGCAGCTGACAGTGTGGCGCCGGCCCCGGTACAGATCCCCTCCCCCCTGCCCAGCCTCGTGGGCAAGCCAGAGTTCCCAGACACTGGATGGGACCGCATCAAGGATCTCTTCGACAGGGAGTAAGTTATGACCGTGACACCTCTCTCCTATTGTCTGTGGCTTAGCTGAGTAAACCCATCACCATCGGGGAGCGCTCTCCATTGCTTACCTGTGCAGCAGATGAGTTTTCTAGCCTGCACTTCCAGACTTCTAGTGTAGCATAACCATCACTTGCCTTACTGGGCTTCATACATTGGCTGTCTAAAAATGCTCTGTTTGATTTTAAAGCTTGTTTATACACCCTTTCCCTGTGCTCCCAGTGAAATGCAGATGTATCCTGAGGAGCTCTCCAGCGTGGTGAAGAGTACCTTAGCTGCCGCCTTGGCTGGCATGATCTACGGAGGGCTGCCCGCCGCCCGGCACGCCAGGGAGAGGTTCATCCAGCTCCACCAGGCTGAGATATACCACAGCCGAGTGGAAGCTGTGGTGAGTGTCTGCGGTTGTGAATTAACAGCAGGCCATTACATACATACGATGTCAGTGCTTTTGTATACATTTTCCCAAGTGCAGCAAAAGCACATTTTCTGTAAAAAAAAAATTAAATGTTTGTCTTGTGTTGATGGAGGCTTTGTGTTGTCGTTGTTCTCCCCCAGCGTTCTGCCCATAACGCAGCCATCCGGGGATTTGTGCGGTACGGCTGGAGGTGGAGCTGGAGAGTAGCAGCCTTTGTCACATTATTCAAGTAAACAATGACTACATGACTATTCAGTATGGGACTCTTTCCTCTGTGGCCACTATATTAGTTTGTACTCCTGTGTTGAGTGACATTGGTTGATTCTCTCGCTCTCTGTGTGTGTGTGTTCTGTCAGCACTGTGAGCACAGGCCTGTCTGTGTACAGAGATAAGTATACCCTCAGCCACTACGCAGCAGCAGGAGGTGAGTTACTTCAACACCCAAATGGAGAGGATACCTCAATGTATTATACACATCCACACTTATTCAACTACTTTACAGTAATAATTTGTAAGACATATACAGTGCCTACGGAAAGTATTCAGACCCCTTGACTTTTTCCACATTTTATTAAGTTACAGCCTTATTCTAAAATGTATTAAATATTTTTCTTTCTACACACAATAACCCATAATGACAAAGCAAAAACAGAAATATCACATTTACATAAGTATTCAGGCCCTTTACTCAGTACTTTGTTGAAGCACTTTTGACAGCAATTACAGCCTTGAGTCTTCTTGGGTATGATGCTACAAACTTGGCACACCTATATTTGGGAAGTTTCTCCCATTCTTCTCTGCAGATCCTTTCAAGCTCTGTCAGGTTGGATGGGGAGTGTTGCTATACAGCTATTTTCATGTCTCTCCAGAGATGTTTGATCGGGTTGAAGTCCGGGCAACTCAGGGTCATTCAGAGACTTGTCCCAAAGCCACTCCTGCGTTGTCTTGGCTGTGTGCTTAGGGTTGTTGTCCTGTTGGAAGTTGAACCTTCGCCCCAGTCCGAAGTCCTGAGTGCTCTGGAGCAGGCTTTCATCAAGGATCTCTCTGTACTTTGCTCCATTCATCTTTGCCTCAATCCTGACTAGTCTCCTAGTCCCTGCCACTGAAAAACATCCCCACAGCATGATGCTCGCAAACTCCAAGCAGGCTGTCATGTGCCTTTAACTGAGTAGTGGCTTCCGTCTGGCCACTTTACCATAAAGGCCTGATTGGTGGAGTGCTGCAGAGATGGTTGTCCTTCTGGAAGGTTCTCCCATCTCTACAGAGGAACTTTAGAGCTCTGTCAAAGTTACCATTGGGTTCTTGATCACCTCCCTGACCAAGGCCCTTCTCCCCCAATTGCTCAGTTTGGCCAGGAGGCCAGTTCTAGGAAGAGTCTTGGTGGTTCCAAACTTCTTCCATTTAAGAATGGAGGCCACTGTGTTCTTGGGGACCTTCAATGCTGAAGAAATGTTTTGGTACCCTTCCCCAGATCTGTGCCTCGACACAATCCTGTCTCTGAGTTCTACGGACAATTATTTCGACCTCATGGCTTGGTTTTTGCACGGTCAATGGTGGGACCTTATATAGACAGGTGTGTGCTTTTCCAAATCACAATCCTGTCTCAGCGCTATGGAATTAAAATTGATTAAATACATTTTTTGTTGTTGCCCATTTTAGACATTTCAACAAATTTGTTGAAAATGAAAAACATATCTAATTTACATAAGTATTCACACCCCGTTGCTATGACACTTCAAATTGAGCTCAGATGCATCCAATTTCCTTTGATCATCCTTGAGATGTCGCTACAACTTGATTGGAGTCCACCTGTGGCCAATTCAATTGTTTGGACATGATTTATAAAGAAACACACCTCTCTATATAAAGTCCCACAGTTGACAGTGCATGTCAGAGCAGAAACTATACCATGAAGTCCAAGGAACTGTCTGTAGATCTCCGAGAGAGAATTGTGATGAGGCATATATCTGTGGAAGGGTATAAAACAATTTTCTAGAGTGTTGAACATTTCCATGTGCACAGTGGTCTTCATTGGGAAATCTGGGTTTTATGGGAGAGTGGCCAGACGGAAGGCACTCCTGAGAAAAAGTCACATGAACGCATGCTTGGAGTTTGCAGAAGGGCACGTGAAAGACTCTGAGCATAAGTCAAAAGATGATGTGGTCTGATGAGACAGAAATGTAAGTCTTTGACCTGAATGCAAAACGTTATGTCTGGAGAAAACCAGGCACAGCTCATCACCCATCTAACACCATCCCTACCGTGAAGCATGGTGGTGGCAGCATCATGCTATGGGGATGCTTTTCAGCAGCAGGGACTTGGGAGACTGGTAAGGGTAGAGGGAACAATGAATGGAGACATACATGCTAATCCTGCTTCGGTGCAAACAACCTTAGACTGGGGCAAAGATTTACGTTCCAACAGGACAATGACCCCAAGCATACAGCCAAAGCAATGCTGGAATGGCTTCAGAACAAGACTGAAAGTCCTTGAGTGGTCCAGACTTGAATCCCATTGAAAATCTGTGGAAATACACCGCCGCTCCCCATCTAACTTAATAGAGCTTGAAAACATCTGCGAGGAAGAATGGGAGAAAATCCCCAAATCCAGATGTACAAAGCTGATACAGACATACCCAACACAACTAAAGCTGTAATCGCCACCAATGGTGCTTCTACAAAGTATTGGCTCAAGGGTGTTAATATTTTTGTAAATGAGTCATTTGTGTATTTAATTTTCTATAAATTTGCTCATTTCTAAAAACATGTTTTCACTTTGTCATTATGGGGCATTGTGTGTAGATGGGTGAGAGATTTTATTTTATTTTGAATTCAGGCTGTAACACAACAAAATGTTGAATAAGTCAAGGGGTATGAATACTTTCTGAAGGCACAGTGTGATTATTGTAAATGTGTGAATATGACATTCCTGCCTGTGTGGGTTTGAGCAGCTGTGACAGGAGGCCTATTCAGGCTGAATCTGGGTCTCGGGGGACTGATGGCAGGCACGGCCATAGGAGCAACCATGGGGTGAGATATGAGGGTTTTCAATGGCAAAATAATGGGCTAGTCTTGAAAAATGTGGTTACCTGGACTAATAGTGTTGACAGTGGAGAAGAGGTATGAGGAGTAGTTTGAGGGAGCCAGATAGTCTGGGCTTGCCCAGCAGTATGGTAAAATATGAACTATGAAGCCTGAAGGATGTCAGAAGCAAGTCTCTGGCTGCCAGCTGCGCCCCCTCCCTGCAACCCCTCTGCTTCCCAGCTGCACCCTTTCCTCCTCTCCCCAGCCCCCCTCCCTCCCCCTAGCCATGCGCTGGGTGCCAGAGGGACTCATGTGCGTTGCAGAGGGCTGTGTTTTGGGCAGTAGAGCAGGGACAGAGGCCAAGGCAGCAGCTGCCCATCTATTTTTACCACCCCATTGTTACGCCAGCGTTTCATCTCCATCCAGCTCCCTCTATCCCTGCTGCACTAGTCCCTTCTGTCCTCTCCTCTTCACCTGTCTTCTCTCTCCTTTTCCTCTCCTGTCTCTCTTCCCCCTTCCATGTCTGTCACATAGTCTTTGATTTGTATGTATATCTAATGTGTCAGTGAAGGTTTTTAGAGTAGTAATGGACTGGGTGTATGTGATCCAACATCCAAGCCATGTTGCTGTGTCTCCAGAGCGAAGCAGAGCGCTGTCCATGTCTGCCTCAGTGCCCAGCCACCTGGACCGTGTGTTTGATGTGTGCAAACAGCCCCAGGAGCACCCACAGCCTCAGCCAGGTGCAGGGGAGGGGGGAGGGAGAAATGAAAGCAGGCAGCTAATCAGATAACACATCACGCTCCAAATGTCTGCCCCTACCTCCCTCGTAGTCCTGACACATGGACGAGGTGATAGGGGCGGGCTGGGTTACTAAGTGAGTGACAGCCACCACAGCTCTTCATGCTAAGCTATGTTTAGGGGGGTTGGAATGAGAGCTGTAGTCGATAACGGGAACCTGGATAGATTAAACCTTGATTGATACTCATGAGTGAAACAATTAAATGCTTAGAGAGGCAGCAACATGGCGTCCAGCTCTGAAGTTGGCTAAACTCTCTGTATTGTATAACAGTCTGAGGGTTACTGAGAGTAAGTGACAGCCACAGTGACATAATTTAATGTGACACAGAACATTGACATGTTGGAATGAAGGTGATGTCAGCTAAGCTCATGTCATCTCGTCAGGGTGCCGGCAGGAGCTCTGATCATTGCCATGCAGGGATTGGCGGGAGAAACGGTCCGGGAGAGGAGGAGGAGGGAGCGCAGGGAGCTGTATGAACTAAAACTGGCAGAATGGTACATTCCATGGGCATCAAAACACACACACACCCACACACACTTTTTTACTCCTAGTATTGACTCACTTTTCCCTACGCCCTCAAGGAGTGCCCGTTTGCAGTTGACGGATGACCTGATTGGTGATTTGAGCAGCAGTGGGCGGATCCAGGATGTAGACCAGGACATACAGAAGATCCAGGAGCTGCTCAGTTTACCACGGAACGAGGGCGTGGCCCAGGACTCTGACAGCCATTGACAGCAGCTGAAATACTCTAACTGATACCAATCATAGCCATCCTCACAGACAGACAATGGTGGGTGAGACTTTCCTCACCTCTGAGGACATACTGGTTTCTTTTGATGTTGACTACTCTATTCTATGTTCTGTTGAATAGAAAAGAGGACCTACTTATTCGCTCAACAAAATATGTATTGATGCTGAATTATGATTTATACTGTAAATGTGATTACTTTGTCTGGAACTTTTAAATGATTTCCTACATATTTAATATAAATAGCAATAATGACACAGTATCTTCAAGTCTGAAATTCACTGCATTAGTCATGACATTGTGTGCAAAGTACATGAGGCTGAGAGCCAGTGGGTTTGAAGTTGTGGTCCCATTATTCAGATGAACTCTGAGGAAAATCACTACATTTTAGTCATTTAGCAGACGCTCTTATCCAGAGCAACTTACAGGAGCAATTAGGGTTGCGTCTTGCTCAAGCTCACATCCGATTTTTCACTTAGTCGGCTCGGGATTCAAACCAGCGACCTTTCGGTTACTGTCCCAACGCTCTGAACTGCTAGGCTGCCTGCTGCCCAGTGTGTAGGTTAAGACACAATCACATTGCCATTATGTTCAGATAAATGATCAAGCAACCGACTGCTAGGCAATTCCATTGTAATGATGCTGAGACTTCGATTTTTCACTGTAAAATGTATGCCAAACAAAAACCAATGATTGCAAAGTTAAACAAACCATAAAGCTCTATGCCCAAGGACGACTTTTAACAATTTCCATTGAACATTTTACAAAAACATTTCTTTGAACAGTGCAAATGCAAAGTTTGGTAACAGAAGGACGGTTTGTGCTGTATTTGCCATCCTTCTGTTACCAAACTTTACATCTGCACTGTTCAAGTAAATGCGTTTTTGTAAAAAATGTAAACATTTAGAATTGAAAAATCGGAGTCTCAGCATTCTGTTACCATGGAATTGACCTGCTTTATTCTTTCTTAATCACAGTGGGGCGTGTGTCTAGAAACATGAAAATTGAATTACAATCTGTGTGTTTCCATGTCTGTTTGTAGGCCTGTGATGTTGGCCCCTGGGCTTGTCAGCAGCAACTAGGTCAAACATAGCCTCTGCCCCTGCTGTAAACAAGATGTGGCACAGTAACAGCTGGGGCTTGGAACGCCACTCAGATTGACAACAAATAGCCAGGAGATTGGAAAGAGAGACAAGTCGTTAGTTAACAAAGCTAACATTCTAATTCTACTTTAAAGGTTTGGTCAGTGACGATCGGTTAGAACCATGTGCCTTAGTGTGTCATTAAGTTATGATTGTGTAATTCAATTCAGTAATCATCTGAATGAATTGCATTTCATGTCCTATCAGAGGGAGTCTGCTCAGATCAACAAGTGACGTAAGCATTATTATGCAAATTAGTTTTTGTTGAAATGCAATTCAATAGTGTCTCCTTTTGTTCCAGGGAGCTATTACTAAAGAAATGCATTCCTCTTCACCTCCCAGCTGAAGGCTAGCCTACAGTCCAATTTAAATAATTTGATTAGAATGGCATTAGGAATGTATGGAATTTATTTTCAGGGCACTGGGCAGCATGTTTTAGACAAAATTATGACAGCCTTTTAAAACATACAGTTGAAGTCAGAAGTTTACATACACTTAGGTTGGAGTCATTAACTGGTTTTTCAACCACTCCACAAATTTCTTGTCAACAAACTATAGTTTTGGCAAGTCAGTTAGGACATCTACTTTGTGCATGACACAAGTCATTTTCCCAACAATTGTTTACAGAGAGATTATTTCACTTATAATTCACTGTATCACAATTCCAGTGGGTCAGAAGTTTACATACACTAAGTTGACTGTGCCTTTAAACAGCTTGGAAAATTCCTGAAAATTATGTCATGGCTTTAGAAGCTTCTGATAATTGACATAATTTGAGTCAACTGGAGGTGTACCTGTGGATGTATTTCAAGGCCTACCTTCAAACTCGGTGCCTCTTTGCTTGAAATCATGTGAAAATGAAAAGAAATCAGCCAAGACCTCCACAAGTTTGGTTCATCCTTGGGAGCAATTTCTAAATGCCTGAAGATACCATATTCATCTGTAAAAACAATAGTGCGCATGGGACCACGCAGCCGTCATACCGCTCAGGAAAGAGACGCGCTCCGTCTCCTAGAGATGAACGTACTTTGGTGCGAAAAGTGTAAATCAATCCCAGAACAACAGCAAAGGACCTTGTGAAGATGCTGGAGGAAACAGGTACAAAACTATCTATATCCACAGTAAAACGAGTCCTATATCAACATAACCTGAAAGGCCGCTCAACAAGGAAGAAGCCACTGCTCCAAAACCGGCATTAAAAAAAGCCAGACTACGGTTTGCAACTGCACATGGGGACAAAGACCGTACTTTTTGGAGAAATGTCCTCTGGTCTGATGAAACAAAAATAGAACTGTTTGGCCATAATGACCATCGTTATGTTTGGAGGAAAAAGGGGGAGGTTTGCAAGCCGAAGAACACCATCCCAACTGTGAAGCGTGGGGGTGCTTTGCTGCAGGAGGGACTGGTGCACTTCACAAAATAGATGGCATCATGAAGTAGGAAAATTATGTGGATATATTGAAGCAACATCTCAAGACATCAGTTAGGAAGTTAAAGCTTGGTCGCAAATGGGTCTTCCAAACGGACAATGACCCCAAGCATACTTCCAAAATTGTGGCAAAATGGTTTAAGGACAAAGTCAAGGTATTGGAGTGGCCATCACAAAGCCCTGACCTCAATCCTATAGAAAATTTGTGGGCAGAACTGAAAAAGCGTATGCGGGCAAGGAGGCCTACAAACCTGACTCAGTTACACCAACTCTGTCAGAAGGAATGGGCCAAAATTCACCCAACTTATTGTGGGAAGCTTGTGAAATATCAGGAATTGTGAGAACTTGAGTTTAAATGTATTTTTGCTAAAGTGTATGTAAACTTCCGACTTCAACTGTATTTTACTGCTGTAAAATATTTTGCTGCTGTACATTGCATAGATAGTGTAACATCTCTACGCCTACAGTGTGTATGTAAAGCTGTCAAAGCTAAGGGGGTCTCAGTATAGGGCAGGCCCACTGCACCCGAAATAACATTAGAAAGGTAGGTGTCCATAGAAAAGCAACCTCAGAGGTTACGTGAGAAATGAAAACCGACCTATTTGATGCAGTTGAAAACCTCACCACTGTCAGTTCCTTGTCTCACTGCATCAGTGTTGACATCGCCATGTGCCCGCTAACATAACGTTGGGTTACTGGATGTAGCCTTGGTTCTCTGAGTAGTCTGTCGCCAAGCGATTTATGGGAACTCCTTCACGCGATGTGATTGAGATGCTTAATATCAAAGATGTTTAAGTGATATGCCGGCTTCGGGGGCTAACATATTCAAATAATGATCGACATATTTTCATTTAACGTAAATTTATTCGTACTATTTCATCCTGCCACAAGATATAGTCCCGACACAAATGTAGGGTTGGGACCCAGTCGTTCGTTCTTTTTGTTCTGTATGTATAGACGCGACCCAGTCGTTAGTATGGCAATGAAACATTTAGAACAGACTGGCAACGTTCTTATCCCTTGCTTTCTAGCTAGCCAACTACGGCTAATTTACAGTCACGTCAAAAAGTGTAGTCAGCAAAGTAGTTGCATTTGTTTAGGATGTTTTCTAGTTAAGATTTATTTGGATACATCCATAACAATGAGTTGATGATGCCTGGCAGAACAAATGTGTTCTCTTGTCATGACACTGTTCAGACAAAATAAAGACAATCCATGACATTCATTTGAGCTGGTTTTAATAAATGAAACCATACATTCACTTTGTTATCCACCACAGCTGACTTAAGTGATAATGCCCGACAAAACGGTGTTTGTTGGATATATTGGCACCGGTGTCTCCCTTGGGTCCAGATGATTCTTTGGGGCCTCGTTATATGCGAGAGTGGCTTATCTGAGAAAGAATGCGTTGTTATAATATTGTTTTCCAGAAGCCTAATTACGAGTGCAATTTAGAAATAACACAAACAGGTTATGGACAACATACCGTAGGCCGTTGGGCTTTAGTTGTCTGTTACCCTCTTTTCCTCTTCGACCCAGATGTAACTGGAGGTCGAACCACACTTTCTGGATCAGACCGCTTGGTGTACCGGGATTCAGAGCCTGGGAGTTTGAGCTGGGCCATGTCCTTGTCGGCTGTTAGTGATATATTTTCCTTGCGTTCTTAGCTGTTTGATGTTGCCCTGAAATGCTTGATTCGAGGCACCAGTTGCGACCGATGGGTGGGTCATTTAGAAACCGGTTGAGCCCACTACGGAGTGAGAACCAAGGTTACATCTGAAACATTCTCTTTCGTTATCGCAACATGTCAACAAACAAACTATGGGAGAGGCCCACCATTTTACTTAGACCAGATGAGGCCCTGGGACATCCTTGTATGCAGGATGCAGCAAAATATAATTACCCAACAGGGTAACACAGAATTTCAACTGTGATATACAACCGTATACACAAGCAAGCTGAAAGCTAGAACTTAAAACATGAGGCTTCAACTGGGTGCAACAGCACCTTGAGTGGAAGGTCACTGTTTAGAACATCCATCTCACTGATGGTTGATAAGTATGTATGTACAAGGTTCACGGTACGCTCACTTTTCTGGGTTGAGAGAGTGTGCTGTGTCCAGATTCACAGCCCTCACTGATGGTGTGGACATAACATTGAGTGTGTAGTACCTTATGAAAGTCATGGGTGCTGCCCTACTTGCAACAGCACAGATAAAGTCCAGGGAGAACCCTCTGGTGGAATGTGCTACTACGCTGTCTGGAGTTGGTCTACCTGCTGCAGCGTATAATTTTGACACTGCATTGGTAATCAAATGTACCAGTCTCTGCTTCAAAACAGTGCAACCTTTGAAGTTCTCCCCATAACACACAAAAACTGTTCCGTTTGACAAACAGTTCTTGTTGCAGCAAGATATACACTTTGCCCGGTTAGGGCATTGAGTGCCTGCAACTCATGACTCTCTTATGGGGAGGCGGGTGAAATGCCGCTATGATTAAGCGCTGGTTATTATGTGATGATGAAAGCGCCTTAGGTAAGAATGCTGGATTTGGCCGAAGCACTGCCTTAGAGCCATGTTCTGCTGAAGTGAGGCAGGAAGGATGGGTAGAAAGTGCATTTAATTCTCCAACATGCTTGGCTTAAACAATAGTCAATCGAAAGGCAGTCTTGACAGAGCTCACATACAGTATATATACAAAAGTATGTGGACATCCCTTCAGATTAGTGGTTTCGGCTATTTCAGCCACACCCGTTGCTGACAGGTGTATAAAATCGAGCACAAAGCCATGCAATCTCCATTTGACAAACATTGGCAGTTGAATGGTCTTACTGAAGTGACTTTCAACGTGGCATCATCATAGGATGCCACCTTTGCAACAAGTCATTTTGTCAAATTTCTACCCTGCTAGAGCTGCCCCTGTCAACTGTAAGTGCTGTTATTGTGAAGTAGAAATGTCTAGAAGCAACAATGGCTCAGCTGCAAAGTGGTAGGCCACACAAGCTGACAGAACGGGACTGCCGAGTGCTGAAGTTCATAGCGTGTAAAAATCTGTTTCATGAAATGGGTTTCCATGGCCGAGCAGCCGTACACAAGCCTAAGATCACCATGCTCAATGCCAAACTACGGCTGGAGTGGTGTAAAGCTTGCCACCATTAGACTCTGGAGCAGTGGAAATGCTTTCTCTGGAGTGATGATTCACGCTTCACCATCTGGCAGTCTGACGGATGCATCTAGGTTTGGCGGATGCAAAGAGAACGCTACCTGCCCCAATACATAGTGCTAACTGTAAAGTTTGGTGTTGGAGGAATAATGATCTGGGGCTGTTTTTCATGGTTTGGGCTAGGCCCCTTAGTTCCAGTGAAGGGAAATCCTAACGTTACAGCATACAATGACATTCTAGATGATCCCGTGCTTCCAACTTTGTGGCAACAGTTGGGAAGGCCCTTTCCTGTTTCTGCTTGACAATGCCCCCGTGCACAAAGTGAGTTCCATACAGAAATGGTTTGTCAAGATCGGTTTGGAAGAACTTGACTGCCCAGCACAGAACTCTGACCTTAACCCCATTGAACACCTTTGGGATCAATTGGAACACCGACTGCGAGCCAGGCCTAATCGTCCAACATCAGTGCCAGACCTCACTAATGCTCTTGTGGCTGAATGGAAGCAAGTCCCTGCAGTAATGTTCCAGCATCTAGTGGAAAGCATTCCCAGATCAGTGGAGGCTATTATAGCAGCAAAGGGGGAACCAACTCCATATTTATGCCCATGATTTTGGAATGAGATGTTCAACAAGCAGGTGTCCACATACTTTTGATCATGTAGTGTAGCTCAAGGGAAGACAGGGGCTCAAATTGTGGGCTCATAAGTGACAACATCTAACACCCATGAGGGTTTTGAAGGAGCATTGGAGAGCCGTAACCTGTGGGCACCTTTTAATGAATTGTAATTCTAGAATGCCCCTGATGATGCACCCACAATCTGGCCATGCCCCATAAAGATGGCTGCCATATACACTTTTAATGTATACTGAACAAAAATTTAAACGCAACAATTTCAACAATTTTACTGAGTTCATATAAGGAAATCAGTCAAGTAAAATACATTAATTAGGCCCTAATCTATGGATTTCGCATGACTGGGCAGGGGCGCAGCCATGGGTGGGCCTGGGAGGTAGGCATAGGCCTACCCACTGGGAAGCCAGGCCCAGTCAATCAGAATGAGTTTTTCCCCACAAAAGGGCTTTATTACAGGCAGAAATACTCCTCAGTTTCATCAAGCTGGATGTAGAGTTCCTGGCTGGCATGGTTAAATGTGGTCTGCGGTTGTAAGGCCGATTTGACATACTGCAAAATTCTCTAAAACAACGTTGGAGGCGGTTTATGGTAGATCATTTTATTTTAATTTATCTGACAACAGCTCTGGTGGACATTCCTGCAGTCAGCATGCCAGTTGCGCACTCCCTCAAAACTTGAGACATCTGTGGCATTGTGTTGTGTGACAAAACTGCACATTTAAGAGTGACATTTTATTGTCCCCAGTACAAGGTACACCTGTGTAATGATCATGCTGTTTAATCAGCTTCTTGATGTGCCACAACTGTCTGGTGGATGGATTATCTTGGCAAAGGAGAAATGCTCAATAACAGGGATGCAAAAGAATTTGTGCGCAAAATGTGAGATAAATAAGCTTTTTGTGCGTATGGAACATTTCTGGCATGTTTTATTTCTGCTCATGAAACATGGGATCAACACTTCAGTATAGATGGGGACTTCCCTACAGACATAAGCTACTGGAGAAAAGTCAAATTACTGAAAAAATTCCACTTGTAGGTATACAGCGTAGAGGATGCCCTGGTTGCCTGAATTGTATCAATTACCAAGGAGGGCAACCCTGCAGCTACAAGGCAGTCACTTTCATGGGCCACACCCACAACTTCAGTATGCTGGGTTAGGGTGCCAAAGCTTGCCGTTCGCTTGTGACAGGAGGTCCTTTCGAAGAGGGAAATCCCATGGTTGGGAGGTTGTCAGCTGTACAAGGTCTGAAAACCAGTGATGCTATGGCCAATGTGGATCAACTAGTAGAACTGACGCGCTCTCAGGTCTTGAGGAAGATCAAAGGAATTGGTGTCTGTTTGCCCAAAGCAGTAGCTCCCTTGCTATCTGCTGCAGTGCCATAGACCTCAGTCCGCCCTGGTGGTTGATGTGTGCAACCACTGTTAAGTCCGTATCAGTACATGTTGTCCTATAGTATTGGGAGGAAGTGCCGGAGTACAAGGTGAACCGCATTGAGCTCCAGTACGTTGATGTGAGCTGTTGTCCATGGTGCTGACCATACACCATGGACCCCTGACTAGTTCAAGGCTGCTCCTCATCCCTGTAGGGAGGCGTCTGTGGTCAGTCACCCGGTTGTACACTGTGCCTAGGAGAACTCCACTGGGAGTTTGAAGTGCAAAGCGCCACCATTGTATTGCTCTTCAGCAACTCATTGAAATTGTCAGCTTTTTGTGTTTGTCTCTTCTGGGACATAGATAGTGTCTGATTTACCAGCGCTGTATTGGCCACATGTGGAGCAAGCCCAACTGTACAACATGGACTGCAGCAGTTGGAGGCCTAGGAGCCTCTGGCTCTCTAGTGCCGTCACCTGTTTTCTCAGTTTGAATGTTAAAAGGCAATTTGGCAACGACACCACTCTTTCTGTAAAGAGCGTTGCTCACATGATTTGAGTGTACAGTGTCAAGCCCAGGAAGTACACACACTGAGTGGGGACCAGATAACTCTTTTCCAAGTTAATTGTTAGTCCCAACTCGGAGAGGTGATGTGAGACCATGGATGTGTGTGTCAAAGCTTAGCGATGTGACCCTGCACATATTAGCCAATCGTCTAAGTAGTTCACTACCCTGACTCCTGCTTGGCGAAAAGGGGCTAGCGCTGCGCTTATGCACTTTCTGAGAGGGCTAGGCGCGAGTGAAAGGCCGAAGGGTAGAATGAAAAAACTGAACCCGTTTCGAAGGCAAATCTCAGGTATTTTCTGTGTGCAGGTCGAATGGGGATATGAAAGTATGCGTCTTTCAGGTCCACTGTGGTGAACCAATCACCTGGTTTTACTGACTGAAGGATGATTTTGATTGGCAGCATTTTGAAGGGAAGTGCTGAAAGATGATGACTCAGACACCTTAGGTCCAGGATCAGACTGAGGCCTCTGCCCTTTTTTTGCCACCAGAAAATAGATTTGGGTAGAACCGGACGCATTCTAGGCTTCGGAATGAGGCGCTGAAGCTCCATTTTGCTTCCTTGTCTTCTTCAGACACTTGGGGGTGGGCCGCTGCTGGGCAAAATATGCCTTGCCACCCTGATATATATATATAGTCCTTTGTTTCATCACAAAAAAAGAGAGCAACATCTGTCCAGTGAAGTCCACAAAGCATATTGCATGTAACAAATAGTCACATCAGTGGAGGCTGCTGAGGGGGAAGACAGCTCATTATAATGCCTGGAACGGAACAAATGGAATGGCAACAAACCATATGTTTTGATGTATTTGATACCATTACCCTTTTCCCGCTCCAGCCATTACCACGAGCCTGTCCTCCCCAATTAAGGTGGCACCAACCTTCTGTGAGTTACATGAACTACAGCATGGTCAAGGAAGTTAATGTCTCTGTCATTTTCGAATAACTAAACAAATGAATGGTTTATTCGACTGGACACGTTAGACTCCTCCTCCTATTTATTTACACGTGTTGGCGTGGTGTCATTGCACAATGGAACAACTGAAGAAAGATGTGAAATTTAATCCATCAACAACAGCCAATTTCTTTTCACGGGTGTTTTTCTGGTAAGTATACAACTTTGTTTACAGTTTACACTCTGTAGCTCGATCTTTTGAAAGTAGCCTGGCTATTATGGGTGCGTTCGTAAATTCGCTCTGGCTATCGTTTGAGAGTACCAGAGCTCAAACAGCCATTTACGAACGCCCAACACCCGTTGCCTATGGCAGGTGTCATTAAACGTAGGCCAAAAAAAGCGTGATTAAATTGTTGCCAGCAGCACAGTTAGTCACCAATGATCTGGGTAACATAAACACAGCATAACCAGCTCTGCTAGGGCGAGTAAAATGGTCAGTGGTCTCCTCATTTGAGTCTGGAAGTAGCTGTAATGTAGTGAACATTATGCCATATTCCAGTCCGTGTATGCTCCATGTTTTACAGTAGACAGACAGTAGGAGTGATGTCATGTGAACTATGTAATGCCAGCAATACTTCGGAGTAACTTTAAACTAAAGTATACGAACGCACCGACATCTAAACAACTGTGGATGTTACAATTGGCGACGAGTGAAACACACAAGAGACGAATGCAATTTACAAGGCGAACCACGTGCCTATGCGAGTAAACGAAGATGGCAACAGACTAACCAAGGTCGGAATCAGCTAGCTAACATCATACATTACGTTACAATACAATACCATGATGTACACACAGAACCCAGCTCAATCGGCTCGAGGTGGAAACAATTTTCTAGTGGCATTAGACATCGCGGATAACACACAGAAAAGGGCATTACTGTTACGCTATGCAGGGTCGGATGTGTACGATATATTTGACACACTGCAAGATACCGGAGCAGCTGATTACTATAATACAGCTGTAGTCAAGCTCAATGCATATTTCTGTCCAAAAATCAACACAGAATATGAAACCTACGTTTTCAGACATGCAAGACAAAATGAAAACGCTGTGTACTACTCCCTTTACAGAACAGTGCAAACTGTCTAACCAGAATAGAAAGAGTGGCATGCCCCGATGTATAACTGAACAGGAGGACAAGTACATTAGAGTGTCTAGTTTGAGAAACAGACGCCGCACAAGTCCTCAACTGGCAGCTTCATTAAACAGTACCCGCAAAACACTAGTCTCAACGTCAACAGTGAAGAGGCGACTCCGGGATGCTGACCTTCTAGGCAGAGTTCCTCTATCCAGTGTTTTTCTTTTGCCCATCTTAATCTTTTATTTTTATTGGCCAGTCTGAGATATGGCTTTTTCTTTGCAACTCTGCCTAGAAGGCCAGCATCCCGGAGTCGCCACTTCACTGTTGAATTTGAGACTGGTGTTTTGCGGGTAATATTTAATGAAGCTGACGTACAATAATCCCTTTGAGTTTTGGCAGTTTCATCTCAACAACAAAAATAACGTACACCAAATGGCTTTTGAGGAGTGCTACCCGAACACGCATAACACCGTTTTTAAAATATACTAATTCAGGGAAAACGTAAAGAGGTATTCTGCTCGTTTTTCAAGTTAAGTCTCCATTACTCCTCAGTTGAGTTTACTTCACATTTGATAGCTAATGTAATGGATTTTTTTTTGCCAGCGCAAGTCTAGACATCAATAGCTGTTAATACGTTTCAGTCCACTAGGTGTATCTCTACAGCATGGGCATATCTCTGGGTTTGATGTGGACATCCCCATGCATGCACCTTATCAAAATATGACTTATTCAATATTGCACCATCCCGTTCTCTGGGCTTTGTCTGCAATCATAACCAGTAGTGTGTGTGTGTGTGTGTGTGTGTGTGTGTGTGTGTGTGTGTATATATATATATATATATATATATATATATATATATATATATATATAACACACACACACAGTGCCCTACATTAATATTGGCACCCTTGGTAAAAAAAATAATCATTTGTTTATGCTCTTAGTCTTTCTTCATTCAAAATATTCACAAAAATCTAACCTTTTAATTAAAGTAAAAAAAATTATTATCATGTTTTTCTCACGTGTGACACAATTATTGGCAGCCCTAGATTCAATAATTTGTGCAACCTCCTTTGCCAAGATAACGGCTCTGAGTCTTCTCCTATAATGCGTAATGAGGTTGGAGAATACATGGCAAGGGATCTGAGACCATTCCTCCATACAGAATCTCTCCAGATCCTTCAGATTCCGAGGTCCACGCTTGTGGACTCCTCTTCAGCTCATCCCACAGGTTTCCTATGGGGTTTAGGTCAGGATACTGGGATGGCCATGGCAGAACCTTGATTCTGTGGTCAGTGAACCATTGTTGTGTTGATTTTGAGGTGTGCTTTGGATCGTTGTCCTGCTGGAAGATTCAACCACGGCCCAGTTTAAGCTTTCTAGCAGAGGCAGTCAGGTACTTGGAGTCCATGATACCATGTATTAGAGGTCAACCGATTAATCGGCATGGCCAATTAATTAGGGCCGGTTTCAAGGCTTCATAACAATCGGTAATTGACATTTTTGGAGGCCGATTATGGCCGATTACATTGCATTCCACTCCACGAGGAAACTGCGTGGCAGGCTGACCACCTGTTACGTGAGTGCAGCAAGGAGCCAAGGTAAGTTGCTAGCTAACATTGATTGTTTTTATAAGATAAGTTAATCTTCACATAATCACTAGTTAGCTACACATGGTTGATGATATTACTAGTTTAATTAGCTTGTCCTGCGATGCATATAATCAGTGCGGTGCCTGTTAATTTATTATCGAATCACAGCCTACTTCGCCAAACGGGTGATGATGTAACAAAGCGCATTTGCGAAAAAGCACAATCGTTGCACGAATGTACCTAACCATAAATATCAATCCCTTTCTAAAATCAATACACAGAAGTATATTTTTTTAAGCCTGCATATTTAGGTAAAAGAAATTCATGTTAGCAGGCAATATTAACTAGGGAAATTGTGTCACTTCTCTTGCGTTCATTGCACGCTGAGCCAGGGTAATGTTATATACAACAGTTTGGGCCGCCTGGCTCGTTGCGAACTACTTTGCCAGAATTTTACATAATTATGACATAACATTGAAGGTTGTGCAATGTAACAGCAATATTTAGACTTAGGGTTGCCACCCGTTCGATAAAATACAGAACGGTTCCGTATTTCACTGAAAGAATAAACAAAACAGTTTCCGGATTTGACCATATTATTGACCAAAGGCTCGTATTTCTGTGTTATATTATAATTAAGTCTATGATTTGATATTTGATAGAGCAGTCTGACTGAGCAGTGGTAGGCAGCAGCAGGCTCGTAAGCATTCATTCAAACTTTACTGCGTTTGCCAGCCGCTCTTAGCAATGCCTGATTCACAGCACTGTTTATGACTTCAAGCCTATCAACTCCTGAGATTAGGCTGGCAATACTAAAGTGCCTATTGGGACATCCAATAGTCAAAGGTATATGAAATACAAATGGTATAGAGAGAAACAGTTGACGCGTCATAATTCCTATAATAACTACAACCTAAAACTTCTTAACTGGGAATATTGAAGAACTGGGAGTATTGAACCACCAGCTTTCATATGTTCTGAGCAAGGAACTTAAACGTTAGCTTTTTTCACATTATTTAAACCAAATTGATCATGTTTCATTATTTATTTGAGACTAAATAGATTTTGTATGTATTATATTAAGTTAAAATTAAGTTAAAATGTTCATTCAGTATTGTTGTAATTGTCATTATTTCATATATATATATATATATATATATATATATATATATATATATATATATATATATATATATATATATATATATATATATATATATATTAAATAAATAAATCGGCCGATTAATCGGTATTAGCTTTTTTTGGTCCTCCAATAATCGGAATCAGCGTTGAAAAATCATAATCGATCGACCTCTACCATGTATCCTAACAAGTTGTCCAGGGCCTTTGGAAGAAAAACAGCCCCACAACATCAAAGATCCACCACCATACTTCACAGTGGGGATGAGGTACTTTTCTGCATGGCTATCTTTCTGTCTACGCCAAACCCACCTCTGGTGATTGTTTCCAATTATTATTATTATTTTTCTCATCTGACCATTGAAAGTTCCAGTAACATTTGGCAATCTGTAGGCGCTTGAGTTTGTTTGATGACAGCAAAGGCTTTTTTATTGCAACCCTCCCAAACAACTTGTGGTTATGTAGGTGGCGTCTTATTGTAGTTTTGGAGACTTTCTGACCCCAAGACCCAACTAATGTCTGCAATTCTCCAACTGTGATCAGTGTAGATTTTTTTGACCTCTCAAACCATCCTCCTCACTGTGCGTGGGGTCAATATAGACACATGTCCTCTTCCAGGCCCATTGTTAACATCTCCAGTTGATTAAAACTTCTTAATTATTGCCCTGATAGTGGAAATTGGCATTTTCAACCATTGAGCTATTTTCTTATAGCCATTTCCTGATTTGTGCAGCTCAACAGTCTTTGTTGCACATCATAACTGTATTCTTGGGTCTTTCCCATAGTGATGGATGACTATGGGAACTTGGCCCAATCACTCAGGTGAACATAACGTAAAATATGAATGGGAATTTTCTTCAGTTAGATTTTACTCAAGAATTTCTAGGGGTGTCAATAATTGTGGCACATGTTTCGGAGAAAATGTTTATTTCATTAACTTCACTTTTTTTTTTCAATCACTTAAATTAAAGGTTTGATTTTTGTGAATATTTTCAATGAAAGACCAAGAGGATAAACAGCAAAGAGGTTTTTTTTCCATTGCCCGTTTTGCTCATATTTACCAAGGGTGCCAATATTAGTGGAGGGCACTGTACCAGGAGTAATGAAACACAGAATAATAATAATAGATGTTAGGTGAATGAATTATGACCACTGGAGTCTTTGCCACTGAACATATATATTTTTAAATATAATATTTAGATTTATCTCATCACTCAATCTTGCCAAAACATATTCTGTTAATAGGAATTTAAAGTAATTTGACATGATTTAAATGAATCGGGTCATTAACCTTTTATTTAACTAGACAGGTCAGTTAAGAACAAATTCTTATTTTACAATGACGGCCTACCCTAACCCGGGTCATGAACATATGACCTTTGAAATGAACTAGGGAGAAGTTAAACGTAGGCTAAGTCTGGCATAAGCTTATTCCCATACTTTACAATAACTCTGTTGCAGTGGTCTCCGTATAGGCTATTCCCTCCATCACCACACTTCCGCCCAGTTGAAGAGCTTGTGATCTCCATGCAGCACCGCAGCACCGTGCGCCTTCGGAAGAGCACCCCTCAGCCTCAGAAGATGCCCTTCTGTAGGCACGAAGTCAGTCATTATACCCTAATGTAGGTCTATTTGCCTACTAGCCAAATAAAGTGCAGAGCATGCATGATGCGTGCAACTCGTCATTCTAACATATTTGAACATTTACTTCATTCACTTCAGTCAGTTAGTATGTCATCCATTCAGTCATTTGCCATTCATTCGGTGATATGTCAGTTGCAATAGGAACGAAATCAAAGAGAATAGAACAGTCTTATCCATTTGTTTATTGAAATCCATGTGTATTCAAAATTATTCAAATTATCCAAAGTATTTTAGCCTATCACTTTAATAATTAAATGTTTAATTTAGGCCTATCCAAATAAAAAATAGGTCTTCAACTTGTAGGCATTGCAATTCAGGCTATAATTTTGGGTACTGGTATCTTACGGAATAATTTTAGAACTCTATTTGTTTTTATTATAGGGCTCCCTTTAAAAAGAGACCCAAGCTCACAGGCCTCTAAATATAGCCTCTAAATAACATGTGAACAAAATAGTTGAAGAAGCACGTGCAGTGGCTGATGGGGAAAACAGATCTGCCAATAAGAATTAGCTATAGTTAGTCTTGACCATTTGGGACCCGATGGCTATTTCACTCAGGACAGGTTATAGCCAAGACTTAGTCAATATGTTGTTTTGTCTCATTTATTGATATGGATATAGCCTTTACTGGATGGGGTTGTGCAATGCAAATGGCTGTAACAAGCCTACATACAGAGTGGAATTCACTAATACAACAGTCAAAATGGCTAATATAAGGCCTACAGTCCGTGCTCCCAAATACTGGAACAAGTGCAGCTATAAAAATAAATGTATGCAATTATTTGGCTATTTAAATAACACACAACAGCATGGCATATTTAGATAACGGAATAGGCCTACCCTAAATCATATTTACTTTCTATTTTGAAATTCAGGTGGATATTCTAGACAAGGCTCTTCTGTGTCTTTGTCATTCTCTCTCAAGTCATTTGCTCAAGGCCCAAGCCTATACTACGCCATCTACTGGTATAACGTCGTTATTGAATGCAGTTCTAAAACAAGCTCTAGACTTTTTTATTGAAATGAAACCAGAAGCAGCAAAGCAACTCTTAACGTCTGGGCTAGAGTTGCTTGATTGACTAGCTACGTTTGGTTCATGTCTTTTGCAGATGCCACATTACTGACAAAAGTTTGTACGCATAAAAAAGATCTGTAACCAAGTAAAGGGAGACGTGAAAATGTTAATTCATAGTTGTAACATAACTATGTACATTTACAGATCTATTTTAACGTTTGCGTTTTCCGCATGGCTTTTCTTACGATCCTAACAATTTACATATGGATTTTCTTACAACCCTAACGATACATACGTTAAACCTTTTGGCAGGTATCTGGCTCCATAAATGTGTTCCACAATGTGTGCTATAGGAGTGGAACTCACCTTCCACAGAGTTGCATTATTTTCCAGAGCACGCATAGAGCCCCGAGTTGAATGCTCTGCACCAGAGGTTACTCAGGCAAAAAGCAAGTTTAGCTTTAAAAAACAGAATTTATAAATGAGTGTATCACAGCGCCTCTCCTCTTTCGAAAAATCGAATTCATCTGTACTGTATATATTAATAGTATGTTTGTTGTCGCTTGGTGTCTTTCCGATATAACTTATTTAGTTTATATATTTAATATCTTATGGTGTTCTGTACTTTGTCATGTATTTGTACATTTTATGTGGATCCCAGGAAGAGTAGCTGTGGCATGTGCAGTAGCTAATGGGGGTCCGAATAAACTAAACTTCTATACCATTTGAACATGAACACCCGCTATTTAGAAAATAAATTGCAATTTACATATTTACGAGTGTCTGCCTTTGTTGTCCCTCTCTGCGACTGCCGGTCCATCTGCTGGATAGTCAGTCGACATGGAGCCTCTGGTTTGTCCACCAGAGATCAAAGTCATAGGTTGTTAGGTCGGATACTTCAGAGTACCATTCAGAAATGTTCTTAGAACGGATGCGTTTACCAGACTAAAGTATTTAAACTGCTGCAGTCTGAATAATTGTTCTTTTAGTTTGTAGATTTCTTAGCCATTTCAATGTGGGAATGATCTCCACGTTCCCCGTCTTGTCCTTTGGTAGAGTTGTAGTTCTTAACCATTTCAGCATGTTTTTTTATTTTACCTTTTATTTAACTAGGCAAGTCAGTTTAAGAACAAATTCTTATTTTCAATGACGGCCTAGGAACAGTGGGTTAACTGCCTTGTTCAGGGGCAGAATGACAGATTTTTACCTGGTCAGCTCGGGGGAGCCACAATGTACACCCAAAAGGGCCACGTCGTGACACATTGTTTTTAAGAGTGTTTAATCATGACTTCTGCTGACAGACATAATAGGCTACATTGATTAATGTGTAGAATTGCAGGAAATTAAATTTTAAAACATAAATTTCTTTCTCTACGGTCAAGAAGGGGGCAATTAAAAAGTTTTGCTGCAAGGTGTGGGGTTGGAGGGGGAGAAACCAAATCTTGCATAGGGCCCCCAAAAAGCTAGAGCTGGCCCTGACCATGTAAAATTGGCTAGCAAACTAATAAAATATGTCAATATGGCTAGTTAGCCATCTAGTTGATACCCTGAAAGTTAGCTTATGTCCAAATATTGTTTGATTTACTTGCCATCTATAGTGGTGATGACAGAAGTCTGACTGACAACTTCACCAGTACGAGGACTTGCCGATGTCAAGCTCATTCCAAAAGCCTAATCTCTGTTGAAGCAAGCAAGCTGAAGTGCCTTCAGAAAGTATTCACAACCCTTGACTTTTTCCACATTTTGTTGTGTTACAGCCTGAATTCAAAATGTATTAAATGGAGATTTTGTGTCACTGGCCTGCACACAATACTCCATAATATCGAAGTGGGATGTATGGTTTCAGAATGTTTACAAATTAGTTCAAAATGAAAAGCTGAAATGTCTTGAGTAAATAAGTATTCAACCCCTTTGTTATGCCACGCCTAAATAAGTTAAGGAGTAAAAATGTGCTTAGGTCACCTAATACTTATTGGACTTACTCTGTGTGCAGTAATGTTTTACATGATTTTTGAATGACTGCCTCATCTCTGTAACCCACACTTACAATTATCTTGAGGTCCCTCAATCGAGTAGTGAATTTCAAGCACAGATTCAACCACAAAGACCTGGGAGGTTTTCCAATGCCTCGCAAAGAAGGGCACCTATTGGTAGATGGGTTAAGAAAAAGCAGACATTGAATATCCCTTTGAGCATGGTAGTTATTCATTAGACTTTGGATCGTGTATCAATACACCCAGTCACTACAAAGATACAGGCATCCTTCCTAACTCAGTTGCCGGAGAGGAAGGAAACCCCTCAGGGATTTCACCATGAGGCAATGGTGATTTTAAAACCATTAGAGTTTAATGGCTGTGGTATGAGAACTGAGGATGGATCAACAACATTGTAGTTACTCCAAAATACTAACCTAAATGACAGAGTGAAAAGGAAGTCTGTACAGAATAAAATATTCAATCATGTATCTTGTTTGCAACAAGGCACTAAAGTATTACTTTCCAAAATGTGGCAAAGAAATTAACTTTATGTCCTGAATACAATTACATTTTGGGCAAATCCAACCACACATCACTGAGTACCACTATTCATATTTTCAAGCATGGTGGTGACTGCATCATGTTATGGGTATACTTGTCATCGGCAAGGACAGAGCTAAGCACAGGAAAAATCCTAGAGGAAAACCTGGTTCAGTCTCTTTGCCAACTGACATTGGGGAAACAAATTCACCTTTCAGCAGGACAATAACTTAAAACACAAGGCAAAATATACACTGGAGTTGCTTACCAAGACAACATTGAATGTTCCTGAGTGGCTTAGTTACAGTTTTGACTTAAATCGGCTTGGAAATATATGGGACGTCTTGAAAATGGCTGTCTAACAATGATCAACAACCATCTTGACAGAGCTTGAAGAATTTGAAAAAGAATCGTGCAAATATTGTGGAAAAAGTCAAGAGGTCTGAATACTTTCCGAATGCGCTGTATTGTGCGCTATAATGAAATAGAATGCCTTTCAAACCAATCAGAAACTAGTATTCAACAATGCCATGATGTAAACAAAACACCAAATACCTTACTGAATCAGCCTTATTAAATGTTTTAATTATTCTTCAGGATGAAGATCCAGATCCATCCCCTAAAGGCTAAATTGTTTTTCATTTTCAGGAGAGTAACTAAGCTATTTACTGTGTGTTCTGCAATCATTACAGAACGTACTGAGCAATCGGGGGAGAAGGGCCTTGGTCAGGGAGGTAACCAAGAACCCGATGGTCACTCTGCCAGAGCTCTAGAGTTCCTCTGTGGAAATGGGAGAACCTTCCAGAAGGACAACAATCTCTGGTGGAGTTCTGAAATCAGGCCTCTATGGTAGTGGCCAGACGGAAGCCACTCCACAGTGAAAGGCACATGACAGCCCTCTTGGAGTTTGCCAAAAGGCACCTAAAAACTCTGACCATGAGAAACAAGGTTCTCTGGTCTGATGAAACCAAGATTGAACTCTTTGGCCTGAATGCCAAGCGTCATGCCTGGAGAAAACCTGGCACCATCCCTACGGTGAAGCATTGTGGTAGCAGCATCATGCTGTGGGGGTGTTTTTCAGTGGCAGGGATTGGGAGACTAGTCAGGATCCTTGATGAAAACCTGCTCCAGAGCGCTCAGGACCTCAGACTGGGGCAAAAGTTCACCTTCCAACAGGACAACGACCCTAAGCACACATCCAAGACAACGCAGGAGTGGCTTTGGGACAAGTCACTGAATGTCCTTGAGTGGCCCAGCCAGAGCCCGGACTTGAACCCGATCTAACATCTCTGGAGAGACCTGAAAATAGCTGTGCAGCAACGCTCCCCATCCAACCTGACAGCGCTTGAGAGGATCTGCAGAGAAGAATGGGAAAAACTCTCCAAATACAGGTGTACCGAGCTTGTAGCGTCATACCCAAGAAGACTCAATCAAGGCTGTAATTGTTGCCAAAGGTGCTACTCTTATGTAAATGGGATCATTCTGGTTTATATAAATTTTCAAAAAATTCTAAAAACCTGTTTTTGCTCTGTGATTGTGTGTAGATTGAGGAGATGGAGGGGGGATTAATCAATTTCAGAATAATGCGTAACAAAATATGGAAAAAGTGGTCTGAATACTTTCCAAAGCACTCCCTCTATACAGAATGTAAATGTCTATGGTTCAACTCTTCAGATGGGCTTTAGAAAGAGAAGTTCAACTAATTAACAAGAATAGCTGTACCGCAAATGTTTTTTTTTAATATATTTTACTAGGCAAGTCAGTTAAGAACAAATTCTTATTTTCAATGACTGCCTTGTTCAGGGGCAGAATGACAGATTTTTACCTGGTCAGCTCGGGGATTCGATCTTGCAACCTTTCGGTTACTAGTCCAACGCTCTAACCACTAGGCTACCTGCCACCCCAAATGTGAATCAACTTTCAGATAATTAATTGAAAGTGGTGTGTAGTCTTTGCATGGTTTCTTATCCACCGAGGGCCAGTGTGGTAGGGTTTTGTTCTATCCAAACAAAATCATACCTGATTCAACTAATCAAGTCTTGATTGAAGTCTTTGATTAGTTGAATCAGTGGTTGGCAAGAACAAAAGCCTAAGTGTACATTATCTGTGGATACAATTGAACAAAAGCCTAAGTGTACATTATCTGTGGATACAATTGAACAAAAGCCTAAGTGTACATTATCTGTGGATACAATTGGACATCCCCTTGTTAGGAGTGCTACTTTCATTTTTATTTAACTAGGTAACCTTTCGGTTACTGGCCCAACGCTCTAACCACTAAGCTACCTGCCATCCCAAAATGTAATGACATGGTAATGATCAGTTTATTTGAATAACTTTAGGGTAAATTAATATAATCACATTTTACATAAGAAATGTCAGCTTGTACGTTTTGAACATTTGGAGATGAATTATATAAGAGGTGGGCTTTTTTGGAACACACATGGGCTGAAAGGGTACATTCAGTACCCATTAAGCCCAGTCTGGACTTTTCACATATTTAATCAAATATTTGTCTCTTGTTAAGTAAAGTCATAAAACTTGATCAGAGATTCATCTCCACTTTATTTGTTATTTGATCTCTCTAAAAATGTGTGCAGTATGTGTTAGAAATATCTAAACGTAGATTTTGGTGGGCTTATTAGGTACACTTACCATATCAACAACAGGTTAATAAAACAAATACTAAAATATCGTTTTGGGGTGGAATTTTCCTTTAAGTGTCAGTGGTCTCTTTTAAAAATACCACTATCTGGATATTCTCTGCTGTTACATGCTCATTTCAAGTATCAAAACCCAAAATATGGTTGTACTTGTATTACTCTTGTTTATATTTTTGTTGTCTTTTGAGTCTTGTAAAGAATCAATGTAAAGCATCTATTACATTTGAGAGCGGTTCCATTTCTCCAGCCCCATCCTTCAGTGGAAGTGGTACGGCTGACCACAGACCCCAGAGTATCCATTCAATGCTGCCTGATTATCCATTCAGTGTTTTGCAGGGTTAGGAAACACCATAAAATCAGTAGAGCAAAGCAAGCAAACTGATCACAGGTCAGTCAAAAAGTTAACCTTCTATCCCGTGTGTCATAAAGCACTACTAGAGTTCAGAGAGAATGTTGCACAGTGTTGATGCACAGTATGATGAACTGGTTGTTTTGAGCAAGATGAAGATATATGATTTGACACATCCAGATCTGAATGTGCCATTCCACACTGCTCATTGCTTCAGTCTAGAAGGAGGCAACCAGTTGCAATGTTCTTTCAAGCTGAAAAACAAGGTAACAGTAGCTAGGTTTCCATTCAATTAGCAACAGATTTCCATATGAATATAAATAAATCTGCCTTTTGCCATTACATTTCCATATAATGAATGGGAATTCAGTACATGGGTGCACATTTGTTTTTGCCCTACCACTACACAGCAGATTTAAAATATTCAAGGCTTGATGATGAGTTGATTATTTGAATCAGCTGTGTAATGACAGGGCAAAAAACTAAACATGCACCGGGGGGGCCAGGACCGAGTTTGGGAAACCCTGCTTTAACAAACAGATGCAGTGTGGGTAGGCTACCCAAGATTATTATGGATAATGCCGATATTATTTGTCAAACGGCAGCCAAGCATCAATCATGTCACCAGAATAAGACCCTTAATATTTATTGGAAAGGAGCATCAAACTCATCACCTTGCAAATTCAGCACCCTGTGAAGTTCATCATAATTGATTTAAACTGTAGCTTAATAAACTGCATGCTTTCCTGAGTCGTAGTGGGAGGACCACACAAGATATCATCGCATGACTCCAAATTTACTACAATATGATGGTTATTATATCAATATTTGCCCATAAATACATTTTACCAACAAATGGATCCCACCATGTCGAACTAAACGTGTTCTGTTGACATTTATACAATTGTACCGGCGTGGTTTGTGGTACTGAGAAAGGGGGAAAGTTCACAGTGCTCCTTGCATTTAGATGTAAAAACATTGTTCTTGCATGCATATTGATCACGCAACAGTTGCCACCTGTAATAGGATATTCTTTGTACCATACTAATTCCTATATCAGTGACACTGCTGAGGGAGAGTGGCTGAGGTCACGTAAAGTTGGCTGACACAACTAAAGCAAATGAGCTATTGGTTAACACATTCATAAATAAGTAGCTTTATCTTTTTAAGGTACATCTAATTTGTTACTCTTCAACCAAGTTGTCGTAGGGCAGTGCAAACAAACAAGGCCAGTAGAGTTCTTCCAAAAACCAGGCCCTTCTACTACATGTATATACTAATAGCAACCCCCATAAAGCAGAACATTTAGTACAGTGCATTTTGACATTGGGATTCGTGGATTAAATGTTGCTCATACACATCCACTTCCTATTTTGTGTTTTCTCTTTCCTCAATGTGCATTGGTTAATTATTGCATTAGTTAATTGGTTATTGCACTGGCTAATTAATACATAGGTTAATTAACCTGCTCTCTCTCTCGCTCTCTCCTTTTCCTTCTCTATCAGTTGGGTAACCCCTTTATTCAGTATTGGAAATAAGCGGAGGCTAGAGGAAGATGACATGTACCAAGTGCTTCCTGATGATGCTTCTCAGGGCCTGGGAGAGGAACTACAGAGGTATGACATGCTGTGACCCAGCTCTATTTTTCTCCCTAGCCCTATCCCCTAGGACCTAGCTCTATTCCCTAGCCTAGGCCTATCCCCTAGACTTATCCCCTAGCCTAGCACTTTCCCTCTTCCTTGTTTACATCCCTTATTGTATTTTTTGTTTTCTGAGCATTGAGAGATTACCTCCCTTGCTCCATTTGAAGTTTCATGTTAAACACTGAATTTAGCACCATTTGTGTATTTAGGCTCCAAATAGCCCGAAATAGAGATTATGAAAATATTAATGGCCTGTGTTCAGTTTTCTGATCATAGTCTAACAATGTGCTAATCTTTACAGACATTGGGATAAGGAGGTTCGAATGGCTGCCAAGGAACTGAGGATGCCTAAACTCACCAAAGCCATCGTGAAGTGCTATGGGAAACCCTACGCAGTGCTGGGGATCTTTAGTTTCACTGTAGTATGTAGAAATATACGTTTGCCTGTTTTTTTAAATAACATTTGACCTATGTAACTACAGTACATGGTGAGTGGGTTATACAGTTGAAGTCGGAAGTTTACATACACCTTAGCCAAATACATTTAAACTCAGTTTTTCACAGTTCCTGACATTTAATCCTAGTAAAAATGCCCTGTCTTAGGTCAGTTAGGATCACCACTTTATTTTAAGAATGCGAATTGTCAGAATAATAGAGAGTGATTGATTTATTTGAGCTTTTATTTCTTTCATCACATTCCCAGTGGGTCAGAAGTTTACATACACTCAATTAGTATTTGGTAGCATTGCCTTTAAATTGTTTAACTTGGGTCAAACGTTTTGGGTAGCCTTCCACAAACTTCCCACAATAAGTTGGCTGAATTTTGGCCCATTCCTCCTGACAGCTGGTGTAACTGAGTCAGGTTTGTAGGCCTCCTTGCTCGCACATGCCTTTTCAGTTCTGCCCACAAATCTTCTATAGGATTGAGGTCAGGGCTTTGTGATGGCCACTCCAATACCTTGACTGTTGTCCTTAAGCTATTTTGTCACAACTTTGGAAGTATGCTTGGGGTCATTGTCTATTTGGAAGACCCATTTGCGACCAAGCTTTAACTTCCTGACTGATGTCTTGAGATGTTGCTTCAATATATCCACGTAATTTTCCTACCTCATGATGCCATCTATTTTGTGAAGTGCACCAGTCCCTCCTGCAGCAAAGCACCCCCACAACATGATGCTGCCACCCCTGTGCTTCACGGTTGGGATGGTGTTCTTTGCCTTGCAAGCCTCCTCTTTTTCCTCTGAACATAACAATGGCCATTATGGCCAATCAGTTCTATTTTTGTTTCATCAGACCAGAGGACATTTCTCCAAAAAGTACAATCTTTATCCCTATGTGCAGTTGCAAACCGTAGTCTGGCTTTTATATGGCGGTTTTGGAGCAGTGGCTTCTTTGCTGAGCGGCCTTTCAGGTTATGTTGATATAGGACTCGTTTTACTGTGGATATAGATACTTTTGTACCCGTTTCCCCCAGCATCTTCACAAGGTCCTTTGCTGTTGTTCTGGGATTGATTTGCACTTTTCTCACCACAGTACGTTAATCTCTAGGAGACAGAACGCGTCTCCTTCCTCAGCGGTATGATGGCTGTGTGGCCCCATGATGTTTAAACTTGCGTACTATTGTTTGTACAGATGAGTGTGGTACCTTCAGGCGTTTGGAAATTGCTCCCAAGGATGAACCAGACTTGTGGAGGTCTACAATTTTTTTTAATGAGGTCTTGGCTGATTTCTTTTGATTTTCCCATGATTTCAAGCAAAGAGGCACTGAGTTTGAAGGTAGGCCTTGAAATACATCCACAGGTACACCTCCAATTGACTCAAATGATGTCAATTAGCCTATCAGAAGCTTCTAAAGCCATGACATCATTTTCTGGAATGTTCCAAGCTGATTAAAGGCACAGTCAACTTAGTGTATGTAAACTTCTGACCCACTGGAATTGTGATACAGTGAATTATAAGTGAAATTATCTGTCTGTAAACAATTGTTAGAAAAATTACTTGTCATGCACAAAGTAGATGTCCTAACTGACTTGCCAAAACTATAGTTTGTGAACAAGAAATTTGTGGAGTGGTTGAAAAACAAGTTTTAATAACTCTAACATAAGTGTATGTAAACTTCCGACTTCAACTGTATATCCATATATGTCAGCTTTTACAGTGTAAATAAGTGGATTTTAGTTCAGGTTGAAATCGCTCTACCTCTCTCTTGTTCCCCCAATAGGAGGTGATTAAGGTGATCCAGCCAGTGTTCTTGGGAAAGCTGATCCAGTACTTTGAGAAGTACGATCCTGATGATATGGACGCGCTGTATGAGGCCTTTGGCTACGCTGCTGGTATCTCTCTGTCCACTGTCGCGCTGACCGTCCTCCAAATTCATTATTACTACCACGTCCTGAGGACCGGCATGCAGATACGAGTGGCCATGTGTCACATGATCTACAATAAGGTCATTATACACTACATACTTGCATACAGGATTATACAAATTAAAATCTTCAAGAACAATTTACTAGTAAATGTAATTCCCCCATAGGCCCTGTGTCTCAGCAGTGCAGCGATGGGAAAAACAACCACAGGCCAAATAGTGAACCTGCTATCCAACGATGTCAACAAGTTTGATGAGGTAAAAGCAAGACGTGCATGAAGACATGCGGTTACTTTGGATGAAATGGTTGAGCACATCATCACCCTTCATTCCATAGGTTTCTGAAGAGTATGGCTCTGGCTTATATAACAATTGACCATTCGTCAAATGTACAGGAATGGAATGCACCAATATCTGGAATGCCTTTGAGCTGTCTGTCATCCTGTCCTTGCAACTAAAGTACATAAGTTAAATCCACAGAGAGAACAAAGTCATGGATGAATGGAAAATGCAGATGGTTGCTTAGCACAAATATTTACAATAGTCCGATGCTAAACTCAAACCAGACTGAAAGAATATAAATGTATATAACATGGGGGGCCCATGCAGCTTCTTCAGTGGTATGATGACAAGCGTGGCCTGTTGGCCGCTGTATTAGGTCATGAATCCAGCTCGAAGGACCATTATCATCTTTGTTATGTTAAATGCAACTACTTAGAAATTATGTAACAGCTAAATTAACCAAGGATCACTGGTCTTTGCAGGTGACCACCAATCTGCACTACCTCTGGATAGCACCTCTGCAGGCTGTGGTGGTTATCATACTCCTGTGGTATGAGATTGGCCCGTCGTGCCTGGCAGGCGTGGCTGTCCTTGTGTTCCTCATGCCACTACAGACCATGTTTGGAAAGCTCTTCGGCTCCCTCAGGTGAATTACATAAGTTACATGACATGGCTTGAACTTAGAGTGGGGTCTTCTTGAGAAAAGTTGACCTTGTCCTTATCTATAGGGGGCAACGTTTTTCAGTGAGTGGCTCCTATGCTAAAGTGATTGTCAGAGCTACCTGTTAAATGGTAACCCATAGGTCAACCTATATGTTAATAATGTCCTTGTTTTAAATCCCTTTTTTGTTTTGACTAATAATTTGCCTTTTGGAACACTAAGCACGTGTGAAGAAAAGTTAGCTTCACATGTTGGCTGGCATATTGACTGGAAAACTGAATAGTGAACTCTTGCTTTGGCAGTTGTTCACACGATCAACGACACAAGTGCTGGAAGTAATAGTTTTGATTAGGCGTTATGAAACCCTAAAGCAATGCTGACTTCTCTGATTCTACTAAAGAGTTATCTTCATTAAATGCAATTGAAACATTGCCGTCGGTTCGTTAAACTCGGGAAACGTCAGAAAGTGTTTTATTCACAAGGAGGAGATATGACTGAACTGACTGAACTCCTTTTCTTGCAGGAGTAAAACCGCTGTCCTCACTGACAGTAGAATACGCACCATGAATGAAGTGGTGTCTGGAATCAGGATCATCAAAATGTATGCCTGGGAAAAGCCCTTCTCAGCACTCGTCAATGAAGTCCGAAGGTAAAAACTACAGTAGTAACATAAATTGTACAGTTGAAGTCGGAAGTTTACATGAACAAGAAGTAATGACTTCAACCTAAGTGTTTCAGCCACTCCACAAATTTCTTGTAAAACTATAGTTTTGGCAAGTCGGTTAGGACATGTACTTTGCATGACAAGTCATTTTTCTAACAATTGTTTACAGACAGAATATTTAACTTATAATTTACTGTATAACAATTTCAGTGAGTCAGAAGTTTACATACACTAAGTTGACAGTGCCTTTAAACAGCTTGGAAAATTCCATAAAATTATGTCATGGCATTAGAAGCTTCTGATAGGCTAATTAACATAATTTGAGTCAATTGGAGGTGTACCTGTGGATGTATTTCAAGGCCTACCTTCAAACCCAGTGCCTCTTTGCTTGACATCATGGGAAAATCAAAAGAAATCAACTATGAGCTCAGAAAAAAAATTGTAGACCTCCACAAGTCTGGTTCATCCTTTGGAGCAATTTCCAAACACCTGAAGGTACGACGTTCATCTGTACAAACAATAGTACGCAAGTATAAACACCTTGGGACAACGCAGCCGTCATACTGCTCAGGAAGGAGATGCGTTCTGACTCCTAGAGATGAACGTACTGTGGTGCGAAAAGTGCAAATCAATCCCAGAACAACAGCAATGGACCTTGTGAAGATGCTGGAGGAAACGGGTACAAAAGTATCTATATCCACAGTAAAACGAGTCCTATATCGACATAACCTGAAAGGCCGCTCAGCAAGGAAGAAGCCATTGCTCCAAAACCGCCATAAAAAAGCCAGATTACGGTTTGCAACTGCACTTAGGGACAAAGATTGTACTTTTTGGAGAAATGTCTTCTGGTCTGATGAAACAAAAATAGAACTGTTTGGCCATGATGATCATCGTTATGTTTAGAGGAAAAAGGGGGAGGCTTGCAAGCCGAAGAACACCATCATAACCGTGAAGCACTGGGGTGGCAGCATCATGTTGTGGGGGTGCTTTGCTGCAGGAGGGACTGGTGCACTTCACAAAATAGATGGCATCATGAGGTAGGGAAATGTATATGAATATTTTGAAGCAACATCTCAAGACATCAGTCAGGAAGTTAAAGCTTGGTCGCAAATGGGTCTTCCAAATGGACAATGACCCCAAGCATACTTCCAAATTTGAGGCAAAATGGCTTAAGAACAACAAGGTCAAGGTATTGGAGTGGCCGTCACAAAGCACTGACCTAAATCCTATAGAAAATGTGTGGGCAGAACTGAAAAGACGTGTGCTAGCAAGGAGGCCTACAAACCTGACTCAGTTACACCAGCTCTGTCAGGAGGAATGGGCCAAAATTCACCCAACTTATTGTGGGAAGCTTGTGGAAGGCTACCCAAAATGTTTGACCCAACTTAAACAATTTTAAAGGCAATGCTACCAAATACTAATTGAGTGTATGTGAACTTCTGACCCACTGGGAATGTGAAAAAAGAAATAAAAGCTGAAATAAATCATTCTCTCTACTATTATTCTGACATTTCACATTCTTAAAATAAAGTGGTGATCCTAACTGACCTAAGACAGGGAATTTTTACTAGGAATAAATGTCAGGAATTGTGACAGAGTTTAAATGTATTTGGCTAAGTGGTATGTAAACTTCAGACTTCATCTGTATATGTTTATTTCTATTAGCTGGATACACAAACGGTATGATAGACCAACAACCCTCAGCTAGATGCGATCAATCCCTTTTAACATTCTAATTTAAAAAAATTTTTTTTAACTAAAGTCAGTTAACAACAAATTCTTATTTTCAATGACAGCCTTGGAACAGTAGGTTAACTGCCTTGTTCAGGGCCAGAACGACAGATTTGTACCTTGTCAGCTCGGGGATTCGATCTTGCAACCTTTCAGTTACTAGTCCAATGCTCTATCCACTAGGCTACGCTGCTGCTCCTTGTACTGTCTCAGTCTTTTGTCTCGATGGTGGCGCTGTGGAGCGATGGTGCTTGAACCCCACCATGGCTGCTTGCGGCTATATTTTTATATATGAATTTCCCTTCGATGTGTTGATTTTAAATTGAAAATAACTTTTGCATGCTTGCAACTGTTGTTTTCAAAGGGGGATATCAAAGACCAGAAAATAAATGGGTCATTCCACCAAATGAATACCCTTTGTGTAGTGTTACTTTGGCATTTTTGGCAGGATTTCACCTAATTTGAACATTCTGCCATAAAGAGTGCATGCTCAACTTGAAGGAGAAATCCATCAAGGTTGGTAGCAACATGGAAAATTGTTGCGGAAATCGGTTCCAGCTCAAGTCGATTACAAAATCTACAATGTAATGCTAGCTTTGTAGCAAAGGTAGTTACACACAATAATACCAAAGACAATATCAATCTGCAGATCGATGTGCCTCAAACATTCGCAACGGCAGATATACTTTTGAGGAGATAGGAAACCTTGACTAGTCTACGTCACTGGGTCGCGTGGTGTATTCTGGGACAAGGAGCGCTCTCTTACAAGGACCCAACATTAGCATGAATTTCGTCAACAAAAAGTACAACTTTACAAATCTTTTCCGAAATGTGAGGTAATTAACTTGCTATCTGTAATATCGTATAGCTTTGGAATCGCGCCATGATGTACTTTCGAGGAAAATAGACAAGTTTCTTGTCATATACACTGACTTTGAAAAGGGATTGTGTGACGATTAGCTTAGCAACCACATGACACCGTGAACGCGATTGGTCGACAGTCTGCTGGGTGGGGCGTTTATACGTTCCTTGATTGATAGGAATCCAATCTCTTTCTGATATTTCTCTGGCAACGGCACCATACAATGCACCCTGGACTAAAGAGGCAGACAAATAGGAAACGTGCTAGACCCTCCGTTAAATTACACATTTTTCGAGGTCGTAAACATATGATCAATGGCTCATTCGAGAGAGGACATCCATCCGAGTTATGACATTGGCCAGCATTGAAATCTGCCGTATGATAGACGTTTTCACGATCAAAAAGTCATATTCCGTATTAACTTAGTGTATTGAGAGCGACTTTATCACAGTGCTACGTCATACCGGACGGATTTCTGCCTGCTTGAACGCCAATAACTCAGATACACATGAAAACATGAAATGACCCAGAGAATCAATAGAATATCACTCAGAGATGCACAAAAACAATTCTAACATTAAAAAAATGCGCAAACCTTTAATAAAAAAACATTTTACAATTTCAAAAGTTTAAATATAATGACTATAGTAAGGGTTGACCTTAACAGGGTTGACGATTTCATTTGAAATCAACCATAAATCCCCTTGACAGGAGGAATGGAAGCTTGTTGTAACAGGGCTATGCTCAACCAGCTCAGTTTCCCACAACAAAACACATTATTATACTCTGATTTGACTATTAGATGTTTGTTTCTTTTAAAACCAGAGTTCAGTTAATCTAACAGGGTTGACCTTAAAATGAGACAGACATTTGATGTGATAAGATGAATCACTCGCATTAAATAATAATCTTCAGAAATGACTTTGTCAAAGCAACAAAAATAACTAGGGCTTTATAATGATGGTGAAACTTGGAGACATTTTTGGGATTAACCAGTCAAATGTAATCTACATAATCCCCAAAAGTAATGATTTATCATGAGGGCCATGAACAATAACTAGTAATGCTGCTTACTCAAAGGTTAAAATCATACCGTTCTGGTAGAAATAGTTATAAATTGCTGAGGTGTTGACACTTGAGGACACATGCTCCAGTACACAGTGAAATATTTTGTATGGTGGTATTTCCTATTCAACAAAACTGTATGAATAAGGCTTGAAATGACTTACTGTATATGCTTTCTAAATATAGCATAAGAATTATACAACGACTAAGATTTCACCTTCCTTATAACTGTAAAATACATATCTGTATGTTTTGTTGGAGAAAATGTTCATGTTTTCTAAAGGTCGCTCTTAATCAAAACGTCTGCACCCATTGCTGTGAACGTCTAACAGAGCTTTAGCTTGTCTTCCTGAACTCGTTAGGAACTCTCCTTTCATCTCATATTAATCTTGTCCATCTATGACAAACAAAGTGTTTTTTGTTTAAAATCTATTGTTTTAGATGAATGGCTATAAATCGAATATGCTACAGTGATGAAACCGCTCTCTCCTGCTGCGCTACGATGTAACGATTGCAGGCATGTGCTTTCTCCGTGGCTGTGATGTATGCCAGGGGTTGATCGACAGTCTGAAGAGCAAATTAAATGGTAGGAGGGACATCCCAGCTTCAAGTGGTTTCAGATTTCACATCCTGCGTCACACAGGCTAATAGCCTAACCTTCATGACTAATGTTCCAATTTAGACGTCAAACAGTATAAATGTTCTGGTCCAATGCTTCTAAAAATGTTATACTACTGTATCCGAGGGAACCAGGGCTATCACTCAACCCTTTCGATCTACGATATCCACAGATTGATTTATAAGCGAAAATGTCAGTCGGAACCTGTACAAGAACCACGCCGGTCGCTTAATGGGGACCTTACGTCCTAAGAGGTTTTAAGTGGGATAAATTATTCCTAGAAGTCACAGTGGGTGTACAGATATGTCAAAATGCAGAATTTTGGTATGTCTTTATTCATATAAAGAAATCGGATTAATGCAACTTTCCATGTGGTTTATACCAAACGGTACTGGAGCATTGGCTCTCAGACCAACAGGCTCCAAGACAGCTTATACCCCCAAGCTGTCAAGCTGTTTTAAATAGCCTGACTTGACTCAAAGGTTTGAATACTTGTATAAATTAGATATTTTTGTATTTTATTTTCAATACATTTGAAAGAAATTCAAAAAATAGTTTTGACTTTGTCATTATGGGTTATTGTGTGTAGATGGGTGAGAAATAAAATCAATGTAATCCATTTTGTATTCAGGCACAACAAAACAAATGTGGAATAAGTCAACGGGTATGAATACTTTCCGAAGGCACTGTATATAGTGTGTGCATGTCTGCATGTGCGGTTTATAGTGTTTGGCTGAGTGCCAGGGACCCCTAGCAGGGTCTCACAGAGGGAGCAAAGCCACATGCACTTCACCAGCTGCCAACAAACAGCTATCAATTACATCACAGGTCTGGTCCCCTGATCCCTCTCACCATGACCAGCCAACACTATCCAGCCATGAGACCTGGCTGTAGTCTTCTTTCTGCTTCTCTTTGTTCTTTAACATGAGGAGAAGTTGCATGTTTTTGTCTCTGAATGTTATTAAATGTTACATTCTATGGCAGCTTTTAGTGGAATGTCTGGGGCGTTTGTGGAATTCCCATTCCGAAAACATTCTACCTCCCATATTCCTGGCTGCAGCAAAGTGCACAAAAGCTGTAATAGTCATTCTGCAGTTCTTCCATGTTTCCTCTGAGTGAAAAACCTTTGTTAAAATCCTTCAGTCTATTGACGCATCCGTGCGTCAATCTAATGAACATCATAAAAAAAATCCCCATCCAAATCTGTCAGTTTAAGCTAGATGTTTTTTTTGCATGGGGAAACGGACAAACACGATTTGAGAAAATGAACTGCAATTTATAAAGGAACTGGTTGACTTTGTGTTTTGGCTAGCTAGCTAAGTCTTTTTGCGGAAGGGGCTTCCCGCAACAGTGGTGGAAAGTAGCAGAGCAATAGCGCTGTTTGTCAGACCATTAGACATCCCGAAAATTGGCCTTCTCACGAAAAATGTCTGCAGCGTCCAAATGTTTTGGCCTACTAACAAATATGACCACTCTATGGTCTACAAGCCCCACTGGACTCTTCAGAAGTCAGTAACGCTATTGGGCGTTTGTAGCGTCCGAACCGTTTGAGCGACAAACTAATACGACCCCACTGCGGAAAGGGGAGACTCTCATGAACACAATGGTGTTCTCTGTTGTTGCTCTACGACCCCAACAAGTGTCACGGGAACTCATCTGAAGGTAGACCATACAAATGAATGGATGTATGGAGGTATTTTTGTGCCATCAAAAATAAGGGGTTAAATATGTGTCCAAAAAAAGCACAAATATTTCCTGAGCTTTCTTATATCTACTAAACCTTATTCCTTTATGATTTATTTTTTGTCATTTTTTTGTTGTTGTCATTTATGAATGTTATTCACTGTGAATCTATGGGCTACAGTAGTAAAGGCCAAATTCAATATTTTATAAAAGAAATTAAATATATACATGCACCTAAAAGGGTCCTAAAATTCCAAATCAAATAGCTAAATGATCCATGTTATGACCCCCCCCCTTTCTTTCATTCTTCCCTCAGGGAAGAGATCTCCAAGATCATGTCGAGCTCCTACCTGCGAGGCCTCAACATGGTCTCCTTCTTTGCGGCCAGTAAGATCATTGTCTTCATCACCTTCACCGTCTACGTCCTCCTGGGGAACACCATCTCAGCCAGCCGGGTGTTTGTGGCAGTGTCTCTGTATGGTGCCATCAAGATCACAGTGACCCTCTTCTTCCCACAGGCCATAGAGAAGGTGTTCGAGACCATCATCAGTATCCGCAGGATCAAGGTACTCTATAGATCATCTGGCACAAAATGGCTGCTGTGCCTCACCTAGGTGCAATGAGTTCTTGTAGTTTAGTAAGGTTTGTTTGGCTGCATCATTTCTCTGTTGACCCACAGAATTTCCTTCTGTTGGATGAGATTGAGAGACCCAACATGAGATTCACCCTGGAGGAAAAGAAAGACGCCTCTGTTGAGATTAAGGACTTAATTTGCTACTGGGACAAGGTGAATACTCTGATCAAATGTTGAATGTCCAAATGTTGATATACAAAACAAGAAGAAGCCTGTCCTGTGTGGTAGCTTCGTGTATAGCTATGAAATGTCCCTTCTCTCTCTCTCTCCAGTGTCTGGACGCCCCATCTCTCCAGAACCTGTCACTCACAGTGAAGTCAGAGCAGCTCGTTGCTGTCATTGGACCTGTGGGGTCTGGAAAGGTCAGAGGTCATGCACAGTACATAGTACACTATATATACAAAAGTATGTGAACAGCCCTTCAAATTCGGCTATTTTATCCACACCTGTTGCTGACAGGTGTATAAGATCCAGCACACAGCCATGCAATCTCCATAGACAAACATTGGCAGTCGAATAGCCTTACTGAAGAGCTCAGTGACTTTTAACGTGGCACCGTCATAGGATGCCACCTTTCCAACAAGTCAGTTTGTCAAATTTCTGCCCTGTTAGAGCTGCCCCGGTCAACTGTAAGTGCTGTTATTGTGAAGTGGAAACTTCTAGGAGCAACAATGGCTCAGCTGCGAAGTGGTTGGCCATACATGCTAACAGAACGGGATCGGCGACTGCTGAAGCGCGTAGCGTCTAAAAATCGTCTGTCTTCAGTTGCAACACTCACTACCGAGTTACAAACTGCCTCAGGAAGCAATGTCAGCACAATAACTGTTAGTCGGGAGCTTCATGAAATGGGTTTCCATGGCCGAGCAGCCGCACACAAGCCTAAGATCACCATGCGCAATGCCAAGCATTGGCTGGAGTGGTGTAGTAAAGCTCGCCACCATTAGACTCTGGAGCAGTGGAAACACACTTTACCATCTGGCAGTCCGACAGACGAATTTGGGTTTGACGGATGCCAGGAGAACGCTACCTGCCCCAATGCATAGTGTCAATGCATGACAATGCCCCCTTGCACAAAGCAAGGTCCATACAGAAATGGTTTGTCAAGATCGGTGTGGAAGAACTTGACAAGCCTGTACAGAGGCCTGACCTCAACCCCATCGAACACCTTTGGGAAGAATTGGAACGCCAACTGTGAGCCAGGCCTAATCGCACAACATCAGTGCCCGACCTCACTAACGGTCTTGTGGCTGAATGGAAGCAAGTCCCTGCACCAATGTTCCAACATCTAGTGGCTCAGTTGGTAGAGCATGGTGTTTGCAATGGTGTTTGCAACGCCAGGGTTGTGGGTTCGATTCCCACGGGGGGCCAGTACGGGAAAAAAAAAAATGTATGAAATTAATTGAAATTCACTACTGTAAGTCGCTCTGGATAAGAGCGTCTGCTAAATGACTAAAATGTAAATGTAAAATGTAGTGGAAAGACTTCCCAGAAGAGTGGAGGCTGTTATAGCAGCAAAGGGGGGGGGGGATCAACTCCATATTAATGCCCATGAATTTGGAATGAGATATTCAACGAGCAGGTGTCCGAATACTTTTGGTCATGTAGTGTGTGTGTATATATGGTAAAATATGTAGTAAGCCATATCAGCCAGCTCACATGTTTACCATCCCATCTCCCACAGTCCTCTCTGCTCAGCGCCATTCTAGGGGAGCTGCCTCACGACAAGGGCGTGTTGAGGGTCAAAGGTCAGCTGACCTACGCCTCCCAGCAGCCCTGGGTGTTCCCTGGAACCATCCGCAGCAACATCCTGTTTGGCAAAGAGCTCCATCCTCAGAAGTATGAGAAGGTCCTGAGAGCCTGCGCCCTCAAGAGGGTAAGACACACTGAATGGAGCGCTCATGGTATTTATTCTAGGAGCTTTGCAGTGGTTGTTGTGGCTTTGTGTTCTATGACTGTTAACCCCTGTTGTCGCTGTTATCACTTCTGTGTTTAGGACATGGAGCTGCTGCCAGACGGGGACCTGACATTGATAGGGGACAGAGGAGCCACCCTCAGTGGGGGACAGAAAGCTAGAGTGAACCTGGCCCGGTAAGACCACAGCTCCACTTCATACCAGAGTAGAAACGAGTTGAGGTACATTCTATAGATGAATATCCTCCAGTCTCTATCTGAAAGCCTTGTTGTGTCTCAGGGCTGTGTACCAGGATGCTGATATCTACCTGCTGGACGACCCTCTAAGTGCTGTGGATGCCGAGGTCGGGAGACACCTGTTTGAACAGTGAGTGAACCACAGTTTCAGCTAAACAGTTTTGTTTTACCATGCTGGTCCCATTTGAGATAAATAAATATTTTAAAAGAGAGACAAAATAGCAGCTCACAAGGTTTCAGACCAATTTACAACATAAAACACAACAGTTAAAAAAACATACATTTACACATTGAGCAGCAAGATGATTTGGGGAGGTATGGTGCAACTATAAAATGATGACCTCTTCCTATTGTATATATTTGGTAACATGATTCATTTTGCATATGGTTTCCTAGAAATAAAGGGTGCCTCAACTAACCCTTTGGCTCAACTTACCCCACTATCCTTTAGTACAACTGAACTACATTCTTCCCAGACTCAGATTAGGTCTACTTACTGGCTGCTTCTTTAGGGCAGGAATGGGTTTTTGGATAACATTTACAAGTAAAAGGATGTGGATTCTCTGACGTTAGAACAGGCCTTAGGCCTTCACCAGCAGGTTGAAACTGCTCTTAAAGTGTCTGTCTGTCTCTCTCCATGTGTCTGTATGTCCAGGTGTATCTGTGGTATTCTGAAGAACAAGCCCCGCATCCTGGTCACCCACCAGTTGCAGTACCTCCAATCAGCCGACCAGATCCTCGTCCTCAAGGAGGTGTGTTCCTGGCAGGGTTTAACATTCTACACATGCTTTGTAACCTACATATGACCACAGGTGCATTTCTGCTTACCTTTTTAATTTGTTGAGCACATAACACATATCTGCTGTCAATCTTTATGAATTGAATTGTTCACCCAGAGGCATATACATTTCCATATGAATACAGACTCCAGAAGTTGGGCAGGGTGTGACGTGTGTGTGTGTGTGTGTGTGTGTGTGTGTGTGTGTGTCAGGGTCACGTGGTAGGGAGGGGGACATACTCCGAGCTGCAGCACTCTGGGGTTGACTTCACCTCCCTGCTGAAGAGGGACGAGGAGGAGGAGCCACAAACCTACAACAATCACTCAGTGGTCAAACACGCCTTTTCCCAGGACTCAATTTCCTCCCGGAATTCAGTGGTCTCCCACACCTCCTCCATGCACTCTGTTAAAGATGGAGCTGAACAGCTTCCGGTGGGTCCAAACCCCACTCACTTCCTTTCAAGCCCTTAGATACAGTCGCAAGGAGGATTTTCATTCTTATGTCTCCCTGATTGTCCCTCCCTTCGTTAACAGGGTATTATCTGTCCATGTCTCCTCCCAGGAGGAGCCTGTCCAGACAATAGCAGAGGAGAGCCGATCGGAGGGCAACATCGGCGCCAGCCTATACTTCAAGTACTTAAACGCAGGAGCCAGCATCCTGGTTATGCTGGGCACAGTCCTTCTCAGTCTCATCGCGGAGGTATTAACGCATCCAAAATGTCAGGCAGTGAATATGTCACCATATGTTACCATTCTACCTCATAGCATCTACAGTAAATACAAGCATTTTGACTTCTGATAGATGTGTGCAAAATCTAACTCTGAACAGATCAGTGCATTGGAATCAATGACATTGCAATGATCGAATCAACTATAATGTAATTTGTCACCCACAGGTAGCGTATGTTCTTCAGGATTGGTGGCTGGCCTATTGGTAAGAAGCATCTATCGTTACAGTAGTTCATTATATGTTTCACAGTTCAGTTGGACCATAGCAGTGTGAACATTCAAATAACAATGCTGTTTGATTGACAGGGCAGGAGAGCAGGAGAAACTCAATATTAACAGCACTGTGATTGTCCAAAATGGCCTCAACATCACTCAAGAATTGGACCTCAGTTTCTACATGGGCATTTATGCAGGTATACAGAGGAAGAGAATTCCTACATATACTCTATATTAACGTTTCCCTTCAAAGAATGGGAATATTTTCCAAGTGAGTATGAGGTTGTCCCCTCACCTGGGAGGAAGCTTTGGAAAATCGTGTAATGACTGACAAGTCACCTTCTCTGTGTTCAGGTTTGACTCTGGCCTCAGTCATCTTTGGCTTTGCCAGGAGTCTGGTGATGTTCAATGTGCTGGTGAAAGCTGCTCAGTCTCTGCACAACCGCATGTTCATCTCTATCCTCCGAACACCTGTACGCTTCTTTGACATTAACCCAATTGGTGAGAAACCCCCCTGTGAAATAGAATCTGTTTGTGTTGTCTTTTTCTTGTAGACTTGGAATTGAGTCCTGACCTCAAAATGCTTTGAAACTGGTTGGGTGAGAGGGGGTGAGAAGGCAACAGATGTCATTTCAACATCTAGTTTTGATTTACATTTGGTTGAGTTGTCAACTAACGTGAATTCAATGTAAAGAGAAAAAAAAAGTATTTTGTATTTAGGTTAAAAGTTGGGTGAAAAAAAATACTACATTCCCTTACATTTGTTAGGAATTGAAAACTGGGTAAGTTGTGGAGAAATGCTAGATGCAAAATACAAGGTGAACAACTTCTATATTTAAATGTTTAATAGACAGACAGACAAACATATGCATATGGGAAGACAGAAACATTCCTCTATGAAGTTCGCAGCAATGCTCTCCCCTTCCAGAGGAGAGGGCGGAACTAAATACTCTTGCCTTACCTGTTCGCTGTTTCACCCTTCCGTGTCTGGTGTCGAAGCATTAAATCAAGGCTGAGACCTTGGGGTTGAATAGACTATACAATTTAAACGTCTTAATGGCTTAGGACACCCATGGTCGGTTTTATTGCTCAGGGGCACAGATACCAGTAACTAAGACCTGATTTATGGTGACCACTGGCCTTACAGAGGATACCTAGAGGCCAAATTTCAGTAGGGAATAGTCATCCAAATATAGCATTCTTAGCAGGTGATAACTTTTTTCAAAACAAACAGTTTTCCACATTGAGTAAATGTCATCACATTGAATTTTTGTTGTTGAAATGAAGTGGGAAACAATGTTGATTTTTACCAGTATTTGCCCAGTGGATTACTTCCTCCTGTTCTGTCACAGGAAGAATTCTCAACAGGTTCTCTAAGGACATCAGTCAGCTGGATTCCATGTTACCTAATACCTTTGTTGATTTTAGTCAGGTAAGTGAGTTCATAGCCCTAGAGGGGAACATCTATATATTTTGGCAGGAGAATATAGATTTCCCAATCCAGTATCTATATTCCATAAATCTTTTCTTCTCTTCATGTCTCCTGGGCGTATCCAATCTTGCCACAGTCGATCCTGCAGAATATCGGCGTGGTGGCGGTGGCAGCCTCAGTCATGCCCTGGATCCTCATTCCTGTGGTTCCTCTACTCATCATATTCCTATTCCTGAGACGCTACTTTCTGCAGACGTCACGGGACGTCAAACGCCTGGAGTCCACCAGTGAGTGACAGGACTGACTGGGACAGTTAGGGGAGGCAAGAGACAAATGATGATTGTACATTTCCTCTAATGTGTATGATTTCCTTTTGTGTCTGCAGGCGTGTGTGAGTTGATGTATTTCCTGTGTTCTGCAGCTCGGAGTCCCGTCTTCTCCCACCTGTCCTCGTCCCTCCAAGGTCTGTGGACGATCCGAGCCTTCAGAGCCGAGGAGAGATTCCAGAACACCTTTGACGCTCATCAGGATCTGCACACAGAGTCCTGGTTCCTGTTCCTGGTCACCTCTCGCTGGTTCGCTCTCCGACTGGATGGAATCTGCGCGGCCTTTGTCACTGTCACCGCCTTCGGCTGCCTCTTCCTCAGAGATGGTAAGAGGATAAATTATTATAGCTGTGCCTCAAATGACACCCTATTCCGTATGTAGTGCACTTTTGACCAGTGCCTTAAGATGTGTGTGTATATATACCTTCTATTAAGTCCACCTTAAGGGACCCCTGACTTCATTACACAAGCTGTTACACAATGGTAGAAATCAATGTTGGTTTCATCTGACATAAAAAATTGAATTCGAGGTTGGATAATCTTTCTGCTCAAAGTCTTTGGCTCATTGCCTGTTACCGAGCAACAACTTTTATTACACTTGAGACCAAACAGTTATCCAAGAAACACTACCGGTCAAAGGTTTTAGAACAGCTACTCATTCAAGTGTTTTTCTTTATTTTTACTATTTTCTACATTGTAGAATAATAGTGAAGACATCAAAACTATGAAATAACACACATGGAATAATGTAGTAACCAAAATAGTGTTAAACAAATATATATTTTATATTTGAGATTCTTCAAATAACCACCCTTTGCCTTGACAGCTTTGCGCATTCTTTCCATCGGCTTCATGAGGTAGTCACCAGGAATGCATTTCAATTAACAGGTGTGCATTCTTAAAAGTTAATTTGTGGTATTTCTTGCGTTAATGCATTTGAGCCAATCAGTTGTGTTGTGACAAGGTAGGGGGTGTATACAGAAGATAACCCTATTTGGTAAAAGACCAAGTCCGTATTACGGCAAGAACAGCTCAAAAAAGCAAAGACAAATGACAGTTCATCATCCACATGAAAGTCAGTCAATACGGAAAATGTCAAGTGCAGTCGCAAAAACATCAAGCGCTATGATGAAACTGGTTCTTATGAGGACCGCCACAGGAAAGATAGACCCAGAGTTAACTCTGCTGCAGAGGATAAGTTCATTAGTTACCAGCCTCAGAAATTGCAGCCCAAATAAATGCTTCACAGAGTTCAAGTAACTGACACATCTCGACATCAACTGTTCAGAGGAGACTGTGAATCAGGCCATCATGGTCGAATTGCTGCAAAGAAACCACTACTAAAGGACACCAATAAGAAGAATAGACTTGCTTGGGCCAAGAAACACGAGCAATGGACATTAGACCGGTGGAAATCTGTCCTTTGCTGGAGTCCAAATGTGACTTTTTTGGTTCCAACCGCCGTGTCTTTATGAGATACGGTGTGGGTGAACAGATGATCTCCGCATGTGTATTTCCCACCATAAAGCATGGCGGAGGTGGTGTGGGGGTGGTTTGCTGGTGACACTGTCTGTGATTTATTTAGAATTCAAGGCACACTTATCCAGCATGGCTACCACAGCATTCTGCAGCGATACGCCATCCCATCTGGTTTGAGCTTAGTAGGACAGTCATTTGTTTTTCAACCGGACAATGGCCCAACACACCTCCAGGCTGTGTAAGGGCTAATAGACCAAGAAGGAGAGTGATGGAGTGCTGCATCATATGACCCTGCCTCCACAATCCCCAACCTCAACCAAATTGAGATGGTTTGGATAAGTCTTGAGTGAAGGAAAAGCAGCCAACAAGTGCTCAGAATATGTGGGAACTCCTTCAAGACTGTTGGAAAAGCATACCAAGTGACGCTTGGTGAGAGAATGCCAAGAGTGTGCAAAGCTGTCAAGGCAAAGGGTGGCTACTTTGAAGAATCTCAAATATAAAATATATTTTGATTTGTTTAACACTACTTTGGTTACTACATGATTCCATGTGTTATTCCATAGTTTTGATGTCTTCACTATTATTCTAAAGAAAAAACCCTTGAATGAGTAGGTGTCTTAAAACTTTTGACCGGTAGTGTATGTCAAGAAACATAATTAATAAGAACGTTTCATGAAATAAAATAATCTAATCAAAATCACATTTTATTTGTCACATGCTTCATATAAAACAGATGTAGACTAACAGTGAAATGCTTACTTACAGGCCCTTCCCAACAATGCAGAGATAAAGAAAATAAAGAAATAATAGAAAAGAAATAACAATAACTTGGTCGATGTGCGAGGTAGATATGTACATATACAGTGCGTCCGGAAAATATTCAGACATCATCTCTTTTTGTTACATTACAGCCTTATTCTAAAATGGATTAAATCATTGTTTCCTCTTAATCTACACACAATATCCCATAATGACAAAGCGAAAAAAGGTTTCTATACATTTTAGCAAATTTATAAAAAATTTAAAAATATCTTAAATAAGTATTCAGACCCTTTGCTATGAGACTTGAAATTGAGCTCCGGTGCATCCTGTTTCAATTGATCATCCTTGAGATGTTTCTACAACTAGGTTGGAGTCCACATGTGGTAAATTCAATTGATTGGACATGATTTGGAAAGGCATACACCTGTTTTATGTAAGGTCCCACAGTTGACAGTGCATGTCAGAGCAAAAACCAAGCCATTGATGGAATCATCTGCAGAGCTCCGAGACGACAGGATTGTGTAGAAGCACAGACCTGGGGAAGGCTACCAAAGAAATTCTGCAGCATTGAAGGTCCCCAAGAACACAGTGGCCTCCATCATTCTTAAATGGAAGAAGTTTGGAACCACCAAGACTCTTCCTAGAGCTGGCTGCCCGGCCAAACTGAGCAATCGAGGGAGAAGGGCCTTGGACAGGGAGGTGACCAAGAACCCTATGGTCACTCTGACAGAGCTCTAGAGTTCCTCTGTGGAGATGGAAGAACCTTCCAGAAGGACAACCAGCACTCCAACAATCAGGCCTTTATAGTAGAATAGCAAGATGGAAGCCACTCCTCATTAACAAGCACATGACAGCCCACTTGGAGTTTGACTCTCAGACCATGAGAAACAAGATTCTCTTGTCTGATAAAACCAAGATTGAACTGTTTGGTCTGGAGGAAATTAGGCACCGCTCATCACCTGGCCAATACCACTCCTACGGTGAAACATGATGGTAGCAGCATCATGCTGTGGAGATGTTTTTCAGCGACAGGGACTGGAAGACTAGTCAGGATCGAGGGAAAGATAAACGGAGCAAAGTACAGAGATCGTTGATGAACATGTGCTCCAGAGCGCTCAGGACCTCAGACTGGGGCGAAGGTTCACAACTCTCTGAAAGTCCTAGAGTGGCCCAGCCAAAGCCTGGACTTTAACCCTATTGAACACCTCTGGAGAGACCTGAAAGTAGCTGTGCAGCAACGCTCCCCATCCAACCTGACAGAGCTTGAGAGGATCTGCAGAGAATGGGAGAAACTCCCCAAATATAGGTGTGCCAAGCTTCTAGCGTCATACCCAAGAAGATTCAAGGCTGCATTCACTGCCAAAGATACTTCCACAAAGTACTGAGTAAAGGGTCTGAATACTTATGTAAATGTTATATTTCAGTTTTTTTATTAGCAAACATTTCTAAAAAACTTTTTTCTTTGTCATTATGGGGTATTGTGTGTAGATTGAGGATTTTTTTTAATCCATTTTAGAATAAGGCTGGTACGTAATTTTTTTGGGGAAAAAGTGAAGGGATCTGAATACTTTCTAAAGGCACTGTAACTAGGAATAAAGTATACAGTGCATTCGGCATATGAATGTGCAAAGGATAGATAATAAACAGTAGCAGCATTGAATGTAATTAGTCAAAAGAGTTATTGCAAAAAGGGTCAATGCGGATAATGAAATAGCTACCCGGACTAACTACTTCGCACTCTTATGGCTTGGGGGTGGAATCTGTTCAGGGGCCTGTTGGTTCCAGACTTGTTACATCGGAAGCTCTTGCCATGCGATAGCAGAGAAAACAGTCTAAGACATGGGTGTCTGTGTCTTTGACAATTTTTAGGCCCTTCCTCTGACACTGCCTGGCATAGAGGTCCTGGGTGACAGGAAGCCTGGCATAGAGGTCCTGGGTGACAGGAAGCCCTGCACTGGGCCTTATGCACTACCCTCTGTAGCGCCTTGCAGTCAGATGCCAAGCAGCTGCCATACCAAGCGGTGATGCAGTCAGTGAAATGCTCTCAATGGTACAGTTGTTGTATATCTTTTTGAGCATCAGAGGACCCATGCTAAATCTTTTTAGCCTCCTGAGGGAGACCAGGCGTTGTCGTGCCCACTTCACGCCTGTGGTGGTGTGTGTGTGGACCATGATATATCCTTAATGACGTGGACACAGAGGAACTTGAAGCTCTCGACCCGCTCCACTACAGCCCTGTCCGATGGGGGCGTGCTCAGCCCTCCGTTTCCTGTAGTCTATGATCATGTCCTTTGTCTTGTTGAGGGAGAGGTTGTTGGTCTGGCACCACACTGCCAGGTTTCTAACCTCCCAATAGGCTGTCTCATCGTCGTCGGTGATCAGGCTTACCACCATCTTGTTGTCAACTTAATGATGGTGTTGGAGTCGTGCGCGGCCACACAGTCATGGGTGAACGGAGTACAGGAGGGGACTAAGCACGCACTCCTGAGGGTCCCCTGTGTTGAGGGTTAGTGTGTTGGATGTGTTGTTGCCTATCCTCACCACCTGAGGGCGGCCCGTCAGGAAGTCCAGGATCCATTTACAGAGGGAGGTGTTCAGTCCCAGGGTCCTTAGCTTATTGATGAGCTTGGAGGGGATGATGGTGTTGAGCACTGAGCTGTAGTCAATGAACAGCATTCTCACATAGGTGTTCCTCTTGTCCAGGTGGGAGAGGGCAGTCCGGAGTGCAATAGAGATTGCGTCATCTGTGGATCTTTTGGAGCGGTATGCAAATTAGTTGGGTCCGGGGATGATGGTGTCTTTTTAAAGCATTTAAGGCTACAGATGCGAGTGCTACAGGCCATAGTCATTTAGACAGGGTACCTTGGTGTTCTTGGGCACAGGGATTATGGTGGTCTGCTTGAAATATAGGTATGACAGACTAGATCAGGGGAAGGTTGAAAATATCAGTGAAGACACTTGCCAGCTAGTCAGCGCATGCTCAGAGTACATGTCCTGGTAATCCGTCTGGCCCTGCAGCCTTGTGAATATTAACCTGTTAAAAGTTCTTACTCACATTGGCTACGTAGAGCGTGATCACACAGTCGTCCCGAACAGGTGGTGCTCTCATGCATGATTCAGCATCTGCTTGCCTTGAAGCGAGCATAAAGGCATTTAGATCGTCTGGTAGGCTTGCGTCACTGGGTAGCTCGCAGCTGGGTTTCCCTTTGTAATCAGTGATCGTTTGCAAGCCCTGCCACATCCAACCAGTGCCAGAGTATTCGATCTTAGTGCTGTATTGACGGCTCGATAGAGGTTGTTGTGGGATTTCTTATAAGCGTACGGATTAGTGTCCGTCTCCTTGAAAGCGGCAGCTCTTGCCTTTAGCTCAGTGCGGCTGTTGCCTGTAATCCATAGCTTCTGGTTGTTGACATGCTGTGTAGCCAATTAATAGAGTAAATGTTCTTATCTGTTCTAATCAGGGCTGGAGGCAGGAGCTGTGGGTTTGGTGTTGTCCTACGCTGTCACCCTTCTTGGGAACTTCCAATGGACCATTCGTCAGAGTGCGGAGATGGAAAACATGGTAAGATCACATCAAAGTCCTAACTCTGGTATTGTCCATCCCCCAGCTTCCCAGGCCCAGGACCTTTTACAATATGTAAAGGATTTTACCTGGGTATAAATATCCACAGGGAAAATAATCAAACCCAGAGATCAAATCAAATTTTATTGGTCACATACACATGGTTGGCAGATGTTAATGCGAGTGTAGCGAAATGCTTGTGCTTCTAGTTCCGACCATGCAGTAATATCTAAGAAGTAATCTAACAATTTCACAACAAAGGAATGAATAAGAATATGTACATATAAATATATGGATGAGCGATGGCCCGAATGGCATACGCAAGATGCAGTAGACGGTATAGAGTACTATGTGTGTGTGTGTGTACGTACGTACATACATACATACATACATACATACATACATACATACATACATACATACATACAGTGGGGAGAACAAGTATTTGATACACTGCCGATTTTGCAGGTTTTCCTACTTACAAAGCATGTAGAGGTCTGTAATTTTTATCATAGGTACACTACAACTGTGAGAGACGGATTCTAAAACAAAAATCCAGAAAATCACAATGTATGATTTTTAAGTAATTAATTTGGTAGAGCATGGTGTTTGCAACGCGTGTGTGTGTGTATATGTGTATATATGTATATATATATATATATATGTGTGTGTGTGTGTGTGTGTGTGTGTGTGTGTGTATATGTATGTATATATATATATATATGTATATGTATATATATATATGTATGTGTGTGTATATATATGTGTAAGATTAATTGGAATCAAAGGGTTTTAGTTGCATCCTGTCATTCAGGAATGTTCAGCTGAAACAGCTCACTTAAGAAATCAGCGTGTGGATTATTGAAGTTCTGTAAAGTTTTATAATTTAGTGCTGAGAAGCCATAGTAGCATTAGACCAAGGTTAACCACATTCCCAGTCTCAAAGAGTAGGCCGGCAGACGAGATTAGAACCAGGTTTGTTTGATTGACATGGTTATTTATTTACTGTCCTCAGATGACGTCAGTGGAGAGGGTGGTGGAGTACACAGAGCTGGAGAGTGAAGCACCCTGGGAAACCCAGAAGCGTCCTCCTCCTGAGTGGCCGAGCCAAGGCCAAATCACCTTTGATTGGGTGAACTTCTCCTACAGCTCAGATGGACCTGTGGTCTTGAAGGACATTAAGGTCATGTTCAGGCCCAAAGAGAAGGTTGGCATCGTGGGCAGGACGGGTGCAGGGAAAAGCTCTCTGGCATCGGCCCTCTTCCGCCTGGCAGAGCCAGAGGGCAGGATCTACATCGATGGAGTTCTGACCTCTGAGATCGGCCTTCATGACCTGCGCCAGAAGATGTCCATCATACCTCAGGTAGCTACTGTTGGTGGGTCTTCTGTAGCTGCTCTGTCCCTTAGTCCTTCGGAATGTAGTAAAGGAAAGGCTTCTAGTTCAGATATGGATCTGTTAGAGCTTAATACATGTTTCTGTTTGTGGCCCCTATGTTCTGCAGGACCCAGTGCTTTTCACCGGCACCATGAGGAAAAACCTGGACCCTTTCCACCAGCACACAGACGAGGACCTGTGGAACGCTCTCCAAGAGGTACTGCTCCTCAGACTCCTATTGATACAGATGCAGTAACGAGATATACTCACACACATTTACATACAGGTTAATGTGTGCTTTTGGTGGCATCGGGGTCTTATTCCAGTAACTGTTTCCTCTCCAGGTCCAGCTGAAGTCTGTGGTGGAGGAGCTGCCCAATAAGATGGAAACGGTTCTGGCCGAGTCGGGCTCCAACTTCAGTGTGGGTCAGAGGCAGCTGGTCTGTCTGGCCCGAGCTGTCCTGAGGAAGAACCGCATCCTCATCATCGACGAGGCTACGGCCAACGTGGACCCCAGGTACAGAGCTGCCTCACACAGACACACTGTCTGTCCTTTAGAGCTGATCAGCAGAGGCAGCTGATATGCTTTACGACAGGGAGGCATCTAGTAGTCAAGCAAAACGTGATGGTGTTTCTTTATCCTGGTTGAGTTTCTTTCCTGAACTGTGTCCTGGATCTGTAGAACAGACGAGCTGATCCAGAAGACAATACGAGACAAATTCAGGGAGTGCACCGTGCTCACCATTGCCCACCGCCTCAACACCATCATAGACAGCGACCGCATTCTGGTGAGAGCTCTTCCCATCAAATAGATGTATATCTGTCACACACACACACACACACACACACCTCATCAGTCATATATATGAGACAAAAAAACAGACTGAGCAGGTTGTGAGAAATGTACTTTTATTCACTTTCATTTCAGGTTGATCTGAGATCTTATCCTATGTTTGTTTAGTGAAATGAGCTTACCCTGTTTACACTTCTCTGAAGGTTCTGAGTAATTAATCCAGTGCAGAGTGAAGTTGGTTACTCTCTATTGTAAACGGAGCGCTAGATCAGTGGTTCCCAAACTATGGGGGTCGGCAGGGGGGGTCCCCCCATCCCAAAAAATTGTTAAGGAAAGGTCTGAATTTAAACTTAATCCTGAAAGTTGTAATAGTAGAATGCACAAGGTGCAGTTTTGAGATTGGGTAGTGTATCAATAGTTTTCCTCATCATGACAGTCATTGCAGACCTTAGAGTGTTATTAATCTAGGCCATGTCAGCTAAAGTTTTTTTTAGCTAGGTTTTTTTGCCTATTGATTTGTTGTAATGTTTGAGTTTTAGAATGGCAACAAAAAAAATCTGCATCCCATAGCAAAATGTATAGAATTGCAGGAAATACGCTACATAAGAGGGGTGTGAACAGTTTGTCATGAACAGTGCGTGCTTCAGCCCATAGAAAGACGGGGGGGGGGGGGATAGGGGCACGGGATGTTCCCCAGTGCTGGAAGTGGAGACTAAGTGAAAAAGTTTGGGAAACCCATAGATTTTCATTCCAGACCAGTTTAGCCAGGTTGACTTACTGACCTTTGACCCTGCCTTCAGGTGCTAGGCGCTGGTATGATCCAGGAGTTTGACGAGCCGTACGTCCTTCTTCAGAACCATGAGAGTGCCCTCTACAGGACAGTCCAGCAGACGGGCAAGGCTGAGGCAGCTTCCCTGCTGGAATCAGCCAAACAGGTGAGCACTAACACTGCATCCCAACCCAGCACACACATTCTCTCAACCTAACTTGATTTCTTTACCAATTCACAATATTTTCATTCAGGCGTATATGAACAACGGCAACAGCCATGGTCCAAAAATGGCCATGACCTTCTTTGAGACTGTTGTGTGACGGTACAGGGACTTGAAGAGCAGAAAGAGATATGTGATATCTGCCCAATTTATATATTTTTCCCCACTAATTGGTCTTTTAACCAATCACATCAGATCTTTTCACATCACTCTGGCTGTGTAAATGCAGCCAGAGTAATTTTTAATGGTAAGTTGTTGATTACTTGTTTTCATGCAAAATCAGGAAAGATTTATGGAACTGACTTTAATATGCAGTGCTTTATCAGTTTTTTAAAATTTAAATAAGGAAGCAAAATGTATTTCCTTATTGACACTTTGCTGATGTGTGTTGCATCTTTAATACTTTCATTGACAATCCTGTTGTAACACAAAGAATAGTGTTACAACAATGGAAGTAGCATTGCATTTTCATACTTTGTGCCTCAATCTTTTACTATTTGAACTGCTGCTACTCCTATTGATTTATTCTACTGCACAGTATCCTGACGTCATGCTGCACTGTTTATGCAATCACTTTACTGGGCAGTGGAACTAATTGGCGTGTGTATTCATATACTATACGTGCAATAGAAAATTACACTTCACCATTGTACGCACATGAAAAGACATGCTGTCATTATGCTATAAGGGATTCAGGGATTTTCATGAGGATTAACTTGACCAAAGTGAGTAACCCATATATGTCTCAGGTTGTTTGCATGAGTGAAAGCTGTGTGATGGTTGTAAGGACAATCTAGATCATTTAAAAGCAGGAATACCTACCCGTCAAGTTTAAAGTTCAATGCATTTTCACATTATCTTGAACTTTGACTTATTCCCTAATGGGGCAGTATAGAGAGACCTTGACCTTAGATTGAAAAAATGTATAATTTGGATTCCATTGGTTTTGCAGTGCATGTAAAATGTCATTGTTTTCCCAAAGGTGGTGTTGTTTTTAAATGTACCTATAGCAACATAGTACCTCCTGTGTTTTACACGTTTCAGATATATTGATGTTCCTTACATAGGAAAGTTTGTTTGTAAAATAATATTGTGAAATGTAACCTTCATTTTAATAAACTGTTATTTAAGTCTTGTCTCTTATGTCACGTCTTCAACGCAAAACATGTAATTGCGCTTCTTTTGGAGTTTGTTAATACTAATCAGTATTAAAGAAAAGGGACCAAAATGATAGCTCCTCAATTTTACACCATCTGTTCCTTTTCACAAGCTGATTTTGTAAGCCTCTTCCCACAATTTCACTTTACCCTCTTTAAACACACACTTAAACAGTATTACATTATCCACCTTTATAGACATGAACATTTTCAGATAAACCAAATATACACAGGTTTGACAAGTATATCAAGTATTTAAACGCATCATCCATGACATTTTGCAGTGAATACTTTGTGAAATTCCTAATCATGATTATCTGAGGAGAACCTTGCGCAATGTGAGTAGGAGGATGCATTATATAAAAGGCCAAGTAGGCTGTGTTTAGACAGGCAGCCTAATTCTGATATTTTTTCCCACGAATTGGTCTTTTGAACAATCGCATCAGATCTTTTTCAGACCTGAAAAAAAATATCCAAATTGAGTTTTCCTTAGCCAATCTTGTTCTGAGGACAAATGTGAATGGTTGGATGAAAGCTCAATAGTCAGTGGGCAGAGCTTACAAGAGGAGAGAGCAGGTGAGAGTCAAATAAAGAACAGCCTTTTAGGGTTGCAGGGGGATGGAGGGTCTTAAACACGGGTTGTGACAGGCTAGGTTGCCAGTTTGAATCCGGCATGTGCATTTAGTTTTTATACCTTACCCAACATTCCTCACATTCCTAATCTACATGACTAACGGACTGAACAGCTTTAAATATCTGAAACAACCAGTGTGGTGGTCTCCCCCTGATGGGGCAGGGATAGGGACCAGAAGGTCACAAGTTCTAATCTTGTTGAGGCTCGAATCTCAGTCTGTTTTTCTTTCTAACCTTACCCCTATTCACTCACAGGACTCTACACACTCACACACATTTAATTTGCTCACATACACACACACACACAAATACATATCATCATATTAGCTGCTGCTACTCTGTTTATCATATATCCTGATGCCTAGTCACCTTACCCCTATACATATCACCTCTACCACTCCAGTATCCCTGCACATTGTAAATATGGTACTGGAACCAACTGACCCTGTATATAGTATGCATTCTTAATTTCTAGTGTTCTTATTTCTCATGTGTTTTTGTTCTCTTATTTTTAGTACTACAGTGATATTGATTATGTCGTTGTTGGGTTTAGAGCTTGCAAGAAAGGCATTCCACTGTACTTGTGCAGTACGTTAAAACGTGAAACTAAAAGCACTATAGACAGCTGCATTAAGAAGCTTCAGAAAACCCTCATGCTGGACTCTTGAAAGAGTTGTTATGGATGAACATTCCATCCTGGTATGAATACCAGCATGAACAAGATGAAAGGCCAAATAGACCAGGAGGCAGTTTCAGAGTCACCACTAATAGTTCTGAGAACTGGGTTACACATCTCAATCAACATATTTCCAGACTAAGTTCTCTGGTGGGTTTGTAAAGCATCTTGTGAAGATGCAGGGCCAAAATGTGTCGTAGCTCACCTGAATGAAGGTCCAAGGTAAGTATGCATCCAGTTGGCCGATGTCCTTAGAAAAGCGGTTGAGGACTCTTCCTGGGACACAAGAGGAGAGAAGACCAGGAATTGAAAGACTTTTCTTTCATTGTCTACAGATATATTATGTCTGACCTTAAGTAAACACAAATGCAGCATCTCTCAACACAAAACTGTGGCAACAGAAAATTGCTTTCCCTATATGTTCCAGTTTGCACATGGCTTATGGCTCACCAATTGGGTTAATGTCAAGGACAGGTGTCCGGAGGATAGAGATGAACATGCGGTTGTGCAGAGACTGAGCAGCTTTCACCAGCACGTTGAACATCAACAGACTCCTGGCAAAGCCAAAGATGAGAGTTGCTCCAGTCAAACCTGAAAACACACCGATTTCCCATTTTAGGATGTTACATTTTGAAGCACACATTTTGTAACACAAAGGTTATGGAGGAAGAAAGAGCCTGCATGACACTATTTTAGGAGTAGCAAAACAATTTCCAGAGTAGGGTTTCCACTGTGTCTCACCTGCGTAAATGCCAAGTTAGAAATTCAGGTTCAGCTCTTCAGTGACATTGACACCATTTTGGACGGTCACAGTGCCATTAACGTTGAGATTCTCCTGCTCTCCTGCCCTGTCAATCACAGAGGAGACAGAGCTAAAGCAGAGAGCCAGTCCCAACACAGCATGTTAAAAGGGTAACATGACAGTTGCTCGACTGGAAATGAACAGTGAAATGAAAACATTTTACCAATATGCCAACCACCAGTCCTGTAGAACATGTGCTGCCTGCACACAAAAACACAAGTATGTTAGGAGAACAATATCATTTAATGAAGTCGTCAGATTTAGTTTCTTCCACACTACTAGTGCTACAAAAAAACATGTTGACTCACCCTACTTGTAGAGAAACTGCAATGCCATCCTCCTCTCTTTCATTTGGCCAAAACGGTCTATGACTATGTCATACAGTAGGCCTACAAGCTTTTAGTTTTAGTTTTCCTAGGCTACCTGGCTAAAATGGTTGCAGAGTATGGAAAACCAGCCACGTCGTGGACACCGACGTCTCGTTCCGGACAGGCTGAACACCTTCCGTTGCTTTGAGGATAATACAGTGCCACCGACGCGGCCCACTATCAAGGACTGTGGACTCGCCTTCTCTGTGAATGGCGTGAGTAAGACATTTAACCTCTACAAGATCGGTGGTCCCCACGGGACGGTTGAGCTAACGTAGGCTAATGCGAATAGCATGAGGTTGTAAGTAACAAGAACATTTCCAAGGACATAGGCATATCTGATATGGGCAGAAAGCTTAAATTATTGTTAATCTAACTGCACTGTCCAATTTACAGTAGCTATTACAGTGAAATAATACCATGCTATTGTTTGAGGGGAGTGCACAGTTAAGAACTTGAAAAGTTATTAATTAACCTATTAGGCACATTTGGGCAGTCTTGATACAACATTTTGTACAGAAACGCAATGGTTCATTGGATCAGTCTAAAACTTTGCACATACACTGCTGCCATCTAGTGGCCAAAATCTAAATCGCGCCTGGGCTGGAATAATACATTATAGCCTTTCTCTTGCATTTCAAAGATGATGGTACAAAATGTTTTTTAAAAATGCCGTATTATCTTTTACCAGATCTAATGTGTTATATTCTCCTATATTCATTTCACATTTCCACAAACTTCAAAGTGTTTCCTTTCAAGTGGTATCAAGAAAATGCATATCCTTGCTTCAGGTCCTGAGCTACAGGCAGTTAGATTTGGGTATGTCATTTTAGGCTAGTCAAGGATCATATAACCTCCACCTTACCTGCAACCCTAGACCCACTTCGTTTTGCTTACCGCCCCAATAGATTCACAGACGATGCAATCGGCACCAAAATCACACTGCCCTGTCCCATCTGGACAAGAGGCATACCTATGTCAGAATGCTGTTCATTGACTATTCAAGACCGTATTGCCCTCCAAGCTCATCATCAAGCTCGAGGCCCTGGGTCTGAACCCCACTTTGTGCAACTGGGTCCTGGACTTCCTGACGGGTCGCCCCCAGTTGGTGAAGGTAGGAAACAACACCTCTTCACTGATTCTCAACACTGAGGCCCCACAAGGGTGCATGCTCAGCCCCCTCCTGTACTCCCTGTTCACCCATGACTACGTGGCCAAGCACGCCTCCAACTCAATCATCAAGTTTGCAGACGACACAACAGTAGTAGGCTTAATTACCAACATCGATGAGACAGCCTACAGGGAGGAGGTGAGGACTCTGGGAGTGTGGTGCCAGGAAAATAACCGCTCCCTCATCGTCAACAAAACTAAGGAGATGATCGTGGACTTCAGGAAACAGCAGAGTGAGCACCCCCCATCCACATCAATGGGACCGCAGTGGAGAAGGTGGAAAGCTTCAAGTTCCTCGGCGTACACATTACTGACAAACTGAAATGGTCCACCCACACAGACAGTGTAGTGAAGAAGGTGCAACAGTGTCTCTTCAACCTCAGGAGGCTAAATAAATGTGTCTTAACACCTAAAACCCTCACAAACATTTACAGAGGCACAATTGAGAGCATCCTTTCAGGCTGTATCACCGCCTGGTACGGCAACTGCACCGCCCACAACCGCAAAGCTCTCCAGAGGGTGGTGAGTTCTGCCCAACACATTACCGGGGGCAAACTTCCCGCCCTCCTGGACACCTACAGCACCCGATGCCATAGGAAGGCCAAAAAGTTCCTCAAGGACATCAACCACCTGAGCCCCTGCCTGTTCACCCCGGTATCATCCAGAAGGTGAGGTCAGTACAGGTGCATCAAAGCTGGGACCGAGAGACTGAAAAACAGCTTCTATCTCAAGGCCATCATACTGCTAAACAGCCATCACTAGCACATCAGAGGTGGCTGCCTATAGACATAGATTAGGAATCACTGGCCACTTTAAGGATATGAAACACTAGCCACTTTAATTATGTCTCCATATCATCATGCATTACTCATCTCATATGTATGAACTGTACTCTATACTATTCTACGGTATCTTAGTCACTTTAATTGTGTGTAAATATTGCATCACCCATCTCATATGTATATACTGTATTCTATACTATGCCACTGTATCTTAGTCCAATGCCACTCTGACATACACTACCGTTCAAAAGTTTGGGGTCACTTAGAAATGTCATTATTTTTTGAGAAAAATCTAATTTTTTGTCCATTAAAATAATACCAAATTGATCAGAAATAGAGTAAAGACATTGTTAAATGCTGAGGCTCCAGATACTCAACTAGTCTAAATAAGGCCAGTTTTATTTCTTCTTTAATCAGAACAACAGTTTTTAGCTGTGCTAACATACTTGAAAAAGGGTTTTATAATGATCAAGTAGTCTTTTAAAATGATAAACTTGGATTAGCTCATTCAACAGGCCATTGGAACACAGGAGTGATGGTTGCTGATAATGGGCCACTGTACGCCTATGTAGATATTCCATAAACAATCAGCCATTTCCAGCTACAATAGTCATTTACAACATTAACAATGTCTACACTGCATTTCTGATCAATTTGATGTTATTTTAATGGACAAAACAATTGTTTCTCTTTCATAAACAAGGACATTTCTAAGTGACCCCAAACTTTTGAATGGTAGTGTATATGTGTGTATGTGTATATATATATATATATATATATATTCTTAATCCATTCCTTACTTAGATTTATGTGTATTTTGGGTATATGTTGTGAAACTTAGATATTACTTGTTAGATATTACTGCACTGTTGGAGCTAGAAGCACAATAATTTCGCTACACCCGCAACAACATCGGCTAAACACGTGTATGTGACCAATAAATTTGATTTTTATTTTTTATTTTACCTCAGCGGGAAAACGAGCTCGGGCCTGCTGTGCATGTGCGGCAACTTGGCGCACACAGGGTTGCCATGTATGCTGTTTTTGAACACATTGGGCTACTTTCAAAAAAATGTCGCGGGTGAAAATGTATTGGCATTTGGGCTGCTTCTAAATTGCAAGCGGCCGCCACGGCAATTTCATAAAAATATATATTTCACCGTGACCTGTTGCTGCTGACTATCAGGCAGTGAGGCAGCCTGTTTGAGTGAATGAGGGTGGTGGGGAAGAACGGAGGAGTGTCTGTGTGTGTGTTGAGACAGCACTGCAGTAGGCAGCTGAGTGAGAGGGGTGAAAGGAGACAGAGCAGCACGTGCAGGTAGGCTGTTTAGATTGTCTTTATGGAGACACCTATTTCCAACCCTTTTTCCATAAAACATATTAAAGCTCTAGAACTGATGCGCATCAAGAAATAACAGTGACAAAGCGATAAATTCACTCAGAGGTGGTTTAAACTGCATTCTAATGTCAACTTTACTTATGGTAAACCAGATAAGCCAAGTGTTGCAGCGGTCTAAGGGCACTGCATCTCAGTGCAAGATGCGTCACTACAGTCCCTGGTTCGAATGCTGTATCACAGCAAGCTGTATCACATCCGGCCGGGATTGGGAGTCCCATAGGGCGGTGCACAATTATCCCAGCGTCGTCAAGGTTTGGCCGGGGTAGGCCATCATTGTAAATAAGAATTTGTTCTTAACTGACTTACCTAGTTAAATAAAGGTTAAATGTATAAAAAAAAATATCAAGGGAAGGGTTTTACACATGCTCGGTTCTTGGATCTCAAGCACTGCGCCAGTGGCAATTTCAAATGGAAGTTAAGGAACCTGTTAGGGATAGGGGGCAGTATTTTCACGTTCAGATGAAAAGCGTGCCCAGAGTAAACTGCCTGCTACTTGAGCCCAGAGTCAAATATTTGCATATTATTAGTAGATCTGGATAGAAAACACTCTGACGTTTCTAAAACTGTTTGAATGATATCTGTGAGTATAACAGAACTCATATGGCAGGCAAAAACCTGAGAACAATCCAACCAGGAAGTGGGAAATCTGAGGGTTGTAGTTCTTTAATTGAATCCCTATCTGAACTACAGTGTCTGTGGGGTCATGTTGCACTTCCTAAGGCTTCCACTAGATGTCAACAGTCTTTAGAACCTTTTTTCATGCTTCTACTGTTACTGGGCAGAGAATAAGAGCTGTCTAAACCAGTGGACCAGTGAGTTGTTTACTGTGCACTCACGCAGGCGCGCCGCTCCTTCTTTTTCTCTGTAATGAATACGCTACATTTTACATTTACATTTTTGTCAATTAGCAGACGCTCTTATCCAGAGCGACTTACAGTAGTGAATGCATACATTTCATATATTTTTTCCCCCGTACTGGTCCCCCGTGGGAATCGAACCCACAACCCTGGCGTTGCAAACACCATGCTCTACCAACTGAGCCACACGGCTATTGTCCGGTTGGAATATTATCGAAGATTTATGTTAAAAAGACCCTAGGATTGATTGTAAACATTGTTTGACATGTTTCTACGAACAGTAATGGAACATTTTGACTTTTCGTCTCTGGTTTTGCGCTCGCGCATTTTGCCTTTGGATAGTGATCTGAACGTGCGAACAAAAGGAGGTATTTGGACATAAATATGGAGTTTATCGAACAAAACGAACATTTCTTGTTGGAGTCCTGGGAGTGCATTCCGACGAAGATCAGCAAAGGTAAGTGAAGATTTATAATACTATTTTTGAGTTTAGTTGACTCCAGAACTTGGCAGGTAACTGTATAGCTTGCTTTGATGGCTGAGCTCTGTACTCAGAAAATAGCCTAACATATGTTTTTTGAAGTTTATTAAGGGCAAATTAGATTTTCTCTTGTGACATTCAAATTCATGTATTAGTCACATTAGCTCGCAATAATTATTAATTTGATGGAAAACCGAATTTTGCTTAGGTCGTTAGAAGTTAAGTCGAGATTCCTTCTTAATTCGCTCAATAACGCTATGGAAAAAATTGTTTATTGGTTAAATGTGGCAACTCCTCTCTTGCTGCGAAAAAAATGTGGGCTAGTTTTCAGGCCTTGTGTGGGTTCTAAATCGTCATTGGGCTATAAATTTAGTAACACCTGGCAACCCTGGGCGCACGTGCGCTCTAGACTTATCAGGTCAGGCAGACTGGTTGTAGTTTTTATGGCGGATATAACGAGCTTGTGGTGAAAACTTTGATCTAAACAATTCAGGAACTGAAACAAATAAATCAGATGACATAATTATATGTAAGGGTAGTAAATCGATATTACATCTTCTGTAATTGTCAATAGTATAACAAAGCTTAAAACGATGTTTGACTGAACCTTGAAAACAGAAAATGAATGTGAATTCGTCTGGACACGGTAGACTCCTCCTCACCGCTCTATTTATTTACACCTTTTGGCATGGTGTCATAACACAACAATGGAACAACTGAAGAGAGATGTGCAATTTAATCCATTAACAACAGCCAATTTCTTTTCACGGGTGTTTTTCTGGTAAGTACACAACGCTGTTTACAGTTAACACTGCAGCTCGATATTTTGAAAGTAGCCAGTTAGTAAGGAATAATCAACAAGGGGCTGGCTATGCGTTCTTTGGAAAAATAACGAGTGTAGTGGAACTGACCCGTCACGGAGTTGCATTATTTTCCAGAGAACGCATAGAGCCCCGAGTTGAATGCTCTGCACCAGAGGTTACTGCTTACTCAGGCAAAAAGCAAGTTTAGCTTTAAAAAACAGATACAAAAAACGCAATGTATCACAGCGCCTCTCACCTTTCTAAAGATCTAATTTAACTGTACTGTATATATAAATATGTATATATGAATAGTGTGTAAATAGTATTTTTGTTGTCTCTTGGTGTCTTTCCTATATATCACTTGTTTAATTTTGGTGGGATTTTTTTTTTTATTGAACTTAATGTCATATCTTATGTTGTTGGTCTTGTTCTGTACTTTGTAACGTGTCTGTGCGTTTTATATGAATCCCAGGAATAGTAGCTGCTGCATGTGCACTGAAGTAGCTAGCAAGTTTACAAGAAGCTAGCTACAGTAGTTGCCTTGATAAGCAAACAAACAAGACTCGATAGTTTAGCTAACCAAACCGTCAGTCCTAGCTTGCTATTATGAAAATCAATAAAAGTTCACAATAAGGTGCAGCGCTTTGATTTGCCTGCTAAAACCATTGACAACTGCTTGCTGTTTTCAAGGGATTGTTAAATGAATGTTGATATTAACTATTTGATTGTAATACAGTATCATTAACCTCTTGAAGCAACCTGGTCTCAGAACATTTTGTATGATTATGTATGTAAATCCTACAGTATACACTCCATTTAGTATGATATGTAACATTTCGTATGGATGTATTAATTTGTGGATGTCCACCATCCATTTCGTATGATATGTTATGAATTGCATTTCATACAATATGTTAAACATTTTCAAAGTGTACAATATGTTATGAATTTGAAAAATGTATGATATGCTACGAATAGTTAGAACAACACATTTACAATTATTCCATGCCAAACAATTGTGCACGTTTAGCTCTATCATCAGAGTTGTACAGCAAATAACTTCATGGTGTTCATTATGAGTAAACATCAAATGATCATGTAATTACAGATAAGTGAGGGTAGCCTCAAGATATCTCTCTATTGGCCACCATTAATTGTATATTTGAGTGACATAAAAGTGAACTATACCTGACAAGTATGAGTGTTTTAGGTTAATTTCCCAAGTCGAGCAGTAGAAGGGCCCATTTGTGACCTACCGGCTCGATTCGGTCTTATGTTGCAAAATTTGAAATTGTGTTTTTTACATTGGATAGAAGTAAAGACTCAGATCTAGAAAACTGTATATCATACACTACAGAGGATCAATGGAAAAGTAATTCTGCTTTGAAAGTTGATTAAGTTGTAACCCCACTTTTGACAAAATGGTCCTTGAATGTTTTGGTACACCTACTGGAGAGCTCTTTGTCTACACTCATTCAGCATAGTTCACACCCTCTTTAAACCTGTTGGGGCTAGGGGGCAGTATTTTCACGGCCGGATGAAAAACGTACCCAATTTAAACAGGTTACTACTCTGGCCCAGAAAATAGAATATGCATATTATTAGTAGATTTGGATAGAAAACACTCTGAAGTTTCTAAAACTGATTGAATGGTGTCTCTAAGTATAACAGAACTCATATGACAGGCAAAAACCTGAGAAAAAATACAAGCAGGAAATGAAAATCTTGTGGCTGTACTATTTTGATGTCATTGCCAATAAAACACACAGTGACAAAGGATTCATTTTGCACTTCCTATGGCTTCCACTAGATGTCAACAGTCTTTATAAAGTTGTTTGAAGCGTCTATGATGAACAGAGACCGGATGAGAAGGAAGGGAAGTTGATGTCCCTGGGATGTCGTCACTTCATTATTGCGCGTTCATGTGATATGAGACCTGTTTCAAAACGTTTTTCAAGACACAGGAAAGGTCCGGTTGAAATATTACTGATGTTTCACGTTAAAATGGCCCTAAAGATTGATGCTAAACAACGTTTGACATGTTTGAACGAACGTAAATAGATTTTTTTTAAACTTTTCGTCGTGACTTTTCCCTCCCGCGCCCTACATTTTGAGTAGCCTACTGAACGCGCTAACAACACGGAACAACATGGAGTTATTTGGACATAAATTATGAACTTCATCGAAAAAAACAACATTTGTTGTGGACCTGGGATCCCTGGAAGTGCCTTCTGATGAAGATTATTAACCTGTCTGGGCCAGTGGGACGCTTGCGTCCCACCCTAATCAACAGCCAGTGGAATCCCTGTGGCTCAGTTGGTAGAGCATGGTGTTTGCAACGCCAGCATGGTGTGTGCAACGCCAGGGTTGTGGGTTCGATTCCCACGGGGGGCCAGTACAAAAAAATGCATGAAATGAAATGTATGCATTCACTACTGTAAGTCGCTCTGGATAAGAGCGTCTGCTAAATGACTAAAATGTCAAATGTAAATGTAAAAAATGGAATCGCGTCGCGCGAAATGCAAAACCTCATAAATGCTATAACTTCAATTTCTCAAACGTATGACTATTTTACACCGTTTTATAGATACACCTCTACTGAATCGAATCCGGTTGTCTGATTTCGAAATGGCTTTACAGCAAAAGCAAAACATTAGATTATGTTAGGAGAGAACCCAGCCAGAAATAATCACACAGCCATTTTCAAAGCAACTAGCATGCATCACAAATACCCAAAACACAGCTAAATGCAGCACTAGCCTTTGACAATCTTCATCAGATGACAATCTTAGGACATCATGTTACACAATACATGCATTTTTTGTTTGATCAGGTTCATATTTATATATAAAAACAGCATTTTACATCGGCGCGTGACATTCAGAAAATCTTTTCCCTCAAATGCTTCCGATGAATCAGCGCTACAATTGACAAAATTACTATTCGAAAACATTGTTAAAATTTAATATTGTCATTCAAAGACTTATAGATTAACATGTCTTGAATGCCACTGCTTTGCCAGATTTAAAAATAACTTTACTGGGAAATCACTTTGCAATAAACGACGTGGTATACCCAGCAAAATAGGCTAGGCTATACATGTTGGAGCCATCTTGGAATGATCAACCATCAAAAATACTATTGTAAATAAAACCTTACCTTTGATTATCTTTATCAGAAAGCACTTCCAGGAATCCCAGGTCCATAACAAATGTAGTTTTGTTCGAAAAAGTTAATCATTTATGTCCCAATTGTTAGCGCGCTCCGAAGGCTACTGAAAATGTACCGTGCTGAGTAGGACTTGTCGTCATGAATGTACAATTTTTTTTTATTTAAGTTTGTTCAAACATGTCAAACGTTGTATAACATAAATCTTTAGGGCCTTTTTCAACCAGAGCTTCAGTAATATTCCATGGGGACGTTTGCATTGTCTTTCAAAACGTTTCGAAAGGGGAGGGTAGCCATGGGCGGCCGCGTCATAATGGTAAATGGCCCTCCACCTGTGACCACTTTCCACAGCCTCTCTTTCAGTCAGTTTTGATAGTAGGAGACTCAAACCACTTTGTAAAGACAGGGGACATAAGCCCCTGTGTGTTTCAATGGCAAATGTTTGAAGTGATATCCACATATCAGATTTCAGTTTCCTGTCAGGATTTGTCTCAGGGTTTTGACTGCCATATGAGTTCTGTTATACTCACAGACACCATTCAAACAGTTTTAGAAACTTTAGGGTGTTTTCTATCCAAAGCCAATAATTATATGCATATTCTAGTTACTGGGCAGGAGTACTAACCAGATTAAATCGGGTACGTTTTTTTTCCGGCCGTGAAAATACTGCACAGGTTAAATAAATACATAACAGGTTAATTCAAAAGCCAGAATTTTCTCAATCTCCTTCGCTATCATACTCTGCTTACACCGGGCATTCCACTGATTTCCAAACTCGGCCTTCCAGAAAGTGGAGCGCAGCACTTTTGCAGTTCTTCGTGATATCTTTCAAAAAAGCCACATTAGAAAGGATTACCTACACATAGTACAAGTTAGAGACAGAAGCGTGCTACATGGCAGTCCAATCCGAACTCATCTCTCGACATGTCCAGCCCATCCATTATCTCAGCCAGACATGGCTAGCATGGAGGTTTCTGTCTTTTTCCGTGGCTAAACCAACTATGCTCGTAATTTAACAATTTTATTTGTATTTACAGATGGCATACACATTTGTTATTAAGGCAGATGAAAAGTTCACATGTTCCAGAAGGTCAAAAATGCATTTTGATCAAATATAAATGTTTACGTTCAAATGCCTCTCCTGTGAAATAGTGACGCGCGAAATATGCCTAGTTTCCTGAAACGAGTCGATGTACACTTAGCTAATGATGCTTACTTTGCAAGCTACCGGTAGAAACTTTGTACAGTTGCCTGAACATAGTGGTAAGTAAACCCAACGTAGGCCTACCTAGCGAAGTATTCAGACCCCTTGACTTTTTCCACATTTTGTTACATTATAGTCTTATTTTAAAATTGATTAAATACAAATATTTCCTCATCAATCTACACACAATACCCCATAATGACAAAGCGAAAACAGGTTTTTTGAAATGTTTGCAAATTTCTTAAAAAGAAAAAACAGATACCTTATATTCATAACTATTCAGACCCTTTGCTATGATACTCAAAATTAATCTCAGGTGCATCCTGTTTCCATTGATCATCCTTGAGATGTTTCTACAACTTGATTGGAGTCTACATGTGGTAAATTAATTTGATTGAACATGATTTGGAAAGGCACACGCCTGTCTATATAAGGTCCCACAGTTGACAGTGCATGTCAGAGCAAAAACCAAGCCATGAGGTCGAAGGAATTCTCTGTAGAGCACAGAGACTGGATTGTGTCGAGGAACAGCTCTGGGAAAGGGTACCAAAAAATGTCTGCAGCATTGAAAGTCCCCAAGAACACAGTGGCCTCCATCATTCTTAAATGAAAGAAGTTTGGAACCCCCATGACTCTTCCTAGAGCTGGCCACCTGGTCAAACTGAGCAATCGGAGGAGAAGGGCTTTGGTCAGGGAGGTGACCAAGAACATGATGCTCACTCTGACAGAGCTTTAGAGTTCCTCTGTGGAGAACCGTCCAGAAGGACAACAATCTCTGCAGCACTCCACCAATTAAGCCTTTATGGTAGAGTGGCCAGACAGAAGCCACTCCTCAGTAAAAGGCATATGACAGCCCGCTTGGAGTTTGCCAAAAGGCAACTAAAAACTCTCAGACCATGAGAAACAAGATTCTCTGGTCTGATGAAACCAAGATTGAACTCTTTTCCCTGAATGCCAAGCGTCACGTCTGGAGGAAACTTGGCACCATCCCTATGGTGAAGCATGGTGGTGGCAGCATCATGCTGTGGGGATGTCTTTCAGCGGCAGAGACTGGGAGACTAGTCAGGATCGAGGCAAAGATGAACAGAGCAAAGTACAGAGAGATCCTTGATGAAAACCTGCTCCAGAGAGCACAGGACCTCAGACTGGGGTGTGAAGGTTCACCTTCCAACAGGACAACGACCCTAAGAATGGGAGAAATTCCCCAAATACAGGTGTGCCAAGCTTGTAGCGTCATACCCAAGAAGATTTGAGGCTGTAATCACTGCCAAAGGTGCTTCAACATGTTTTTTTTGCTTTGTTATTATGGGGTATTGTGTGTAGATTGATGAGCGGGAAAAAACGATTTAATCAATCTTAGAATAAGGCTGTAACCTTCCAAAATGTGGAAAAAGTCAAGGGGTCTTGAATATTTTCCAAAGGCACTGTGTGTGTGGTATATACTACCGTTCAAAAGTTTGGGATCAGTTAGAAATGTTCTTGTTGTTGAAAGAAAAGCAAAATTTTGGCCATTAAAATAACATCAAATTGATCAGAAATACAGTGTAGACATTGTTAATGTTGTAAATTACTGTTGTAGCTGGAAACTGGAGTTTTTTTAATGGAATATCTGCATAGGCGTACGGAGGCCCATTATCAGCAACCATCACTCCTGTGTTCCAATGGCACATTGTGTTAGCTAATCCAAGTTTATCATTTTAAAAGGCTAATTGATCATTTGAAAAGCCTTTTGCAATTATGTTAGCACAGCTGAAAGCTGAAAAGGAAATCCTGGCCTTCTCTAACCCGGACGACTCTGGGCCAATTGTGCGCCGCCTCATGGGTCTCCCGGTCAGCCTGGGATCGAACCCAGCGCTGTAGTGATGCCTCAAGCACTGCGATACAGTGCCTTAGACCGCTGCGCCACGCAGGTGGCCCTCAGTCAACAACATTATTTGTTTAATTTCTTCCCACACTTTTCTGTGGGAGGAAATACAGTACTCAAGAACATCACTTTGGATAGGTTAAACATTTTGTTGGTATTGATTCTTGACTTGAAGTTGGTAATTCGGTTTGATCATTTATTTACTTCTTCTTTCACTTCCAACTCTTTTTTTTCTCCCAATTTCTCTCTGCAAACTCTTTATTGTACACAATCAATCCCAATATTTTGATTTGTTCCCTTATCTCTATATCCAATGTAGTTTTCTTTTCAGGTTCTCCTGTCTATACTGTCTCTGATTTGGCCTGATTTAGCTTTGCAGCAGATACTTTCTCATAATGCCAAAAGTACTCTGACAATGTCAAATTCCTTTTTGTGTGTGAACAGTCACATCGTCGACGTATCCTAGACTCGACACTTTATCTTGATCTAATAATACACCCTTTATCTTTTTTGATGTTTGTCAATAAGGGACTTATAGCCATACTGTATTGTCTGTCCGGTGGCCATTTACTGTTCACTTGGCATACAGACTTGGCATACAGACATTTCACCATCTTTATAAACCTTGTTGGGAACCCATAGGCTGCCATAGCGTTCCATAAGTATTTTCTCGAGATGAAGTCAAAAGCCTTCTTTTGATCAAGAGCCACTATGTCAAAACCGTGTTCACCTTCATTTGTTTTGCTCAGGATCTCTCATAAATTGTCCTACATTAGTCTACCCTTTACAGAGCAGGTTTGTTCTTTTTCAGTAAAAGTGTCCAAGCATTGTGATATTTCATTATTATTTTATGTCTAACAACCTGTTTTTGCTTTGTCATTATGGGGTATTGTGGTCCTTTAATACATTTTAGAATAAGGCTGTAGCGTAACAAAATGTGGAAAAAGTCAAGGGGTCTGAATTCTTTCCGAATGCACTGTTTCAACAATAGACTAATAGTTTTCGGTGGAATTTTCCATGTGTCAGTGGTCTTTTAAAGAGGCTATCTGGATATTCTCTGCTGTCACATGCTCATTTCAATTATCATCATAACCCAACATATGGTTGTATTGCTCTTGTTTATATTTTTGTTGTCCTTTTGAGTTTTGTAAACAATCAATGTAAAGCTTCAAAATATCTCATGGACTGTCACTCCATGCATAGACCCACATCTATTACATTTGAGAGCGGTTCCATTTCTCCAGCCCCATCTTTCAATGGAAGTGGTACGGCTGGCCACAGACCCCAGATTATCCATTCAATGCTGCCTGATTATCCATTCAGTGTTTTCCAGGGTTAGGAAACACCACTAAATCAGTAGAGCAAAGCAAGCAAACTGATCACAGGTCAGTCAAAAAGTTACCCTTCTATGTGTCATAAAGGTCTACTAGAGTTCAGAGAGAATGTTGCACAGTATGATGAACTGGTTGTTTTGAGCAAGATGAAGATATGTGATTTGACACATCCAGATCTGAATGTGCCATTCCACACTGCTCATTGCTTCAGTCTAGAAGGAGGCAACCAGTTGCAATGTTCTTCCAAGCTGAAAAACAAGGTAACAGTAGCTAGGTTTCCATCCAATTAGCAACAGATTTCCATGTGAATATTCAAAAATCTTTATAAAACAATATGCGCATTTTAGACTGGAGATGTTTCCATCAAACTGACTTTTTGCAGATAAAAGGCTGTGTGTGAGGACATAGTGCAGATAACAATAACTTTTGCCTTTCAATTTCCATGTACTGAATGAAAAATACAAGTTAATTGGGTTTCCATCACATTTATCAACACTACTGATGGTTTTGTCACAACCGTTGTGTTATATGACAAATGTGCCCACTCTGGTCTTGGCACATGTGCTTTAACCAACAGCTCGCAGATGCAGTGTGGGTAGGTTACATACATTATGAGATTATTATAAATAACCAATATTATTTGTTTTTGTCAAACGGCAGCCAAGCATCGATCATCATGTCATCAGAATAAGACCCTCGATATTTATTGGAAAAGAGAATCACACATTCACTACCCAGTGAAGTTCATCATAATTTATTTAATCTGTAGTTTAATAAACTGCATGCTTTCCTGAGTCGTAGTGGGAGGACCACACAAGATATCATCGCATGACTCCAAATTTACTACAATATGATGGTTATTATATCAATATTTGCCCATAAATACATTTTACCAACAAATGGATCCCACCATGTCGAACTAAACGTGTTCTGTTGACATTTATACAATTGTACCGGCGTGGTTTTTGGTACTGAGAAAGGGGGAAAGTTCACAGTGCTCCTTGCATTTAGATGTAAAAACATTGTTCTTGCATGCATATTGATCACGCAACAGTTGCCACCTGTAATAGGATATTCTTTGTTCCATACTAATTCCTATATCAGTGACACTGCTGAGGGAGAGTGGCTGAGGTCACGTAAAGTTGGCTGACACAACTAAAACAAATGAGCTATTGGTTAACACTTGAACCCTGAAGCAGTCATTCGTAAAAAGATAAAGCTACTTATTTAAGGTACATTTATTTTGTTACTCTTCAACCAAGTTGTCGTAGGGCAGTGCAAACAAACAAGTCCAGTTGAATTCTTCCAAAAACCAGGCCCTTCTACTAAATGTATATCCTAATAAAAAAGAAACATAAAGCAGAACATTTAGTACAGTGCATTTTGACGTTGGGGTTTGTGGATTAAATGTTGCTCATACACATCCACTTCCTATTTTGTGTTTTCTCTTTCCTCAATGTGCATTGGTTAATTATTGCATTAGTTAATTGGTTATTGCACTGGCTAATTAATACATAGGTTAATTAACCTGCTCTCTCTCTCGCTCCCTCCTTTTCCTTCTCTATCAGTTGGGTAACCCCTTTATTCAGTATTGGAAATAAGCGGAGGCTAGAGGAAGATGACATGTACCAAGTGCTTCCTGATGATGCTTCTCAGGGCCTGGGAGAGGAACTACAGAGGTATGACATGCTGTGACCCAGCTCTATTTTTCTCCCTAGGGCCTAGCCCTACCCCCTGGGCCTATCCCCATCCCCTAACCTAGCCCCTAGCCTAGCCCTATCCCCTAGCCTTATCCCCCAGCCCTATCCCCTGATCCTCTAGCCTAGTCCTATCCCCTAGCCTAGCCCTATCCCCTATCCCCATCTCCTAGACCTATCCCCTAGCCTTATCATCTAGCCTATCCCTATCCCCTAGCCTAGCCCTATCCCCAAACCTAGCCCTATCCCCTATCCCCATCTCCTAGACCTATCCCCTAGCCTTATCATCTAGCCTATCCCTATCCCCTAGCCTAACCCTATCCCATAGCCTAGCCCTATCCCCTAGGCCTATACTTTAGCCATATCCCCTAGCCTAGCCCTGTCCCCTAGCCTTATCCTTTAGCCTTTTCCTTTAGCCTAGTCCTTTCCCTCGAGCCTATCCCTATCCCCTAGCCTAGCCCTTTCCCTCTAGCCTATCCCTATCTCCTAGCCTAGCCCTTTCCCTCTAGCCTATCCCTATCTCCTAGCCTAGCCCTTTCCCTCTTCATTGTTTACATCCCTTATCGTATTGTTGGTCTTTTTTTGTTTTGTTTTCTGAGCTTTGATTGATGACTTTCCCTGGCTCCATTTGGAGTTTCATGCTAAACCACTGAACTTAGCACCATTGTGTATTTAGGCTCCAAATAGCCCCAGGTAGAAATGACAAAAATATGAATGGCCTGTGTTCTGTTTTCCAATCATAGTCTAACAATGTGCTAATCTTTACAGACATTGGGATAAGGAGGTTCGGAAGGCTGCCAAGGAACTGAGGATGCCTAAACTCACCAAAGCCATCGTGAAGTGCTATGGGAAACCCTACGCAGTGCTGGGGATCTTTAGTTTCACTGTAGTATGTAGAAATATACGTTTGTCTGTTTTTTAAAATAACATTTGATCTATGTACCTACAGTACATGGTGAGTGGGTTATCTATCCATATATTTCAGCTTTTACGGTGTAAATAAGTGGATTTGAGTTCAGGTTGAAATCGCCCTACCTCTCTTGTTCCCCCAATAGGAGGTGATTAAGGTGATCCAGCCAGTCTTTTTGGGAAAGCTGATCCAATACTTTGAGAAGTACGATCCAAATAACATGGATGAACTCTATGAGGCCTTTGGCTACGCTGCTGGTGTCTCTCTGTCCACCGTAGCACTGACCGTCCTCCAAAGTCTCTACTTCTACCACGTCCTGAGGACCGGCATGAAGATACGAGTGGCCATGTGTCACATGATCTACAAGAAGGTCATTCTACGCTACGTACTTGCATACAGCATTATACAAATTCAAATCTTTAAGAACAATTTACTAGTAAATGTAATTCCCCCATAGGCCCTGTGTCTCAGCAGCACAGCGATGGGAAAAACAACCACAGGCCAAATAGTGAACCTGCTATCCAACGATGTCAACAAGTTTGATGAGGTAAAAGCAAGACGTGCATGAAGACATGCGGTTACTTTGGATGAAATGGTTGAGCACATCATCACCCTTCATTCCATAGGTTTCTGAAGAGTATGGCTTTAGCTTATATAACAATTGACCATTCGTCAAATGTACAGGAATGGAATGCACCAATATTTGAGCCGTCTTGTCATCCTGTCCTGGCAAATAAAGTACATAAGTTAAATCCACAGAGAGAACAAAGTCATGGATGAATGGAAAATGCAGATGGTTGCTTAGCACAAATGTTTACAATTGTCTGATGCTAAACTCAAACCAGACTGAAAGAATATAAATGTATATAACATGGGGAGCCCATGCAGCTTCTTCAGTGGTATGATGACAAGCGTGGCCTGTTGGCCGCTGTATTAGGTCATGAATCCAGCTCGAAGGATCATTATCATCTTTGTTATGTTAAATGCAACTACTAAGAAACATTATGTAACAGCTAAATTAACCGAGGATCACTGGTCTTCGCAGGTGACCACCAATCTGCACTACCTCTGGATAGCACCTCTGCAGGCTGTGGTGGTTATCATACTCCTGTGGTATGAGATTGGCCCGTCGTGCCTGGCAGGCGTGGCTGTCCTTTTGTTCCTCATGCCACTACAGACCATGTTTGGAAAGCTCTTCGGCTCCCTCAGGTGAATTACATAACTTACATGACATGACTTGAATTTACAGTCAGAGTGGGATCTTCTTAGTAGAAGTTGACTATGTCCTTATCTGTAGGTGGCAACATGTTTCAGTGAGTGGTTCCTATGCTTCAGTGATTGTCATAGAGCTACCTTAGGTCAACCTATATGTTAATGATGTCCATTTTTTAAACTCCTTTTCAGTTTTGACTGTAATGATTACCTCTTGGAACACTTCAAGCACATGAAGAAAAGTTAGCTTCACATGTTGGCTGGCATATTGACTGGAAAACTGAATCGTGAACACTTGCTTGGGAAGTTGTTCACATGATCAACGACACAAGTGCTGGAAGTAATAGTTTTGATTAGGCGTTATGAAACCCTAAAGCAATGCTGACTTCTCTGATTCTACTAAAGAGTTATCTTAATTAAATGCAATTGAAACATTGCCGTCGGTTCGTTAAACTCGGGAAACGTCAGAAAGTGTTTTATTCACAAGGAGGAGATATGACTGAACTGACTGAACTCCTTTTCTTGCAGGAGTAAAACCGCTGTCCTCACTGACAGTAGAATACGCACCATGAATGAAGTGGTGTCTGGAATCAGGATCATCAAAATGTATGCCTGGGAAAAGCCCTTCTCAGCACTCGTCAATGAAGTCCGAAGGTAAAAACTACAGTAGTAACAAATGGTATATGTTTATTTCTATTAGCTAGATACACAAATGGAATGATAAACCAAGGTCCCTCAGCTAGATGGGATTGATCCTTTTCTTGTACAGTCCATTTTGTCTTGATGGTGGTGCTGTGGAGCCATGGTGCTTGAACCCCGCCATAGCTGTTTGCAGCTATATTTTTACATGGATTTCCTAATCTTGGGAGTTGACAGGCTTGAAGAGGTGGGTATAATTTGTGGAACGTTCCAACAGGAATCTCTTCCAAAAAACGTAAAGTAAAAGGTTGCCAACCAACAATGCATACAAAGTAGCAACGCATACAAACCAAGCTAACTAGCTGCCGAATAGGCAGCAACTCACCACGTAGCTTATTCTTAATGTTTGTCCATAGGCAACCAGAGTGAGGACAGACATTTTTCGGAATAAACGTGATGAGTGAAAAACGCAATGAAATAGACCACTCACTACCCGGTACCTTATTCTTCTGCTATACAACTTTGTATGCGTTGTTTTTTGCCAACCTTGTTATTTATGAAGTTTTTGGAATAGATTCCTGTTGGAACGTTCCACAAATTATACCCACCCGGCTTGAAGTCATAAACAGCTTGAAACACAGCGAAGAGTTGCTGGCAAAACGCGCGAAAGTGCTGTCTGAATGAATGCTTACGATCCTGCTGGTGCCTACCATCGCTCAGTCAGACTGCTCTATCAAATCATAGACTTAATTATAACATAATAAACACACAGAAATACGAGCCTTTGGTCATTAATATGGTCGAATCCGGAAACTATCATCTCATCTCGTGGAGTGCAATGTAAGGCAGTTGGTTAGAGCGTTGGACTAGTAACCAAGGTTGCAAAAACGAATCCCCGAATCCCCCCTGAACAAGGCAGTTAACCCTCGTTCCTAGGCCGTCATTGAAAATAAGAATGTGTTCTTAATCTGACTTGCCTAGTTAAATAAAGGTGTAAAAAAATAAAATAAACGGCAAATCGGTGTCCAAAAATACCGATTACCGATTGTTATGAAAACTCGAAATCGGCCCTAATTAATCGGCAATTCCGATTAATCGGTCGACCTCTAGTTCAGATGCTTCAGACATTTTTGTGAGAAGTGCCTTTTACCGCAGATGCGGAAGTCCGTCATAGGCAGATTGAGACACATCCAATGATATCTCTTGCTTAAATTGACCGATTTTTCTGGGTATTTTTGTGCTGATTAGATTCAGCGTGGGTGCAGACATCGACCTTGGGGGTTTTAAAGGGCATTTCAATCGGGAAAGGGGGATACCTAGTCAGTTGTCTGAAATGTGTCTTCCGCATTTAACCCAACCCCTTTGAATCAGAGGGGTGCGGGGGGCTGCCTTAATCGACATCCATGTCTTCAGCGCCCAGGGAACAGTGGGTTAACTGCCTTGCTCAGGGGCAGAACGACAGATTTTTACCTTGTCAGCTCGGGGATTCGATCCAGCAACCTTCGGTTACTGGCCCAATGCTCTAACCACTAGGCTACCTGCAATCGAGTACAGGCTTAACATGACAACAGAGACAGAATATAATAAGGAATTTTATTGAATAGTTTGCGGCCGGTAATTATGCTGTATTGGAAAGTATCATATGGAATGTTTCTGGATGAAATGAGACATCTGCGTGTATGTCTACCCAGCCACACATTCCATAAGCGATATGCATGATTAACATGAAACGCTAACCGAGCATTGAACCCAACAGTGCATGCCATATACAGTGGCAAGAAAAAGTATGTGAACCCTTTGGAATTACTTGGATTTCTGCATAAATTAGTATAAACTTTGATCTGATCTTCATCTTAGTCACAACAATAGACAAACACAGTGTGCATAAACTAATAACACACAAATTATTGTATTTTTGTTGTCTATATTGAATACATCATTTAAATATTCATAGTGTAGGTTGGGAAAGGTATGTGAACCCCTAGGCTAATGAATTTTCCAAAAGCTAATTGGAGTCAGGAGTCCGCTAACCTGGAGTCCAATCAATGAGAAGAGATTAGAGATGTTGGTTAGAGCTGCCCAGCCCAATAAAAAAACACTCACAAAATTTGAGTTTGCTATTCACGAGAAGCATTGCCTGATGTGAACCATGCCTCGAACAAAAGAGATCACAGAAGACCTAAGATTAAGAATGGTTGACTTGCATAAAGCTGGAAAGGGTTGCAAAAGTATCTCTAAAAGCCTTGATGTTCATCAGTCCATGGTAAGACAAATTGTCTATAAATGGAGAAAGTTCAGCAGTGTTGCTACTCTCCCTAGGAGTGGCCTCCCTGCAAAGATGACTGCAAGAGCATAGTGCAGAATATTAGAGTGTCAGCTAAAGGCTTACAGAAATCTCTGGAACATGCTAACATCTCTGTTGACGATTCTACGATACGTAAAACACGTAAAACACAATGGTGTTCATGGGAGGACACCACGGAAGACGCCACTGCTATCTAAAAAAACCCATTGCTGCACGTCTGAACATAGCAAAAGAGCACCTGGATGTTCCACAGCGCTTCTGGCTAAATATTCTGTGGATAGATTAAACTAAAGTTGAGTTGTTTGGAAGGAACACACAAAACTGTGTGGAGAAAAAAAGGCACAGCACACCAAAACCTCATCCCAACTGTAAAGTATGGCGGAGGGAGCATCATGGTTTGGGGCTGCTTTGCTGCCTCAGGGCCTGGACAGCTTGCTATCATCGACGGAAAAATGAATTCCCAAGTTTATCAAGACATTTTGCAGGAGAATGTAAGGCTATCTGTCCGCCAATTGAAGCTCAACAGAAGTTGGGTGATGCAAAAGCACAACGAACCAAAACACAGAAGTAAATCAACAACAAAATGGCTTCAACAGAAGAAAATTCGCCTTCTGGAGTGGCCCAGTCAGAGTCCTGACCTCAACCCGATTTAAAATACTGTGGCATGACCTCGAGAGTGGTTCACACCAGACATCCTAAGAATATTGCTAATCTGAATCAGTTTTGTAATGATGAATGGCCTAAAATTCCTCCTGACCTTTGTGCAGGTTTGATCCATAACTACAGAAAACATTTGGAATGAGTTTATTGCTGCCAAAGGAGGGTTAACCAGTTATTAAATCCAAGGGTTCACATACTTTTCCCACCCTACACTGTGAATGTTTACATGGTGTGTTCAATAAAGACATGAAAATGTATAATTGTTTGTGTGTTATTAGTTTAAGCAGACTGTGTTTGTCTATTGTTGTGACTTAGGTGAAGATCAGATCAAATTTTATGACCATTTTATGCAGAAATCCAGGTAATTCCAAAGGGTTCACATACTTTTTCTTGCCACTGTATGTATGATTGACATGAAACGCTAACTGAACGTTGAGCCCAACAGTGCACACCGCAATGCTGGAAGATATGGGCACCTGCCCGAGTCCTGGCCAAATGCTGACCTGCTGAGTGCCTCGCATTTTTATGCAAATTTATTCCGAAGAAATGTTACGTATGATGGTACGTAGAACCCAACGACACTGTAATGCGATTTGTCTAATATGAGATGTTTGCTGTCATGCACCCAGATGTACATGTCGTAAACGAGCGATGGGGATGCATGTCAAACGGTGTCTGACCCAAAAGCCGGGTGTAATATGAATGACCGCCACATTCCTGCGTGCCATTGGAAACTCGCCAACTAAATTAGCTATTGATAGCTATGGTAAGGAGCCATTGCTGAGAAGTCAAATAGATTGGGCCTAACAAGTGAGGTCTAGCAGAGCATAGCCAGGGACCTAGTTGCTGGAGAGTGATGGTGGAATTAAACCCAATGTATCGAGGTGGTTACTGCTCCAGTTCTTAAAGACCAATGTAGCGTAGAGGGGAAAGATGGCACCTTTTTATATTACTTAAGAAAGGAGAGGGATGAATAGAGAATGGTTGAGCATGAATAAACATAAACATAAAGCAAGAAAAAGGATCATTGTAAGTGCGCGCTTTCATGATAGTACTACAGGAAGCCAATTTAGAATGCTTAGGAGTGGGGCTAGTGATTTAAGTTGAAAAGACCAGAAACCCCTAAAAATGAGTGATAGAAGGAACGGCGTGTTATATAGCGTTCCATACGTTGAGCCACTACCAACAGCATAGATGCACCATTTTCCCTGTAAAGGATAGCTAAATTGCTTGTTGTTTAGCAAATGGTGTTGATATTGCCTGCCTTGACAGCAGAGGGGGCACTTGATAATTGTAATGGCCGTTACTGCAGCACCTTAGTTCTGAGTCCACTCCTATCCAAATCATATAGCTGTGAACAGCACGACAGCAATCAGCCTGTGTAGACCAGTGTACGGCTCCCGGCCGGCCGGGCATGACCATGAATGACGTGCCGGTGTTATGGCGTTCCATACATTCTAATAGACTTAATAGAGAGGAGAGAGCAATAGCGAGGGAAGAGGAAACAGCACAACATGTTAAGGGGAAAGAGTAGACCCGTGGTCTACACACCTGAAACCATACATAATGCCTACACTGCACAAGATCAACATGACATGATCAAATTGGCATAGCCCTATGATGAGTGAACAAGATTGCCACCAGTAATTATGTCATTGAATGTCTATCCTGTACTTATGACAATAACATTTGATTGTATTGATTTGTGCAGGCATGATATCCGCTGCAAAGAAGACTACGCCATAATGACTATGCATTGCGTGCAGAACTTAAGAATGAAGTAACAATGAGTAACGATGAATATCGTCAGATAATAGGCTAGCATGGATTATACTTGCGAGCCACTACCAGCAGCATATAGCCAATGCGACCTTGTCCCTGCGGAGGATATATCTCTGTGTACTTCCTGAAAAATATAGTTTGACACAAGACAAGATATTAGGCACGTTCATATTGCACCATAGCACTGGGCTAAGGGAGATTTTAGTCAACGTGCATTTACAATGATCCGTCCAGATCTGATTGCCAAAGTTATAGCTGCGGGAACTAGGGGGTGCTGAGGGTGCTGCAGCACCCCATAATAAATCACAACGAAAACATAGTTTTATATAAAAACTAAATCCACCAAATGAGTGCACCAGGCCTCTATTATATATATATATTGGATGGCTAGATGTGGCAGCATGATGGGAGAATCAAAATGCCGCCAGGGACATGCGATGAGAAACAAAAGTAGGCTACAGTGATATTTCAGTGACAGCGTCAGCTGGGCAAGTAGCCTGTAGCTATCCCTTGCAAATTGAAATACAGTGGATAATGGTGATCCGTCCGAGTATTCGGGGTCCACCCCTTGCATCGATTTCCACAAATAATTCCACTTGTTGAATAGCCTACAGTTACCGGCTCAGAAACCAGGAATTCAAAAATATGCCATGGATAGTGAAATGATTTGATTGAAATCAACAATTCCCACACAGAAATACCCTCTGAAGCGCAGGCTGAAGCCTGAGGAAGCCTACACGATTGCCATTAAGGCAAAGCATGATGGTGTAAATTACAGAGACGATGTGGATGAGTTGTCGAAGACTGTTGCTGCAAATCTAATACAACACGTTACTGAGTACCACTCTCTGTATTTTCAAGCTGCATCATGTTATGGTCATGCTTCTAATCATTAAGGACTGGGAAGTTTTTCAGGATAAAAAAGAAATAGAATGGAGCTAAGCACGAGCAAAATCCTAGAGGAAAACCTTGTTCAGTCTGCTTTCCACCAGACACTGGGAGATGAATTACCTTTCAGCAAAACAGTAACCTAAAACACCAAAGGCCAAATCTACACTGGAGTTGCTTACCAAGAAGACAGTGACCGAGCTACCGTTTGGAATTAAATCTACCTAAAAATGGTTGTCTTGCAGTGATAAACAACAAATTTGAAAGAACTTGCATTTTTTTTGTAAGAATAATGGGAAAAGCTGCAAAATCCAGGTGTGGAATGTTCTTAGAGACTTACTCAGAAAGACTCACAGCTGTAATCACTGCCAAAGGTGCTTCTACAAAGTATTTACTTATGTAAATTAGATATTTCTGTATTTGATTTTCAATAAATTAGCAAAAAATTCTAAAAACATGTTTTCACTTTGTCATTATGGGCTATTGGCTATATTATGGGTGAGAAATAAAATCAATGTCATCCATTTTGTATTCAGGCTGTAACGCAGCAAAATGTGGAGTCAAGTCAAGTGGTATGAATACTTTCTGAAGGCACATGCGTGTCTGCATGTGTGGTTTATAGTATTTGGCTGAGGGCCAGGCACCCCTAGCAGGGCCTCACAGAGGGAGCAAAGCCACATTAACTTCACCAGCTGCCAGCAAACAGCTTTCAGTTACATCACAGGTTTGGTTCCCTGATCCCTCTCACCATGACCAGCCAACACTATCCAGCCATGAGACCTGGCTGTAGTCTTCTTTCTGCTATTCTTTGTTCTTTAACATGAGGAGAAGTTGCATGTTTTTGTCTCTGAATGTTATTAAATGTTACATTCTATGGTAGCTTTTAGTGGAATGTCTGGGGCGTTTGTGGAATTCCCATTCCCAAAACATTCTACCTCCCATATTCCTGGCTGCAGCAAAGTGCACAAAAGTTGTAATAGTCATTCTGCAGTTCTTCTTCCATTTTTCTTTATCTGTGAAAAACCTTTGTTAAAATCAATTGATGCATCCGTGCGTCAGTCTAATGAACATTAAAAAAATCCCCATCAAAATCTACCAGTTTAACCTATAGATAACTGTTTTTTTGCACGGGGAAATGGACAAACACGATTTGAAAAAATGAACAGCAATTTTAAAGGAAACGGTTGACTTTGTCTTTTAGCTAGTTAGGTCGTTTTGCGGAAGGGCCTATTTCACCCTTCTGCGGTGGAAAGTGGCAGAGGTACAGCGCTGTTTGTCAGACCATTAGACATCCCGAAAATCTGTCTTCTCATAAAAATGAGTGAGAGCTCGAATAATACAGAGAGGCAATGGGGTTTATATAGAAACACAAAACTGCTTAGTCATGGTTGGTTCCACCCCTCCCTGGCGGATCAGGACATCATGGGCTACCTTGTTCTCTTATTGTGGCCAGGTGTATCGGGTCATAGTGGACAGACAAGTGATAAAGGCAGTTCCGTTTACTCCCTTCTCTAACAAGCTAGCCTCCATTCTCTTCTATCTCCCCACAGGATGAGCTGAAGAACTGTGGTCACTTCTCTGCTCTTTGTCTTATGTGCTGTGACAAGGTTACTCAGAAGCAAAGAGAAATTGAAACAATACAGGTCTATCTGTTCCTCAAGTTTCTCTATCCCATGTCCTTGACTACACGCTTAGACCAGCTGCAGGGAGTGAACGTAGAAGAGATGAACCATCACTTCTCAGAAGCACAGCATTGGCACTAAAGAAAATGTCTTTACTATTGTTAAGCATATTAATTATTAACTATTATTTTTAAACAAAAAAGGTAAATACGTGATTTTTCTCTCACATGCTATCGTCACTTATGACCGAAAATAACTTCTGGACATCAGAACAGCAATTACTCACCTCGAACTGGACGAAAATGTTTTCTTTAACGAGTCCGACGCGAAGGATATACTGCTTTCTCAGGAATGGGCCCAAATCCCCATAATTTGCATGAAGAAAAGACGTTGGAAAAGGGAGGCAGAGGTCGGGCTGCCTTCTGAGAATTCGTAGGCGAGTGAGCAAACCCCCTCCACCATCAGTCCTGTTAGCCAACGTGCAATCATTGGATAACAAAATGATTGAGCTCCGATCAAGGATATCCTACCAACAGGACATTAAAAACTGTAATATCTTATGTTTCACGAGTCGTGGCTGAACGACAACATGGATAACATACAGCTGGCGGGGTTTTCAGTCCATCGGCAAGATGGAACAGCTGCCTCCGGTAAGACAAGGGGTGGCGGTCTGTGCCTATTTGTAAATAACAGCTGGTGCACAAAATCTAATATTAAGGAAGTCTCTAGGTTTTGCTCGCCTGAGGTAGAGTATCTCATAATAAGCTGTAGACCACACTATTTACCAAAAGAGTTTTAATCTATATATTTTTTTGTAGCTGTCTATTTACTACCACAAACCGATGCTGGCACTAAGACGGCACTCAACAAGCTGTATAGGGCCATAAGCAAACAGGAAAATGCTCATCCAGAGGCGGCACTCCTAGTGGCCGGGGACTTTAATGCAGGGAAACTTAAATCCGTTTTACCTAATTTCTACCAGAATGTTAAATGTGCAACCAGAGGAAAAGAAACTCTAGACCACCTTTACTCCACACACAGAGACATGTACAAAGCTCTCCCTCGCCCTCCATTTGGCAAATCTGACCATAACTCTATCCTCCTGAGATTCCTGCTTACAAGCAAAAACTAAAGCAGGAAGTACCAGTGATTCGCTCAATAAGGAAATGGTCAGAGGATGCAGATGCTAAGCTGCAGGACTGTTTTGATAGCACAGACTGGAATATGTTGCTGGATTCTTCCGATGGCATTGAGGAGTACACCACATCAGTGACTTGTTTCATCAATAAGTGCATAGATGACGTCGTCCCACAGTGACCGTACGTACATACCCCAACCAGAAGCTATGGATTACAGGCAACATCCGTACTGAGCTAAAGGCTAGAGCTGCCGCTTTCAAGGACCGGGACTCTAACCCAGAAGCTTATAAGAAATCCCGCTATGCCCTCAGACGAACCATCAAACAGGCAAAGCGTCAATACAGGACTAAGATTGAATCGTACTACACTGGCACCGATGCTCGTCGGATGTGGCTGGGCTTACAGACTGTTACGGACTACAAAGGGAAGCACAGCCGCGAGCTGCCCAGTGACACGAGTCTACCAGATGAGCTAAATAACTTCTATGCTCGTTTCGAGGCACACAACACTGAAGCATGCATGAGAGCATCAGCTGTTCCGGACAACTGTGTGATCACGCTCTCCGTAGCCGATGTGAGTAAGACCTTTAAAAAGGTCAACATTCACAAGGCCGCAGGGCCAGACGGATTACCAGGACGTGTACTCCGAGCATGCACTGACCAATTGGCAGGTGTCTTCACTGACATTTTCAACCTGTCCCTGGCAGAGTCTGTAATACCTACATGTTTCAAGCAGACAACCATAGTCCCTGTGCCCAAGAACACAAAGGCTACCTGCCTAAATGACTATTGCCCCGTAGCACTCACATCTGTAGCCATGAAGTGCTTTGAAAGGCTGGTCATGGCTCACATCAACACCATTATCCCAGAAACCCTAGACCCACTCCAATTTGCATACCTCCCCAACATATCCACAGATGATGCAATCTCTATTACACTCCACACTGCCCTTTCCCACCTGGACAAAAGGAACACCTACTTGAGAAAGATATTCATTGACTACAGCTCTGCGTTCAACACCATAGTGCCCTCAAAGCTCATCACTAAGCTAAGGACCCTGGGACTAAATACCTCCCTCTGCAACTGGATCCTGGACTTCCTGGCGGCCGCCTCCAGGTGGCAAGGGTAGGTAACAACACATCTGCCACGCTGATCCTCAACAAAGGGGCCCCTCAGGGGTGCGTGCTCAGTCCCCTCCTGTACTCACTGTTCACGCACGACTGCATGACGACTCCAACACCATCATTAAGTTTGTAGACGACACAACAGTGGTAGGCCTGATCACCGACAACGACGAGACAGCCTATAGGGAGGAGGTCAGAGACCTGGCCGGGTGGTGCCAGAATAACAACCTATCCCTCAACGTAACCAAGACGAAGGAGATGATTGTGGACTACAGGAAAAAGAGGACCCAGTATGCCCCCATTCTCATCGACAGGGCTGTAGTGGAGCAGTTTGAGAGCTTCAAGTTCCTTGGTGTCCACATCACCAACAAACTAGAATGGTCCAAACACACCAAGACAGTCGTGAAGAGGGCACAACAAAGCCTATTCCCCCTCAGGAACCGAATTTTTTTTGGCATGGGTCCTCAGATCCTCAAAAGGTTCTACAGCAGCTGCAACATCGAGAGCATCCTGACTGGTTGCATCACTGCCTGGTACGGCAATTGCTCGGCCTCCGACCGCAAGACACTACAGAGGGTAGTGCGTACGGCTCAGTACATCACTGGGGCTAAGCTGCCTTCCATCCAGGACCTCTACACCAGGCGGTGTCAGAGAAAGGCCCTAAAAATTGTCAAAGACCCCAGCCACCCCAGTCATAGACTGTTCTCTCTACTACCACATGGCAAGCGGTATCGGAGTGCTAAGTCTAGGACAAAAAGACTTCTCAACAGTTTTTACTGCCAAGCCATAAGACTCCTGAACAGGTAATCAAATGGCTGCCTGGACTATTTGCATTGTGTGCCCCCCCCCCCCCCCCCAACCCCTCTTTTACGCTGCTGCTACTCTCTGTTTATCATATATGCACAGTCACTTTAACTATACATTCATGTACATATGTACATACTACCTCAATTGGCCCGACCAGCCAGTGCTCCCGCACATTGGCTAACTGGGCTATCTGCATTGTGTCCCGCCACCCACCACCCGCCAACCCCTCTTTACGCTACTGCTACTCTCTGTTCATCATATATGCATAGTCACTTTAACCATATCTACATGTACATACTACCTCAATCAGCCTGACTAAGCGGTATCTGTATGTAGCCTTGCTACTTTTGTTGCCTCGCTACTGTATATAGCCTCGCTACTGTTTTCATAGTTTTTTTACTGTTGTTTTATTTCTTTACTTACCTATTGTTCACCTAATACCTTTTTTGCACTATTGGTTAGAGCCTGTAAGTAAGCATTTCACTGTAAGGTCTACACCTGTTGTATTCGGCGCACGTGACAAATAAACTTTGATTTGATTTGAAACCACTACTAAAGGACAGCAATAAGAAGAAGAGACATGCTTGTGCCAAGAAACACGATCAATGGACATTTAGACCGGTGGAAATTTGTCCTTTGGTCTGGAGTCCAAATTGGAGATTTTTGGTTCCAACCGTTCCAACTGTCTTAAAGAAAGACTCCACTCTAAAAGTATTTTCATTTTAAGTGAAAGTGTACTGTTAGCTAGCTAGCTAACGTTAGCTAGCTGGCTCACTAAGTAACGTAACATCATGCGTTGGGATTCATTGTTTACCTAGCTAGCTATCTAGCTACATTTCTTAACAAAAGACTCTCGTCTTAGTGTGCCAGAGCGCAGAATAACTGATGCATTTTTGAACGCTCAACACCTGTTGAATATGTCCAGTGTCAGTAAACGATTGTTGCCAGCAGCACGGTTACAGTCACCAACGCTCTAGATAACATGAAAAAAGCCTAACCAGCTCTGCTAGAGCAAGTCAAATGGTCAGAGTGGGGTGTTCTCTCATTATGTGTCTGGAAGTAGCTAGCCAATGTTAGCCAGTTAACTTGGGTGGTTGACTGTAGTTGTGAGGTCAGAGCTTTTGGAACAATCCTACTTATTGGCCAGAGCGTCCAGTGTGCGCTCTGAACGCGAAACCACAGAGTGATAGGGCGAGTAATATTCAGTGAGCTGTTCTCTTTCTCTTAGATGTCTGGAAGTAGCTGGCAAGTTAGTACAGAACGGTTGGATCAACCTTTAAAGAGATGGGTGGGGCTAAGGCTTAAGAGGGTGTGAACAATGCTGAATGGGTGTAGACAAAGAAGGGCTCTCCAATAGTAGTACCAAAACATTGAAAGACGATTCCATATGTTAACTTAGTAGAACCTCCCCCAACGACTTAGACTTTTATAGGTTAAAGGAAAGATTTATAATGACCATTGAATTTAACAGGTGTAACAGAATGTTTTGTTTTATTGCGTTATTATTGAAAGACTTCACTTTCATTCTTCCCTCAGGAAAGAGATCTCCAAGATCATGTCTAGCTCCTTCCTGCGAGGCCTAAACATGGCCTCCTTCTTTGCGGCCAGTAAGATCATCGTCTTCATCACCTTCGCCGTCTATGTCCTCCTGGGGAACACCATCTCAGCCAGCCGGGTGTTTGTGGCAGTGTCTCTATATGGTGCCATCAAGATCACAGTGACCCTCTTCTTCCCACTGGCCATCGAGAAGGTGTTCGAGACCATCATCAGTATCCGCAGGATCAAGGTACTCTATAGATCATCTGGCACAAAATGGCTGCTGTGCCTCACCTAGGTGCAATGAGTTATTGTAGTTTAGTAAGGTTTGTTTGGCTGAATCATCTCTCTGTTGACCCACAGAATTTCCTTCTGTTGGATGAGATTGAGAGACCCAACATGAGATTCACCTTGGAGGAAAAGAAAGACGCCTCTGTTGAGATCAAGGACTTAATTTGCTACTGGGACAAGGTGAATATTCTGGCAGGGTCAAATGTTTAATGTCCACATGTTTTATAAAAAATGTATTATTACTTTTTTTTGTATTTTACCCACTTTCTCCTCAATTTCGATCTCGCCTCATCGCTGCAACCCCCCCAACGGGCTCGGGAGGTTAAGATCGAGTCGTGCGTCCTCTGAAACATGACCCGCCTAACCGCACTTCTTAACATCCGCCCACTTAACCCGGAAGCCAGCCACACCAATGTGTCAGAGGAAACACCATTCAACTGATGACCAAGGTCAGCCTGCAGGCACCCGGGTCCGCCACAAGGAGATACTAGAGTGCAATGAGCCAAGTAAAGCCCCCCCCGGCCTAATCCTCCCCTAAACCGGACAACGCTGGGTTAATTGTGCGCCGCCCTATGGGACTCCCGATCACGGCCGGTTGTGATACAGCACGGGATCAAACCCGGGTCTGTAGTGACGCCTCTAGCACTGTGATGCAGTGCCTTAGACCACTGCGCCACTCGGGAGGCCCAAATGTCCACATTTTGATATACAGTGCCTTCGGAAAGTATTCAGACCCCTTCACTTTTTTTCACATTTTGTTACGTTACAGCCTTATTCTAAAATTGATTTTTTTTCAAAATCCTCAGCAATCTACCCACAATACCCCATAATGTCAAAGTGAAAACAGGTTTTTAGAAATGTTTGCAAATGTATAAAAAAAATTAAACAGGAAAAACCTTATTTACATAAGTATTCAGACCCTATGACTCGAAATTGAGCTCAGGTCCATCCTGTTGCCATTGATTATCCTTGAGATGTTTCTACAACTTGATTGGTTCAATTGATTGGGCATGATTTGGAAAGGCACACACCTGTCTATGTAAGGTCCCACAGTTGACAGTGCATGTCAGAGTAAAAACCAAGCCATGAGGTTGAAGGAATTGTGCGTTGAGCGCCAAGACAAGATTGTGTCGAGGCACAGATCTGGGAAAGTGTACCAGAAAATGTCTGCAGCATTGAAGGTCCCCAAGAATACAGTGGCCTCCATCCTTCTTAAATGGAAGAAGTTTGGAACAACCAAGACTCTTAGTAGAGCTGGCCACCCGGCCAAACTGAGCAATAGGGGGAGAAGGGCCTTGGTCAGGGAGCTGATCAAGAACCCGATGGTCACTCTGACAGAGCTTTAGAGTTCCTCTGTGGAGATCGGAGGACCTTCCAGAAGGACAACCATCTCTGCAGCACTCCACCATCCAGGCCGTTATGGTTGAGTAGCCAGACGGAAGCCACTCCTCAGTAAAAGGCACATAACAACCCGCTTGGAATTTGCCAAAAGGCACCTAAGACTCAACAAAATTCTCTGGTCTGATGAAACCAAGATTGAACACTGCCAAAGGTGCTTCAACAAAGTATTGAGTAAGGGTCTGAATACTTATGTAAATGTAATATCAGTTTTTAATTTTTGGGGGAAATTAGCAAACATTTCCAAAAAACTGTTTTTGCTTTGTCATTAAAGGGTATTATGTGTAGATTGATGAGGGAAAAAAATAATTTAAACAATTTTAGAACAAAGCTGAAAACTGTTATGTTCGAATTCTCAGAGTAAAAACTCTACGGACAGTATGAAAGCTCAAACCAAGTTTATTCTTCCCCACGGGTCAATACAGCTGCATTAGACAAAGACACATTTACACAAGCACTGATATTTAACCCGTTCTCCTATGCAGAATCTCCTCCTACACATCTGAACAAACATTGCATCTTTATTGCTAGGCAGGAAACTAAGTGATACGGGCCATAAACTGGCACCCCTCAGGTCTCTATTACAACTAATAACATTTAAAGTTCAGAAATCCAAACCTATCAAAACTAACAAAATGTGAGGAAAAGTCAAGGGTTCTGAATACTTTCCGAAGGCACTGTACAAAACAAGAAGACGCCTGTCCTGTCATGTATTGCTATGAAATGTCCCTCCCTTCTATCTCCACAGTGTCTGGATGCCCCGTCTCTCCAGAACCTGTCACTCACAGTGAAATCGGAGCAACTCGTTGTTGTCATTGGACCTGTGGGGGCTGGAAAGGTCAGAGGTCATGTGTAGTTAGGTCTGTTACGGTGACCATATTAAGGCCACTCCGGCAGTCACGAGTCATGAAGGCAGTCAATGTTCACGTTACCATTTAGTCACAGGAACTAGGCTTCTCCAAGATCTGATGGTCATTAGTAGCCTACCAAACTTACTAACTGCCTGGTACTCAGCACTCTATTGTCCCTCTAATCACTCTGACATCAATGCAAATGTATCGAAAATCTTATCAAACACTTCATGAGAGACCATGAGCTCAACATTTCTATAGGCTATGCAATTGCGTCTGAAAACAGAGTGGTGGCCTCTGTTAAAAAGAGGAGGCTCCCATCAGCTTTCTATAGGCTAGGCCTACTGTATTTATTTCTCAACTTTCCTAATATTAAGCACATTGCTTCTCTTTACAACAGGAGTATAGGCTGGCTAGCCAACAAAATTAACCACAGGAAAAGTGTACTCCATTCGCTATTTAAGTGCATAGATTACATTAATTTGTTTCCCCTGCCCCTGTTTTGAGACATGTGCATGATAACGGTCTATTTTAAATCAAAACAAGTCATATCAGTTTGCAAACATTATAAAAATATATATACAGTACCAGTCAAAAGTTTGGACACACCTACTCATTCCAGGGTTTTTCTATATTTTACTATTTTCTACATTGTAGAATAATAGTGTAGACATCAAAACTATGAAATAACACATATGGAATCATGTAGTAACCAAAAAAAGTGTTAAACAAATCAAAATGTATTTTATATTTGAGATTCTTCAAAGTAGCCACCATTTGCCTTGATGACAGCTTTAGTATATATAAAGACAATATTAAATCAAGAATAGTCTGATGGGTGACAATATTAGCCTATCACTTATATATTATCACTTTTTCTAATCATAGTTGCACACCTTATGTAGCCTAGCCCATACAGTGAGGGAAAAAAGTATTTGATCCCCTGCTGATTTTGTACGTTTGCCCACTGACAAAAAAATTATCAGTCTATAATTTTAATGGTAGGTTTATTTGAACAGTGAGAGACAGAATAACATAAAAATCCAGAAAAACGCATGTCAAAAATGTTATAAATTGATTTGCATTTTAATGAGGGAAATAAGTATTTGACCCCCTCTCAATCAGAAAGATTTCTGGCTCCCAGGTGTCTTTTATACAGGTAACGAGCTGAGATTAGGAGCACACTCTTAAAGGGAGTGCTCCTAATCTCAGTTTGTTACCTGTACATTTACATTTAAGTCATTTAGCAGACGCTCTTATCCAGAGCGACTTACAAATCGGTGCATTCACCTTATGATGTCCAGTGGAACAACCACTTTACAATAGTGCATCTAAATCTTTTAAGGGGGGGGGGGGTTAGACGGATTACTTTATCCTATCCCAGGTATTCCTTAAAGAGGTGGGGTTTCAGGTGTCTCCTGAAGGTGGTGATTGACTCCGCTGTCCTGGCGTCGTGAGGGAGCTTGTTCCACCATTGGGGTGCCAGAGCAGCGAACAGTTTGGACTGGGCTGAGCGGGAACCGTGCTTCCTCAGAGGTAGGGGGGCCAGCAGGCCAGAGGTGGATGAACGCAGTGCCCTTGTTTGGGTGTAGGGCCTGATCAGAGCCTGAAGGTATGGAGGTGCCGTTCCCCTCACAGCTCCGTAGGCAAGCACCATGGTCTTGTAGCGGATGCGAGCTTCAACTGGAAGCCAGTGGAGCGAGCGGAGGAGCGGGGTGACGTGAGAGAACTTGGGAAGGTTGAACACCAGACGAGCTGCGGCGTTCTGGATGAATTGTAGGGGTTTAATGGCACAGGCAGGAAGCCCAGCCAACAGCGAGTTGCAGTAATCCAGACGGGAGATGACAAGTGCCTGGATTAGGACCTGCGTCGCTTCCTGTGTGAGGCAGGGTCGTACTCTGCGAATGTTGTAGAGCATGAACCTACAGGATCGGGTCACCGCCTTGATGTTAGTGGAGAACGACAGGGTGTTGTCCAGGATCACGCCAAGGTTCTTAGCACTCTGGGAGGAGGACACAAGGGAGTTGTCAACCGTGATGGCGAGATCATGGAACGGGCAGTTCTTCCCCGGGAGGAAGAGTAGCTCCGTCTTGCCGAGGTTCAGCTTGAGGTGGTGATCCGTCATCCACACTGATATGTCTGCCAGACATGCAGAGATGCGATTCGCCGCCTGGTTATCAGAAGGGGGAAAGGAGAAGATTAATTGTGTGTCGTCTGCATAGCAATGATAGGAGAGACCATGTGAGGATATGACAGAGCCAAGTGACTTGGTGTATAGCGAGAATAGGAGAGGGCCTAGAACAGAGCCCTGGGGGACACCAGTGGTGAGAGCGCATGGTGTGGAGACAGATTCTCGCCACGCCACCTGGTAGGAGCGACCTGTCAGGTAGGACGCAATCCAAGCGTGGGCCGCGCCGGAGATGCCCAACTCGGAGAGGGTGGAGAGGAGGATCTGATGGTTCACAGTATCAAAGGCAGCAGATAGGTCTAGAAGGATGAGAGCAGAGGAGAGAGAGTTAGCTTTAGCAGTGCGGAGAGCCTCCGTGACACAGAGAAGAGCAGTCTCAGTTGAATGCCCAGTCTTGAAACCTGACTGATTAGGATCAAGAAGGTCATTCTGAGAGAGATAGCAGGAGAGCTGGCCAAGGACGGCACGTTCAAGAGTTTTGGAGAGAAAAGAAAGAAGGGATACTGGTCTGTAGTTGTTGACATGGGAGGGATCGAGTGTAGGTTTTTTCAGAAGGGGTGCAACTCTCGCTCTCTTGAAGACGGAAGGGACGTAGCCAGCGGTCAAGGATGAGTTGATGAGCGAGGTGAGGTAGGAGAGAAGGTCTCCGGAAATGGTCTGGAGAAGAGAGGAGGGGATAGGGTCAAGTGGGCAGGTTGTTGGGCGGCCGGCCGTCACAAGACGTGAGATTTCATCTGGAGAGAGAGGGGAGAAAGAGGTCAAAGCACAGGGTAGGGCAGTGTGAGCAGGACCAGCGGTGTCGTTTGACTTAGCAAACGAGGATCGGATATCGTCAACCTTCTTTTCAAAATGGTTGACGAAGTCATCCGCAGAGAGGGAGGAGGGGGGGGAGGGGGAGGACGATTCAGGAGGGAGGATAAAAGACACCTGTCCACAGAATCAATCAATCAATCAGATTCCAAACTCTCCACCATGGCCAAGACCAAAGAGCTCTCCAAGGATGTCAGGGACAAGATTGTAGACCTACACAAGGCTGGAATGGGCTACAAGACCATTGCCAAGCAGCTTGGTGAGAAAGTGACAACAGTTGGTGCGATTATTCGCAAATGGAAGAAACACAAAAGAACTGTCAATCTCCCTCGGCCTGGGGCTCCATGCAAGATCTCACCTCGTGGAGTTGCAATGATAATGAGAACGGTGAGGAATCAGCCCAGAACTACACGGGAGGATCTTGTCAATGATCTCAAGGCAGCTGGGACCATAGTCACCAAGAAAACAATTGGTAACACACTACGCCATGAAGGACTGAAATCCTGCAGCGCCCGCAAGGTCCCCCTGCTCAAGAATACATATACATGCCCGTCTAAAGTGTTGTGGTCAGATGAGACCAAAATGGAGCTCTTTGGCATCAACTCAACTCGCCGTGTATGGAGGAGGAGGAATGCTGCCTATGACCAAGAACACCATCTCCACCGTCAAACATGGAGGTGGAAACATTATGCTTTGGAGGTGTTTTTCTGCTAAGGGGACTGGACAACTTCACCGCATCAAAGGGACGATGGACGGGGCCATGTACCGTCAAATCTTGGGTGAGAACCTCCTTCCCTCAGCCAGGGCATTGAAAATGGGTCGTGGATGGGTATTCCAGCATGACAATGACCCCAAACACACGGCCAAGGCAACAAAGGAGTGGCTCAAGAAGAAGCACATTAAGGTCCTGGAGTGGCCTAGCCAGTCTCCAGACCTTAATCCCATAGAAAATCTGTGGAGGGAGCTGAAGGTTCGAGTTGCCAAACGTCAGCCTCGAAACCTTAATGACTTGGAGAAGATCTGCAAAGAGGAGTGGGACAAAATCCCCCTGAGATGTGTGCAAACCTGGTGGCCAACTACAAGAAACGTCTGACCTCTGTGATTGCCAACAAGGATTTTGCCACCAAGTACTAAGTCATGTTTTGCAGAGGGGTCAAATACTTATTTCCCACATTTAAAATGCATATCATTTTATAACATTTTTGAAATGCGTTTTTCTAGATTGTTTTGTTGTTATTCTGTCTCTCACTGTTCAAATAAACCTACCATTAAAATTATAGACTGATCATTTCTTTGTCAGTGGGCAAACGTACAAAATCAGCAGGGGATCACTGTATGTTTCGATAAGGTTTGTATCACAACTAAAGTGGCCAAATAACTTCTTAAAATTAAGCACATTCATTTGCTTTACAAGGGGTGTAGAGCCTAATTTGCATACATAAGCAGCGCTTGAGTTTCAAGTTTGGGTAAGAATTTTCATCATAAAAATGCACCTTAATAATAAAGCATTACTTTTGATAATGGTGTTTTCCCGCTAATGGAACATTCCCACTTATAGCCTATAGCATTGCTGCGCATATAACGTGAAGAAATAGCCAAGTAGTTCACCAACATTTTAAGCTAAACGTTCTGATCTGTTGCGTCAGCCTCATTGCATAAAACAGGTTTATTGATGCTGGTGGTTGTATTAATTTGGGATCTATCGCTTCCCACAACTGTCCCAGACTATGTTGGTAATATATATTTCTCACACAGAATAGAATAGGTCAACTTTTGTACTATGGGGGATTGTAGATTGACATACAGTGGGGGAAAAAAGTATTTAGTCAGCCACCAATTGTGCAAGTTCTCCCACTTAAAAAGATGAGAGAGGCCTGTAATTTTCATCATAGGTACACGTCAGCTATGACAGACAAAATGAGAAAAAAAATATCCAGAAAATCACATTGTAGGATTTTTTATGAATTTATTAGCAAATTATGGTGGAAAATAAGTATTTGGTCAATAACAAAAGTCTATCTCAATACTTTGTTATATACCCTTTGTTGGCAATGACACAGGTCAAATGTTTTCTGTAAGTCTTCACAAGGTTTTCACACACTGTTGCTGGTATTTTGGCCCATTCCGCCATGCAGATCTCCTCTAGAGCAGTGATGTTTTGGGGCTGTCGCTGGGCAACACTGACTTTCAACTCCCTCCAAAGATTTTCTATGGGGTTGAGATCTGGAGACTGGCTAGGCCACTCCAGGACCTTGAAATGCTTCTTACGAAGCCACTCCTTTGTTGCCCGGGCGGTGTGTTTGGGATCATTGTCATGCTGAAAGACCCAGCCATGTTTCATCTTCAATGCCCTTGCTGATGGAAGGAGGTTTTCACTCAAAATCTCACGATACATGGCCCCATTCATTCTTTCCTTTACACGGATCAGTCGTACTGGTCCCTTTGCAGAAAAACAGCCACAAAGCATGATGTTTCCACCCCCATGCTTCACAGTAGGTATGGTGTTCTTTGGATGCAACTCAGCATTCTTTGTCCTCCAAACCCGACGAGTTGAGTTTTTACCAAAAAGTTATATTTTGGTTTCATCTGACCATATGACATTCTCCCAATCCTCTTCTGGATCATCCAAATGCTCTCTAGCAAACTTCAGACGGGCCTGAACATGTACTGGCTTAAGCAGGGGGACACGTCTGGCACTGCAGGATTTGAGTCCCTGGCGGCGTAGTGTGTTACTGATGGTAGGCTTTGTTACTTTGGTCCCAGCTCTCTGCAGGTCATTCACTAGGTCCCCCCGTGTGCTTCTGGGATTTTTGCTCACCGTTCTTGTAAAATGTAGATGTTCCAAAGGGGTGCATCAGTGGCTTGTACTGTAGGCTATGTGTTGAAGCCAGAAGATGCTAAATGTGTTGGCTAATTAACGGTCAATTACCGTGAGACCGGCATTTATTTGCTTGACCATCACCGGCGATGAAATTTCGTGACCGCCACAGCCTTATGCACAGTACATATAGTAAAATATGTAGTAAGCCATATCAGCCAGCTCACTTGTTTACCCTCCCATCTCCCACAGTCATCTCTGGTCAGCGCTATCCTGGGGGAGCTGCCTCATGACAAGGGGGTGTTGAAGGTCAAAGGTCAGCTGACCTACACCTCCCAGCAGCCCTGGGTGTTCCCTGGAACCATCCGCAGCAACATCCTGTTTGGCAAAGAGCTCCATCCTCAGAAGTATGAGAAGGTCCTGAGAGCCTGCGCCCTCAAGAGGGTAAGACACACTGAATGGAGCTCTCATGGTATTTATTCTAGGAGCTTTGCAGTGGTTGTTGTGGCTTTGTGTTCTATGACTGTTAACCCCTGTTGTCGCTGTTATCACTTTTGTGTTTAGGACATGGAGCTGCTGCCAGACGGGGACCTGACATTGATAGGGGACAGAGGAGCCACCCTCAGTGGGGGACAGAAAGCTAGAGTGAACCTGGCCCGGTAAGACCACAGCTCCACTTCATACCAGAGTAGAAATGAGTTGAGGTACATTCTATAGATGAATATCCTCCAGTCTCTATCTGAAAGCCTTGTTGTGTCTCAGGGCTGTGTACCAGGATGCTGATATCTACCTGCTGGACGACCCTCTAAGTGCTGTGGATGCTGAGGTCGGGAGACACCTGTTTGAACAGTGAGTGAACCACAGTTTCAGCTAAACAGGTTGCATTTTTTTAACCTTTATTTTACTGGACTCGTCCCATTGAGATAAATAATTACTTTACAAGATAGACAAAATAGCAGCTCACAAAGTTTCAGACCCATTTACAACATAAAACAACGCACTACAGTTTAAAAATATACATTTACACATTGAGCAGCAAGATGATTTGGGGAGGTATGGTGCAACTATGAAATGATGACCTCTTCCTCAAACTCAGAGAATTCTTAAAAATCCAAATAACTTCACAGATCTTCATTGTGAAGGGTTTCCCATGCTTGTTCAATGAACCATAAACAATTAATGAACATGCACCTGTGGAACGGTCGTTAAGACACAAACAGCTTACAGATGGTAGGCAATTAAGGTCACAGTTATGACAACTTAGGACACTAAAGAGGCCTTTCTACTGACTCTGAAAAACACCAAAAGAAAGATGCCCAGCGTCCCTGCTTTTCTGCGTGAACGTGATTTAGGCATGCTGCAAGGAGGCATGAGGACTGTAGATATGGCCAGAGCAATAAATTGCAATGTCCATACTGTGAGACTGCTAAGACAGCTCTACAGGGAGACAGGACGGACAGCTGATTGTCCTCGCAGTGGCAGACCTCGTGTAACAACACCTGCACAGGATCGGTACATCCAAACATCACACTTGCGGGACAGGTACTGGATGGAAACAACAACTGCCTGAGTTACACCAGGAACACACAATCCCTCCTTCAGTGGCCAGATTGTCAGCAATAGGCTGAGAGAGGCTGGACTGAGGGCTTGTAGGCCAGACATCACCAGCAACAACATCGCCTATGGGCACAAATCCACTGTCGCTGGACCAAACAGGACTGTCAAAAAGTGCTCTTCACTGACAAGTCGCAGTTTTGTCTCACCAGGGGTGATGGTCGGATTCGCGTTTATCGTTGAAGGAATGAGCGTTACACCGAGGCCTGTACTCTGGAGCGGGATCGATTTGGAGGTGGAGGGTCCGTCATTGTCTGGTGCGGTGTGGCACAGCATCATCGGACTGAGCTTGTTGTCATTGCAGGCAATCTCAACGCTGTGCATTACAGGGAAGACATTTTCCTCCCTCATGTGGTACACTTCCTGCAGGCTTATCCTGACATGACCCTCCAGCATGACAATGCCACCAGCCATACTACTTGTTCTGTGCGTGATTTCCTGCAAGCCAGGAATGTCAGTGTTCTGCCATGGCCAGCGAAGAGCCCGGATCTCAATCCCATTGAGCACGTCTGGGACCTGTTGGATCGGAGGGTGAGGGCTAGGGCCATTCCCCCCCAGAAATGTCTGGGAACTTGCAGGTGCCTTGGTGGAAGTGCGGGTTAACATCTTGCAGCAAGAACTGGAAAATCTGGTGCAGTCCATGAGGAGATGCACTGCAGTACTTAATGCAGCTGGTGGCCACACCAGATACTGACTGTTACTTTTGATTCCCCCTTTGTTCAGGGACACATTATTCCATTTCTGTTAGTCACATGTCTGTGGAACTTGTTCAGCTTATGTCTCAGTTGTTGAATGTTATGTTCATACAAATATTTACACATGTTAAGTTTGCTGAAAATAAACGCAGTTGACAGTGAGAGGACGTTTCTTTTTTTGCTGAGTTTATTTGGTCACATGATTCATTTTGCATATGGTTTCCTAGAAATAAAGGGTGGCTCAACTAACCCTTTGGCTCAACTTACCCCACTATCCTTTAGTACAACTGAACTACATTCTTCCCAGACTCAGATTAGGTCTACTTACTGGCTGCTTCTTTAGGGCAGGAATGGGTTTTTGTATAGCATTTACAAGTAAAAGGATGTGGATTCTCTGACGTTAGAACAGGCCTTAGGCCTTCACCAGCAGGTTGAAACTGCTCTTAAAGTGTCTGTCTGTCTCTCTCCATGTGTCTGTATGTCCAGGTGTATCTGTGGTATTCTGAAGAACAAGCCCCGCATCCTGGTCACCCACCAGTTGCAGTACCTCCAATCAGCCGACCAGATCCTCGTCCTCAAGGAGGTGTGTTCCTGGCAGGGTTTAACATTCTACACATGCTTTGTAACCTACATATGACCACAGGTGCATTTCTGCTTACCTTTTAATTTGTTGTGCACATAACACATATCTGCTGTCAATCTTTATGAATTGAATTGTTCACCCAAAGGCATATACATTTACATATGAATACAGACTCCAGAAGTTGGGCAGGGTGTGACGTGTGTGTGTGTGTGTGTGTGTCAGGGTCACGTGGTGGCGAGGGGGACATACTCCGAGCTGCAGCACTCTGGGGTTGACTTCACCTCCCTGCTGAAGAGGGACGAGGAGGAGGAGCCACAAACCTACAACAATCACTCAGTGGTCAAACACGCCTTTTCCCAGGACTCTGTTCACTCCCAGAATTCAGTGGTCTCCCACACCTCCTCCATGCACTCTGTTAAAGATGGTGCTAAACAGCTTCCGGTGGGTCCAAACTCCACCCACTTCCTATCCAGTCACTAGGAGGATTTTAATTTTGAAGTCTCCCTGATTGTTTGTCCCTTAGTTAACAGGGTATTATCTGTCCATGTCTCCTCCCAGGAGGAGCCTGTCCAGACAATAGCAGAGGAGAGCCGATCGGAGGGCAACATCGGCGCCAGCCTATACTTCAAGTACTTAAACGCAGGAGCCAGCATCCTGGTTATGCTGGGCACAGTCCTCCTCAGTCTCATCGCGGAGGTATTAACGCATCCAAAATGTCAGGCAGTGAATAGCCATATGTCACCATTCTACCTCATAGCATCTACAGTAAATACAAGCATTTTGACTTCTGATAGATGTGTGCAAAATCTAACTCTGAACAGATCAATGACATTGCAATGATCGAATCAACTATAATGTAATTTGTCACCCACAGGTAGCGTATGTTCTTCAGGATTGGTGGCTGGCCTATTGGTAAGAAGCATCTATCGTTACAGTAGTTCATTATATGTTTCACAGTTCAGTTGGACCATAGCATTGTGAACATTCAAATAACAATGCTGTTTGATTGACAGGGCAGGAGAGCAGGAGAAACTCAATATTAACAGCACTGTGATTGTCCAAAATGGCCTCAACATCACTCAAGAATTGGACCTCAGTTTTTTCATGGGTATTTATGCAGGTATACAGAGGATGAGCATTCCTAAATATACTGTATATTTACTTCTCCTTTCAAAGAATGGGAATATTTTCCAAGTGAGTATGAGGTTGTCCCCTTACCTGGGAGGAAGCTTTGGAAAATCGTGTAATGACTGACAAGTCACCTTCTCTGTGTTCAGGTTTGACTCTGGCCTCAGTCATCTTTGGCTTTGCCAGGAGTCTGTTGATGTTCAATGTGCTGGTGAAAGCTGCTCAGTCTCTGCATAACCGCATGTTCATCTCTATCCTCCGAACGCCTGTACGCTTTTTTGACATCAACCCAATTGGTGAGAAACCCCCCTGTGAAATAGAATCTGTTTGTGTTGTCTTTTTCTTGTTGAGTACAATACAATTACTTGGAATTGATTCCTGACCTCAAAATGCTTTGAAACCGGTTAGGGTGAGATGGGTTGAAGGGCTAAATGTTCTCTTCCCACTGGGAACAGATGTAATTTTAACATCTAGTTTTGATTTACATTTGGTGTAAAGTGTATATACAGTTGAAGCCTGAAGTCTACATAGACCTTAGCCAAATACATTTAAACTCACTTTTTTTTACAATTCCTGACATTTAATCCAAGTAAAAATGTCCCTGTCTTAGGTCAGTTAGGATCACCACTTTATTTTAAGAATGTGAAATGTAAGAATAATATTAGAGAGAATTATTTCTTATTTTCATCACATTCCAAGTGGGTCAGAAGTTTACATACACTCAATTAGTATTTGGTAGCAATGCCTTTAAATTGTTTAACTTGGGTCAAATGTTTCGGATAGCCTTCCAAAAGCTTCCCACAATAAGTCGGGTGCATTTTGGCACATTCCTCCTGATAGAGCTGGTGTAACTGAGTCAGGTTTGTAGGCCTCCTTGCTCACACACACTTTTTCAGTTCTGCCCACAGATTTTCTATGGGATTGAGGTCAGGGCGTTGTCATGGCCATTCCAATATCTTGACTTTGTTGTCCTTAAGTCGTTTTGCCACAACTTTGTAAGTATGCTTGGGGTCATTGTCCATTTGGAAGACCCATTTGCAACCAAGCTTTAACTTCCTGACTGATGTCTTGAGATGTTGCTTCAATATATCCTCCCACATGATGCCATCTATTTTGTGAAGTGCACCAGTCCCTCCTACAGCAAAGCACCCCCACAACATGATGCTGCCACCCCCGTGCTTCACGGTTGGGATGGTGTTCTTTGGCTTGCAAGCGCCCCCCTTTTTCCTCCAAATGTAACGATGGTCATTATGGCCAAACAGTTCTATTTTTGTTTCATCAGACCAGAGGACATTTCTCCAAAAAGTATGATCTTTGTCCCCATGTGCAGTTGCAAACCATAGTCTTTTTTTAATGGCGGTTTTGGAGCAGTGGCTTCTTCATTGCTGAGCGGCCTTTCATGTTATGTCGATATAGGACATGTTTTACTGTGGATATAGATACTTTTGTACCGGTTTCCTCCAGCATCTTATCAAGTTCCTTTGCTGTTGTTCTGGGACTGATTTGCACTTTTCGCACCACAGTACGTTCATCTCTAGGAGACAGAAGGCGTCTCCTTCCTGAGCGGTATGACGGCTGCGTGGTCCCATGGTGTTTATACTTGCGTACTATTGTTTGTACAATAGTACGTACCTTCAGGCGTTTGGAAATTGCTCCCAAGGATGAACCAGACTTGTGGAGGTCTACAATTTTTTTTCTGAGGTCTTGGCTGATTTTTTTTGATTTTCCCATGATGTCAAGCAAAGAGGCAGTGAGTTTGAAGGTAGGCCTTGAAATACATCCACAGGTACACCTCCAATTGACTCAAATTATGTCAATTAGCCTATCAGAAGCTTCTAAAGCCATGACATAATTTTCTGAAATATTCCAAGCTGTTTAAAGGCACAGTCAATTTAGTGTATGTAAACTTCTGACCCACTGGAATTGTGATACGCTGAATAAGTGAAATAATCTGTCTGTAAACAATTGTTGGAAAAATTACTTGTGTCATGCACAAAGTAGATGTCCTAACCAACTTGCCAAAACTATAGTTTGTCAACAAGAAACTTGTGGAGTGGTTGAAAAATTAGTTTTAATGACTCCAACCTCAGTGTATGTAAACTTCCGACTTCAACTGTATTTTATATATATCTCACCGTCATTGGATTTAGGTTAAAGGTTGGGTGAAAAAAAATACCAAATTCCCTTACGTTTGTTAGCAATTGAAAATTGGTCAAGTTGTAGAGAAATGCTTGATGCAAAGTACAAGGCGAACAACTTCTATATTTAAAGGTTTAATAGACAGACATATGCACATGGAAAGACAAACGGTCCTCTAAGAAGTTTGCCGCAAAGCTCTCCCCCTGCAGAGGAGAGGGCGGAACTAAATACTCTTGCCTTACCTGTTCACTGTTTCATCCTTCCGTGTCTGGTGCCAAAGCATTAAATCAAGGCTGAGACCTTGGGGTTGAATAGACTATACCAATTTAAATTTCTTACTGGCTTAGGACACCCATGGTTGATTTTATGGCTCAGGGGCACAGATACCAGTAACTAAGACCTAATTTATGGTGACCTCTGGCCTTACAGAGGGTACCTAGAGGCCAAATTTCAGTAGGGAATAGTCATCCAAATATAGCATTCTTAGCACGTTGATGACTTTTTAAAAATCCAATCAGTTTTCCACGTTGATCAATCACCAACACATTGAATTTTGTTGTTGAAATGACATGGGCAACGGCGTTGATTCAACCAGTTTTTGCCCAGTAGATTACGTCCTCCTGTTCTGTCACAGGAAGAATTCTCAACAGGTTCTCTAAGGACATTTGCCAGCTGGATTCCATGTTACCTATTACCTTTGTTGACTTCAGTCAGGTAAGTGAGTTTATAGCCCTAGAGGGGAACATCTATGTATTTTGGCAGGCAGATACAGTGGGGGAAAAAAGTATTTGATCCCCTGCTGATTTTGTACGTTTGCCCACTTACAAAGAAATGATCAGTCTATAATTTTAATGGTAGGTTTATTTAAACAGTGAGAGACAGAATAACAACAAAAAAATCCAGAAAAACCCATGTCAAAAATGTTATAAAATGGTTTGCATTTAATGAGGGAAATAAATATTTCCCTCAGCAAATACGTATTTCCCTCAGCAAATAAGTATTTCCCTCAGCAAAACATGACTTAGTATTTGGTGGCAAAACCCTTGTTGGCAATCACAGAGGTCAGACGTTTCTTGTAGTTGGCCACCAGGTTTGCACACATCTCAGGAGGGATTTTGTCCCACTCCTCTTAGCAGATCTTCTCCAAGTCATTAAGGTTTCGAGGCTGACGTTTGGCAACTCGAACCTTCAGCTCCCTCCACAGATTTTCTATGGGATTAAGGTCTGGAGACTGGCTTGGCCAGTCTAGGACCTTAATGTGCTTCTTCTTGAGCCACTCCTTTGTTGCCTTGGCCGTGTGTTTTGGGTCATTGTCATGCTGGAATACCCATCCACGACCCATTTTCAATGCCCTGGCTGAGGGAAGGAGGTTCTCACCCAAGATTTGACGGTACATGGCCCGTCCATCGTCCCTTTGATGCGGTGAAGTTGTCCTGTCCCCTTAGCAGAAAAACACCCCCAAAGCATAATGTTTCCACCTCCATGTTTGGCGGTGGAGATGGGGTTCTTGGGGTCATAGGCAGCATTCCTCCTCCTCCAAACACGGCGAGTTGAGTTGATGCCAAAGAGCTCCATTTTGGTCTCATCTGACCACAACACTTTCACCCGTTGTCCTCTGAATCATTCAGATGTTCATTGGCAAACTTCAGACGGGCATGTATATGTATTCTTGAGCAGGGGGACCTTGCGGGCGCTGCAGGATTTCAGTCCTTCACGGCGTAGTGTGTTACCAATTGTTTTCTTGGTGACTATGGTCCCAGCTGCCTTGAGATCATTGACAAGATCCTCCCGTGTAGTTCTGGGCTGATTCCTCATCGTTCTCATGATAATTGCAACCCCACGAGGTGAGATCTTGCATGGAGCCCCAGGCCGAGGGAGATTGACAGTTCTTTTGTGTTTCTTCCATTTGCGAATAATCACACCAAATGTTGTCACCTTCTCATCAAGCTGCTTGGCGATGGTCTTGTAGCCCATTCCAGCCTTGTTTAGGTCTACAATCTTGTCCCTGACATCCTTGGAGAGCTCTTTGGTCTTGGCCATGGTGGAGAGTTTGGAATCTGATTGATTGATTGCTTCTGTGGACAGGTGTCTTTTTTACAGGTAACAAGGTGCGGTTAGGAGCACTCCCTTTAAGAGTGTGCTCCTAATCTCAGCTCGTTACCTGTATAAAAGACACCTGGGAGCCAGAAATCTTTCTGATTGAGAGGGGGTCAAATACTTATTTCCCTCATTAAAATGCATATCAATTTATAACATTTTTGACATGCGTTTTTCTGGATATTTTTGTTATTCTGTCTCTCAGTGTTCAAATATACCTACCATTAAAATTATAGACTGATCCTTTCTTTGGCAGTGGGAAAACATACAAAATCAGCAGGGGATCAAATACTTTTTTCCCCCACTGTATAGATTTCCCAATCCAGTATCTATAAATCTTTTCTTCATATCTCCTGGGGCGCATCCGATTTTCCACAGTTGATCCTGCAGAATATCGGCGTGGTGGCGGTGGCAGCGGCAGTCATGCCCTGGATCCTCATTCCTGTGGTTCCTCTACTCATCGTCTTCCTATTCCTGAGGCGCTACTTCCTGCAGACGTCACGGGACGTCAAACGCCTGGAGTCCACCAGTGAGTGACAGGACTGACTGGGACAGTTAGGGGAGGCAAGAGACAATTTCCTCTATTAATGTATGTGATTTCCTTTTGTGTCTGCAGGCGTGTGTGTGTTGATGTATTTCCTGTGTTCTGCAGCTCGGAGTCCCGTCTTCTCCCACCTATCCTCGTCCCTCCAAGGTCTGTGGACAATCCGAGCCTTCAGAGCCGAGGAGAGATTCCAGAACACCTTTGACGCTCATCAGGATCTGCACACAGAGTCCTGGTTCCTGTTCCTGGTCACCTCTCGCTGGTTCGCTCTCCGACTGGATGGAATCTGCGCGGCCTTTGTCACTGTCACCGCCTTCGGCTGCCTCTTCCTCAGAGATGGTAAGAGGTTGAATTATTATTGCTTAAATGTCACACCCTATTCCGTATGTAGTGCACTTTTGACCAGTGCCTTAAGGGGCCCCTTACTCCATTACATAAGCTGTTACACAATGGTAGAAATCAATGTTGGTTATATATGATGACATATAAAAATGGAATTCAAGGTTGGATAATCTTTCTGCTCAAATTCTTTGGCTCATTGCCTGTTACCGAGCAACAATTTGTATTACACTTGGGGCCAAACAGTTTTCCAAGTTATGTCAAGAAACATAATTAATAAGGAAATAAAATAAATCCCTCCCAACAATGCAGAGATAACATAGAGAAATGTTAGATAAGTATATAACACCATGATAAATTGGCTATATACACACGGTACTAGTACCGAGTCGATGTGCAGGGGTACGAGATAATTGAGGTAGATATGTACAAATAACTAGGAATAAAGTGACTTGTCAACAGGATAGATAATAATCAGTAGCAGCAACGTATGTGATGAGTCAAAGAACTTGTGCAAAAAGGGTCAATGCAGATAGTTGAATAGTTAGCCAAATAGCTACCCGGACTAACTATTTAGCAGTCATGGCATGGGGTAGAAGATGTTCAAGGGTCTATTGGTTCCAGCATCGTTTGTTCTTTCTGCTATTGCACGGCAAGCACTGTCTATGACATTGTCTTTGACAATTTTTAGGGCCTTCCTCTAACACTGTCTAGTAAAGCGGTCCTGAGGGGCAGGGATTTCGGCCCCAGTGATGTACTTGGCCGTACACACTACCCTCTGTAGCACCTTGCAATTGGAAGCCAATGCAGCTGCCATATCAAGAGGTGATGCAGTCAGTCAAGATGCTCTCAATGGTGCAGCTGTAGAACTTGAGGATGTGAGGACCCATGCTAAATCATTTCAGCCTCCTAAGGGAGAGGCATGGTTGTGCCCTCTTCACGACTGTGTCGGTGTTTGGACCATGATAGATCCTTAGGGATGTGGACAACGAGGAACTTGAAGCTCTCGACCCGCTCCACTACAGCTCTGTCAATGGGGGCATGCTCAGCCCTCCATTTCCTGAAGTCTACGATCAAGTCCTTTGTCTTGCTGATGTTTAGGGAGAGGTTGTTGTCCTGGCACCACACTGCCAGGTCTCTAACCTCCTCCCTATAGGCTGTCTCATCGTCGTCTGTGATCAGGCCTACCACCGTCGTGTTTTCAGCAAACTTAATGATGGTGTTGAAGTCATGAGCAGTGGGTTGGATGTGTTGTGGGTTGGATGTGTTGTTGCCTACCCTCATCACCTGGGGGCGGCCTGTCAGGGAGTCCAGAGTCCAGTTGCAGAGGGAGGTGTTCAGTCCCAGGGTCCTTAGCTTAGTGATGAGCTTGGAGGGCATTATGGTGTTGAGCACTGAGCTCTAGTTAATTAAAAGCATTCTCACATAGGTGTTCCTCTTGTACAGGTGGGAGAGGGCAGTCTGGAGTGCAATAGAGTGCGTCATCTGTGGATCTGTTGGGGTGGTATGCGAATTGGATGGGTACAGGGTGTCTGGGATGATGGTGTTGATGTGAGCCATTACCAGCTTTTGAAAGCATTTAAGGCTACAGATGTGAGTGCTACGGGGCAATAGTCATTCAGACAGGTTACCATGGCGTTCTTTGGCACAGGGACTATGCTGGTCTGATTTTAAATAAGTATAACAGAATAGGTCAGGGAGGGGTTGAAAATATCAGTGAAGACACTTGCCAGCTAGTCAGCATAAACTCTTGTGTACACATGGTAATCCATCTGGTCCTGCAGGCTTTGTGAATATTAACCTGTTTAAAGTTCTTACTCACATCGGCTATGGAGTGCGTGATCATACAGTCGTCTGGAACAACTAGTGCTCTCATGCATGATTCAGTGTTGCTAGCCTCAAAGCAAGCATTGAAGGCATTTAGCTCATCTGGTAGGCTCACGTCACTGGGCAGCTCGCAGCTGGGTTTCCCTTTGTAATCCGTGATCGTTTGCAAGCCCTGCCACATCCGACGGGTGCCAGAGGATTCAATCTTAGTGCTGTATTGACGCTTTGCCTGTTTTATGGCTCGTCTGAGGTCGTAGCGGAATGCCTTATAAGCGTCCGGATTTGTGTCCGTCTCCTTGAAAGCGGTAGCTCTAGCCTTTATCTCAGTGCGGATGTTGCCTGTTGCCTGGCTTCTGGTTGATGACATGCTATGTAGCCAATTAATTGAGTAGATGTTCTTATCTGTTCTAATCAGGACTGGAGGCAGGAGCTGTGGGTTTGGTGTTGTCCTACGCTGTCACCCTTCTTGGGAACTTCCAATGGACCATTCGTCAGAGTGCAGAGATGGAGAACATGGTAAGATCACATCAAAGTCCTAACTATTGTCCATCCCTCAGCTCCCCAGGCCCTTTTACAATATGTGAAGGATTTTACCTGGGAATGAATATCCACAGAGAAAATAATCAATCCCAGAGATCTTCGCCAGTGATCTGTAGAAATAAGATTCATTGGAATCAAAGGGTTTTAATTGCATCCTGTAATTCAGGAATATTCTGCTGAAACAGCTCACTTAAGAAAACAGGGTGAGGATTATTGAAGTTCTGTAAAGTTTTATAATTTAGAAGCCATACTATCATAAGACCAAGGTTAATCACGTTCCCAGTCTCAAAGAGTGGGCTGGTAGACGAGATTAGAACCAGGTTTGTTTAATTGATATGGTAATTTATTCACCGTCCTCAGATGACATCAGTAGAGAGGGTGGTGGAGTACACAGAGCTGGAGAGTGAAGCACCCTGGGAAACCCAGAAACATCCTCCTCCTGAGTGGCCAAGCCAAGGCCTCATCACCTTTGACCGGGTCAGCTTCTCCTACAGCTCAGACGGACCTGTGGTCCTGAAGGACATGAAGGCCATGTTCAGGCCCAAAGAGAAGGTTGGCATCGTGGGCAGGACGGGTGCAGGGAAAAGCTCCCTGATATCGGCCCTCTTCCGCCTGGCAGAGCCAGAGGGCAGGATCTACATCGATGGAGTTCTGACCTCTGAGATCGGCCTTCATGACCTGCGCCAGAAGATGTCCATCATACCTCAGGTACGGTGCATTCGGGAAAGTATTCAGACCCCTTCACTTTTTCCACATTTTGTTACGTTACAGCCTTATTCTAAAATGGATAAAATCATTTTTCCCCCTCAATATACACACAATACCCTATAATGAAGCAAAATTAGTTTCAGACATTTTTGCAAATGTATTAAAAATAAAAAAACTGAAATAGGACATTTGCATAAGTATTCAGACCCTTTACTCAGTACTTTGTTGAAGCACCTTTGGCAGCGATTACAGCCGCAAGTCTAATTGGGTATGATGCTACAAGCTTGGCACAACTGTATTTTGGGAGTTTCTCCCATTCTTCTCTGCAGATCCTCTCAAGCTCTGTCAGGTTGGATGGGAAGCGTCGCTGCACAGCTATTTCCAGGTCTCTTCAGAGATGTTAGATCCGGTTCAAGTTCGGGGTCTGGCTGTGCCACTCAAGGACATTGAGACTTGTCCTGAAAACACTCCTGCAGTGTTGGTGGCAGCATGCTGTGGGGATGTTTTTCGAGTGGCATGGACTGGGGCTGTGTGCTTAGGGTCATTGTTGTGTTGGAAGGTGAACCTTCGCCCTAGTCTGAGGTCCTGAGCGCTCTGGAACAGGTTTTCATCAAGGATCTCTCTGTGCTTTGCGCCATTCATCTTTCCTGTGATCCTGACTCGTCTCCTAGTCCCTGCCACTCGAAAACATCCCCACAGCATGCTGTCACCAACATGCTTCACTGTAGGGATGGTGCCAGGTTTCGTCCAGACGTGACGCTTGGCATTCAGGCCAAAGAGTCTAATCTTGGTTTCATAAGACCAGAGAATCTTGTTCCTCGTGGTCTGAGAGTCCTTTAGGTGTCTCTTGGCAAACTCCAAGTCGGCTTTCATGTGTCTTTTACTGAGGAGTGGCTTCCATCTGGCCACTAAGGCCTGATTGGTGGAGTGCTGCAGAGATGGTTGTCCTTCTGGAAGGTTCTCCCATCTCCACAGAGGAACTCTGGAGCTCTGTCAGAGTGACAATCTGGTTCTTGGTCACCTCCCTGACCAAGGCCATTGTCCCGATTGCTCAATTTGGCCCGGCGGCCAGTTCTAGGAAGAGTCTTGGTGGTTCCAAACTTCTTCCATTTCAGAATGATGGAGGCCACTGTATTCTTGGGGACCTTCAATGCTGCATAAATGTTTTGGTACCCTTCCCCAGATCTGTGCCTCAACATAATCCTAATGGACAATTCCTTCGACCTCATAGCTTGGTTTTAGCTCTGACATGCACCGTCAACTGTGGGACCTTATACAGACAGGTGTTTGCCTTTCCAAATCATGTACAATCGTTTGAATTTACCACAGGTGGACTCCAATCAAGTTGTAGAAACATGTCAAGGGTGGTAAATGGAAACAGGATGCACCCGAGCTCAATTTCGAGTCTCAAAGTAAAGGTTTTGAATAAGGTTCAGTACCAGTCAAATGTTTGGACAGACCTACTCATTCCAGTGTTTTTCTTTATTTGTTGTATTTTCTACATTGTAGAATAATAGTGAAGAGAAACTTTGAAATAACACATTTGGATTCATGTAGTAACCAAAAAAGTGTGAAACAAATCAAAATATTTTATATTCTTCTAAAGAAGCCACCCTTTGCCTTGATGACAGCTTTGCACAGTCTTGGCATTCTCTCAACCAGCTTCATGAGGTAGTCACCTGGAACCGGATCTAACATAACAGGTGTGCCTTGTTAACAGTTCATTTTTGGAATTATTTTCCTTCTTAATGCGTTTGAGTAGTAAACAGAAGGTAGCCCTATTTGGTAAAAGACCAAGTCCATATTATGGCAAGAACAGCTCAAATAAGTAAAGAGAAACGACAGTCGATTACTTTAAGACATGAAGGTCAGTCAATCCGGAAAATGTGAAGAATTTTGAACGTTTCTTCAAGTGCATTCGCAAAAACCATCAAGGGTTATGATGAAACTGTCTCTCATGAGGACAGCCACAGGAAAGGAATACCCAGAGTTACCTCTTCTGCAGAAGATAAGTTCACTAGAGTTAACTACACTTCAGATTGCAGCCCAAATAAATGCTTCAGAGTTCAAGTAAGACACATCTCAACATCAACTGTTCAGAGGAGACTGTGTGAATTAGGCCTTTGTGGTCAAATTGCTACAAAGAAACCACTACTAAAAGGACACCAATACGAAGAAGAGACTTGCTTGGGCCAAGAAACACGAGCAATAGACATTAGACCGGTGGAAATCAGTCCTTTGGTCTGATGAGTCCAAATTTGAGATTTTTGGACCAGCGTGTCTTTGTGAGACGCAGAGTAGTTGAACGGATGATCTCCGCATGTGTGGTTCCCACCGTGAAGCATGGAGGTGGTGGTGTGGGGGTGCTTTGCTGGTGACACTGTCAGGGATTTATTTAGAATTGAAGGCACACTTAACCAGTACATCTACCACAGCATTCTGCAGTGATACGCCATCCCATCTGGTTTGCGCTTAGTGGGACTATCATTTGTTTTTCAACAGGACAATGGCGCAAAACACACCTTCAGGCTGTGTAAGGGCTATTTGACCAAGGAGAGTGATGGAGTGCTGCATCAGATGACCTGGCCTCCACAATCACCCGACCTCAACCCAATTGAGATGGTTTTGGAAGAGTTGAACCGCAGAGTGAAGGAAAAGCAGCCAACAAGTGCTCACCATATGTGGGAACTCCTTCAAGACTGTTGGAAAAGAATTCCACATGAACCTAGTTGAGAGAATGCCAAGAGTGTCCAAATCTGTCAAAGGCAAAGGGTGGCTACTTCAAAGAATCTCAAATATTTTCATTTGTTTAACACTTTTTTGGTTACTACATGATTCCAAATGTGTTATTTCATAGTTTGTTTTCACTAATATTCTACCATGTAGAAAATAGTAAAAATAAAGAAAACCCTTGAATAAGTAGGTGTGTCCAAACTTTTGGCTGGTACAGTATATAATATTTTTGTTTGCAAAAATGTCTAAACTTGTTTTCGCTTTGTCATTATGGGTATTGTGTGCAGATGGATGAGGAAAACAATTTAATCCATTTTAGATTAAGGCTGTAAACCAACAAAATGTGTAAAAATTCAATGGGTCTGAATACTTTCCAAATGCACTGTAGCTACAGTGGGAGGTTCTTCTGTGGCTGCTCTGTCCCTTAGTCCTTCTCTTTCAGATATGGCTCTATTAGAGCTTATTAAATTTTTCTGTTTGTGGCCCCTCTGTTCTGCAGGAGCCAGTGCTTTTCACCGGCACCATGAGGAAAAACCTGGACCCTTTCCACCAGCACACAGACGAGGACCTGTGGAACGCTCTCCAAGAGGTACTGCTCCTCAGACTCCTATTGATACAGTAACGAGATATTAACCTGTATGTAAATGTGTGTGAGTATGTGTGCTTTTGGTGGCATCGGGGTCTTACTCCAGTAACTGTTTCCTCTCCAGGTCCAGCTGAAGTCTGTTGTGGAGGAGCTGCCCAATAAGATGGAAACGGTTCTGGCCGAGTCGGGCTCCAACTTCAGTGTGGGTCAGAGGCAGCTGGTCTGTCTGGCCCGAGCTGTCCTGAGGAAGAACCGCATCCTCATCATCGACGAGGCTACGGCCAACGTGGACCCCAGGTACAGAGCTGCCTCACACAGACACACCGTCTGTCCTTTAGAGCTGATCAGCAGAGGCAGCTGATATGCTTTACGACTGGGAGGCATCTAGTAGTCAAGCAAAGCGTGATGGTGTTTCTTTATCCTGGTTGAGTCTCTTTCCTGAACTGTGTCCTGGATCTGTAGAACAGACGAGCTCATCCAGAAGACAATACGAGACAAATTCAGGGAGTGCACTGTGCTCACCATCGCCCACCGCCTCAACACCATCATAGACAGTGACCGCATTCTGGTGAGAGCTCTTACCTTCAAGTAGATCAATCTGTCTCACACACACACACAAGATAAAAAATGCAATTTTGAAATTGGGTAGGGCATTAGCAGTTTTCCTCGTTGTGTCAGTCATTGCAGACCTTAGAGAGCTATTTATAACTTGTCAAAAATGTCCAGATCAACTAGGCCATGTCAGCTAACATTTTTTTGCCTATTGATTTTTTTGTAATGTTTGCGTTTTAAAATGGCAAACAAATGTCTCCATTCCATGGCATAATGTATAGAATTGCAGGAAATAAGCTTTAAACCTGCAAAATGTTTTCTCCGCCAACGAGAGGGGTGTGAACAGTTTGTGTCATGAACAGTGCTTGTGCCCACAGAAATACAGGGGGCACGGGATGTTTCCCAATGCTGGAAAGGGGCCTGAGTGAAACTGCTTGGGAACCCCATAGAATTTCAGTCCAGCCAGGTTGACTTACTGACCTTTGACCCTGCCTTCAGGTGCTAGGCGCTGGTATGATCCAGGAGTTTGACGAGCCGTACGTCCTTCTTCAGAACCATGAGAGTGCCCTCTACAGGACAGTCCAGCAGATGGGCAAGGCTGAGGCAGCTTCCCTGCTGGAATCAGCCAAACAGGTGAGCACTGACACTGCATCCCAACCCAGCACACACATCCTCTCAACTTAACTTGATTTCTTTAGTTTAATCAATACACTAACAATTTATTCAAGAGTTTGGCCAGAAAATCTGTATAATTTGTTAATCATTTATTCCATCATTGCCATGGCTAATGACTTGACTGGTATATTAGACTTTTGGTGAATTCTGATAGCCCAACTGAAAATGTCTACCAAGTCACTGACACAGTTCACAATATTTTCATTCAGGCGTATATGAACAACGGCAACAGCCATGGTCTTCTTTGAGACTGTTGTGTGACGGTACAGGGAATTGAAGAGCAGAAAGAGATATGTGATATCTGCCCAATTTATATATTTTTCCCCACTAATTGGTCTTTTAACCAATCACATCAGATCTTTTCACATCACTCTGGCTGTGTAAACGCAGCCAGAGTAATTTTAATGGTAAGTTGTTGATTACTTGTTTTCATGCAAAATCAGGAAAGATTTATGGAACTGACTTTAATATGCAGTGATTTATCAGTTTTTTAAAATTTAAATAAGGAAGCAAAATGTATTTCCTTATTGACACTTTGCTGATGGGTGTTGCATCTTTAATACTTTCATTGACAATCCTAAGAATAGTGTTACAACAATGGAAGTAGCATTGCATTTTCATACTTTGTGCCTCAATCTTTTACTATTTGAACTGCTGCTACTCCTATTGATTTATTCTACTGCACAGTATCCTGACGTCATGCTGCACTGTTTATGCAATCACTTTACTGGGCAATGGAACTAATTGGCGTGTGTATTCATATACTATACGTGCAATAGAAAATTACACTTCACCATTGTACGCACATGAAAAGACATGCTGTCATTATGCTATAAGGGATTCAGGGATTTTCATGAGGATTAACTTGACCAAAGTGAGTAACCCATATATGTCTCAGGTTGTTTGCATGAGTGAAAGCTGTGTGATGGTTGTAAGGACAATCTAGATAATTTAAAAGCAGGAATACCTACCCGTCAATGTGAAAATGCATTGAACTTTGACTTATTCCCTAATGGGGCAGTATAGAGAGACCTTGACCTTAGATTTTTTTTTTAAATGTATAATTTGGATTCCATTGGTTTTGCTTTTTAAAAATGTTTTGTAGTTGATGTAAAATTAAATTGTTTTCCCAAAGGTATTCTTATATGTACCTATAGCAACATAGTACCTCTTTTTCAAGTTTCAGATATGGATGTTCTTTCCACAGTGAAGTTTGTGTAGTAAAATTAAGGTTACATTTCAAACAAACTTATTTAAGTCTTGTCTCATGTCACGTCTTCAAAGCAAACATGTAGTTGCTATTGTTAATACTAAATCAGTATTGACTAAAGAAAAGGGACCAAAATGATAGCTCCTCAATTTTACACCATCTGTTCCTTTTCACAAGCTGATTTTGTAAGCCTCTTTCCACAATTATTTCCCTTTACCCTCTTCAAACACACAGTTAAAAACAGTGTTACACTATCCCCCTTTCGGTAAACCAAATACACACAGGTTTGACAAGTTTATCAAGTATTTAGATGCATCATTCTGCAGTGAATACTTTGTGAAATTCCTTTGTGATAATCATGATTATCTGAGGAGAACCTAGGGCAAAGTGAATAGGAGGATGCATTATATAAAAAAGGCCAAGTAGGCTGCGTTTAGACAGGCAGCCTGATTCTATTTTTTTCCAGTAATTGGTCTTTTGAACTTTTTCAGACCTGAAAAAAATATCCAAATTGGGCTGCCTTTCCTTAGCCAATCTTGTTCTGAGGACAAATGTGAATGGTTGGATGAAAGCTCAATAGTCAGTGGGCAGAGCTTACAAGAGGAGAGAGCAGGTGAGAGTCAAATAAAGAACAGCCTTTTAGGGTTGCAGGGGGATGGAGGGTCTTAAACACGGGTTGTGACAGGCTAGGTTGCCAGTTTGAATCTGGCATGTGCCTTTTGTTTTTATACCTTACCCAACATTCCTCACATTCCTAATCTACATGACTAACGGACTGAACAGCTTTAAATATGTGAAACAACCAGTGTGGTGGTCTCCCCGATGGCACCGTGGACTCAGTACAGGGATCAGAAGGTCAGAGGTTCAAATCTGTGTGTTTGTTTTCTATCCCAACCCTTATTCCTGAACTTTCCGCCCGACAGAAAAACATTAATAAGGAAAACCACATTCATCAGTCCTGTGACTTTCCACAAACATTTCACCACGTCAACGGTTGAAATAGTGAAACGAGCTGATTTAAAAATTGTATAAAACAAATCGATTAGGAGCTTTATTTAATCCGTACGGCATTAGTTCCACGCTCTAGCGCAATTGCCTTTCAATTTCAATGTTCCCGCGTAAGCGGGGACTGTATTCAAAGTAAACACCACATCAGCTTAATCAGAAATGACCTTTACATTTCAATCATGCTAAAATGGGAATCTTCTGCGCTACAGATTGATTTTAAAGGCTAGATTCACTCAGAAATAGAAGTGATATTCATTCATGTAAACGCATCTGACGATGAGGATCAAAGCTGAATATAAAAAAAAAAGGCACATACAAGCTAGAAAAGCTCCCGTATACACCATTTCAAGTCCCAGTGCAGCCAAACGTGATTTTCCTAGGTTAGGTTTCCAGTTCGAATCCGGCGCGCGACTTGTTTTTCAACCTTACCCAACATTCCTCACTAATCACATTTCTAATCTACATGACTAACCATTTCTTAACCCAGTGCAGTAAAACATGATTTTCCGGTTTTATAAAACATTTCCATACTGAGGTTGGAGTAACTGAAATTATGAAAATTATGATGCCCTTGTAGTGTAAGAGCTGTTTGAAAAGACAGGCTGAAATTTCAGCCTATTTTGGGATAGAGTTTTGGCCTTCCATGGTGACATCACCATGTGGTAAATGAGTTAAAAGACCAATAAGAAAGAGCGTTCCGAACCTCTCTGCCAATTGTCAGTTTTCCCCGGCCACTCCCAGACAGTATTTGCAACATTTTTGCCTGAGAAATTGCCCTTTTGACTACATATTTAGTGGGATTCATATTCAAACTACCTGAGTATTGAGAAGACAATCGCAAACCCTATTTGGTACATTGATGTAGTGACTACAGCAGATACAGTAAATAATGCATTTGGAGCTGCTGGTGCAAATACGTTGTAAAAAAAAAAAAAAAAAAAAAACATCACTGGTATACAAAAAAAAGTTACACTTTACATGAGATTGATTTGGTATGGCCAAATTACATTTATTATAAATATGATTTATACAGAGATGATTCATCTAAAACTGCTGCAAAAAAAATGAAAGCACTAAACTACATTACGTAGTATTTACTTTCAAAACGGATATTAAATTGGCCACAAATGAATCTAAGGAAAGAGTCCTCAAATGTTGGCTCTTGTAAATTGTATACGCAAATTTGCGCATGTCTCAAATATCAGTCAAGTCACAATTATACAATCAATTGTCATGGGTCTCGATGGTTAATACTTTAAATCGATTGGTTACTGCAAGTTCGGATAATGATAAATAAAATAAATAAGGGACTGTTAACATTTAGTGTTATCCCACCACGTACTTTCCCAACTTTTTTTTAGCTTGGGGAAAAAAATCCCTACAACTGCATAAGTGGATTTAACTCAACTCAGCCTGTGGCACACTGGACCAAACCGTTCCAATTCCTGTCCAAATGGAGTTTCCAACATGGAGTATTTGCTGGGTGATAAGGCACTGTTGATCTCTGTAGACTGGAGAATGCCATGGGTCTGCAGTGCCAGCCGACTCCGAGGAGTAGTACTTCAGGCTTTAAAACAACAGTCAAAGCCTCCTCCAGGTTGTTACAGGGCTGTCTCAAAGATGACCAAATTGCCATCTGCGCCAACCCCGCCGTTGGTCGTACTGGGACGACTCCGGCTATTGTATGCCTGAATCAAGATGAGACACCCGGTGTTAGTTTATGCCAACCCGAAACACCAGAGGTATATGGTGGACACACAAGAACACAACTCCCACACATCTGTGTGGTAGCATGTCACTTTGAACATTAAGCTATTTCACTGCCAGAGAACAGAGTGGGAGAGTGAAGAAGACATGATCTGTTGAGTCAGTGTGCTACGTACCTGTTTAGCTGACTGCAGGAGGGCAACGGCCTCCTGCCTGCCTGTCTGCTGGACCATCTTGAAGAAGATACCATCAGGGTTCTGAAGTAGGGTGTAGGGTTCATCGTATGCGTGGATCTGACCCGCATCTAGAACCTGGGAACAGAGTCAAGTTATATAGTACGTAAATCGATGGGTGTATCATTAGGGATACTAAAAGGACCTGACAAGCCCTTGGGACACACACACACACACCCACCCACTCAAAAGTTGAGGTCACTTAGAAATGTCCTTGTTTTTGAAAAAAGCTAATTTTTTGTTCATTAAAATATCAATTTGATCAGACATTTAATGTTGTAAATGACTATTGTAGCTGGAAACGGCTGATTTTTAATGGAATATCTACGTAGGCGTACAGAGGCCCATTTTCAGCAACCATCACTCCTGTGTTCCAATGGCACGTTGTGTTAGCTAATCCAAGTGTATTTTAAAAGGCTAATTGATCATAAAAAAAAAAAACTTTTGCAATTATGTTAGCACAGCTGAAAGCTGTTCTGATTAAATAAGCAATAAAACTGGCCTTCTTTAGACTAGTTGAGTATCTGGAGCATCAGCATTTGTGGGTTTGATTACAGGCCAAATGGCCAGAAACAAACACTTTCTTCTAAAACTCAGTCTATTCTTGTTCTGAGAAATGAAGGCTATTCCATGTGAGAAACTGCCAAAAACTGAAGATCTCAGTTTTATTGCTTCTTTAGTCAAGACAGTTTTCAGCTGTGCTAACATACTTGCAAAAGGGTTTTCTAATGATCAATTAGCCTTTTAAAATTATAAACTTGGATTAGCTAACAATGTGCCATTGGAACACAAGAGTGATGGTTTGCGATAATGGGCCTACGAAGATTTTCCATATAAAAAAAATATGCCGTTTCCAGCTACAATACACATTTACAACATCTACATTGCATTTCTGATCAATTTGATGTCATTTTAATGGACCAAAAAAAATTGCTTTTCTTTCAATTTAAATGACCCCAAACTTTTGAACAGTCGTGTATATAAAAACAATACTGTAGAGTAGACAGGTACCCAGTTGGGTGATCATTGTGTAACTGTGGAGCGCTCTCACCAGAATGCGGTCGCTGTCTATGATGGTGTTGAGGCGGTGGGCAATTGTGAGCACGGTGCATTCCCTGAATTTGTCTCGTATTGTCTTCTGGATCAGCTCGTCTGTTCTACAGAGCCAAAACAAACAGACAGGTGAGGACAAAGCTGGGAGGAAGAAACACACTCACACTTGTCTACTACTAGATGCCTCCCAGTCTTATGTTGCATTCATAACCAAGTGGGAAGTTGGTAATTTCCAGCTGGATGCATTCAACTAATTGAGAAAAGACGAGTGGCTAATTGACCATTGGTTGCATCAAACTAAAATTACAGCCATCATGCCTGTAAACAAATTAGTGTTCGAAAACCATATTAGTAAGTTGCTTTTTATTTATTTTTTTAAGTATGTTTTACTGTTTCATTTAACTTCCAAAAATGCTGTTATCAAGAATTTCCTTAGTAGGGGATGTCAGAGGTCAGCATGTGAGAAAAGTCAGAGCTCAGGGATGATAGACCAGTTTCCCCACTAGTAATTACCAGTTGGAGGGGCCTTCAAGTGGATTTTTCCCAGTCATAAGTGGTAAATACCACCTTCCCACTTGGCTATGAACGCAGCATTAAAGCATGTCAGCTGCCTCTGCTGCCCAGCTCTAAAGGACAGACGGGAGGTCCTCCATGGCAACTTGTGTGTGTGTGAGAGAGAGGAAGCTCTTTACCTGGGGTCCACGTTGGCCGTGGCCTCATCGATGATGAGGATGCGGTTCTTCCTCAGGACAGCTCGGGCCAGACAGACCAGCTGCCTCTGACCCACACTGAAGTTGGAGCCCGACTCGGCCAGAACCGTTTCCATCTTATTGGGCAGCTCCTCCACCACAGACTTCAGCTGGACCTGGAGAGGAAACAGTTACTGGAATAAGACCCCGATGCCACCAAAAGCCCATTAACCTGTATGTAAATGTATGTGAGTATCTCGTTACTGTATCAATAGGAGTCTGAGGAGCAGTACCTCTTGGAGAGCGTTCCACAGGTCCTCGTCTGAGTGCTGGCTGAAAGGGTCCAGGTTCTTCCTCATGGTGCCCGTGAAAAGCACTGGGTCCTGCAGAAGAGGGGGGCAACAAGCAGAAAAATGTAATAAGCGCTAACAGATCCATACCTGAACTAGAAGCCTTTCCTTTACTACATGCAGAAGGACTAAGGGACAGAGCAGCCACAGAAGACCCACCAACAGTAGCTACCTGAGGTATGATGGACATCTTCTGGCGCAGGTCATGAAGGCCGATCTCAGAGGTTAGAACTCCATCGATGTAGATCCTGCCTTCTGGCTCTGCCAGGCGGAAGAGGGCCGATACCAGGGAGCTTTTCCCTGCACCCGTCCTGCCCACGATGCCAACCTTCTCTTTGGGCCTGAACATGGCCTTCATGTCCTTCAGGACCACAGGTCCATCTGAGCTGTAGGAGAAGTTCACCCGGTCAAAGGTGATGAGGCCTTGGCTTGGCCACTCAGGAGGAGGACGCTTCTGGGTTTCCCAGGGTGCTTCACTCTCCAGCTCTGTGTACTCCACCACCCTCTCCACTGACGTCATCTGAGGACAGTGAATAAAGCACCATGTCAGTCAAACAGCCCTGGCTTTTGTACTAGCATGGGTTCTTTAAGCAGCCCAGTACATCATTGGGGGTGAGCTCCCTGCCATCCAGGAAGGAAGGCCCAGAAAAATCATTAAAGACTCCAGCCACCCAAGCCATAAACTTATCTAGCCTGTTGTGCGTTGCATATAATCGCTTAGGTACACGTTGCTCCAACCATAAACATCAATGCCTTTCTTAAAATCAATACACAAGTATATATATTTTTAAACCTGCATATTTAGTTAACATTGCCTGCTAGCATGAATTTCTTTTAACTAGGGAAAGTGTGTCACCTGTCTTGCAAACAGAGTGAGGGTATATGCAGCAGTTTGGGCCGCCTGGCTCGTTGCGAACTATGAAGACTATTTCTTCCTAACAAAGACAGCCGACTTTGCCAAACGGGGATGATTTAACAAAAGCGCATTTGCGAAAAAAAGCACAATCGTTGCACGACTGTACCCAACCACAAACATCAATGCCTTTCTTAAAATCAATACACAGAAGTATATATTTTTAAACCTGCATATTTAGCTAAAAGAAATCCAGGTTAGCAGGCAATATTAACCCGGTGAAATTGTGTCATTTTGCGTTCATTGCACGCAGTCAGGGTATATGCAACAGTTTGGGCCGCCTGGCTCGTTACGAACTATTTGCCAGAATTTTACGTAATTATGACATAACATTGAAGATTGTGCAATTTAACAGGAATAACGTTTTGTTTTCAAGATGATAGTTTCCGGATTCAACCATATTAATGACCTAAGGCTCGTGTTTCTGTGTATTATTATGTTATAATTAAGTCTATGATTTGATAGAGCAGTCTGACTGAGCGGTGGTAGGCACCAGCAGGCTCGTAAGCATTCATTCAAAATAGCACTTTCGTGCGTTTTGCCAGCAGCCCTTTGCAATGCATTGCGCTGTTTATGACTTCAAGCCTGTCAACTCCCAAGATTAGGCTGGTGTAACCGATGTGAAATGGTTAGCTAGTTAGCCGGGTGCGCGCTAATAGCGTTTCAAACGTCACTCGCTCTGAGACTTGGAGTAGTTGTTTCCCTTACTCTGCATGGGTAACGTTGCTTCGAGGGTGGCTGTTGTCGATGTGTTCCTGGTTCAAGCCCAGGTAGGAGAGGGACGGAAGCTATACTGTTACACTGGCAATAATAAAGTGCCTATAAGAACATCCAATAGTCAAAAGTATATGAAATAGTCCTATAATAACTACAACCTAAAACATCTTACCTGGGAATATTGAAGACTCATGTTAAAAGGAACCACCAGCTTTCATATGTTCTGAGCAAGGAACTTAAACGTTAGCTTTTTTACATGGCACATATTGCACTTTTACTTTCTTCTCCAACACTTTGTTTTTGCATTATTTAAACCAAATTGAACATGTTTCATTATTTATTTGAGGCATTATATTAAGTTAAAGTGTTCATTCAGTATTGTTGAAATTGTCATCAAAATGTAAACATTGTTTTATTTTATTATTATTTAAAAATAAAAAATTAAGAAAATCGGCCGATTAATCAGTATCGGCTTTTTTTGGTCCTCCAATAAATCGGTATTGAGAAGAAAAAAAAAATCATAAATCGGCCGACCTCTAATTTGTACACACACACAAATACAATCGTCATATTAGCTGCTGCTACCCTGTTTATCATACATCCTGATGCCTAGTTACCCCACCCCTATCACTCCAGTATCGCTGCACATTGTAAATATGGTACTGGAACTGACTGACCCAGAATATAGCTTACTGACTTCTCATGTTCTTCTTATTTCTAATGTTTTTGTTCTGTTATTTTTAGTGCCGCATTGTTGGGTTTAGAGCTTGCAAGAAAAGGCATTCCACTGTACTTGTGCAGTACGTTAAAACGTGAAACTAAAAGCACTTTAGAGAGCGGCATTTAGAAACTTCAGAAAACCCTCAGGCTGGATTCTTGAAAGAGCTGTTATGGATGAACATTCCATCCTGCCATGAATACCAACATGAACAAGATGAAAGGCCAAATAGACCAGGAGGCCGTTTCAGAGTCACCACTAATAGTTCTGAGAACTGGGTTACACATCTCAATCAACATATTTCCAGACTAAGTTCTCTGGTGGGTTTGTAAAGCATCTCTGAGGAAGGGATTGATTGTAAATACAGGTGTTCCTCTACATATCTGGGTTGTCTCACCATGTTCTCCACCTCAGCACTCTGCCGTACACCCCACTGGAACATCCCCATGAGAGTCACAGCGTAGGACAACGCCAAGCCGACAGATCCAGCCTCCACCTCTAACAAGGCCAGAAGAGAAACAAACAGGACACTAGTTAGACCCAATGTTCAATCATTTCTATTCTAGGTCTGGCAACAAGCTGTAGTTTTCATAACCTCGTTCAGCCCAAGTGCACTCTAACTGTGTTGGCTCTGTGTGCCGCTGTCTCTTACGATCTCGGAGCAGAAGGCAGCCAAAGGCGGTGATGGTGACGAAGACAGCGCACATGCCATCCAGGCGGACGGCAAACCAGCGAGAGGTGACCAGGAACAGGAACCAGGATTCTGAGAAACGAGAGACACTGATTCAGTTATATTCCTATAGAACAGAGCGGACACTGTTTGAGAATTATACACTGCTCAAAAAAAATAAAGGGAACACTTAAACAACACAATGTAACGCCAAGTCAATCACACTTCTGTGAAATCAAACTGTCCACTTAGGAAGCAGCACTGATTGACAATACATTTCACATGCTGTTGTGCAAATGGAATAGACAACAGGTGGAAATTATAGGCAATTAGCAAGACACCCCCAATAAAGGAGTGGTTCTGCAGGTGGGGACCACAGACCACTTCTCAGTTCCTATGCTTCCTGGCTGATGCTTTGGTCACTTTTGAATGCTAGCGGTGCTTTCACTCTAGTGGTAGCATGAGACGGAGTCTACAACCCACACAAGTGGCTCAGGTAGTGCAGCTCATCCAGGATGGCACATCAATGCGAGCTGTGGCAAGAAGGTTTGCTGTGTCTATCAGCGTAGTGTCCAGAGCATGGAGGCGCTACCAGGAGACAGGCCAGTACATCAGTAGACGTGGAGGAGGCCGTAGGAGGGCAACAACCCAGCAGCAGGACCGCTACCGCCGCCTTTGTGCAAGGAGGAGCAGGAGAAGCACTGCCAGAGCCCTGCAAAATGACCTCCAGCAGGCCACAAATGTGCATGTGTCTGCTCAAACGGTCAAAAACAGACTCCATGAGGGTGGTATGAGGGCCCGACGTCCACAGGTGGGGGTTGTGCTTACAGCCCAACACCGTGCAGGACGTTTGGCATTTGCCAGAGAACACCAAGATTGGCAAATTCGCCACTGGCGCCCTGTGCTCGTCACAGATGGAAGCAGGTTCACACTGAGCACATGACAGACGTGACAGAGTCTGGAGACGCCGTGGAGAACGTTCTGCTGCCTGCAACATCCTCCAGCATGACCGGTTTGGCGGTGGGTCAGTCATGGTGTGGGGTGGCATTTCTTTGGGGGGCCGCACAGCCCTCCATGTGCTCGCCAGAGGTAGCCTGACTGCCATTAGGTACTGAGATGAAATCCTCAGACCCCTTGTGAGACCATATGCTGGTGCGGTTGGCCCTGGGTTCCTCCTAATGCAAGACCTCATGTGGCTGGAGTGTGTCAGCAGTTCCTGCAAGAGGAAGGCATTGATGCTATGGACTGGCCCGCCCGTTCCCCAGACCTGAATCCAATTGAGCACATCATGTTTCACTCCATCCACCAATGCCACGCTGCACCACAGACTGTCCAGGAGTTGGCGGATGCTTTAGTCCAGGTCTGGGAGGAGATCCCTCAGGAGACCATCCGCCACCTCATCAGGAGCATGCCCAGGTGTTGTAGGGAGGTCATACAGGCACGTGGAGGCCACACACACACACACACTACTGAGCCTCATTTTGACTTGTTTTAAAGACATTACATCAAAGTTGGATCAGCCTGTAGTGTGGTTTCCACTTTAATTTTGAGTGTGACTCCAAATCCAGACCTCCATGGGTTGATAAATTGGATTTCCATTGATTATTTTTGTGTGATTTTGTTGTCAGCACATTCAACTATGTAAAGAAAAAAGTATTTAATAAGATTATTTCTTTCAGATCTAAGATGTGTTGTTTAAGTGTTCCCTTTATTTTTTTTGAGCTGTATATTTAATAACATGTATACATTCTACCCAATGTACTTAGAACCATTGGAGACAAACAAAATGGAAGTAAGGCAGCATTGAAAGGAGAACCACCTGAGTGCAGATCTTGATAAGCGTCAAATGTGTTCTGGAATCTCTCCTCGGCTCTGAAGGCTCGGATCGTCCACAGACCTTGGAGGGACGAGGACAGGTGGGAAAAGACTGGACTCCGAGCTGCAGAGAGATACATGGTTACTGATTACTGTCCATGTGCACACACACACTATAAAGCAAAAAAGGCCACTGGCACTCACTGGTAGATTCCAGGCGCTTGACATCTCGTGACGTTTGCAGGAAGTAGCGTCTCAGGAACAGGAAGACGATGACAAGAGGAACCAATGGGATGAGGATCCAGGGGATGACGGAGGCCGCTACAGCGATCACACCGATGATCTGCAGGAATATCTACTCAGAAAAACATCCCCAAAGACATAACCAGAGGAGAGGGAACCGGTTAACTGGTGATCGAATAGTGAATACCTTGTGAAGATGCAGGGCCAAAATGTGTCGTGGCTCACCTGAATGAAGTCCACAAAGGTCCAAGGTAAGGCCGCGTCCAGTTGGCCGATGTCCTTAGAGAAGCGGTTGAGGACTCTTCCTGGGACCCAAGAGGAGAGAACACCAGGAATTTAAAAACTTTTCTCTCTTTGTCTACAGATATATTATGTCTGACCTTAAGTAAACACAAATGCAGCATCTCTCAACATAAAACTGTGGCAACAGAAAATCGCTTTCCCTATATGTTCCAGTTTGCACATGGCTTATGGCTCACCAATTGGGTTAATGTCAAAGAAGCGTACAGGTGTCCGGAGGATAGAGTTGAACATGCGGTTGTGCAGAGACTGAGCAGCTTTCACCAGCACGTTGAACATCAACAGACTCCTGGCAAAGCCAAAGATGAGAGTTGCTCCAGTCAAACCTGAACACACAGATTTCCCATTTTAGGATGTTACATTTTGAAGCACACATTTTGTAACACAGACAGACACACAAAGGTTATGGAGGAAGAAAGAGCCTGCATGACACTATTTTAGGAGTAGCAAAACAATTTCCAGAGTAGGGTTTCCACTGTGTCTCACCTGCATAAATGCCGAGGTAGAAATCCAGGTTCAGCTCTTCAGTGACGTTGACACCATTTTGGACGGTCACAGTGCCGTTAACGTTGAGCTTCTCCTGCTCTCCTGCCCTGTCAATCACAGAGGAGACAGAGCTAAAGCAGAGAGCCAGTCCCAACACAGCATGTTAAAAGGGTAACATGACAGTTGCTCGACTGGAAATGAACAGTGAAATAAAAACATCTTACCAATATGCCAACCACCAGTCCTGTAGAACATATGCTGCCTGCACACAAAAACACAAGTATGTTAGTAGACCTTTATCATTTAATGAAGTCGTCAGATTTAGTTTCTTCCACACTACTAGTGCTGTTTTTGACCATGTAGTTGTACTGGGGTTATGATGTCATTACCTGAGCTAGGAACTGGAGTAATACAACTCCTATCAACACCAGGATGTTGGCGCCTGCCTTCAGGTACTTGACATAGAGGCCAACGCCGATGGTCCCCTCCGAGCGGCTCTCCTCGACTACTGTCTGGACAAGCTCTGCCTGCATTACACACAAACATCATAGGATTTATTGGGGGTTATTCATTAAGGCCACTGCAAATAATGACATCTGTGCAACAATGTTAAGTGAGTCATTCTGTGCACTCTGTGTAGGAGAAACTCTGTAGAGGTTCAAGCACGAGGGAAGTTGAGAACTTACACAACCCCTGTGTTGGGGAATCTGAGCATGTCAACAAGATACAAATGAACTAGTTTTTTTTTTTTAAAGGAAAGTACGACATGTTCTTTGCTGTGGCTTGCATAGCTTCTACTAAAATTACAAGGCAACAGTAAACACTTTGTCCCCCACGAATGATGCAGTGCCCCCCCCTCCCTCTCGGGCCAATTGAGATATAGCCTGTGACTAAAGAATTTCAGTAAATTACTATTGCTACTACCTTGGGCCAAATCAGTGTAATGGTGTAAATTCCATATCTCTATGGCAAGACATCGTTCACCCAAGTGTCGTCAAAAATCGGGTCAGTGCTGTCTGAGATATTGCATGTGACGTACTTTGCTGTGTCTGGCAAACTTCTACTAAAAGTTTGTACGCACTGCCTTCTTGTGGAAAAAAAGAGCAAACGCAGGTAACTTTTTCTTCACTCACTGCTTTGCTACAAAATATCATCAGGGATTCAGAGTGAAAATGCTCCTGGTGACTGTATCAAACGACTGGAAGTGGGCGGGACCCACCGGAAGCTGTTCAGTTCCGTCTTTAACAGAACGTATGGAGGAGGTGTGGGAGACCACAGAATTCTGCGAGAGGGTGCGGCTGCGTGGCGAGCGGCTTTCAGTCTCCACCCCTGGGGCTTGTGGCCCCTCCTCTTCCCTCTTCAGGAGGGAGGTGAAGTCGACCCCAGAGCGCTGGAGTTCGCTGTACGTCCCCCTTGCCACCATGTGACCCTGAAACAGACACACGAAAGTCACACCCCACCAAACATCTGGAGTTTGTATGTAATGTATAAGTCTGTCTGCAATTATACAGGTGTTCCTATGTGTGTTTACAGTGTAACCCACGGTAACATATCTCCCCCCTGCTTGCAGTGCAGGTGCATTAACGTAAGCACAGGGTAGTGCATGTGTGCTCCTATGTGGTCTTAAAGTGTGTGTGGAATGTTAAACCCTGCCAGGAACACACCTCCTTGAGGACGAGGATCTGGTCGGCTGATTGGAGGTACTGCAACTGGTGGGTGACCAGGATGCGGGGCTTGTTCTTCAGAATACCACAGATACACCTGGACACACATGGAGAGACAGACAGGAGACAGACAGTCAGATGACAGCAGACCTGCCAACCCTGCCCAACTTTTCAGAGTACCAGACTCACATGGGCAAATTGGAGATTGATAGGTGACAAACAGGGCCAATCACTAGGGCCAGCTCACAAGTATTGGCTTTAGACACGGTTCCTAATCAACACTAAAAGCAAAACCATTTTTTAAAACAAGATGAACGCATCGACACAGACCGCAAACTAGCTACACAAAGCTTAAGTAGGCTACCACAAAGGGAATCTGAACGCTGTTCGCTAGAAGAGGCCAGTGGTTCAGCCTATGTAAAGGTGCCTATTGTATTTCTTTGCAGCGCATACATAATTTCAGATTTTCGTAATTTATCAAATCTAAAATCTAGTGCAAAGGCATTTTAGAAGCATTGCCTCTATAGCTGATAATGGACACTCATTCATTATTCATTGCGCAATTTTCTAAACTCCCGCCTCCATTTAATGCCAAGATGTTAATTTTTGATTATACTTTTGTCATGCTTTTTGTGACGTGGATCATAATTACAGTTAGTCTATGAGATTGTGTGATCCTCGTAACGTTACGTGGAAAATACAACTAATGGGACGCATAATTAAATGTATATCATACTCGCACAAATGCGACCAGTTATTTTTCGTATTTGCATTTAATTTCTTTCACTAACAAATGCGAGTGAACTGCTGGTGTAACCGATGTGAAATGGCTAGTTAGTTAGCGGTGGTGCGCGCTAATTGCGTTTCAATCAGTGACGTCAATCGCTCTGAGACTTGAGGTAGGGTTTCCCCTTGCGTTGCAAGGGCCGCGGCTTTTGTGATGGGTAACGATGCTTCGTGGGGTGTCAGTTGTTGATGTGTTTGCAAGGGTCCCTGGTTCGAGCCCAGGTTGGGGCTTAGAGAGGGACGGAACCTACACTGTTGCACTGGCACCACAGAGCCCACTGAATGTCCATCTTATGATCGCTAACGTTAGCTTGATACAATTAGTGTTTACCTTTCCACAACACAAGGAGTCGAAAGGGGATTTGTCCACTTGTTTACGTACAGCTGACAAACTCAGCATCACAACAAACAGGAGGGGCTACTTCGAATAATGATGTATTACTCGCCATGTCCGTTGACAGCTCGAGAATCGGGATGTTAGATTTACTCAGTGGATTTATTTTTTATTCAAATGAAAAATAAAAATAAATTGAGGACCTATTCATTTCTGCGTACTTTTAACCCGGATCTCGTGCCTGTGTACATGGACAGAATTGCATTGTTGGTACGCAAAATGCGTGCATGTTGGCAGGTCTGTGCATCCACACCAAAAACACAGATTTACTCTTACAATGGTTAGAACACATTTCAATAGCATTATAGCTTTTTGTAAAAGTGAGCCCTGCACAGTAAAAGTGCAGCCCACTGCTCTGCTGGTTCCATTATGAACACTTTCAGGGGACCATGTCATGTGACAGGATAAGGTAGAGTAGGGCTCTTGTGTGCCTGACAGTGGCAGCAGCACCACTCCTTTTCCTGCCTTCCAGAGGCTAGGGCTGCTTTGATGGAGACCTCAGGGGAGGTAGGAATAGAGCACTCCAGACTTTCCCCTACTCTGCCAGATAAATCACCAGCCACCAACAAAGGACTGGGGGACAGGAGCAGGAACAGAATGCTTCATAAACACTCCAGAACAATAGTGGAAGTACTGTACATATTCTAGTTTATGCTTCAGTAAGTCAGTAGTTCATCCACTGTATTACATACTTCAGTAAGAGAGGAACACATTGCTGTATGCTTTGCTCATGATCAATGAGGTAATTTCCTTGCTTAGCCAATGTTTAGACTTGGTGAGCTACCCTGTGGCAATCCCCGTGACCCCTTATAAATGACAAGGAGAGTGAGGATTATGCTGCTGCAAAAATGGTTGAGCTCGCACAGACATCAATTCAACATCTATTCCACATTGGTTCAACGTCACTTCATTGAAATGACGTGGAAACAACCAGTGTGTGCCCGGTCGGTTGTGTTTTCTATCGTTTTGCTCTTTTACAGTCATGTTGAGACGGTGTACTGAGAGCAAAGTCCTATCAGTGTATTATTCTATTGCATCACTCTATTCAGTTGTAAAAATAAAAAACGTGTTTAGCTGAAATGGTGGTTCACTCACTGTTCAAACAGGTGTCTCCCGACCTCAGCATCCACAGCACTTAGAGGGTCGTCCAGCAGGTAGATATCAGCATCCTGGTACACAGCCCTGAGACACAACAAGGCTTTCAGATAGAGACTGGAGGATATTCATCTATAAAATGTACCTCAACTCATTTCTACTCTGGTATGAAGTGGAGCTGTGGTCTTACCGGGCCAGGTTCACTCTAGCTTTCTGTCCCCCACTGAGGGTGGCTCCTCTGTCCCCTATCAATGTCAGGTCCCCGTCTGGCAGCAGCTCCATGTCCTGAACACAGAAGGGACAACAGAGACGACAGGGGTTAATAGGACCCACAACCATCACAATCCCTCAAACAGGAGGACCATAATGACTATGTGCAGGACCTGATCTTCCACACACAGAGGGAATGCAGTTTGTACACAGTGAAAGAGGACAGTGTTACAGAGTGCATGGCTGGGGAAGTGACATTACAGATCACCATGTGTTTGAAGTGTTCTCCATGGCAAGTGAATGTGTGGCTGAAAGTCCAGTCCTCTGATCAAAGAGGAAGTGTTTGTAGAGCAGATGTCCATTTCATGGGATGTGGTTGTGAGAGCGTGAATCTAGTCTCACATTGTGTTCAATAGGGCAGAGGGGACAGAGCTTGTATGTGTTCATGTACGAGTGTTGACAGCTCTGATGAAAGGCGTACCACCTAGAGCCCAAGGTGTTGATGCTCTTTGCAGTCAAAGTTCAAGAGAGCCAACGTTCACAATGGAGCGTCACCAATCCTTGCATTTAGCAATCTACCAGCGTTAAATACCATGAGAGCTCCATCAGTGTGTCTTACCCTCTTGAGGGCGCAGGCTCTCAGGACCTTCTCATACTTTTGAGGATGGAGCTCTTTGCCAAACAGGATGTTGCTGCGGATGGTTCCAGGGAACACCCAGGGCTGCTGGGAGGCGTAGGTCAGCTGACCTTTGACCTTCAACACCCCCTTGTCGTGAGGCAGCTCCCCCAGGATGGTGCTGAGCAGAGAGGACTGTGGGAAATGTGAGCTTGATAAGAACATACACTGAGTGTACAAAACATTAGGAACACCTTCCCGATATTGAGTTGGATTTAATAAGTGACATCAATAAGGCATCATAGCATTGACCTGATAAATCACCTGGCCAGTCTGTCATGGAAAGAGCAGGTATTCATGAAATTTTGTACACAGTGTACACAAAGGCAGGCACTATGTCACAGTAAGGAGAAAACCTCAATATTTACACATCCTGCAATACCGGTTTCTGATTCACACTGTAGCTAAATAAATATTCCAGTTGGCTTACTTCCCTCTCGCTACGTTGGCGGTCCTCACACAGTGATGTAATAGGCTGGCACACCAAGCTAAGAAACATGACCTCTGACCTTTCCAGCCCCCACAGGTCCAATGACAGCGACGAGCTGCTCTGACTTTACTGTGAGTGACAGGTTCTGGAGAGACGGGGCGTCCTGACTCTGTACAGAGCGAGAGAGGGGTCATTTCAGGTTAGACTTTATTATAAAAGAGTGAGCTCCAAAATGCATAAATATACAAATGCTAACCTGCCTTGTTATTGAAATGGTGAGAGGTTAGCATGTTTTGGGGGGTATGAGCTAACTTTCTCACAAATCATTCAGGACTATCCATAATCATGGTAGCATCCACATTAATGTAGAAAATATTATATTCTTATTTACCATTAATTTCTATTGGGCACAAAATAATCTGAAACAACCAAAACAAAACAGCAAATGCATCCAACATGTTTGTAGACTCACAAGTTTAATACACAAGTGAATTTGTTTATAAATACTTTTGGTCCCCTAAAATGGGAGGATTGTGAACAAAAAGTGCTGTAATTTCTAAGTAGTTCACCCGATATGAATGAAAATACCCTCAAATTAAAGCTGACAGTCTGCACTTTAACCTCAGTCTGTATCATTTAAAATCCAAAGTGCTGGATTAGAGAGCCATAACAATACAATTGTCCCAATACCTTGAGCTCACTGTACACACACACACACAGCATCAAGCTGTAATTAAGGTGTTTGTGATAGCAGTAAACAGTACTGTAGGTGTATCTAGGAGTCTGGATGGCAGTAGTTGAACATTCACCTTGTCCCAGTAGCAAATCAGGTCCTGGATCTCCACAGAGGGTTCTTGCTTCTCCTCCTGGAGGAATCCATGGTTGCTTTTCACAATCTCATCCAGCAGGAGAAAAGTCTGTGAGAGTGGAAACAATAGTTCACCAAGAGTTCAACAGTGATATACAGCCATGTCTCCTTATGTTAACAACACCGCCACATCGAGATGGACCCGAGACTTTGTTTACAATCGTGTTGGATCGAGATGACACAGTCAACAACTTGATCGCAATGATGCCTGTTACGTCCCTGGCTTTGAACAAGCAGATGACATACAGTAATGAAAAGCCTGGCAGTGGCCCAGATAAGTCCCATGATGATTTTACAGTCACTGATCATAAAGCATGATAATGTGACAGGATTACATAATGAGTCTTAGGGGGATCAGCCAGAGCCAGGCCTTGTGTTTCACATTGGCATCCAGGCAACTGTCAGGACAGCACATCTAAAATTAACTAAACAAAAAGGAACCCAGCGCAGAGACGACACCTGCACTGTCAGAAGCCAACACGTGCAGAAGACGAGCCTTGCACAACTTCAGGAGAGCTCTAGTATTGCATGGTTCACACATCAAGAGATAATACTTACATATCTGTCAACAGAGATAATGCATGAAGTAATGCACAATAACCAAAACAACTTGTTGGGTTAAAACCACCCAAGAAAGAATGGGATTCATTTCACATGGATTCTTTTTAGCGAGGGACAACACGTCATAGCATCTCTACCTTGGATTAACTACAGATGCTGTGTGCTTCCCAGGAAAACATGACCATATACCACAAATAAAATACTAAAACTCCGTTGGAGAATGCAACCATTTCAGAAGCTCACATGCATTTTAATACCTTGATCCTGCGGACGCTGATGAGCGTCTCAGACAGTTTCTCTACGGCCGAGGGGAAGAAGAGGGTGACGGTGAGGCGGACGGCACTGTACAAAGACACGGCCACAAACACCCGGCTGGCTGAGATGGTGTTCCCCAGGAGGACGTAGACGGTGAAGGTGATGAAGACTATGATCTTACTGGCCGCAAAGAAGGAGGCCATGTTGAGGCCTCGCAGGTAGGAGCTCGACATGATCTTGGAGATCTCTTCCCTGGGGGGGGGGGGAGAGAAAGGCGTTCCGTAACAAACAAACAAGCATTTCAATACATATGCTCTGATGAAGACCACAGAGAAACAAGTCTGCATATAAATATGCTTGGGGATGCTACATGAAAACCAGGAAGAAGATACACTGATAACATGGCTTTGATGACCGTGTTGGTTCATCTGACAGCTGGCCACTTACCTTAGCCCTGTGAGTATGTGTAAACATGCATGGATATTCAAAGGGAGAGGAGCAGGGGTTGTCCTGTTGCGTGGGGAGAGGTTGTTGCTGTCCAGACTTCAAACAGAGCCGATGTGCACCACAGATTCACTCAGTGACATTATGAACCACAGCATGAGAAATCCCCATGTAGCCCTTTATAAAAAAAATACTCAATCTGAGCAATTTATATCACTGGGAAGAACCATGGGCACCTTGTTCTCCTTATACTAACAGGCAGGTGACAGAGATTTAGACAACCTTATGACTGGATAGTAGTAGCAGGTCCATGTCACAGCTCTGAGGTGGAGAAGCTGTGACAGAGCTTGTCGACACCTGTTAACATGCCAGTGGCTTTGTGCCAGCTCTGTGATCCGTTGTCCATTTGACGACATCATCGTAGTATACACTGAGTGTATAAAACAGTAAGGTCACCTTAATATTGAGTTGCACCCCCCTTTTGCCCTCAGAAGAGCCTCAATTCATTGGGTGGTGGACCATTCTTGATACACACAGGAAACTGTTCAGCGTGAAACTCGGCAGCACTGCAGTTCTTAACACAAACCGGTGTGCATAGCACCTACTACCATACCCCGTTCAAAAGGCACTTAAATATTTTGTCTTGCCCAGTCACCCTCTGAATGGCACACACACACACACGCCTCAATTGTCTCAAGGCTTAAAAAATCTTCTTTAACCTGTCTCCTCCCCTTCATCTACACTGATTGAAGTGGATTTAATAAGTGACATCAATAAAGGTCAGTCTATGTAATGGAAAGAGCAGGTGTCCTTAATGTTTTGTACACCCAGTGTACATGGTGGTTGTGTGTCAGAGGCCCACTAAGCAATACCACACCAGGTAATAGTGGTGTTTATGAAAAGTAGGGTTGGGCGGCATCCAGATTTTCATGTCGCTTCCGTACCATACCGGGGTTTATGGCAGTGCACACAAGGGGGCACCATTTCTTTTTAAAACAGTAAAAAAAATAACAATAAAAAAAAAAAAATACTAGAGTATTCCCATAGCGGACGCTTGCTAAATGCTAACAAGTCCAAGTCAACATAAACAAATTGCAAGGACAGACACCCCAGCTCATAAAGCTGTACAACCATCTTAAGGCTTGCTGCACGCACAAAACAAATATTAGACAACAGGGTTCTTGATCCAGGAGGGGGATTGTCTCTGCTGTAACCAAGAAGCTTGATCTTGCAGGCTAGCCACTTAGCTAGCAAACCAAATGCATAGCTGGAGCCCTGAGTTGGAGATAATTAAAAGTTAAATATCTGGTAGCTATACGTTTAGCTGGCAAACAGTTGTGAATTCGATATCCGCGCTTTTAAACCCAGGTTCATTACACTACCTCCTTTCAAAGAGCGCGTCCTCGCGCTAGCTTGCGACTCTACGTCTTACAGGAACGCGCTCACCAGCAAAGCACACGCACTGTCATGGATGCAAGGTCCGATCACTTCTGACACCAATGTAATGAAACAAGGAAGGAGCAGGTCTCGAACCCTCGACCTTCTAGCCCGAAGCAAGCTCCTGCGGCAGTGTCGATATCCGCGCTTATAAACCCAGGGTCGATCGATATAGACAGTATTGAAAATCATACCGTGGGTATTTCAAAATACCCCAGTATAACCCTTTTCAGGCTTGGGTGGTAATCACTAGGATTTCAGTCGATTTGACTGACAATTGTATGTTTGTATAACTTATACATTTGTGTCAATGGTACTTTGGCACAAAGTAAGATTATCTAGACAATGCATTGAGTACCTAAAATGTCTGGACAAACCCTCAGAAGAGACAATGTAGTTAGTGTTTCCTTAATAAACATCATTACAAGAAGCTATTGTTGGTGTCGATTCCTCAACACAGAAAAATGACAAGAAGAGGAAGGTCTTTGGTTAAAACACACCATGGGACTTTCATTCGTGTCAGCAATCCTAACAGGACAACCAGCTGAAATGAATCATGGGTGATAACAGAATTCTTGAAATAACACATTTCACAATCTGTAATGGGCTTGGACAATAGCGCTTGTAAGCCTTATTACAGTAACAATATCTACAAATCTAACACTATCTCAATATTGAGTTTGTTCAGTGCAGTGGGATCAGTTAAAAATCTTCAATGTTATACTTTTTTTTACCTTCTGACATCATTGACCAGTGCTGAGAAGGGCTTCTCCCAGGCATACATTTTGATGATCCTGATTCCAGACACCACTTCATTCATTGTGCGTATTCTATTGTCAGTCAAGGCAGCCGTTTTACTCCTGCAAGGAAAGGACAGTCATATTAGGTCTGGGTTCCTCAACCCCCAGATCCAAGTGATTTTTTGGGGGGAAATCTGTTCCAAAGTATTCCCACGCATAAGAGAGATACATTTATGATTGTATACAAATGTAAGTAAGGTTTGAAATTACTATGATTTTGTCAAATATATATGTTTGGGCTTCCTGCGGCCAATTTGCAGTCTACAAATTTGTCATTGTTTTCCAGCCCCCTGACCATCTGCTCAAGGAAAAAAAATAAAAAAAAATGTCCCACAGCTGAATCTAGTTGATGATCCCTGCATTAGGTTAAAAAAAGACCACACACATATATACATACATACATACATTTCTTAGACAAACCTGGTTTATTGACAAGTCAGCCAATTGTTCCCTCACATGGCCCACACTAGGGTTAGGCCCTCACATGGATTATAGTCTATGCTAGGGATAATCATTACACATCATAAAAGCAGGCCAAAGATCAGTTTACAAAGCAATTGGTATGTTCATTGGGTTTCATACTGGGCAAGAAAAAGGCACTCACTGACCTCCCTGCTTGTTTTACATTTACGTCATTTAGCAGACGCTCTTATCCAGAGCGACTTACGAAAAATCTTAAGCGCAGTCTCCCATCTACATTGTGTGTTACCTGAACTTGGAGAAGAGCCTTCCGAACATGGTCTGCGTTGGCATAAGGATGACAAGGACGGCCATGCCTGCAAGGCATGATGGGCCAATCTCCACCCACAGCAGCCCCAGGACAGCCGCCGCCTGGAGAGGCCCTACCCACAGGAAGTGCAGGAAAATAGTCACCTGTAACCAAGTGGGATCATGTGTTGAAACTCATAGGGTGAGTGTTTCTAAATGAGAACAGGATTTTTGGAGACTATGGTACATCAGTTGTCTCAAATTCCCTCCAGAAGGGCCACCACAGTGACTTGTGAGCTTGATGTGGCCCACAAGCCATGAGTTCTAGACCCCTGTGTTACATCTATAACATGGCTGCTTCATCTACACTGTAGTTTGATGCTACAGTCACTGAACTCTACTGTACGTTCCATTCAGTCATGTTCTAAACAGTAATATGTAGCAGCATATTTCCTTGACCACAATATGCAACAAAACAGCAGTGTAGGGCAGTGTTTCCCAACTGTGGTCCTTGAGTACCCCCAACAGTACACCGTTTCGTTGTAGCCCTTGACAAACGCACCTCATTCAACTCATTGAGGGCTTCGTGATTAGTTGAATCTGGTGCACTTGTCCAGGGTTACAATAAAAATGTGTACTGTTGGGGGTACTGGAGGACCAGGACTGGAAAACACTGGAGTAACAACTCAAAATGTTAATTTGTCTGCCAGGTGCCCGGAGAAGCCTGTGACTCTGACCTTTATCAAATGGCACAGTACTTTAAACTCAAGTGTTACATGACTGGCACCATGCAGGTTAACAACTCAGTCAGCCTTGTGCGACTTATGCAATCCTCCAGGGTTGAAGTAACAGAGCTGATATTGGATTGGGTCTGTCTGCACAGTGGATCAAAAGGTCTTAAGTATAGGTTCCTTTTCAACAGTTTTTTCTACTGTTGCTAATACACTAAGTCAGCAATATGCAAAGTGAAAGAAAAAAAACGTTTATTACAGGGTTCATACCTCATCAAACTTGTTGACATCGTTGGATAGCAGGTTCACTATTTGGCCTGTGGTTGTTTTTCCCATCGCTGCACTGCTGAGACACAGGGCCTGGGGTGACACATACGTTACCAAGTTAATTATTGCAAACTCAATAAATAACCAGGTAATTTGTCACAATACAAAGAAGAAAATACCCACATGTCAGTTTGGAAAGGCAGTCATACCCTAGAGCAGGGTTTCCCAGCCCTCTCCTCAGGGAACACTAGTCGTTTCACATTTTTGTTGTAGCCCTAAACTGGCACACCGGATTCAATTACTCTATAAATCATCAACCACTTGACTAATTGAATCAGGTGTGCAAGTTTAGGTTTAAAAAATGTGAAATGTATGTTGGTCCCTGAGGAGCGGGTTGGGAAATACTGCCCTAGAGCAGGGGTGTCGGACTCATTCCAAGGAGGGCCAAGTGTCTGCGGGTTTTTGGTTTTTCCTTTCAATTAAGACCTAAACAACCAGGTGAGGGGAGTTCCTTACTACTTAGTGACCTTAATTCATCAATCAAGTACAAGGGTGGAGCGAAAACCCGCAGATACTCTGCCCTCTGGAATGAGTTTGACATGTGCCCTAGAGGGAGGGTGGCTCATCCTTTAGTCAACCAAGTTCAAGGTCAGGACATCAGATACGACCTTTGAAAAAAACTGTTAAATCTTTTTTTTAAGTCTGTAGGAACGCGTCTCTTATACTGACCTTCTTGTAGATCATGTGACACATGGCTACTCGCATCTTCATGCCGGTTCTCAGGACGTGGAAGAAGTAGAGGTGATGCGTGACGGCCAGGATCAGGGTGGACAGACAGACACCAGCAGCGTAGCCAAAGGCCTCGTACAGCGCGTCCATATCATCAGGATCGTACTTCTCAAAGTACTGGATCAGCTTTCCCAAGAACACTGGCTGGATCACCTTAATCACCTCCTATTGGAGGAACAAGAGAGGTAGAAAATATGAGGTGAATCCACAGCTTGATATATAAAACATATGGCTAAGATATCATTAATTCCCTAGCAGGGTACCGGTAAGTCTTACACAGGTCGTGTTTTTCTTCTGCGTACCTCAATAAGAGTAAAGATCCCCAGCACTGCGTAGGGTTTCCAGTAGCACTTGATGAGGACTTTGGTGAGTTTGGGAGGCCTGAGATCTTTGGCAGCCTTCTGCACCTCATGGTCCCAGTGCCTGTGGAAAGATGGCTTTCATTTTACTTTGGGAGAATCTCAATGACTTGATTTCTCACGTCCTCGCCAATGAGTTTTGAGGAGGCGAGGACCGACGACGCAAGGAATCCCTGTAGGTACCTGGATGTTCAATTCTGCATTGCATCATGTGGTGATACAATTGCAATTAAAAAGGGGCAATCTAAGATTGGTACATCCATTTCTTTACATTTAAATTAATTATATATATAGCCACTGATTTGTGAGCTTAGTTCAACTGTCTTACTCCATCACAACACAAAATAAGCTTGTTTTGCTCCACTGTGTCTAAACAATGCTATTTTAAACAAACACTATGCATCTTCAAAATGTGGTTAAAACTATAATTCTGACCTCATGGATGGTCAGTGTTTGCATCCATTGCTCCGTCTGTGAATTTTAGAGTATGAATGTGTAACGCAAAGATAAACTCACTGAAGGTTCATAATATAAACGATATCAGATCAGTCTTGAATGACATCCTAATTACACACCAATGTGTCACCAGATCACACATGGAACACCTTTAAATAGTTCTGAAGTAACTACATCGATGTCATTTTAAAATATCTATCGAGGTCGTTTTACCTGCAAAAACAATATTTTAAAAGAGTTTTTATTACTCAAACCACCTGCGGGCCGAAATGGACCCCCTGCAATGTTTGACACCCCTGTTTAGATAAAAACAACGGATTGGTCAGCATGACCACATTTAAACAGACGTAGGATATGTTATTTAAATTTGTGTACCTCCATTTAGTATGATACGGTACGTTGCGAATAGAATAATGGTCCGGTTACTTAAGACAGAAACAAAAGTAGGTCGGGGAACATAGGTCCGTCCAGCAACTCAAAGGTTGCATGTTTTAGTCACATCGGGGACAACTGTAGCATTTTAGCTAACCCTTCCCCTAACCTCAATTTAAATTCTCCATACCTGCTAAGCAAATACTCCTAACCTGCTGCTTTAGCCACTAACGTTAGCCCCAAATGCTAACAATTCAACAAGAAGCCTGGCCTCAGAGAAAGATGTATAATGATACAGTCAGTCATCCAATTTGTTTGATGTGGTACAACCGTTATTATATTTTGTAAGGTAACATATACTAAATGGAGAGAGACAAATGTACATTCCAAATCTTACAAATCTCCCTGAGGCCAGGTTGGATAGGTGAATACTGACAATGTCTTGGTGAAATGCTGAAACACTTTTTTCCCCCCCCTCATCCTTTACAGGAGGGTATGCATGCTTTCTTTTATTGGGTCATTTTATAACTGTCCTTGAAAGCAGACAGGACAGGCAGCATGTAAAATATTAACAAGGACATGTTAAATGCAGCAACTCCTTTCCATCCATTTATCAAAGGATAAACAGCCAACAGGATATGGCTTTCATGTTATGCTTGGTGTATAGTAGTGGTAGGATAAACATCCTCAGGTGGGCGATAAGCAACTGGTTTGAAGGCCATTCCGCTATTACGTTTTATTTAAGGTGATGTTTGGGCTTAATTAACCACAATTCAACAGGCCACGTCTGTCTTGGTTCAGAATTATAGGTTTGCCATACCTCTGTAGTTCCTCTCCCAGTCTCTCAGATCCATCCTCTGGGAGCACTTTGTACATGTCATCTTCCTCTAGCCTTCGTTTGTATCCAATGCGGAACAAAGGATTTATCCAGCTAATGAAAAAGGGAAGAGAGAATATATGGAAAAGGGGAAGAGAACAGAAGTAGAGATGAGGAAAAGTGTTTAATACATGTAGTGTTACATTCAGGATGAGCAGGGCAATGCATGCACTAGACCTGGGGTTCCCAAACTCGTTCCTGGGGCCCCCCCTGTCGGTGCACGGTTTTTTTCCTTCCTAGCACTACACAGCTGATTCAAATAAAATCTTGATGATGAGTTAGTTATTTGAATCACTGTGTAATGATAGGGAAAAGAAAAAAGAAAAAAAAAGTGCACTCAGGGAGGCTCCAGGACCGAGTTTAGGAAACCCTGCAGTAAACCAGTGCGTCCTAAACTTTTTCACTCATGCCCCACTTTCATCTAGGGCTGGGAATTACCAGGGACCTCACGATAGGATATTATCCTGATTCTTAGGTGCCGATATGATATGCATTGTGATTCAATACTGCGATTTTATTGTGATACCATGTTCCAAACATATTGCTCACCATATGTCGGCTGCAGAGGGACAAGAGAGAGCTATGAGAAAACGAGTTTTGATCTGTTATGGAAATAAAAAAAGTGGTGAAATTAATTGGCTCCCTTTTTTAAAAGAAGATAGCGAAGCTATGAAGGAAAAAAATACTGGAGATTTGGTACAGCTACAGCAAACTAGCACAAAAATAATATTGGGATAGTCAAAACGATAGATCAAAAATAATCTCAATTATGTAGCTATGATTTTTTTTCCGATCACTACTTTCATAATCACCTGGACATTTCTGACAAGTTATAAATAGCTCTAAGGTCTGCAATGACAAGAGGGAAAACTGCTGATGCACTACCCAATTTCGAAATTGCACCTTGTGCATTCTAGTACTACAACTTTCAAGAGTAAGTTGAAAGACAGAGATTGTATAAAAACAATTCTCACAAGTTTTGGTTTATTCCTCATCTCCCACTACTCCAAGCCCCCACTGCAGACCCCTCGCGGCCCCTGTTTGGGAACCACTGCAGTAAACGATCTACTCTATTTGTGACATAGGTCTACTGGTAGCATGTCTTCGTAAAAAGCATTTATTGCAAATGCTTGAGTACCCAACTGTGTGCACTGTGCATGTAAAATGTACAAATTGTCAGCAAATGCCTTAGCAAACAGCAAATGTTGTTTTAAATACCTACTCTACTCTCCTTTTGAGCTCATTTGCACTGAACAAAAAAAACTTTTTGCTCAAAACATTTTGTTTTACCCATTTGTACATTACTGTATTTATACGTGGGGTGGGGTATTGTTTTTCAACTGGAAAAGTCAACAACAACAAACATTTCTGGAGCGCGTCTTTAATGTAAATATAAAGCACTGATTGTCTCATTCAATTCGAAACAAGGCATCCATCCTTTCTCTTCTCGCAGAGGTTTACCTCTGAGTGTATCCGAAACAAACCAGATGGGGATTAATAGCTTAATTTGCGTAAACAATATTCTTGGTTCATAAATTACTGGAATCTTATTTGGCACCATACATAATCCAAGACTGTATGAATCAACCGGAAATTGTGATTTCACAGTGGGGGAAACCATGGAATTACATGGGTAAAACGCACTTTAGGTTATAAACCAGACTAGTGCTTAAGTTATAAGTGTTCATTATGACGTTATACCTAATTTAATTAAACAGCAAATCGTTTAACCTCTCAAACTAAAATTGCCCGAAGTTTTTTCGAATAGCCTAACAGTAACACTGTTTCAGTAAAAACTATAACGACTATCTGTAGAGCCTAGCTCAGCTTCATTTCAATAACCCGGCGGCGAAGGCTGTTGACTTACCAGAAGAATACCTGGGAGAAAATATTAGCTGTTGCCGATGGATTCGTCTTCGCATCTTTTTTTACAGGTTCCATATTTCCCCGCTGGCACTATTCAAAGGCTTGGCCAACTTCTACGTGTGCGGTGCAACAAAATCTGGTACCTCCACTCTTCAAAACTGTTACTTTATTTCCTGTTGTGTAACTTGGCTGCACGCACATGGTACTAAATTACAAGACAGAGAGCCAATAGAAAATGTGAGAATTATGTCAAGCCAATCACTGATCTCGAGTCGGAATTGTGCTGTGGCACGCCACGCGCTAGTTAGCGCCAAACCTTAACCACAGTGCTAACCTTATGTCTAACCTTAAATTAAGATCAAAAAGCACATTTTGGTTTTCAGGAATTTCTACGAAAAAGCCCATTTTGACTTTGTGGCTGTGGTAACTAGTGGAAAACCAGAGCGCCGTGGAAACATAGTAATTGGTGGCAATCAATAGCTGAGACAGGTCTCATTCAGTAATGTCCAAAATGTAAATGCATAGTACTGCATGCTACATCCTTTCTAGGGGTAGAGCCAAGTTGACTCTAAGGGCAACTTCTACCTGGAGCTAACTTCGAGTTCATGAACCTCCTGGTTCACTTGAAGGCATTGGTTTGTTGAGAACATGAACTCTACAAACATACTGCTGCAAACTAGTAAGGTCATTCCACAAATGTAGTGCCTTCTGAGAAGTGTAACTTCGTCCCCCAAAAACTTTAGATTTCACCACATTTTAACATTCTGTCATCAACTTACTAAAAAACAAGTTTTCCCATCTGAAAAGGATAAATATTTGGCACTTATTTAGTGCCGATTTAGTGCCAAATAAAATAACAAGGTTGACCTTAACAGGGATGATTAATTATTTTTCAATCAGCTATAAATCCCTTTGTGACAGGGGAAATGGAATGTCCTTGTGTGAAACAGGGAGTGGCAATTGAATGCAAGCTTCACAAATTTGTGTTCATTGTTTCGACCTGCTCAGTTCTCTACCACAAAACACCAGAAAATGGCCAAAAACAGTAGAACCAGCTCACCTGCTTTTAATCTACAATTTGACAATTAGATGTTCAATGTTTCTTTTGAATAAAAAAAGAAATAGTTTCACCATATTAACAGGGTTGACCTTAAAATGAGGGACAGACGTCAATCACTAATCACATGAAATAAATAATAATCTTCAGAAATTACTTTGTCAAAGCAACAAAATAACTTGGGCTTTACAATGATGGTGAAACGTGGAGACATTTTGGGATTATGTGGGTTAAAATCTTCCTAGAAGTGACAAAGGGTTGACATAGGCACTTTAGCAAGCCTGTATTCATAGAAAAAAAATCGAGTTTATTGAATTCTCCATGTGTTCTATATTAAAGGGCACTTCATTTAATATAACAGGGTTTTAAAATTCAATATTGGTGCATAATTTCTACTTAAAATATCAAAGAAAAGGCACTATTTTTGTGGAACGACCCTCTAACAAATATAAACGAGAGCTACAGTCTTGAGAGTTTAAGCACATCAACATCAAATATATCACTGTGTAAGTGTGTGAAGCCCCCTATAACAGTTATGTACCATACCTATTTGTTATTTGGTTACAAACAAATAATAAAAACAATAGGGATCCTGCATCTTTGGTGCTAAGAACTCTAAATAGGTGTGACACAAAACTAACTGTAAACCTGACTGTGTGTTCATGTTCCTGAATCCCGGCTAACAAAAAATGTATCCTTAGAACATACGTAGCCTATCAGGTTCCAGGGATGTGATCTGGTTTCTCTCTCTAGCAGAATGGATAGTAAACAGTGACACCATAACAACCATCTGTTATATATTTGTGCTGTGGCAAATATGTACTCAGTGTGGAGCTAACCTTCAAGCAATTAATTTGAACCACATGTAACCACACAGAGAGCAACAACTTTTCAGCATGCGCAAAACTTTTCAGCATGCACATACACTATTCTTGACACAAAGCATTTTTGAATGTAGTTTTCAACAGTAAAAGCTACTGTAGACCTACTGTAAGGCTCACTAAAGCATCGCTCTCTCTTTTCTCTCTCGCCTCTCTCTGTATAGCCACATATATACCTGGCGCTAACATGCATCCTTTTTCCTGATCTTGTCCACATTCTGATTGTGCCCACATTTTCAGAAATGTGTCTACACATTGTATTCAAATGTGGCTCATATCTTTCCACTTTGTCCGCATTGTGACCAGATTTCCTGGTCCCTCCCTGTATGCGAATGATTTGACAGCTACTCTTTCAAAATAATGTGTTTATTTATTTTAAGATACATATTGATGCCATAAGTCCCATTGGGCACACACTGGTTGAATCAACGTTGTTTCTACGTAATTTCTGTCATGCGTGTGCATACTGGTAGCGAAGTCAGGTGCAGGAGAGCAGAGATTTGTGAACAGGTGCACACTTTATTTAGGCAAAAGTGCAAAATGCGCAAAACAGTCACAAGAATTATGTTTAACAATAAACATCTTCATGAAAATAACATGGAAAAACAAGCCAGTCTGGCGCGTCAATAATACACACAAACAATCTTTCACAAAGACAGGATGGGGAACAGAGGAATAAATACATGTAGATTGATTGGGGAATGAAAACCAGGTGTGCAGAGAACAAGACAAAACAAATGGATACATGAAAAATGGAGCGGCGATGGCTAGAAAGCCGGTGACGTCGACCGCCGAACGCCGCCCGAACAAGGAGAGGAGCTGACAGTACCCCCCCCCCCCGACGCGCGGCTCCAGAAACTCGTGCGTCGACACTGGCCTCGGGGATGACCCGGAGGGCGAAGCGCAGGGCTATCCAGCCGGCGACGGTGGAACTCACGCAGCAGTTCAGAGTCCAATACATCAGCCACCGGAACCCAGCACCTCTCCTCCGGACCGTACCCCTCCCACTCCACGAGGTACTGAAGGCCCCTCGCCCGACGCTTCGATTCCAGGATGGAACGGACGGAGTACGCCGGGGCCCCCTCGATGTCCAGAGGGGGCGGAGGAACCTCCCGCACCTCAGACTCCTGGAGCGGACCAGCCACCACCGGCCTGAGGAGAGACACATGGAACGAGGGGTTAATATGGTAATCGGGGGGAAGTTGTAACCTGTAACATACCTTGTTCACTCTCCTCAGGACTTTGAATGGCCCCACAAACCACGGACCCAGCTTCCGGCAGGGCAGGCGGAGGGGCAGGTTTCGGGTCGGTGCGAACACCGGGGCCTCACTGCGGTGACGGTCCGCGCTGGTCTTTTGGCACAGCGCGGCCTGCTGGAGGTGACCATGGGCGACTTCCCAGGACTCCTCCGCGCGTCTGAACCAATCGTCCAAACGTCGTCTTCCACTTGTCTCCCTCCCAGATACGCACCAGATTGTACGCACTCCTGAGATCCAGTTTAGTGAAGAAGCACGCCCCGTGCATTGACTCGATCGCCGTGGCAATAAGAGGTAGCGGGTAACTGTACCTCATCATCGTGATTTGATTGAGACCTCTATAGTCAATGCACGGACGCAGACCTCCATCCTTCTTCTTCACAAAAAGAAACTCGAGGAGGTGGGTGAAGTGGAGGACCGAATGTACCCCTGACGCAGGGATATGTCTCCATAGCCACCGTCTCCTCTTGCGACAGGGGATACACGTGACTCCTGGGAAGTGCAGCGTCTACCAGGAGATTTATTGCACAATCCCCCCCGTCGATGGGGTGGTAATTGGTCGCTTTTTACAGAAGGCGAGAGCCAAATCAGCATATTCTGGGGGAATGCGCACGGCGGAGACCTGGTCTGGATTTCCCACCGTGGTAGCACCAACGAAAACCCCTACACACCTCCCCGAGCACTCTCGCAACCACCCCGTGAGAGCCCTCTGTTGCCAGGAAAAAGTGGGGTTATGACGAGCCAACCAGGGAAGGCCTAGTACCATGGGAAACGCAGGAGAGTCAATGAGAAAGAGACTGATTCTCTCCGCGTGACCCCCCTGCGTCTCCATGGCCAGGGAGACTTCCCTGATTAGTCCGGACCCTAATCGTCGAATATCCAGAGCATGAACCGGGAAAGGTCTATCCACAGGAAGAATGGGGATCCCTAAACTAAGAGCTAACAATCTGTCGATAAATCGACGAATCAAATCGACGAGTGCCTTATGCTGGGAATGCGGGGAGAACTCAGGGAAACAAACAGGTACAAACAGGTGGACAACAGAGGACTCTGGGAGAGGGTGTTGCAGACTCACCTGGGGTGACGCCAGAGTGCCCTGAGGGACTCCCAGAGGGACCAACCCGGCACCGACCGGCAGTGTGCCCTCTGCGGCCACAGATGGTGCACGTGAAGGCCCCTCCTCCAGCCTCCCTACGCGCAGCCCCTCCCAACTCCATGGGCACCGGAGCGGGAGTGCTGGGAGATGGAACCGACAGAGTCCCCTCAGGACGTCCACGGATGACCAGCAGGTTATCCAACCGGATGGACAGATCCACCAGTTGGTCAAAGGTGATGGTGGCATCCCTGCAGGCCAACTCCCGTCGGACGTCCTCACGCAGGCTGCATCGATAGGGGTCGATGAGGGCCCTGTCGTTCCATCCTGCTCCGGTGGCCAAGGTCCGGAACTCCAGCGCAAAATCCTGTGCGCTCACACTCCAGGTGTGTCCTTCTTCAGATAAAGGGCCTGGTGAGAGAGAACCCCCCTTCCCTCCTCCTTTCCTATCCTCCATCCCTGATCTGCCCTTTCACCACAGACAAAGGAGTGGCTCGGGAGCTCTTGAGGAAGCAGACAAGTCGTCTCCTAACTCTTTTTCTCTCTCTCTCTCTTCTCTCTCTCTTTTTCTCTTTCTCTCTTTTCTCTTTCTCTAAATTAAATTCAAAGAGCTTTATTGGCATGGGAAACGTGTTTACATTGTCAAAGCAAGTGGAATAGAAAATAAACGAAAGGGAAATAAAGAAGGGAAGTAAACAATCACAAATGATCAGTAAACATTACACTCACAAACCAAAGTTTTACAATAATATAGACATTTCAAATGTTATATTATTGGCTATGTTGTAACAATGTGAAAATAGTTGAAGTATGAAAGGGGAAATAAATAAACATAAATATTGTTTGTATTTACAGTGGTGTTTATGTTGCACTGGTTGCCCTTTTCTTGTGGCAACAGGTCACATATCTTGCTGCTGTGGTGGCACACTATGTCATTTCACATAATAGATATGGGAGTTTATCAATATTGGATTTGTTTTAAAATTATTTGTGTTTCTGTGTAATCTGAGGGAAATATGTTTCTCTAATATGGTCATACATTTGTCTGGAGGTTAGGAAATGCAGTTTGGTTTCCAGCTCATTTGTGGCCAATGGACACATAGTTTGTCATCTCCTGAGAGCCAGGTCTGCCTTTGGCGGCCTTTCTCAATAGCAAGGCTATGCTCACTGAGTCTGTACATAATCAAAGCTTTAATTTTGGGTCAGTCACAGTGGTCAAGTCTTCTGCTACTGTGTACTCTCTGTTTAGGGCCAAATAACATTCCAGTTTGCTCAGTTTTTTTGTTGAGTCTTTTCTAGGTTTCAAATAATTCTCTTTTTGTTTTCTCATGATTTGGTTGGGCCTAATTGTGTTGCTTTCTTGGGGCTATGTGGGGTCGGTTTGTGTTTCTGAACAGAGTCCCTGTACCAGCTGGCTGAGGGGACTTTTCTCCAGGTTCACCTCTATGTGGGTGAGAGATTTGTCAAGGAAGGTTTGACAATTGCTTCTTTGTAGGTGATTGTACAATTTAATACATTTTTCTGGATTTGTATAATTAGTGGGAATCGTTGTAATTCTGCTCTGCATGCATTATTTGGTGTTTTTTTGTCCTGCATTTCATTCAATGTAATTGTACAAACTAGTGAGCTCTGGTAGTCTTTAATAGCTGATTCTAAGATTTCATGTTGTCGTTTGTTTAGTGTGTTCCAATTTTCCCAGAAGTGGTTAGATTCTATGGATTCTTCAATTACATTGAGCTGATTTCTGACGTGCTGTTCGTTATTTTTTCTTAGTGTATTTCTGTACTGTTTTAGCGTTTCATCAAATCAAATTTTATTAGTCACATGCGCCGAATACAACAAGTATGCTTACTTACGAGCCCCTAACCAACTATGCAGTTTAAAAAATATATATGGATAAGAAATAAAAGTTACAAGTAATTAAAGCGCTATAGCGACAATAGCGAGACACTATACAGTGGGGGTACCAGTACAGAGTCAATGTGCGGGGGCACCGGTTAGTTGAGGTAATATGTACATGTAGGTAGAGTTATTAAAGTGACTATGCATAGATGATAACAGAGAGTAACAGCAGTGTAAAAGAGGAGAGGGGGGGCAATGCAAATAGAGGCGAAGGTTGAGTCATGCGTCCTCCAAAACACGACCTGACAAAAAACACTTCTTAACACCCACCCGCTTAGCACCAATGTGTCAGAGGAAACACTGTTCAACTGATGATCACAGTCAGCCTGCAGGTGCCTGGCCCGCCACAAGGAGTTTCTAGAGCGAGATGAGCCAAGTAAAGCCCCCCCGGCCAAACCCTCCTCTAACCCGGATAACGCTGGACCAATTGTGCGCTGCCCTATGGGACTCCCAGTCACAGCTGGTTGTGACACAGCCTGGGATTGAACCCAGGTCTGTAGAGACACCTCAAGCACTGTGATGCAGTGCCTTAGACCGCTGCAGAGCTTCCGGCGACAGTACCCCGTCTAGAGATGGCCCACAGTCCAGAGCCGGCAGAGACGGCCCACAGTCCGGAACCGGCAGAGACGGCCCACAGTCCGGAGCCGGCAGAGACGGCCCACAGTCCGGAGCCGGCAGAGACGGCCCACAGTCCGGAGCCGGCAGAGACGGCCCACAGTCCGGAAACGGCAGAGACGGCCCACAGTCCGGAGCCGGCAGAGACGGCCCACAGTCCGGAGCCGGCAGAGACGGCCCACAGTCCGGAGCCGGCAGAGACGGCCCACAGTCCGGAGCCGGCAGAGACGGCCCACAGTCCGGAGCCGGCAGAGACGGCCCACAGTCCGGAGCCGGCAGAGACGGCCCACAGTCCGGAGCCGGCAGAGACGGCCCACAGTCCGGAGCCGACAGAGAAGGCCCACAGTCCGGAGCCGCCAGAGACGGCCCACAGTCCGGAGCCGCCAGAGAAGGCCCACAGTCCGGAACCGCCAGAGTCGCCCTCCGGCCCGGAACCGCCAGAGTCGCCCTCCGGCCCGGAACCGCCAGAGTCGCCCTCCGGCCCGGAACCGCCAGAGTCGCCCTCCGGCCCGGAACCGCCAGAGTCGCCCTCCGGCCCGGAACCGCCAGAGTCGCCCTCCGGCCCGGAACCGCCAGAGTCGCCCTCCGGCCCGGAACCGCCAGAGTCGCCCTCCTGTCCGGAACCGCCGCAACCAGAGTCGCCCTCCTGTCCGGAACCGCCGCAACCAGAGTCGCCCTCCGGCCCGGAACCGCCGCAACCAGAGTCGCCCTCCGGCCCGGAACCGCCAGAGTCGCCCTCCAGTCCGGAACCGCCAGAGTCGCCCTCCAGTCCGGAACCGCCGCAACCAGAGTCACCCTCCAGTCCGAGGTCTCCAGCGACGCGCTTCAGCCCGAGGTCTCCAGCAACGCGCTTCAGCCCGAGGTCTCCAGCGACGCGCTTCAGCCCGAGGTCTCCAGCGACGCGCTTCAGCCCGAGGTCTTCAGCGGGGGTGGACAGGTTAGGTTGGGGACTAAGGCCAGAGCCTGAGCCACCTCCATAGGAGGAAGATTGGGGAAGGGGGGTGTATCACGGGAGCCGTCGGTGACGGCAGCCACCCTCCCTTCCCTCCCTTTAGTTTAGGATTATTTTTGGTTTTGGGGTTTATTTTTTGTGTTTATTTTTTTGTGTGTGAGGTGCTTCCGGGGTCTGCACCTTTGGGGGGTGGGGGGGGGGTACTGTCACGTCCTGACCAGTAAAAGAGGTTGTTTGTTATTGTAGTTTGGTCAGGGCGTGGCAGGGGGTGTTTGTTTTATGTGTTTCGGGGGTTTTGGTATATGTTCTATGTTAGTATATTTCTATGTCCGTGTCTAGTTTTTCTATTTCTATTCCTCAGTCCTTAACGATTACAAGCATGCTTATAACATGATGCATTCAGCACTATGCTTGAAAATATTAAGAGTGGTAATGTGTTGTATTAGATTCAAAGGACGTTGGTGGCACCTTAATTGGGGAGGACGGGCTTCTGGTAATGTCTGGAGTGGAATAATAAGAATGGTATCAAATGTATTAAATACATGGTTTCCATGCGTTTGATGCCATATAATTTCCTCTGTTCCAACCATTATTATGAGCCATGCCTCAGCAGCATCCACTGGTTGGATTAGCCCCAAACACAACACTTTCTTCAGGACCAAAAGTTTATTGCTCTGCCAAATGTTTTATAGTATTACTTTCGTGTCTTGTTGCAAACAGGACGCATGTTTTGGAATATTTGTATCTTGTACAAGCTTCCTTCCTTTCCCTCTGTCATTTAGGTTAGTATTGTGGAGTAACTACGATGTTGTTGATCCATCCTCAGTTTTCTCCTAACACAGCCATTCAACTCTGTAACTATTTCAAAGTCACAAATGGCCTCATAGTGAAATCCCTGATCGGTTTCCTTTCTCTCAGGCAACTGAGTTAGGAAGGACGCCTGAATCTTTGTAGTGACTGGGTGTATTGATACACCATCCAAAATGTAATTAATAACTTCACCATGCTCAAAGGGATATTCAATGTATGCTTTTTTTTTACCCATCTACCAATAGGTGCTCTTCTTTGCGAGGCATTGGAAAACCTTCCTGGTTTTTGTGGTTGAATCTGTGTTTGAATGTCCATGCAACTTATTATGTGACTTGTTAAGCAACATTTTTACTCCTGAAGTTATTTAGGCTTGCCATAACAAAGAGGTTGAATACTTATTGAATCAAAACCTTTCAGCTTTTCATTTGTAATTAATTTGTAAAATGAATTTAATCAATTTAAATATAGGCTGTAATACAACAAAATGTGGAAAAAGTGAAGGGGTGTGAATACTTACTCAAGGCACTGTAGGTAGCACACAATAGGACATTTTTCTCTGTTGAGATTATTTCCTTATTTATTTCTAACCAGATGTAAAATATTCCTGTTTTTATTATTTAATTGAGTGGGTTAGGTCTGCTCTTTACCAAATTAGCATACCCCCTGAGTCTCTTCCCTGTTTCACACCAGGTCATTTGGTGGATGGGACTACCAGCTCTCTGTAACCTAGATGGAAACCAGTGGGTCCATCTCCTCTATATCATGTTTCTTGTAGGATGACAATGTCTGTATTTCCCGATTTCTTCGGTGAAGTCTGGGTTCCTGCTCTTTAGTCCAAAGGCAGATCTTGTATAATCCAAGATGAAATAGTCAAAGCTTTGTGTTACATAGTGCCCAGTGTTGTTATTTGTGTGGTTTAGGCTCGGACCATTAGGTGTGAGCTGAGTATCTGGTGCATGCCTTTTAGGCTGCAGGACAGGGCTTGGGCGGGTGTATTAGTGGGGGTTGGGCCTGTTGTTCTGGTTACGGCCTTTCTCGTTCTCTCTTTCTAACTCTCTCTTTCTCATTATCTTCATTACAGCAAAGAACAGAGATAACACCCTCTGGGTGTGGTGCATTGGCTGAAACTAAAAACAGCAGAATCATGCTATCTTGCTGTAGCTTTTTAGCTCCTCTCTGGGGCAAGAACTCAGGGAGAACAGCCAACAAGGGATTACACTGTTGCCCTGCTCAACCAACTCAGTAAAATTCATCAAGAAAGGATCAAGGCTATTCCCTTATTGAAACCTTGTGATACGATTAATCTTCTACTTCAGCGTTTTTCCTTATCCTTTCTTTCCCTCTTCGTTTTCTCTTTCACTACTTGTAAGGCAAGTGGCCATAGTCAAAGGACTGGAAAAAGGAAATGTATGTCACCATAAATTGATCTGTGCGAAGTATGGTAATCTTGGGATTATGTAAACGGAAAAGACTAGAAAACATGATCCAATACACACTAAAACCAAATGGTTCTATATAGTGCCAAATAAGGGTTAGTTGTCTTGTAACCATTGTGGATCCTTTTTGGTTTGAAGGTTCTATAAAGAACCATACTCATATGGTTCTAAATGGAACCTGAATGGTGCTATAAAGAACCCTTTCCTACAGTTCTATAAAGAACCATTAAAAAAGGTTCTATATAGCACCCCAAAAAAGGTTATTCTATGGTTACAACCCCTTTTGGGGCTATATAGAGCCCTTTTTATGGTTAATTTTTTATGTTCCAAAGTATTCCCACGCATAATAGAGAGACGTGCCCTTAGAACAGCCTCAATTTGTCAGGGCATGGACTCTACAAGCTGGCCCATGTTGACTCCAATGCTTCTCACAGTTGTGTCAAGTTGGCTGGATGTCATTTGGGTGGTGAACCATTTTTGGTACATACAGGAAACTGTTGAGCATGAAAAACCCAGCAGCGTTACAGTTCTTGACACATACGGGTGCGTCTGGCACCTACTACCATCCCTCGTTCAAAGGCACTTAAATCTTTTGTCTTGCCCATTCACCCTCTGACTGGCACACACACAATCCATGCCTCAATTGTCTCAAGGCTTAAAAATCCTTCTTTAACCTGTCTCCTCCCCTTCATCTACACTGATTGAAGTGGATATAGGAAGTGATATCAATAAGGGATCATAGCTTTCACCTGGTCAGTCTGTCATGGAAGAATAGGAGTGATTATGGTTTAGCAAATGCTCTTATCCAGAGCGACTAGGGTAATGTTCCTTGCTCAAGAGCACACCGACAGATTTTTCACCTAGTCAGCTCGGGGATTTGAACCAGTGACCAGTGGCCCAACGTTCTTAACCACTAGGTTACCTGCCGTCATACAGTGGGGGGAAAAAAGTATTTGATCCCCTGCTGATTTTGTACGTTTGCCCACTGACAAAGAAAGGATCAGTCTATAATTTCAATGGTAGGTTTATTTGAACAGTGAGAGACAGAATAACAACAAAAATATCCAGAAAAACGCATGTCAAAAATGTTATAAATTGATTTGCATTTTATTGAGGGAAATAAGTATTTGACCCCCTCTCAATCAGAAAGATTTCTGGCTCCCAGGTGTCTTTTATACAGGTAACGAGCTGAGATTAGGAGCACACTCTTAAAGGGAGTGCTCCTAACCGCAGCTTGTTACCTGTAAAAAAGACACCTGTCCACAGAAGCAATCAATCAGATTCCAAACTCCCCACCATGGCCAAGACCAAAGAGCTTTCCAAGGATGTCAGGGACAAGATTGTAGACCTACACAAGGCTGGAATGGGCTACAAGACCATCGCCAAGCAGCTTGGTGAGAAGGTGACAACATTTAGTGTGATTATTCGCAAATGGAAGAAACACAAAAGAACTGTCAATCTCCCTCGGCCTGGGGCTCCATGCAAGATCTCACCTCGTGGAGTTGCAATGATCATGAGAATGGTGAGGAATCAGCCCAGAACTACACGGGAGGATCTTGTCAATGATCTCAAGGCAGCTGGGACCATAGTCACCAAGAAAACAATTGGTAACACACTACGCCGTGAAGGACTGAAATCCTGCAGCGCCCGCAAGGTCCCCCTGCTCAAGAATACATATACATGCCCGTCTGAAGTTTGCCAATGAACATCTGAATGACTCAGAGGACAACTGGTGAAAGTGTTGTGGTCAGATGAGACCAAAATGGAGCTCTTTGACATCAACTCAACTTGCCGTGTTTGGAGGAGGAGGAATGCTGCCTATAACCCCAAGAACACCATCTCCACCATCAAACATGGAGGTGGAAACATTATGCTTTGGGGGTGTTTTTCTGCTAAGGGGACAGGACAACTTCATTGCATCAAAGGGACGATGGACGGGGCCATGTACCATCAAATCTTGGGTGAGAACCTCCTTCCCTCAGCCAGGGCATTGAAAATGGGTCGCGGATGTGTATTCCACCATGACAATGACCCAAAACACACGACCAAGGCAATAAAGGAGTGGCTCAAGAAGAAGAACATTATGGTCCTGGAGTGGCCTAGCCAGTCTCCAGACCTTAATCCCATAGAAAATCTGTGGAGGGAGCTGAAGGTTCGAGTTGCCAAACATCAGCCTCGAAACCTTAATGACTTGGAGAAGATCTGCAAAGAGGAGTGGGACAAAATCCCTCCTGAGATGTGTGCAAACCTGGTGGCCAACTACAAGAAACGTCTGACCTCTGTGATTGCCAACAAGGGATTTGCCACCAAGTACTAAGTCATGTTTTGCAGAGGGGTCAAATACTTATTTCCCTCATTAAATGCAAACCATTTTATAACATTTTTGACATGCGTTTTTCTGGATTTTTGTTGTTGTTATTCTGTCTCTCACTGTTCAAATAAACCTACCATTAAAATTATAGACTGATTATTTCTTTGTAAGTGGGCAAATGTACAAAATCAGCAGGGGATCAAATAGTTTTTCCCCCCACTGTATATTATATCTGTTTGCGCTTCTTTTGGTCAATTTGCAGTCTGCAAATGATTTGCAATTATGTTCCGGACCCCTAGCCATCCGCTCCAGAAAAAAACAGCCCCCATGGCTGAATCTAGCTGATGATCCCTTCAATAGGCTTGAATTAATTGACATGTTGAATCAGGTGTGCTATCTCTGGAAAGGCTGGTGTCCCTGAGGAGAGAATTGAGAACCACTGAGTTAGCCAACCGTTCTCAGTTGACACAAGGCCTTACATGAGTCTTTCACAAGACACAGCATTGGTCATGTATAAAATGTAATGGCGTAATACAGCAGATTACATACACTGGAATGACACTCTCACTCACGGTTGCACAAAAAGAGCTGTCAGCAAACCATACCCCAAAAATGTTTAATACGCCGTAACCTACATTTTAATGACCACTAAAAAAGCGAATAACCCTTTTGTGAACTGTAAAGAACCATTGAATAGCTCAATGTTCTTTGGGTCATTATGGTTCCTCATAGAACCATCACCTTTCCCAAAGAACCTTAAAAAAAACTATTTTCTTAGTGTGTGTAGGTAATTCCATTGAATTTTGAATGGAATAAGCAAACTCTCATATACAAGCTTGTACATGATTGTGTTATGACATGGTAAAGTAAAATATATATTTATCTGAGGTTGTCACATTTTAACTCTGGATGGACTTTGCTTCATAGCTCAATCACGTTGTCTACCTAGTTACACATTCAGTCATTCTGTCATTGTTGTTACAATTTCTTCCTAACAAACACATGAATAACCTACCCATGACCCCAGACTTTGGACCCACTATTTAGGGGTCAGAATGTGTGACCTCAATGGAAATCCACTGACATTTCTAATGTCTACAACACAGTATACTAATGGTAGGAAAGTGAAGTGGCATTCTCTCAACCGTGGGATCACACTATTAATAAACAGATTATGTTCACCTTAGTATTATTTGACACTTTTCTGAATGAAGCTGAACCTTATGTGCTTGTTTCCCAGCCACAAAAAAAGGGAAATCTCTTTTAAGAATGTATTTTTAGTCCTGAACTAAGCTTAATCTAACCCTATATGACCTTAACATGAAAGTCAATCACCATGCGAACAACCATGCCTTTGTGACGCCATACTGTGTTCATACGAGAAGGGTGACATATTGTTGTCTTGTCTAAGTCTCCTATGATGCTGTGCCATTGTCATGACAGCACATATTCTGCTTTATCATTGGAGCAGCCCTAGATCAAATCTCTTTGGCAACAGCTGCTCTGGCAACACACCCAGATGACTTAAATACTATTGTCAGGGGTTTTTAATGGGCCGCACACCATATCCTCACCTCACCTTGTTTATAGAGGTGCACATGGTCAACGCATAGCCGTCTGGAATAGTTTAGTGTAAATGGTTTTCTTGAGATTTCAGATGTAATTTATTATTCCATTTGACTGGCTCTAGTTACTGACACAAAGAGGGAAATTAGCCCACAATAGTGACTGTTCAGAGGAGCTAGTAACTCTCAAAACAGAAACTGCAGGCTGGCCCAGCCCTTGAAATGACTCTTAACAACTGTACTCAAGAGGTTTTATTTGTTTTAGGGAGGCATGTAGCCTAGCGATTAGACTAGAGAGGTGAGCCAGCAACTTGAGAGTTGCAAGTTTGAGTCCTGGGTCTGACAGTAAAAATCTGGTGGGAAGTGAGCTGGCAACCGGAAGGTTACTTGTATCAATGTCATTGCCTCCTGTTGTGCCCTTGAGCAAGGCACTTAACCCACCACATCAACTGCTCCAGTGTGGCAGCCCCTTGCTCCAATCTCTTCCAGAGGGGTTGGGATAAAATCTTATCTTAATTCTTTCTCAAGAATTCTGCCTTATCTGTATTGTTCTTATCCACACACACACACCTCTGTGAAGTAGAGGTGTTGTGTTCACGTTCTGTAGGTCTGGTCATCTGATTGGACGTTCACTTTTAAAGTATGCTATTGGCCAACAACTCAAATAGGTCAGATGGTTATAAAAGGGAATCAGATTCCTTGTATGTTTCTCTTGGTTCCTGCTCTCCTTCGGTGAGGTCAGAAGGTGAATGCACCAATTTGTAAGTCGCTCTGGATAAGAGCGTCTGCTAAATGACGTAAATGTAAATGTAATGTAAATGAGCGGAGTGGAGCAGGAGCATACAGAGGTGTCCACCTCTACCACAAAGGGACAAGTAGGATCAGGATGAACGAAAATACATCCAGAGGTGAAACGTCCCTTGAGCAATGCCTGTCAGACTCAGGAGTCAAGCAAAAACTGATCTGGGACTTGCGGGTTATGACAGTGCAACTGCACAAAAGTTGCGTATAAAACGCCTGTAAAAAATTGCCAAACCCGAGGAACCAGGTTCAACATTCTATGTCCTTTTTTCTATGTTTTGTATTTCTTTGTTTTGGCCTGGTATGGCTCTCAATCAGGGACAGCTGTACATCGTCGTCGCTGATTGGGAGCCATACTTAGGTAGCCTGTTTTCCTTAGGGTTTTGTGGGTGGTTTATTTCTGTTTAGTATATTCTTACCTGACAGAACTGTTTAGCTGTTGCACTTTGGTTTTTGATTCAGTGTTCATTTCAATAAATTTCATGATGAGCGCTAACCACACTACGCCTTGGTCTACTCCCTGCAACGGCCGTTACACATATCCCTAAGAGTGTCATTGACCAATGCTTGAAAGACTGCCAGTGAGTTCGATAATCCGAAGGGCATGACTAAATACTCATAGTGACCACTAGGGGTGTTAAAGGCAGTTTTCTACTCATCTCCCTCCCTGATTCTCACCAGATTGTAAGCGTTGCAAGCGGAGGTCGGAGGTCCAGTTTGGTGAAGAATTGGGCCCCTTGGGCCAACTCCAAGGCGGCGAACATCAGGGGTAGGGGGTAATGATTCTTGATCATAATCTGGTTCAGCCCTCTGTAATTGATGCAAGGACGCAGGCCTCCATCCTTCTTACCCACGAAGAAGAAGAAGCCTGCACCGGCTGGGGATGTAGAGGGGCGAATGAAACCTGCCTCCAGCGACTCCCGGATGTAATTGTCCATGACTGCTGCTTCAGGGGTCGAGAGGGAGTACAGATAGCCCCGCGGAGGTGTGGAGCCATGGAGGAGTTCTATGGCACAGTTGTATGGACGATGGGGGGGAAGGGTGGTGGCTTGCCTCTTACTGAAGGCCTCCCAAAGGTCGAAGTATTCGGGAGAGAGGAGAAGTTGGTCTTCAATGGATGCAGGAGGACACGGCAAAGCTCTTGGTAGGGGTCTTAGACATTTAGTCTGGCAGTCCTTACCCCAGTCTAGTAGGTGTCCCGTGGACCAGGAGAATGGTGGGTTACGTAGCGCTAGCCAGGGGTACCCTAGGATAAGGGCGTTCTCGGGAGCAGTGATCAAAAGAAAAGTCTCTGAGTGGTTCACCTCAACCTCCAGTAGAATGGGCTTGGTCTGATATTCCACTTCACCGGAGCCAATGGGCTGTCCATGGAGGGTTTGAATCTGAAGAGGGATGGGACACTTCACGCAGGGGATTTGTAATTCTCTGGTGAAGTCCTGATCAATGAAATTATCTGCGGCCCCGGAGTCCACAAAGGCTTGAATCTGGTGCTGACGGTTGTCCCAGTGGAGGGTTATGGGTAGTGACAGACGGTGACTGGGTAGCTGGAAGGTAACTGCACAGCTCATCAGGGTCTCCCCTTATCCTGGCGAGCCCTAGCATTTCCCGTCAGCTCTGGGCATGTAGCATGGAGATGGCGGAGACCTCCGCAGTAGAGGCAGCAGCCTTCACGCATGCGCCTGTCACGCACCTGTGAGCTAAAGAAATGTGTGCATCCCATTTGCATGGGCTCCTCAATGCCGGATTCGGGAAGCTTGGGGTGCTCAGGAAACCGGGATACTGGGGTGGTGTCAAAAAGGCACTGTCTCGCAGGTTCTAGGAGGTGGTTGATTGCCAGTGTTATCAGGGACTCGAGGTCCTCTCCCAGTTCTCGAGAGGCCAGTTCATCCTTTTCTTTTTTATACCCTTTTGTCTCCCCAATTTCATGGTATCCAATTGGTAGTTACAGTCTTGTCTCATCGCTGCAACTCCCGTACGAGAGAGGCAAAGGTCGAGAGCCGTGCGTTCTCCGAAACACAACCCAACCAAGCCGCACTGCTTCTTGACATAATGCCCACTTAACCCGGAAGCCAGCCGCACCAATGTGTCAGAGGAAACACTGTACACCTGGCCACCGTGTCAGTTTGCACTGTGCCCGGCCCGCCACAGAAGTCACTAGTGCGCGATGGGACAAGGACATCCCTGCCGGCTAAACCCTCCCCTAACCCGGACAATGCTGGGTCAATTGTGGCGCAGCCCCATGGGTCTCCCAGTCGCGGCCGTCTGCGTCAGAGCCTGGACTCAAACCCAGAATCTCTAGTGGCACAGCTAGCAGTGCGATGCAGTGCCTTAGACCACTGCGCCACTCGGGAGGCCAGGCCAGTTCATCCTTGAGGGAGTTAGACAAACCCTGGTGGAAAGCAGTGACCAGGGTCTCCGTATTCCACCCACTCTCGGCGGCGAGGTTGCGGAACTCAATGGGTCTGGCCCCTTGGCGGATGTTGAACAGTCGGCTGGCCGCTTCTCGTCCGCCAACTGGGTGGTCGAAGGCTCATTGCAGCTCGGTAATGAAGGCTAATATGGAGCTGCAGGATAGTGGCTGCTGTTCCCACACTGCCGTTGTCCATGCCAGGGCCTTGCCCGAGAGTAGAGAGATGATGTAGGCAATCATGGCCCGATCGGTGTGGAACGAGGAGGACTGAAGCTAGAACACATTGAGTGAAGGACCCATTGCATCCTCCCGGGTGGCCGTCATACCGCTCGGGGGCTGGGATCTTGGGTTCCCGGTGCAGGTTCCCTGGAGGAACTACGGTGACGCCTGTAGCACTGCACGATGAAACTTGGACATTGGCTCCTCCTGGGTTGAGGTTGGACTGTGGTGGGGGGAGTCGGTAAGTGCCCGGAGGGTCTCTGATATTTGGGAGAGTTTTTCTTGCTGCCGCCCCAGCAGTGCTCCTTGGTGGGTTACAACATTCTTGATCTGGGTGATCTCTGCTGGGTCCATGTTTGGGCAGAAGCTTGCTGTGACTCAACAAAAGTCTCAAACTCACTCAGGAAACGAACGCACATGGTAAACATTTCAAGCTTCTGCAAAGGAAAACAAAAAACACATATTTTTTAACAGGGAAATCATAATGAGTAAATTGGACACACCTGAGTGTCGTTAATGCCTCTAGGACAGTCTCTGCCACTCTCTGGTGACAGGTGGAACCATGACAGAAGGCAAGACAAATCAAAGTGACATATTCATGTAAGAAATTGTCTGATATCAAACTGTTGGTTTAGACCTCTAGGTCTAAACGACATGGTACACAAACGGTGAATCCAATCCAATTCTCTTCTCAATAACAGATTATCAGTATCCCTCCCTCCTAGGAGTCTTAACATGCTCGATGCCAATGTATTTCAAAGAGCTAATGTTGTGACGAGCCTCCATGAAATGCGTAGCCACAGGGTTTCTCTGGTCAAGGGTCCTGATATTACTCATGTGTTCTGCTATCCTTGTTTACAGAGCTCGTTTAGTTTTTCCTACGTAGCATAGACCCCAAATACACATGATCAGGTATATCAATTATTTTTGTGGAACATGTAATGATGCCCTTAATCTTAATGACCTTGCCCGTAATCGGGTGATTGAACATTGTGCATTTTTTCGTAAAGTTAAACTGGGTACAGCCGCCACATCTATAGTTACCGTCTCTGGAAAGGTACTAAATGGCACTGGTGGAAGATCAGACCTCCCCACCATGTGACTGATGCTGGGGGCGCGTCTGAAGACTACCCGCGGCGGTTCTTTAAACCTCTTTTCCAGTTGTGGATCAGTGCTCAAGATGTACCAGTGTTTTTTAATGATGTGGTCGAACTGTTTACCAAGTGGGGAGTATTGAAGGAAGCATTGAACGCGTCGGTCAGGTGCGCAGGGAGGTTTGGGCGTGAGGGTGTCATCAAGGGTCACATTTTTTAGAACGTTCCCTTGCGTCATGCAGCCGTTCTTCTGGGTAGCCCTGCAGTCTGAAACGCTCATCCAGATAGACGGCTTGTTTGTCATAGTCACTCGGTGTACTACCAATCCTGCGTATGCGACTGTATTGGCTAATGGGGAGGCTCTTTTTTAGGGGTGTGGTGTGGAAGCTGTCTCCGCGTAACAGTGAATTCCTGTCCGTCGGCTTCCTGTATAGATCCGTGTAAGTCCACCCCCTCCCCCTTAAACAAAATGGCAAGAAAACTTGTTTCATGCGCATCAAAGGCTAGGGTGAATTTCAAATGTTGACTGCTTGTATTGATGAAGGAGTGGAATCGATGAGGTTCCTCTGCTGTGCCCTGGAATTAAAGGAATACGTCATCAAGGAAGTATTTCCAGAGTCTGATATGGCGCAAGAATGAATTGCTAGGGCTGAAAATCACATTCTCCTCAAACAACCCCACATGTAGATTGGAATAATTCAATGCCATTTTACTACCCATAGCAGTTCCCTTCTGTTGAATGAGCATGTCATTGTCAAACATGAAAAAGTTCTTAGTCCTACAATCTGAGCAAATTCAATAATACGGTCAGTGCTAGGGAGTGTGCCAGTGAGTCTTTGACTAAGACAGTGTGCCATTGCTTCTAGGCCTCCCTGATGGAGGATATTAGTATACAGGGATTCAACATCAAAGCAAGCCATAAGCGTCTCCCCATTGATATTGTGCATTGTCTTATTAAGGGTGTTAATCATGTCCATAGAATTGCGCACATATGCAGAGTGACACAACACTGGGTTTTAGAAAGAAATCTACAAAAGCAGAAATATTTTCAGTCAATAAACCAAATGAGGGCACAAAAGGTCTCCCTGGCGTCTTATCCAATTGTTTGTGGATTTTTGGTAAGGAATGAATAACGCTCCTTATTAGATAGTCTACTTCAATGAACTCACATTCTTTTTGCATAATGTCTCCACTTTCCACAAGAGACTTCAGCTTGCAGTGAATCTCATCTTTGAACAGTGGTGTGGGGTCACATGGCAATTTCTGATAGAAAGCCATCACGGGCTTAACCACACCACAGCTAATTAAGTGTCTCATTGTAGAAAAGTATTTATAAACAAAAAATCTGATCTCTTAAAAGTTTCCTTAATTTTTCTTCTATTATCTATACAATAGGCCATAGTTGATTTTGGCTCCGTTTTGATTGGGTTATTTTGCCTAAAAACCTTTAGGCCTACCTATAGAATAAAAAAACTTTGGCAAGAGTGGCCAAAAGGGTGTTTAACATCCCCAGTGGCTCTGCAAGCATGGTGAGAAGATATTCTCTGCTGCTGGTCTGCTCTCCAGGCACCATCGCATGAGCAACAGACTCTGGCCAAACTGGTGCATCTAAATGTTAATTCAAACGCACTTTAGACTGAGTCTAATAGTGTGTCACACTCACAAATGCTTCACAATGTATTTTTTTGTAGGCTATAGACTTGAAATAATTGAAATAATATAGCCTAAATAATTCATTTCCATTCCATCTTAGACTCCCTGTCTGTCTCCTGACCTATTTAGAGTGTTTATATGCTGTTTAATATGACATGTAGTCTATTTGAATTGATGAGCACTTCTAAATGTCAGGTTATGGGTAGATTATCTTTGTGTGTGTGTGTGTGTGTGTGTGTGTGTGATAATCTACCCATAACCTGTTCCTTTGGACCCACTATTTAGGGGTCAGAAAGTGGGACCTCAATGGAAATCCACTGGCATTCTGTCAACCGTAGGATCACACTATTAAACATCAGATTATGTTCACCTTGTTTAGCCTAAATACTATTATCAGGGGTTTTTAATGAGCCACACACCACATCCTCACGTCACCTTGTTTATAGAGCTGAACATGGTCAATGTAATAGTTTATTGTAAATGGTTTTCTTGAGAGACGGACTCACTCTTCACAGGTTCTACTCGCATCTAAATTTCAGCTTTAATTCATTATTCTATTTGATTGGCTCTAGTTACTGACACAAAGAGGGAAATTAGCCCACAATAGTGACCGTTCAGAGGAAAATGCAGTGCCTTTAATTGAATTGCCCCAACAACATTTCTCCTATTTACTCAACTTAACAATTGCCGTTTAAGAGTGCAATAGCAGTGGGATGAGTCATTCAAACAGGTTGCTGAAAGCGGTATGACATGGCAATTTCTACACTAGCTATTCCATCAGGTCCTAGAATAAATAACTTTATTCTGTGATGTTCATTTTGATGTAAAACTGGATTTACAGCTTCTGGTCAATATGTAACCAGCCACAAGGAAGACACATCCACAATAACAGAACACTTATCTATCTCTCTCTCTCTCACTCAATTAAATTCAATTCAATTTGCTTTATTGGCATGACATAACAATGTACATCTCTTTATCTCTCTGTGGTATGATACGGCATTTTTTTTTACAGTAGGGCATTTCCATGTAAAAAGCCCCATGGGCACTAACATGTGAAGTTCATAGGAGCACATCAAAGTTGGTATCAAATTAAATGAAGGCATTTACATTTTTCAATCATTTTCCATCCTATAATTCAGGAATAAGCAAAGGCTTTGATTTCTGGCCAAAGATATGGAAAAGGGGTCGTAGAAAACTAATATCAACATTTATATTTAGTTTTGCAGAGATTTTTTTGCCTTATGTAAGTTTAAGAAATATTGCCTAGTGTCTGGTCATTCTGTTACCAAAAACCCACATATCTTTTCAAATTTCTCTCCCTCATGAGGAGGGAGGATAATGAAAGTTCACAGTAGTAACAAGGAAAGGTAGACCTTCCAATTAGTTATGTTTTTACTAATAATTTGGTTTATGATTTATTAAGTGATTAAAAAGCATCATTTTATTTTCCAAATTGGTAACAGAATGCCCCAAATATCTGTTACAGAATGACTGCAACTGAATTGTCTACAATGGGAATTCATAGAAGTCACAAACCACAGGTGGGTCACCTGCTACTGTCCTCCTTTCCATTGGCATACTTTTATGTTCAGCTCAAACCTACCCATGAGCCCCCTCTCTTTCCATTTACTATAACTAGCCCTTTCACCAACTGATCACCGACGGACACCGGACGTTGAAAATTGGGCAGTCCAAATCTGAACCAATCATATATGTCAGTTTCACAAGTTTGGACAGTACAGTACAGTGGATTAAAGTAGAGTTTAATACAGTACCTTTGTGTCTATTCAGGATGCATCACCATGAAGAGAATGACATTCATAATTATGGATTTCTGTATTGGACAGATCTGGGACCCATGATGTCATTCTGTTACCATCATTATGTTACCGGGTGTTAATCCACTTCACCTACTGTAATTCAATAACCAAAATTATTTTTTTTAAAACTGAAGGTGTCATATCAAAGCTGACACCCATTCTTTCTGCAGACATCTTTGAATCTTAACAGAGTTTTTGGAAAACGTGGTCAGATAAAAAAAACGGAGGGAGATTTTACCGTCATTCTGTTACCAAACTTTACATCTGCACTGTTCTTCCAGTAAATGTGTTTTTGTCAAATTTGATGTGGAAATTGTTCTTGTGCATTAGACTGAGTCTCAGAGTCATTCTGTTACCGTGGAATTGCCCAGTATCTATTCCTTCAGGTCCCTAAAATAAATACTTTGGTCTTTGATGGAAAACTGGACTTACAGTTTCTGGTCAATATGTAACCAGCCACAGGAAGACACATCCACAATAACAGGAAACTAAGGTCAATATGTGTGATATCTCTCTCTCTCTCTCGATCTCCCTCCTTCAATGTTAAGCCCTTGTTTCATTTCTAACAGCCAAACACCCCCTATCCACAGGAATTACCATTTCTGCAGCAGAAATAAACAAACATGACAAGACATGTTGGCCTTTGCTGAAATATCAACTTCGACGTCATTTTCAACATACAGCAACAACCTCTACTTTCCTTCCATCTGCACTGATGTGAAGGAAATAAACCAGTGAATACTTGCCCATGGCTTTCACCAATCCTGTGTTTGATCTGGATATTTTCAGATAAAACAGACTAGGAAATGCCCCTATTGAGGTTTTTGCTTCATGGCTCAGTACACCCTCATGTGGTTGCATGAATGTTTTATATTTTCTCTCCACTGGGTGGGGCTATGAGTCAACAGATAGGCTTACTGAACACCAGATAACTGCAACATTTAAACACTCGTATGAAACATTTATAGCAGGACATTTTATAATCAAATCAATGAATTGTATAATTTCAACTAGTATAATTGTAAGGAAACTATGTGACACTAAACTTCGCAACGAGGGAACAACGGTCTTCCTGTCTAGCTATATGTTGAACAGTTGTTATTGTCAATGTTCCTGTCATACACATGCAAGTGTCTTAGCGCTGTTTCCTGTCCACCAACAAACATTTCAAATCCTTTCAATTAGCCCCATCTCCTACTGATCCACTCACTGACCCCCCTCCTCTCACTCAAATGACTACTGTGGAGTGGTGTGTGTGTGTGTGTGTGTGTGTGTGTGTGTGTGTCAGTGTGTGTGTGTGTGTGTGTGTGTGCGTGGCTGGGTATGTGTGTGTGAGAGAGAGAGCATGTGTCTCTGTGTGTGTGTTTGACTCAGTGTGTGTGTGTCAGTGTGTGTGTGTTAGTGAGTGATGTGTATCCTTGGGATTGGTCCACAGGTAGAAGTGCAGAGGCTTGAACACAGAGCCCTCCCTGTTGAGCATGAACCAGGCTACGACATCTTAACCACTGACACACTTCACCTCCTAACCATTCATCCTGGACTGCCTCTCTGCTCTGCTCTCCATCCACTATCTTTAGCGCCACAGACGTACAGTCTCATCTGCCGCAGTTGCCGTTAACCAGCTTACCTGACCCAGCTCTACAACAGACAGCACAGGACTATCTGAGGAGGATGAGCAACATGGCCACGGAGATCGTTGCCTTCATCGTGACCATATCTGGATGGATCCTGGTCTGCTCCACGTTGCCTACTGACTACTGGAAGGTGTCCTCCGTGGATGGGACGGTCATCACCACGGCGACCTTCTGGTCCAACCTGTGGAAGACCTGCGTCACGGATTCTACAGGAGTGTCCAACTGTAAAGATTTCCCCTCCATGCTGGCTCTGGATGGTCAGTTCAAACTTTAGCTGGTTGCTATTTTTGCTGTGATGTTGCATTGTCATTGTAATTGTATGTGATTATGTGCATTTCTGTGTTAGCGTGTGTTTGTGTGTGTGCATGCGTGGGTCTGTTTGTGACTGTAATGGAGTTATGTGTGTGATTTCTTTGACCTAATCACAGATGTCTTACATCCTGAACATCCGTCTCCTGGGATGAATGGCTGGCTTTGAAAAAAGTGGTATTTGGAATTTGATAACCCTATTGGTTTGTTGGCTTAAGCCCAAGAGCCTCTAAAAGATACACTACCAGAGGCCAGAGTAGCATTTGAACCGGGTGTTCAAGCTGCCATTTGAGGATACAATGCTTTTAAAGTGGCAATGAGAGGAAAATTGAGAAAGTCAGAGCACTTTTACAAGTGTGAGATAACTCAGTGTTTGTCTCTTTATCTCTCTCTCTCCCTCACACCCACACACACCCACACACACCCACCCAGCGTATATCCAGGTGTGTCGGGGCCTGATGATTGCGTCTGTGTGCCTGGGGTTCTTTGGAGCCACCCTGGCCCTGATGGGAATGAAGTGTACCAGGATCGGAGGCTCAGAGAGCACCAAGGCCAGACTAGCAGGCCTCGCAGGCCTTCACTTCATACTCAGTGGTGAATATTCATTATATTGTATGCTTTTTGAACTACTCCTTGCTATTCAGACCAGAGCTGAGTCCTCTCCGTTTTCTCTGCAGGGCTTTGCTCCTTGACTGCATGCTCCCTGTACGCACACAGGATCACATCAGAGTTCTTTGACCCACTCTTTTTTGCTCAAAAGTAAGTGTTCAGCTTAACTGTGCTACTTAATGTCCTACTGTACTGCATGTAGACAAATGAAAATGCAGTGAGCAAATGTATTTACTTACTGGTCACTGGCTTTACTGGCTCTGCCCGTCCTCTCGTTGCCAGGTTTGAACTGGGCGCAGCACTCTTCATCGGCTGGGCTGGCTCTGTGCTTTGCATTTTAGGAGGACTCATATTCTGCCTCTCCTTGTCAGAGGGCTTCAGGCAAGTTTGTACAAGTAATTAAACGATGATCAATTACAGAAAAGTATTACTTTGATAGACATGTTTCCCCCCCCTTCAATTTACTCAATGTGTTATGTAATCTGTAAGTACTGTACGTATCTCAACATCATGTTGACTGAGATACAGAAATCGAAAGTTATCTATAACAGAGTAGACGGATCGTAAAGCCTGTCATTCAGTAAGTCAACGAAGCAGTTTAATATGAACTGTAATTAAGTTGTTTAAGTACTGGCATATCCAGGGATCACTGTCAACATCTTGTCTCATAGTGATAACAGTATAAGGACATGCACTGTATGTTGACGACTGAATGTTTTCTTTGTGTATAGCATCGACGTATTTATGGGAAAGTCACCTTGGGTGGGGGGGCCTAGGGAACTAGTGTACGGGGTGGGATGAGGTAACAGGCTACTTCAATAACTGTCACTACAATTGGCCTAGATCCGGAGACTTCTCTGTCTTCTGAACTCTAACTTTTTTTTTGTTTTTACCATGGAAATGGAATGAGGACACTGTCTATCTGAAAGGAGTAACCCTTAGTGTTTTCCTCTAGTCGAGCAGAGTACTCCTACAGTGGTGCTACGTCTATGGTAACCAAGCGTCACAAACCCGGCAAGTCTGCCAACAGCTTCTACAAATCGGCAGTTTCCACAGACCCCCGCGACCCAGCAGAACACTCAAGGCAGTTTGGAAAGAACGCCTATGTGTGACAACGGACGGACCACTGGCGTTGCCATATGGTCATATGAGGTGACCGTGGACTATTTGACCCTTGGGCTAAGCTTGTTGAGGTCACCTTTTCATACCTCTTCAACCAGAACCCCAATTCCTTATTGAGACGGATTCCTGTGTGATTACATTACCTAAGGGTGTGATGCATGCTACCTGCTTTTATTTTCCTTAATATCGCACTTCTTTCCAATGCACTGTACATAGAACATTGTTTTTGATATCTTCTCTGCCAAAGGAGACTCCTTACTGTCCCTGTGCTTCTGCTGTATAACTGACTTGAACGATGTCACCCCATGTGGCACAAACAATGCTGGTGGAAATAACCCTTGAAATCAGCAAGAGGAAATAGATTGTTGGCTCCTCTCTAAAACCACATTAGGTAATAGGTCTCTTCTGTCAACGGGCGATAAACAAAAAAAATCAGATAAGCTTGTTTTCTTCACAGGGCAGGAAATTCGGTTGGCTAGGATGACAATATGAACTCCTGGGTCACCTTGAAGGGACAAATGAACTGGTGCTCTTCCAAATCCATTGTTGTTCATTAGATATGCCTCAAGAACAAATATCAGGAATATGTGTCTGTTTGAGGTCATCTAAAGACATTACTCGATTGGTTAATTCCTGTACATCTCCCAATATGTTGTAAACAGTGGCAATGTCAATAAATGTTGTTTTTTTTGCATACAAGAAGGAGTTCAGTGATCATTTTTCTCTGAATGATCCGATGAAAGAGCATGAATTAAGTATAAAGAAAAGGGCGATTGAATAAGTGGACTTTTTAATTTGGGGGTTTATCACTTTGACATGGACCTCTGTATGAGAGTCTCATGACAACTACCTCCGGAACTCAACTGTGGAGCCAATGCCTGTCTGCCATATGCTGTCACTCTTTAGCAGACCACAAGCGAAGCCTAGATGAAGGAAGAGTCAATAGAGAGCATTGTGTGCTCTCAAGAACTGTCAAGTTCTTGTATTTTTGCAATATACCTCACACTGAAAGATGGGCCCCCTACCAGCCACCACAGACAGAAAGGGGCTTCCGTTGCCTCGACTGATCACAGAGTTACCAATCAACAGCAGTCCTGCCCCAGTTGATCTTTGTTCGGACTCGGATATGGGAATCGGAAGTTTCCCCCTGCCGCCTGCCATCTATCTCCACCTTCTGATCAATGGAAACCTTAACCCTGTTACGCGAATCCTCTTGGCCCTCCGAGCCGGGGGACTCTCACCAGCTGGCATTGGGCTACAGCTGGCAGCCGCCCCGTGCTCCCTGCTCCAGTCCTGTGTATCCGTAAACAAGTGTCGGGTGTCCCGCAGCTCTGGTTGGTCAGAGGACCTACTCTGACTACGCTACTCTGTTTAGATGATAGCAAGACATCTAGACAAAATCAATAATGGTGAGTGATTTCCCATTTTGATGTCCATATTTTTCAGAATGAATCAAGAGATGAATGCCATATTTTTTTTTTTAACAGTTTTATTGTATGCAATAAGTCTAGGATTCCTAATTTGGATGGATTGAAGTATCAGAATGGCCACATGATTCACAAGCATCCATAATTCATGATTATTTTGTTACATCAGATTCTACATTCCAACATGAAGGCCACCAGCAGAATCCTTGCCCCAAAAAGTTTATTTCTGCCAAATTTACAGCAAATACTTTCTGTACAAAATACACAAGTTGAGTCTGATTCGGACTGTGGTTGAGGCACAGTTTGGTTGCCAAGACAACCAAACTGTACCTCAGTCAACAAGACACCACCAGACCGTATGTCTATACTTTATTTAGAGGACCATAGAATCAAACTATTGACAGATAGAAATTCAAACAATGTTCTGTGTATGCATCTTTGGATGGAATCTGACTTAATATTTCTTAAACTATCATGGTAGGTTATTATGCAGCATGTATTTGTGCTTTATAACCCATGATTAACGTGAGGCCCTGCCAGCGAACACAACCACTCTTTTGTTCTTTCTCCGTTATTAGCCCTTCATTAATGAAAAGCATGAATTACCACCATATAGGTCCATGCATCACAACAGTGGGTCCATTCCAATGTCCCATCTACTTTGCCAATAAGCCGAGGGACTCGGTACAAAGAAGACCCTTCTCATCTTCACTCACCACAAGAAAATCCATCATTCCCCATGCAACTAATACCATCAGAGAGAGCCGTGGATTTAAGCATAATTATATGAGGTCAAAGACGTTATGTTTTAATTATATAAGTGAAGCAGGCAGCACACCTAGCTAATAACCTACCGCAGCCCGAGGCAATGTCAACGGACAATGGAAACGCTTCAACAGACTCTGAAGTTTTAATTCCTCAGGTAATGAGTTCTTATTGAACTAGTTAAGGTCAGACCAGCACTTTATTTAAAATAATGATGATCTTGAGATGAGGTCAAGTTTTTCCCATAGCTTTTAGGCCATACTAGGTCATGTTTATGTCCTCCGAATACATTTGATCAGAATTAGTCAAATAAATCAAAAACCCAAGAAATCAGCTTGGGACATAGAGATGGATGTTTTTGAAACGTGAGATAAACGCTTAGGTCAACATTTTTAGCACCCAAACAAGATTCTGGGAACCTGAGCAGCATCAGACCCATATCCACCCTCATGCAGTATGGGAAAAGTGCCAACCAGGTAGAGTGACAAAATGACTGTCTCCTTAGTCACACTGAGCCCTGCTACCAAGCTGTATGACTAGGATGAGCAGGTTTCTTCTACAGCACAACACAGCAGGAGACTCCACTGGACGGTGGCTCCACCAAGGAGACACACCATTGTATAGACGAGAGAAAAAGGAATCGCCAATAAGTCAGATCTTGAGAAAAGAAACGCAAGAGACACAGTCATAATAAGGTAACTTGAGGGTTATCTAGATATAGAGCATATAGACTGACTCCACACACCGGAGTATCAGGATGAAAATCCGCGTGATGCAGATCTGGGGCTTCCTGATGACAGTGCTGGGCTGGATCTTTGTGGCATGCACCATGGCCATGGAGGGCTGGAAGGTCACGTCTATCGGGGGCATGGGCGGCTCGGCTGTCATCAAGGTGGCCTGGTACTGGTCTAACCTGTGGAAGGCCTGCTTCACCGACTCCACTTCTGTCACCAACTGCCAAGACTTCCCTGTGCTCTGGTCCGTGGACAGTAAGTACCATAGAGACATGCATAACATATTGTGTTCTAATTCTACGGTGGGTATGAAGTTGTATATTAACAAGAGGGACACATCTGAAGACAGCCTGTAAAGTTAATTTACCCCCCAAAAATAGGGTTTAAAACAAATTCTGTTAATATGTGACTATTACTGTACTCTATCATTTAAGCAATGCAGACAAACTTCTGTGAGTTTAGACTGTTTCAGTACAGTCACATTGGTTATTCCACTGACGTTATAAAGCCTACCGTAGTGTAAAAATGTGACCTTGCGTTTGGTTGTGTTCTTATCAACCAGACCACATCCAGATTGTGAGGGGCCTGCTGATGGGTGCTCTGTCTGTGGGGATGCTGGGGTTCGTACTCAGTCTGATTGGGATGGAGTGCACCTTCCTCGGGGGCAAGGACAAGGCGAAGCACAGGAAGCTCTTCACCGGAGGAGTCTGTCACATCATCAGCGGTAAACATATTCTTTCAGGCGACTTCTCCCTCTGTGAAAGCAACCTGGTCGACGCATGCTGTAGCAGATCGAGAGTAGCTGACTGACTCACTTCGTCTTATGCAGGCTTTCTGGCTGCGTCGGGGTATGCTGTCTACGCAAAATACGTCTCCGGGGAATACTTCAACCCCTATTTTGACGGATTAAAGTGAGTTGACTTGGATGCAGGTTTTTCCATTCAGTTACAAGATAATATTGATTCTCTCTCTCTCTCTCTCTCTCTCTCGCTCACACACACACTAACACACACACACTAACACACACACACAGGTTTGACCTAGGGACTCCTCTGTTTCTTGGCTGGGTGGGATCAGCTTTCCATATGACAGGGGGTTGGTTCTACTTGGTCTCTGTGTGCAAACTACTCTGTGGGGACAAGAGGTGAGTAAATGCATAGTCATGCTCATCATGGAATAGTTATTCATTTATTCATAATAAACTTGTCATTGATTTATTCTTTCTCATTTTGTATGTTATCTCTCCCAGCAAAACTATAGTCATCCCTGAACTTCCCGAGGTTGAGAGGGACCAGGCCAAGTCCACCACAGCACAGTCCCCAGTGTCCCCGATCACCTCCAAGATCAAGGTTTCATCTGCATCTAAGATTTCTTCCAAAGCTGCACACTCAGATGTGTCCGCCATCTCCTCAAAGTCTGGTCAGTCCAGTCGTGCGTCCAAATCAGAGCGGTCTGGGCGGTCCTCAAAATCCGTGCAGTCCTCGAAATCTGCCGGTGGGTCTTTGACGTCTGGTCGTTCATCGAGGTCGAGGTCTCATGGGTCAGTAGACTCTGAGGTGAGCAGCGGCAGCAGTAGTACAGTGTCCTCTTTATCCAGTGGGTCAAGGAGGAGAGAGAGAAAACCGTTTATCAAAAACTCCTACATATGACCTGGTTCTGTGCATTGTATGTGTGATTTTGACTGCATTTTACATTTTAGTCATTTAGCAGACGCTCTTATCCAGAGCGACTTACAGTAGTGAATGCAAACTTTTCATACATTTCATTTCATGCCTTTTTTTTTTTGTACTGGCCCCCCGTGGGAATCGAACCCACAACCCTGGTGTTGCACACACCATGCTGGCGTTGCAAACACCATGCTCTACCAACTGAGCCACAGGGAAGCCAGACCGAACTGAAGTAACAATTGTATATACTGTATATGATGATTAGGGCTGTCAGAGTTAATCCGTTAACTTTTTGGAATTTTAGTGAACTAATGTTTTTTTAAATCGGGATTAATCGCATTGTCTGAAAGCTTTCAAAATACAGTGAGAACATCCAAAATACATAATTTACACAGCTAAAAACAACAATTCGATGTCAAAACACGTTAACAATGAGGTTAAATTAAGTGTGCTTTATCAATTTACCTGATTTGCTAACCGTTACTTTGGACAACTCAATTTGAGCAAATTCTGAATTTGCGATGAATCGCGATGAATCACAACAAATCCTTTGATTAACTCGGTTAAATGTTTAAATCGTATGACGGCCCAATGATGATCCAATTGTGAATCTTTATGTGGGGGAAAGTCTCTGTATCTAATGGCCTTTTTATCCTGGGAGTGTTTCACGATCATCAAATAAACTGCTTCATCACATTCATTGTTTCATGTATTGCTATTGATAATGTGATTTAAAGCAGGACTTTTCTGCATTTTGACCAAGCTCTCTCTGACTCCGTGTTCTTGTTGTTCTCCATTTTCAAATGATTAAACTGTAGTCTAATCAAAATCAAGTTATTTTAAGGTCTATAAATAATCACCAACTCTTTCAGATGTTACTTTCCTAATATTGTCAGCAGTCATACCTGCCAAAGCAGTCAGGGAGGTTGCCTGTAAACAGTCTGTTTTTGGTGTTGCCACTCAATTCTGCCCGGACACTATTTCCTATTTAAACCAAGAGTGATATGCGGCACAGCTGACAGACCGATGCTCCCATCTTGTGCTCTTCTAAATTAATATGGAATCCTTTTTAATGGATGCATTTTTGTGAATTCCGTGACTAGATTGGATAAAATCAGTAACCTTGTAATAGTTCCATTAACTTACCCTCGGTAGTCCCTGTGTGGTAGTCCCCACCTGTCCAGACAGAGGAATGTGGAGGAGGTTGGTTCAGATCCTGGGACTCGTGGTGTCCATGCTGGACTGGGTGTTTGTGGCCTGCACCCTGGCTATCGACTACTGGAGGGTGGCCCAGGTCGGGGGCCAGGGTGGGTCCTCAATCGTCAGTGTGACCTGGTTCTGGTCCAACCTGTGGAAGGACTGCTCTGAGGACTCTACCACTGTGGTCAACTGTGTGGACTTTGGGGTTCTGAGGACGGTGAAACGTGGTTTGAGTACTAGAATCTCTCATCTCGTATCTGGCATCTCTGTGTGGAATAATCAGGAGTCGTACGGGTGAAGTGTCTGTTAATATGAATGTTTCTCTAAATTGAACTTAATTAATTAAAGCATATTGGCAGGTCAACACAGCTATGATACATAGTGACTAATACAACGATACATGATATTTGTGATATATTTTATTTGGCTAAGCTAAGTTCAATTCATTTTGTATATAATGTTACAGTAATTGATTAGCCTCCAAAGCAATGAGATCTGTCTGTGTTACACAGCGTACATCCAGGGAGTGAAAGGGCTTCTGATGATTGGTCTAGCCCTGGGGCTGGTGAGAACTGTGTTTTTCTTTGTTGGAATGGAGTGCCCTTCCATTGGAGGAAACCAGAGAACCAATGACAAACTGCTATTAACAGCTGCCTCTCTCAGGACACATACCGTAGAAATCACCTTAACTTAGAGGGCTTAAACTTCCTCATCCCGACTATATGTTTTTCTTCTTTGTCATTGGTTCCTAATCCCTGACGCATCATCATGCAGGCGTCTCAGACATCAGCAGTTGTTGTTTATGAACACAGTCGCAGCAGCCATTTTTACATGCCAAAGCAGACCCATCAAAACTAAGGCAATGTCGCAAATAGAACAATCTGAGGGAAGATGTTGGAATAACAAATCGTATGGGAATATCAAGCTGTTTTTTTTCTACATTTTTCCCTACTCGGGTATGATATTGGATCTGCTCTTTGGCTTGGCCTAGTGGGATGCTTCCTCCTCATATTATGACCCATACTGTTCTCTGACACTATATTGACAGTAGCCCATTCAAACAGGTTAAATGTACAGTACAGTACAAGTATAAGCGTACATGCCTGATTTACATACAACACCACATAAGCATGCTTCTCTAAATGAATGGTGTATTTTCAGTCTACAATGCCATTTGCATAAATTTTGAGTGCATGTTTTCTGAATATATGTTAATTCTCTAGCAGGGTGGAATTAGCCCCCTCTTCCAGATCTCCCATGGTGCCCCTCACCAGAGAATTTTGGACTAGAGAAAACAGCCAATCAAAACAGTCACAGGAGCCAAAGGTATCCAACAAGTCCCACCTCTACAGTGATTGGTTGTGATCGTGTGGCATGTTGCACTGGGATTGAATTTTTTTTTTGTTATGTAGCTGTTCCATGTGTATTAGCATGTTCTTTTTCATTTTAAAATGCTATTTTAATTATTGTGGCAAAACAAAAATCCAATAAAGATCTACTTTGGGATACTGTCCTCAGCTCTACAGGTTATATTACATAGATCATTATCAGTTTGTTCAGAGAATATTGACATGAATCAGTTACATGCACCAGTGTCTTGTGACCTTAGCCGGGAGGGAGCAGTTCATCCACTGTGATTTGAGATAAAGGGCTATGAGAGAGAGACCTAGTCAAACCCCCATACGAGGGGAGGGAGGAAACTTTTTATGAATCCCCATCCCTGATGCTATCTCCCCCTGGATCGTGTGAAAAGAGACGTTTGCATACTGAGCAAAACACTGTGAAATAAGCCAAACTTCCACAATGCTGGTTTGACTGGGAGGCATCAGTGACATAACAATGCAAGTGCCTGGCTGCACCTTGACTTCCACAGACCAAAGATCCCTGAGCAACTCTGGAACTTCACCCCAGCTTTGTTCACTACACCCATCTCTCAGGTAAATCCTCTTCGTAAACTTAGCTTTTTTCCCCCGTTACCACTGCCAAGCTCGAGGAGAGCATCCTCCTTATCACCATCATCATGAAGCATAGGACGGTGATGATGTACATGGAGATAGGCTGCTTGTGTCGTGTCTGGCTGGATTCTGGTGAGCTCCGCCCTGGCTATAGAGCACTGGACCTGGTCTGAAGTGGGAAGCGTGGAGCTCACCACCGGCAACTACTTCTCTAACCTCTGGAAGGACTGTGTCTCAAACTCAACGGGGGTGTCCGACTGCGAAGAGTACCCCTCCATGGTGGACCTACCAGGTATGTTCTGGTCAGCTTGTCACAACTTCCATGGATGTGTGATTCTGTCTTAATATGGACACCGAACATCTGATGATACATGATGGGATATTGACTCTTACAACTTGGAGGGTTGTAATCAAGATCTTCAGTGCAGTTCGGTGCCGTTGATTGTCATTCAGCAGATGCTCTTATACAGTACTACATTACAGGCAGATAATGGGGCAGAGCAGAAGTATGAATAGAAATATCATGATCAACATGTTGCAGACGGAAGTAGCGATACCATAGAGTGGAATCCACAAACTCCAATATACACGGAGTACACAACACATTAAAAACACCCGATCTTTCCATGACATAGACTGACCAGGTGAATCCAGGAGAAAGCTATGATCCCTTATTGACGTCACTTGTTAAATCCTCTTCAATCGGTGTAGAGGAAGGGGAGGAGAAAGCTTAAAGAATGATTTGTTTAAGCATTGAGACAATTAAAACATGGACTGTGTGTGTGTGTGCCATTCAGAGGGTGAATGGGCAAGGTAAAAGCTTTAAGTATCTTTGAATGGGGTATGGTAGTAGGTGCCAGGCACACCGGTTTGTGTCAAGAACTGCAACGCTGCTGGCTTTTTCACACTCAACAGTTTCCCGTGTGTATCAAGAATGGTCCACCACCCAAAGGACATCCAGCCAACTTCACACAATTGTGGGAAGCATTGGAGTCAACATGGACCAGCATCCCTGTGGAACACTTTCAACACATTTTTTTACATTTCAGTCATTTAGCAGACACTCTCATCCAGAGCAACTTACAGTAGTGAGTACATACATTTTCATACTGGTCCTCCATGGGATTCAAACCCACAACCCTGGCTTTGCAAGTGCCATGCTCTAACAAGTGAGCCACACGGGGCTTGTAGTATCGTGCAGAGTCCATACTCTGATGAATTGAAGCTGTTCTGAGGGCAAAAGAGGGTTGGTACAACTCAATATTAGGAAGTTGTTCCTAATGTTTTGTATACTCAGTGTATAATACATAACTGTAGTCCTGTACTTTGGCTTCCTGTTTAACTGAGTGTTCTACTCTCTGCATCAGTGTTCCTTCACTCAGTAAGGGCTCTGTCCATCTGTCCATCCATGGCGCAGCAGTCCCGAGTGGCACAGCGGTCTAAGGCACTGCATCTCAGTGCTAGAGGCGTCACTACAGACCCTGGTTTGATTCCAGGCTGTATCACAACTGGCTGTGATTGGGAGAACTATAGGGCGGTGCACCATTGGCCCAGTGTCGTCGGGGTTAGGGCTTGGCTGGGTTAGGCCGTCATTATAATTAAGAATTTGTTAACTGACTTGCCTAGTTAAATATGATAATAATAGCTGTTTTCCTCCTAGGATTTGCTGGCCTGATCGTGTACTCCTGGTGGGGTAACAAAGTAAGATCAGAGTTTGTCGATCCCAATTTACAGGCACAGAAGTGAGTGGATTTTTTCCCAATGAGACTGCTGGAACACACTAGAACAACAAGTAGTTAAGTATAAAGTATATGCTTTCTAATTTTCTCTCTTCAGATTTGAAATCGGAGCAGCGGTTTTTACTGGCTGGGGAGGCTCGCTCTTGCTCATCACCGGTGGTTTCGTACTCAGTTTCTTCTCTGGAAAGGAGTTTTTACGCTCCACGTAATACTTTCCACAAAATTCCTGCTTCACTCGAAAGACAACAGATTGCGTCAGAGGAATATATTTTGTGTCGAATATGTTCATCATCTCACAATTCTCTTGCCCCGTCTTCCAGTTCGAAGAAAAGGCACCGCAGACCTAACTCCTATGCCACAGCGCAGACCAGACGCACATACATGATGCCAAACTCTTCCAGAGTGACTCCAATGCCACAATTGGTCCAAGGGAGCAGAGGTGGCAGAAGGATCAGGACAAGGACCACTGGGACGTATAGCAGGGACGATTTAGATTGAGCTGCAGTAGCTCCTGTACTACATGAAATACACCGCTTCATATCATTGGTCGTTAGGTACCATGAAAACATTGTGGGAACTGAATCAATTTGATTTGGTAACTGTCTCACCACCTACACCTTATGTAGGACTGTTTTACTTACATATAACTGTGTTCCTTTTGTGAACTGAATTGACATCAAGGAAAGGGATGAACGTTTTCATTTGATTTAAAAAAAATAATGTTTTATCGCTTGTCTAGCATGTATAAATATTTTATATACAAAAACATTTTATTTTCTTTCATAGGACATTCAAATGTCTTACAAATGTCATGTAAATTGTTTTGACACAAATCATACAAGTACCTCACATGGAGTGCAACATCACATTTCATAAAACCTCTAAGGTGACAATTATCCTGTAGCTAATATATAATCTGTATATAAAATAAAAACACTGAAAACTGCCACAAGGCAGATGGCTACCACTGTCATAGGTGTATATCTCTAGAGATACACAGTGTCCTGAGCAGAGAGGATCTCTTCGTTAAGTCTCTTTTATATGCAACTGTTATTCTAAAACAGTATCGGTAAATCATGTATAAGTATATTTGTCTTCCAAAGAATTCCTATGGGCGTCATATTGAGTTTTATCATTGTAGAACGGTAAACCCGTATCACCTCCATATTGCTATATATCATCGTCACTCCAGTCGCTGACGGAGACCAGGCTGCTCTTCAGAGTGCTGCCGGTTCCTGCTTCATTCAAACCTGGGGAACGGATAAACATCATCAGAGGCTGAAGGTGAAGGATAAAGGGACCTGCATGGAGCCAGGTCTGTGAGAGAGAGAGTGAGACTGACCTGTTTTCTGCCCCTTCCCGGTGGATGTTCCCCAGACACTGGTAGCGCTGTCTGATTCCAGGCTCTTCCTCAAGGGGGCGGTGGGCTTGCCCACGGGGGCGGGTACCGATAGGTCATCCAACGAGGAGATATCCCAGTCATCCTCATCGTCTTCGTTTGTATACTGAAACACCACATAACAGTCCAGATGAACACGATTAGGATATGGGAACATTCTGACGTCAGCAAATGTTCTGTTTGTTCTCTATGTCTTATGTTACTCTGAGTTGATGATGACACTGCAGAGAGGAGACTAGAGAGGATTTCTCACCTTGAGTTCCCGTACGACGTCTTTGTCTTTCCTCTCTGGTAAGACGCTCACTCCCCCTAGTGGCTTCTTTGGTCCTCTGTCTGCAAGCTGCTTCTCCAGGCTCTTAGTCAAGTCCTTGACCAGGTTATCTGGAAAGACAAATATGGTCAGCACAACGCATAAAAACCTATGGGCAACAGTTTTCAATAAACACACAACTAAAAAAGAAAAGTCTGTAGTCTTGAGATATGTGTGTTGTTATCTGATATTAGCACTTAATACCACACAAACGAGTAAATCAGCCTCGTGGTGTAAAAACAACAAAAGCCCCCCTACTGTTTGTAGTCTTCTGTACGTTCCCATTCTGGTCTTTGTAGTTCTGGAGCTGTTGTGGGTCGACCTCCTCCAACTCACTCCCCTCTGTCCACTCTCCTTCGCTCTCTACCACAGTGACTGCCGTCTTGGTCGTGTTGACCGCAGTGCTTCTGGGCTGCTGGGGTTTATATGGCTGAGCCTGGGTGGTAATGGGCTGGATCTGTTTTGGGTGGCTCGATCTGGCCTGGACCGGTTTGGACAGGGTGAGTTTGTGATGGGGGGTGGTCTTGGGTTGTGTTGGTCTGGGCTGGGAGGCTCTGTGATGAGGGACTCTCTGCTCCTGTCTGGGTTTCTGAGGTGGCTCCTCCTCCTCTTCCTCCTCCTCCTCTGATGATGACTCATCGTCTGAGCTGAAGGGAGGGGTCCTACGAGGACAAAGGCAATGTCATAATTTGAAATGAACGTACAATCAATTACTCCCTTATAAGGTAATAAGAAACTGTTACCACATAAATTAAGCCAGTGGCCTCTTTAGACAGGGTGTCTATCTGGCATGCATTGAGACAAACAGCAGGAGATTCTGACTAGGTACGAGTGGAGTGGAGTACTTGGGAGTGGAGGTCTTGGCCAGGGTACTGGTAAGGGTCCGGGGGGCAGGCTGGGGGGTCGTCTGCAGCTGTTTGGCAGGCGCTGCTGGTGGTCCTGACATCACTTGGGTCACCTTGGAGGAAAGGCTGCTGGACAGCTGTCTGGTCTGGGTCACTGTAGGGAGGGACAGAACAACAACAATCAGCTGATTCGTTCGTTTTGAGGACGTCTCGAGGCCTAAGTAGGTTAAAACGGTGACGAACATGACTCCTGTTGGGAGCAGGTTAAGGCTTAAATGTTACATTGATTAAGGGGGACTTGTTTAATGTCACCAGCAGCATGCTAGCAAACTATCACAAGAGAATGGAATAGACCCACGAGATGAAACATGAACCCCTCAGCAAAAACCACATGAACATTCTTGAATGCGTTAAAAGTTCTAAGTCCTCATACTCCCCACATGCTATAGACCACCAAGTGCTAACAGTCAGTATCTGGATATGTGTGAAATGCTTGACAATGTATGTGACATCAACAGAGAAGTATATTTCCTGGGTGATTTAAATATTGACTGGCTCTCATCAAGCTGCTCACTCAAGAACAAACTTCAAACTGTAACCAGTGCCTGCAACCTGGTCCAGGTTGTCAGTCAACCTACCAGGGTAGTTACAAACAACACAGGAATTAAGTCATCAACATGTATTGATCACATCTTTACTAATGCTGCAGAATTGTGCTTAAAAAGCAGTATCCAAATCCATAGGATGTAGTGATCTCAATATAATATCCATATCTAGGAAAACCAAAGTTCCAAAGGCTGGGCCTAATATAGTGTATAAGAGGTCAGACAATAAGTTCTGTAGTGATTCATATGTTGATGTTTATTTATTTTATTTTAATTTCACCTTTATTTAACCAAGTAGGCTAGTTGAGAACAAGTTCTCATTTGTAACTGCGACCTGGCCAAGATAAAGCAAAGCAGTTCGACACATACAATAACAATAATACAGTAGAAAATATTTGTAGAGAATATTTGCTGGTCTGTGGTGTGTAATGAGGAGCAACCAGACGCTGCACTTTACACATTAATAAAATTGCTTATTCCAGTTACTAATAAGCACGCACTCATTAAGAAAATGACTGTAAAAACGGTTAAATCCCCTCGGATTGATGAGGAATTGAAAAATTGTACGGTTGAGAGGGATGAGGCAAAAGGTATGGCAAATAAGTCTGGCTGCACAACTGATTGGCAAACTTCGCGGAAAATTAAGAAATCATGTGACTAAGCTAAATAAAAATAAACTATACTATGAAACAAAGATAAGTGATATAAAGAATGATAGTAAAAAGCTTTGGAGCACCTTAAATGACATTTTGGGTAAAAAAGCCAACTCGGCTCCATCATTCATTAAAACAGATGGCTCATTTATCACAAAACCCACTGATATTGCCAACTACTTTAATGACCTTTTCATTGGCAAGATAAGCAAACTTAGGGATGACATGCCAGCAACAAACGCTGACACTACACATCCAAATATATCAGACCAAATTATGAAAAATAAGAATTGAACTTTGAATTCCGTACAGTCAGTTTGGAAGAGGTGAAAAAATGGTTGTCTATCATCAATGACAAGCCACCGGGGTCTGACAATCTGGATGGAAAATGACTGAGGATAATAGAGGACGATATTGCCACATCTTCAATTTAAGCCTTCTAGAAAGTATGTGCCATCGAGCCTGGAGGGAAGCTAAAGTCATTCCGCTACCCAAGAATAGTAAAGCCCCCTTTACTGGCTCAAATAGCCGACCAATCAGCCTGTTACCAACCCTTAGTAAACTTCTGGAAAAAAATTGTGTATGACCAGATACAATGCTATTTCACAGTAAACAAATTGACAACAGACTTTCAGCACGCATATTGGGAAGGACACTCAACAAGCACAGCACTTACACAAATGACTGATGATTGGCTGAGAGAAATTGATGACTTCAGTGCAGCTTTTGACATGATCGATCATAGTCTGGTGCTGGAAAAACGTATGTGTTATGGCTTTGCACCCCCTGCTATAATGTGGATAAAGAGATACTTTAATGGAAGCCTCTCAAACATAATCCAGGTAGAGGCAGGAATTCCCCAGGGTAGCTATTTATGACTTTTGCTTTTTTCAATCTTTACTAACGACATGCCCCTGGCTTTGAGTAAGGCCAGTGTGTTTATGTATGCGGATGACTCAACACTATACACGTCAGCTACTACAGCGACTGAAATGACTGCAACACTTAACAAAGAGCTGCAGTTAGTTTTGGAATGGGTAGCAAGGAATAAGTTAGTCCAAATATTTCCAAAACTAAAAGCATTGTATTTGGGACAAATCATTCACTAAACCCTAAACCTCAACTGCATCTCGTAATAAATAATGTGGAAATTGAGCACATTGAGGTGACTAAACTGCTTGGAGTAACGCTGGACTGTAAACTGTTATGGTCAAAACATATTGAAACAACAGTAGCTAAGATGGGGAGAAGTCTGTCCGTAATAAAGCCCTGCTCTGCCTTCTTAACAACACTATCAACAAGGCAGGTCCTACAGGCACTGGTTTTGTCACACCTGGACTACTGTTCAGTAGTGTGGTCAGGTGCCACAAAGAGGGACTTGGGAAAATTGCAGTTGGCTCAAAACAGGGCAGCACGGCTGGCCCTTAAAAGTACGCGAAGAGCTAACATTAACGACATGCATGTCAATCTCTCATGGCTCAAAGTGGAAGAGAGATTGACTGCATCATTACTTGTCTTTGTAAGAGGTGTTGACATGCTGAAGGTACCAACACCCATGCATACCCCACAAGACATGCCACCAGAGGTCTCTTCACAGTCCCCAAGTCCAGAACAGACTATGGGAGGCAAACAGTACTACATAGAGCCATGACTACATGGAACTCTATTCCACATCAGGTAACTGATGCAAGCAGTAGAATCAGATTTAAAAGCAGGTAACAATACACCTTATGGAACAGAGGGGACTGTAAAGTAACACAAACATAGGCACAGACACATGCATACACACACACATGATAACATACGCACTATACACACCCGTACACATGGATTATGCGTTGTAGATATGTGGTAGTGATGTATGGGCCTGAGGGCACACTCTTAGTGTGTTGTGACTTCTGTAATGATTGTATTGTAATGTTTTTTAAATTGTATAACCGCCTTAATTTTGCCGGACCCCAGTAAGAGTAGCGGCTGCCTTGGCAGCAGCTAATGGGGATCCATAATAAATACAAATACATCTACCTTGAGTGGGTTGTTTTGGTTTGACCCGCTGCTCGGGGGCAGAGTCACTCCCCGTCCTCTTGTCCTTCAGTCTCAGACGCAGTGTGTGAGCCACATCCTCACGGTGACGCCAGTAGTCCGGAATGTCCTTCGCCGTACTCTCTCTCTCCGAGCACAACTTAGCCATGAGATCACTGTACTCGCTGCCTCCGAGTCCCCTCAGACCCTACAGAGTTGTGTAGATTACAAAACGGAAGACGCTTAACTATCATAAAGATTATCTTTACTGGGGAAACAAATGATCCCTCAAGTCTATTAGTGAAGTCAATTTGTTTATAGGTTTTGACGGTGGATCTGTCAGGCTGACTCCTTAATGGCATAGATCTTCCACAGTGTAATTTTATAGATGCCACTGTGTATTTGTACTCATGAAGGTACAGTACATACCGGTTTGACTCCCAGGGACTCAAGCTTCTCTAGGAGTGCCTGCTCCAGGGCGGGGCGCAGCTCTCTCTTGATGTTGGGGTTCTTCCTCAGGACACTGGTCACAGAAGACGGCTGCTTCATTACAACAACTGGCTTCTTCTCAGACACGCTGGACGAGTCTATGACAAGCACCAGACAGGTACAGTACAGTTACACTTGATAACACACTGAAAATAACACTGACGCCTTTGTAGTTTCAGAGGACAGGCTGGGTAAGCATGAAAATGATTTGAGAGAGAGAGAGGTGCATATGAGCTTCCTTTTCTTCCATTTACAAAGGACCTGTGCCATAGATAACTACAGCTAACAGCCACAGGATTATGGAGAGGGACTGGCAGAAGAGGAGAACATCTTGCTGCCTTTTTGGGCCAACGTGGCTTTGACTGACTTGACTTCACAAATGCTCACTGACTACATGGCAGGCATCACAGACCAACTGACACGTCCGTGCAGAGAGCATGCATGGAGCAGACAGACAGACGCTGCTGCCGTCTAGACTGTGTTACCTTTGTCCTCCTCAGACAGCTCCTCTATAGGATCCAGTTTAGGAGCAGAGGGAGGCTGCTCTGATTGGACAACACAGGGGGTCAGAGGTCAGACAAGAGCGGGAATTAGGAGGAGGGAACTCAGGTAGAGGGAACAATAACATTGATCTCTAATGGTATCTTGTTGGGAGGTCTGATCAACAGGGAGAGATCGCTGACAGAACAGTCTTGTTACATGCTAGCATACCTTTTATTACATGCTAGCATACCTTTTGTTACATGCTAGGAAAGATGGTCAGCGGAGGCAGAGGGAAAGCCCCAGCACCAGAGCCTAATATCCAAGCTCAAGATATTATCCAGATTCAAGCTAATATCCAAATTTAGCATACCTTTTGTTACATGCTAGCATACCTTTTGTTACATGCTAGCATACCTTTTGTTACATGCTAGCATACCTTTTGTTACATGCTAGCATACCTTTTGTCTGAGCAAAAGGATGCAGATGTCTAGATTGACTGAGCTACATATTGTTGGGAATCTCCTGCTAATAACTTACCCTTCACTACTCTCTTTGGTTTAGGCTCTGGTGCAGGGGCTGTTATGATCACTGAAACATACAAAGTAGGAACAATAGTCAGTAGTAACAGGTTCTTTACAGAACTATAAACAGCAAATATCCAAGTTCAAGCTAACATCCAGATTAAAGCTAATATCCAAGCTCAAGATATTATCCAGATTCAAGCTAATATCCAAATTTGACAAATATAAACATAGTAATACAAAAGATAGAGTCAAAGAAAAAGTATGCATACCTGGAACTTCAACTACTTTAGTAGGTGGATTTGAGGACATATGCTTTATCTGTGAAATGAAGAAGTACAATTATCTACATTTCTTAATTATATATATTTTTTAAATGTTTTGTATGTTTTGTATTCAACCCCTGCTGTTGAACCCCTAATTTAACTTCTTAACATGCTTATGAAGTCAGAGTGGCCCTGACGACAACACTATATGAGTGTGTGAAAACATGACACGTCCATCCGGCGCCATCAATCCAGGATTACCTGTATGAGGGCCAAGTAGGCGCCCAGTTTCCTCATTTTCCCAGCTGCCCCGGTGGTCGGGTCGCCAGGGGGTGGTGGTGAGTGAACTGACCTGCTCTCGCTGAGAGACGATGATTAGGTCCCGCTCCTGAAGCCGCTGGTCACTCTCCTCCTTCTGCCTCTGGCTCTGCTGCTGCCACTCCGCCACAGACGACTCCAACCTGCTAAACTGATCCCGCCACTGAGAGGAGACATAGGACAGACATAGACGTTAGAGATCCCACTGCGATGGCTGCCTCTTTCCCTCTGCCTCCGCTGACCATTAACTATTCAACAGAACTCACAAGTAGTTCTGTTAACCAGTATTCTTCATGAAAACTTCAGATACCTGATTCTTTTCGCTCTCATGGTTAGCCTTCATTTTTTCAATTTTTGATGTAAACCTTTCTTCCTGTAACAAAATAAATAGTTGATACATTGTTGTTGTTTTTTTAATCACAACTTGAAATATTTAAAGATAAGACGTACTGCTTAGCTGCTTACCAGTTTCTTGTGTTTCTGATCCATCTTCTGGACCACAACCTTGTTTTTTTCATCCATGTCTTGGTCAGTCTGCTGGGGAGCAGGACTGGGCCTCCTCTCAGGAGTGGTCATCTTGAGATCCACTTTCTGTACAGATCACATCCAATCATTTAAACAAAAACCTCCCTGACTTACAGAACCAAATCACCAACGCACCAGTTTGAATTGGACACAGAACCATGAAAGTCAGTGCTTTGCCAAATGGACTAGTGGACTCACTTGTTGAAGAAGAGCGTTCCTGTTGTGAAGCATCTCTATCTCCCTCCGGAAACCGTCTCTCATCTCCTCCATCTTCCTGTGTTCTTCTTCCTTCCAGCTCTCTAGCTTTCTCATCAAATCCTGGTGCATGGACTGCTGGTCTCTTTCCTACAGATGAAAAGAGAATGAAAATGGTCAAAAGCTCTAAACAAATACGCAACTGCAAACATTGCGTTCAGTAACGAAGATAATCAATGCCATGGAAACAAGCACGGTTCTTATTGTCCCACCTGAGAGGCTTTGGCCAAGAGGGCTTGCCTCTGTGACTCCAGCTCAGATGTGGTGTAACTCAGCTGCACTTTCAGCCGACTGATCTCCTCTTCATCTGCAATGCTCTTCACTTTCCTCTGGTTGCCTGTCCTTAACTCTGAGAGAAACAATAACAGAGACAAACTAATGGATAATAAGTTAGCCTAAGTAGTGTTTCAGGGCCGGCCTCAAAGATATACATCTCTCTCTTTCTGCTAGACTCTGTGGGAGTGTGTGACATGTCTAATGCTGCTGCAGGGATGTCATAGGAACGGGTTTTCCAGCATTGTAGGAACACTGTGGTGCGCTTGGGGACACCCATACCAGTGGGACTCCCTATAGGTGACAGGGTGGTTGGCTGCAGCGAACCTTCTTACCTGACTGACGGTTACTTTCCCTACCGTTCTCTCTACACTGATGATCAAGCCTTTTAAAGCTCTCTTGACTTACGGCTGTCGTACTCGTCTGGATGGCGACGTTGCATATGATTCTGGAGAAAGGAGGAATTCATGAAGGCTTTATCACAATGTTGACACTAAAGGAAAAGAAAAGGAAACGGAATTATACATCTATAATACATTCCCATGCAAAGATTGCAACGAATCAATGGTCTGAACACATGTTGTTTGCTACCTTCACTTATAGATCAAATGTACAGCCAATTTCGTAATAGGCAACTTGGGCTGTGTGCACAAAATGAACACATCTGAACCCAAAGCTCAAGCCGCGACTATACTACCTACCAATAAGCTTTAGGGACTGTTTCCTGGGAGACAGATCTACATAGCGTGTGTGACGTGATTCACCCCGTATGCCTGGCGTCACCTCGCTCCAGCTCACAGGGGGAGTGACAGACGGGACAGATTAAACGCCGGAGCACCCACATCACACGCCACATTTAACGCCCGACACCAACACAGCACGCATGTGTGCCTTCACCCTGTACCGATACCTTGTTGCCTCGCGTGCTGGTGCTCTACCATGCTGCAGGGGAAGTGGTGGTTTCTACAACAGAGGCCCTTGTTGTTGTGTGCTGTAATTGCATTGCTGCTCTGGAATAACTTTGGAAATGGCCAGTGAAATTGAATTAGGTCCGGTCATTGATAGAATCAAGGCGGTTGTGTGTCTGTTGGCATCCGTTTGCCGTGTCTTAATGTGCGAGACGGTAATTAAAAAAGCGGACTAAAACGTTCATTTTCTAGATTGCATTGACAACACACAGGCTGAAATAGGCAGGATGCTTCTTGAATGATAAAAGTACTACAATTTAGGCAACATTTCTGCGAATTGCAGACAATTAGGCTAGATACTGTGTATCAGATACACTGTGCATTTTGTATATCTGCTGAAGTTCCTGTATCTGTAAATGTAGCTTGACGCAATACATTTAGAGTACCTGTGTGAAACAATCAACACATCGAGGTCTATTTTTGGATGCACGGTGGCCCATCAATTATTGAGCTGTACAGACGCCTCGGTTATCAACGTGCCTGTTAGCCGGGCAGGGCACTCTCACCTAGCAACAATGCTCAGTCATATGAAACACTAGGTGTTGCCTTGGCAACAGCTGGGCCCTATTCAACAGCAATGCCCTTTAATAATATAAGGAACCTTCTGTTCTACATCTGTACAATAAACGCACCCATTTCTGGTGTAGAAAATAGAACAGCATCAAAACGACACGTTGACGCGAGACCAATGTCATTATGGAAACAAGAATGAGGGTGGGGGAGGTGGTTCAGTCATTTTGGTTCCGTCTCTTGCCACCCTTTTGTAAGTGGATTAAAAGAAGTAGGTCTAATTATCCCCAGCTGACACCATCTGCTCAGAGCACAATCCTATTGTTTATGTCCCAAAACAAAGCTGATAATGATTACGTCTACCAATCCTTATAAAGTGGCCACATTACAGCTACGGGACGAGGTCAACCTATTTCCAATACTATGTCTCTGATTTAAATGGTATAATTAACTTAAACCAAATTTGATTTGTCACAAGCGTCGTAAACAACAGGTAGACTAACAGTGAAATGTTTACTTACGGGCCCTTCCCAACAACGCAAAAACATTGTTGTTTTTTTAAATAAACTATTATAGAAAAATTCTAACACAAGGAATAAATTCCCATTGAGTAATGATAACTTGGCTATATACACAGGGTACAGTACCGAGACAATGTGCAGGGGTACGAGGTAACTGAGGTAAATATGTACAAAGATGAACCTCCTGTTAGCATTCTCACTCTTCTGACAATGATAATTGAACAAAGCTAAAGCAGCTCTGAATATCGCCTGGGGAACAATGGCTAAGAGGGGGACCCAAAAGGAAGAGGGGTGGGGGGACTAACTGTTGTACAATACACATGGAAACCGACACTGAGAAGAAGTGGCAGCGTGAGGAGGTGTTCAGTACCTTATGGCAATTGGTCATGTTGATCATAGCCTGCTGGTTGAGGGCAATGATTTTCTTCCTCTGCTTCAGCTCCGTCTTCAGTACCTTGGCCTGGTCCGCCTGCTTCTGCTGCTGGGCCAGGAGCTGCTGGTGCTCGTGGGCCTGGGTCTGCAGCCTCTCCTCGGCCGCCCCCAGGCTCAGGGTCAAGTACTCCTGGGAGTGCAGCAGGTACTCCACTGTCAGCTGGGCCAGGCGGAAGAGCTTGAGCAGCGCCGGGTCCACGGGGCTCTGGCAGCGGACACAACGCTCCCCCTCCACGTTGCAGAAGGTCACCCCTGTGATGTGCTCCTGCAGGGTCTGGAAGTCCAGCTCGCTGGCCACCAGGTCCACGTCCACCGCGCTGATCCGGCGCCAGTCAACGCTCTCGCGCCGCGGCCGGAATTTGAAGGGCGGGATGGTGGTGGATGTGGAGGCAGACATGGCTGGTGGTGCTGGAGGACACCGGCCACTGGAGGAGGGCTGGCTCAGGGGGGAGTTTAGGAGAGAGGGGATCCCAGCTGATGAGTGGGTCCCTTGGGTCTCTGACTGGTATGGGTAATAGACGTTATTGTAAAATGGCTGAAAAAAAAAGACATTTATACTAGGTTATTCTTTTTTATTTGATTTGTGACAGACAACAATGAATAGATTATTGCGTGCTACAGATTAGAAATGCAGCATCTCAATCAAGGTCAGGGAGAAACAAACCTTCCGCAGGTATCAAAGCAATACAACAGCAGCATGAACAGAGTATAGAATATGGAAGAAAAAAAGCAAAGATTCCACCTCTCAGCACATGAATGAACCATATGAGATGGCACAAAAAAAGGCTGAGCATTACATTCGTATTCGATGGTAATCTACCCAATTCTTTCGATGTCAAGTTGACGCCGTGTAGTCCTTACCATCGTTGATTTCATGAGGATTTATGAGATTGAACACAGAGAACGAGTAGTCGTTTCCTATTGGTGCACGCCCCCTTCAGCTGTACGCCGCGACACCGAGGCAGGGCGTCCTCTCGATCACCATGGAGACAGAACAGTGCGTCCCACTTTACGGGCTCCCTGAGGAGACATGTTATCAAAATATTGCACCTAATCAATCCTAAATGATTCCACAATGCACGCGGCTGCAGCATCAACAGCATCCTCGCAAGCTGGATGTTTTCAATGTTTTTGTAAAGCCACCCATGACACTGGCGTAATAATATATGACCAATTTGAATTAATGTTCTGCTATTCTGACCACGTGATATCTGTCTGGCTAACATCTGCAACAAAAATGCTTAAACTTCAGCCTTTTTTTCTATTTGTGCATTAAAAGCCACATAACCAATTGAGTCAAGTGAAGTGTCAAGCTCTCAAACATGCATGACGTTGCTTGATTGCTATTACCAAATCACGCAGCTATTCTCATCGAACTAACGTTACATACTTTGTAGCCCAATTTTTTTACAACTAATGACTGTTGACAAATAACCATATTTATATTCTGCAGCACCCCCCACTTCTGGTTGCCCCTCTCAAATTACGGGCACTGTGCCTCAAAACAGTTCAAGTTGGGACAAGTTGAGCCCAACAATAGAACAGAACGCATGTGGAGAAACAGTTTTAGGACTTTCTTTTTTAACGTTAGTTAGCCACCTAGCTATAAATGTAACTAGGCTATATTAGTTAATAGCGTAGTAACTAGTTATTTAGCTAGCTAAGTAACGTTTATTTTGTAGACATGAACAAAATAGAAACCAGTAAATTAGCGAGCTCACACGTCTGTATATTGAAAAACATCCTTAGCTAGGTAGCGGACTAAACTCCACTCCATGAAGGAAGACAGGAGTTTCGACCGTTAGTTACTACTGTCAGCACGCTAGCTAGCTAAATTGGCTAACGGACATTTAATTGAGCAGCAAACTAATTTATTGAACATGGACTTCATCGTACGTGCCTTTTGCGTGTATCTCATAAAATAAATAACATTCTGAACGAACTCTAAGTTTTAGTTAGAACTCAAACTTACCGTTCGCCATAGAAACAGTTTTTCCACGGGACTCGAGCTTTACTGAGATCTTCGGATGGAGTGAGACTGGAGAGACCGCGGTGACGTAGCAGCTGCTGCACACATTCCAAAAGCCCTGCTCATCCAGTGTCCCCTCAAAAGAGGGGGGAAGGGAATTAGGGAACTCAAACTGCTGAGATTTAGGAAAGGGGGATTGACAAATGTGAGTGTTAGTCTATTATCCCCTGAATACGCAATTGCATATACCATATACACATTTAGAGCCACAGTGCTTTTAACATTTGGCCGGCTGTTGGCCGTTACTTTTTAGCCACAGTCGTTGTTTTTTACAGGCAAGAAAAGCAACCGCGCAAAGGACAGGCTGCTGCGCTCAAGGTGGTGTTCGTTCTTAAGCAGTTTTTATTGGCTAAAGGACTCCCCCTTGTGGTGTAGAGGATGAACTTCCCCACAGAGATGTGTGCCTTGTTCTGCCAGAAGATGTCAGTAGCAGGTCCTTTATAAAAATGCTTATGATTATGCATCACTGGCATGAGGCATTTTCAAGATAAGGCTGAGCAGTTAGCCTAGTATTTCTGGCAAAACGTATTCCCATTTATTTTATTATATTATAATACTTTTATCACATTTTTAAGACAAATTCTAGTTAATTTGGTCCTTTGGAATCAGATGTCTCATAATAAAATAAGACCAAATTGAGATTATTAACATGAGTGAACTGTCAATGACTCAACAATTCCCTACACACTATTATTAGCATGACACAGACAATAGGACATCTAACTCACTATTATCAAGGGGAAACATGTCAGCTGTTTTAGTTGAGGGCAGTCAGGACAAACAGCTGTGGGGGCAGGGAGAGAACACAGCACCTCCTTGTTTAACGAGACAGAAAGACACTGTGGGGTGCATCGTGCCAGTCAGCGTGCGCACACGCACACGCACACGCGCACACGCACGCACACACAGTGAAAATTACATTGCTAATTTAACAAGGGATTTTAGGTAGTAGGACAATTCTAAAACTCGTACTTTCCATCTTGAGAGTGCCTTTCATATCACATCAGCGTAAAGGGGTGGCAGGAGGTTAGAGCGTTGAGCCAGTAACCAAAAGGTTGCCGGATCAAATCCCTGAGCTGACGAGGTAAACAAATCTGTTGTTCTGCCCCTGAACAAGGAAGTTAACCCACTGTTCCCTGGTAGGCTGTCATTGTAAATAAGAATTTGTTGTTAACAGACTTGCCTAGTTAAATAAAGGTAGAAAAGGAGAAAGATAATCTAGTGCTGAACCTGTTGTTGGAGTCCTGCTGCTGTGGTAGACTGACAGTAGATGCTATATGAGCAGTGGATGCTGGTCAGTCCCCAGGCTGTACCACTAGCAGCAGATAGAGGTCCTGATGAATAGTGGATTTAATTCAGACAGACAGGATAGCCCCAGATAGACTGACAGGATAGCCTTGGGCAGACAGACAGAGACTTTTCCCTCAGGGGCTTTTCCAGGAGCAGGCAGGAAGCCTATGCTGGTGTGGTGTGGCATCCCAATGGAACATCCCACAGTTCGGCGAAAGGACATCATGTTGAAGATGATGTGTAGAGGTCCAAGTTTCACACAAAGGCACCTGACCACACGCCCATTAGACGCTCACTCCAAAGGTATTGGTGGTGTCTGGAGACCTTCGGAAGGTGAAACCATCAGAGCCACTTCAGCAACTATCAAGCTGAGCGACAAGGAAAATTGCAAGACAATTGAGTGCTACACTGTCGTCGCTATGCATCTTATCCTTCACTTTTCTCCATAACTCGAGCCTAGTGAACGCGGTATAACAAATGTGCAGTATCTCAGAGCTGAACATTCTATAGAAATGGTCCTTTTCCTTTCATCCAAGCCACTTTGTTGTCTATTTTTGACAGGCGAGCCGAGGAGTGTTTAGATACAGTGTAGCGAGGTGACTCGGCCTCGTAGGAAGAGAACATGAAAGGAAATAGCGACGAGGACAGGGGCAACCCACGGATCCTTTTATTGTCTACCCACAAACACGTGTTGCTAAGTTCACTGGGAACCGAGGACTCTGTGTTCACAGGTTGTGCGCGATTCGTTCCTGGAGCTAGGGCGGAGAAGGCTCTAATAGTGTGAGAGAGAAGGAGATAGAAATAGAGCGATTACCAAGAATTTCAAAAGTAATAAGAGGTAAGAGTCAGGGAGAGGTACCTGTATGCTGCATGGGGACTAGGACTGTGCTTTAGTGCTCTAAAATGGCTTCTTCTTCTTCTATCCTTTCCTGGAAGGTGAAAGGTCTCCGTTGTTTTCACTCATCTCCAACCTGGTTCTATATCACTGGTCATCAAACCAAAGGTCAAATAGGGGGTGCTTATATTTGTCCTGTTTCACACTTATACAAGTGTGTAACCTATATAAGTGTGTGGTGTGAATTGGAAATGTGTTTTTTGCATATCCCACTCCCCCTGAGAAACCCTCGGTGAGTGGGGGCCACAGTCAGGGATCAGCCATTATTGACAGCGACCCTGGAGAAATTAGGGTTTAGTGCCTTGATCAAGGGCAAATCTACCCCCAAAAAATGTGAACCAGTGAACTAGCCACTTTTCGGCTACTGGCCCAACGCTGGTCAGCGACAAGGAAGGGAAGATAGTTCCTAAGAGACACAGCTTAAGAGTGTGGGTGGGCTCCAACATTCATGGAGGAACTGTGAGACATGAGCACTTCTCACCATCTTCCAAGAGAGTGCTACGTGCAACACTGAATAGTATCATTTGTATGTTAGTGAGTAGCACTCACCGGTTCTGAGGATGGTTATTTTTACATCAGTGCAATATGCATCTCAAGGTCCTGCTTACAGCCCTGTATGCGCTAGTTGTTAATCTGGGCTGGGGCATGTCGATAGGTCCCTGTGCTTTATGTCATGTGACATCACATCAAGCCGTATTTCACTCCCTTTGGACTGGCTCCGGCACACAAATGGTAATCATGTCATTATAACACGTCTTTTAAAAGCGGTAGTCATTTCTAAACGGCTCGTCCCCACTTGTCTTCCCAGAATATTCAATTCTACGGCTTTTAATCGATATAACATTAAAGAGCCATCAATCCGCTGAACATGTGTGGGTGTCTTCTTGACTTATGTGATGCAATGCTTTCAGACTTTCAGTATCTCTATATAACTCACGGTGTAAAGTCTGTACAGTATCACTCTGGTGTTGGGAGGTAGAGAGTTCACACAACTGCAGTGAGCCAAGCATGGCAGGAGGGGAAGTGTTTGAGTACTGGCTGTTGCTATGCAATAGGGAGATGGGAAATGAACATCACCATGTATTAACATAGATCACACTGTATATCGGTGTACCTTGTTAGGAATGTTAGCAAATAAATAGGTTATGGCTCCACTTTCTATTCAATTGAAATACTTGAGTTCTCTATCTCAGTGTGCAGGTAGAGAGCATCAGTAGCTATCTTAATTTGATAGGTTGAAAGACGAAAAAGGGTGTAGATTTGAAAGGGTGATATCCGACATGGTCCCTGGCAATTCTCCAGCCTGATTCTCTCCCAATTCAGAGAAGGGATCTCATTCCTGTCAAGCCAGGACAAGAAAAGCACTTAACTTGACATTTAGAAAGGCTCAGAGATTGTCTCTAGAGGCCAGGGGAAAAAGAAAAGAAAAGAAGAGGATGTTATCGCAGACATGTGTTTAAATGTCAAATGGGCTGGTAGCTCTGTGACCACGGAGATAGCAAAAACCTGTCCTCTGGCCTATTTGGAGTTCACATATTAAGCTTTCTCTACACATTCTCTTTTTTTATCAAACATTATCTTCCAAGGCTTAGTGCTTAGCGAAAGGTCATCATCCCAGAACAATCTTCTTACATAGCATATTAATGCTGCTCCAGCCCTTTCAGATACTACTGTAATACAAATTGACTTGAAACTGTCCACACATTTGGACTGGATGAGATTTCACTGATCTTCATGACTCATCTGAAGTCATAGCTGCCTCAATAAATGAACAGACAGTTCTATAACACACATACAATCAAAAACGTAATAACAGACATATTCCTGAACAAGGTTAGTATTCTCTTGTGTCCCAAATGGCACCCCATGCCCTATATAGTGCACTACTTTTGACCAGAGCCCTACGGGTCCCGGTCAAAAGTAGTGCACTACATCCAAGTAGTGCACTACATCCCAAAATACAGTAGGGAATAGGGTGCCATTGGGGAAGTATCCTACATCTACTTCAGGTGTCCCTTTGAAGCAGTCATCTACGGGTCCCGGTCAAAAGTAGTGCACTACATAGGAAATAGGGTGCCATTTGGGACGTATCCTACATCTACTTCAGGTGTCCTTTTGAAGCAGTCATGTTTTAAGACCTCTCTAGATATTCAACCACTGCTCTTGAAAGATAGAGCAGTAGCTGCATCATTCATTCATCGTTCCAGCTGCTGCTTGTTGAAAGAATCATTACAATGTTATTTTAAATGGTGTTCCTTTACATTGATATACAGTACCAGTCAAAAGTTTGGACACACGTACTCATTCAAGGGTTTTTCTTTTTTTTAAACTATTTTCTACATTGTAGAATAATAGTGAAGACATCAAAACTATGAAATAACACATCTGGAATCATGTAGTAACCAAAAAAGTGTTTAACAAATCAAAATATGTGTTCGATTTTCGATTTTTCAAAGTATGACAGCTTTGCACACTCTTGGCATTCTCTCAACCAGCTTCACCTGGAATGCTTTTCCAACAGTCTTGAAGGAGTTTCCACATATGCTGAGCACTAGTTGGCTGCTTTTCCTTCACTCTGTGGTCCAACTCATCCTCAACCATCTTGATTGGGTTGAGGTCGGGTGATTGTGGAGGCCAGGTCATCTGATGCAGTACTCCATAACTCTCCTCCTTGGTCAAATAGCCCTTACACAGCCTGGAGGTGTGTTGGGGCATTGTCCTGTTGAAAAACAAATGACTGTCCCACTTAGCTCAAACCAGATGGGATGGCGTTTTGCTGCAGAATGCTGTGGTAGCCATGCTGGTTAAATGTGCCTTGAATTATAAATTAATCACTGACAGTGTCACCAGCAAAGCACCCCCACACCATCACACCTTCTCCTCCATGCTTCACGGTGTGAACTACACACGCGGAGATCATCCGTTCACCTACTCTGCGTCTCACAAAGACATGAGGTTGGAACCAAAAATCAAACATTTGGACTCATCAGACCCAAGGAAAGATTTCTACCGGTCTAATGTACATTGCTTGTGTTTCTTGGCCTAGGCAAGTCTCTTCTTCTTATTGGTGTCCTTTAGTAGTAGTTTCTTTGCAGCAATTCGACCATGAAGGCCTGATTCACACAGTTGAACAGTTGATGTTGAGATGTGTCTGTTCCTTGAACTCTGTGAAGCATCTATTTGGGCTGCAATTTCTGAGGCTGGTAACTCTAATGAACTTATCCTCTGCAGCAGAGGTAACTCTGGGTCTTCCTTTCCTGTGGCGGTCCTCATGAGAGCCAGTTTAATCATAGCGCTTGATGGTTTTTGTTATTGCACTTAAAGAAACTTTAAAAGTTCATGAAATGTTCAAATTGACTGACCTTCATGTCTTAAAGTAATGATGGACTGTTGTTTCTCTTTGCTTATTTGAGCTGTTCTTGCCATAATATGGACTTGTCTTTTTCCAAATAGGGCTATCTTCTGTACAGCAACCCTACCTTTTCACAACACAACTGATTGGCTCAAACACATTAAGAAGGAAAGAAATTCCACAAATTAACTTCTAACAAGGCACACCTGTTAATTGAAAAGCATTCCAGGTGACTACCTCATGAAGCTGGTTGAGAGAATACCAAGTGTGCAAAGCTGTCATCAAGGCAGAGGGTGGCTACTTTGAAGAATCTCAAGTATAAAATATATTTTCATTTGTTTAACATTTCTGTTTACAACATGTTTCCATATGTGTTATTTCATAGTTTTGATGTCTTCACTGTTATTCTACAATGTAGAAAATAGTCAAATAAAGAAAAACCCTGGAATGAGTAGGTGTGTCCAAACCTTTGACTGGTACTGTAATTGGCTTCATTAATCATTTAAAGGTCAACAAACATTTGTTTTGAGGTTTTGTTTCTGCTAATCCTACAATCTAGTCTACTAAGGGGTGTTGGGGACACAAGATACTCTATTTTCTATTTCTGTCAGCTCTCACAATTCTCATTCCCAAATGGCACCATATTCCCATATAGCGCCCTACTTTTAACCAGAGCCCTATGGGCCCTGTTCAAAAGTAGTGCACTATATGGGGAATAGAGTGCTATTTGGGACACACCCCCATGTCACTGTGGAACATGTCACTGAGGGAATGTACTATAAAATACTCCCTGTTGGCTGCCTTATGGAATGTGCCAAGATGAGATTCACTATATTTACGGCCGGAGGGAGATGACTAATCCATTAGTATATTTTTCTTACCATTTCTGCTCTGCTCACTGAATATTTTGAGGCTTTGATGTACAGTTGTCTAATGCACTTACCTAAGCAGCCCAGCATAACAAGCTTTCACAGATTTCCCAGTGCAATTCTCCTAGTTTTGTGCAATGTGACTGCATTCTAATATTAAGATATCCGTTTGAAGCTTCCATGCTCCTCCTCTGGGGAAGGTGTTTTCAGTAGATAATGACTTTCTGTGATTCAGACTGGATCCACAGGCTGTTCACCTTGTTTTCTTACCCAAGTTGCCTTGTTAAAAGTCCTGAATACCCACACATATTACTGCATGAATTCCACCATGATTCAGTGACATTATTACACATACTGTTTTGGGAAAAACAACAGTAATAACAGCTGTAATAACATAAAATCATTTTAGACAAATACACATTTTGTTTTTATATATACTGTAGTTGGGATATGACTTTAACAACATATATAAATATTGTTGACTTTCTGTGAGATTTGAAGCACTATGGGATGATTGAATGTCGGCCCTAGTCTTCAGTGGTGGAGTAATACATTGACTGGTGAGGGCTAGTCTGGTGCCAGGGTCTGTGTGGCACAGCTCCCACTTCCTCTTTGACTCAGGTGGCACCCTGGGTGAACTCAGCACCCACCCACCCACGCCCGCCCGCCCGCCCGCCCGCCCCACCCACACACGCACGCACGCCCACCTGCACGCACACACACACACACACACACACACACACACACACACACACACACACACACACACACACACACACACACACACACACACACACACACACACACACACACACACACACACACACACACACACACACACATAGATCAAGGTAGTTAGCCCTACCATTACCAAGAAAGGCCAGTGAGTGTAGTCTCTATCCTATTCTGCATCCTGTGAATGCCCTTCCCTATAGATGGGTTAGCCGATTGCTAACTGATTGCTAGCAAGCATGACAAGAAACTGCCATGCAGGGAATCGTAAGTGGCTCGTTTCAGATGGTTTCAACTTGTTCTTCATACCATGTCTTGTTTTGAGATGTTTTGACTGATTTCATGTCAATTCTAACATGGCAAAATGGGTTAGCTAGCTAACCAACAACTGGAACGAAGTATTTAAGAGACAACTAGTGCTCATTGTGAAAATGTATTTATGTTTTCAATAAACATATAGTTTACATGTTGTCAACAATCAAAGCCCATAGTTAGTTGCACATGCGTTGGTTTTGTTGCTAATCAACCAACCCGTCTATGCATCCATCCAATATACCAGACATGGGTTCAAATACTATTTGAAATCATTTCAAAGACCAAAACTGCAAACCCACCCATTTGGTACTCCAGACAGACTCAATTAAACGCTTCTATTTGAATGATTTTAAATAGTATTTGAACCCAGCTCTGCTATATACATCTATCGGAATCCTATGCTAATCCAAAATAATTTGATGTATCCCGTTTCACCCATTACTGAGTCATCTATGGTTTGACTTGAGACCTTCTTTTTAATGCATCCATTACACAAATATAGCGAGATTTATAATGAACTCTGACGTATCTTTCAAATAATTCTATCAGGGCCAAGGCAAAAGGACACCTGAGAATTCACTCTCACAGCTTCACACTTTTGACCCACTTTAAATGGATCCTTTGAAATGTGACATATACAGTAATATACAGTACCTGCCTGAAATTCTAAAGAATATGATCAAAATAACTAGTATGTGGTTGAGTTTTTCCACACTTTGTTTTTATTTTAATCTTCAAATCTTTCATTATCTCCTTCAATTATGTCCGTAACTCAATCAATGTAACAGCACCACACAGTCAAGGAACTACTTCAATGGCCCTTGGATAATTCCCCCTCTGCCCGGAGACTGCCGGCAGAGAGGAGACTGCCTGCAGAGAGGAGACTGCCGGCAGAGAGGAGACTGCCTGCAGAGAGGAGACTGCCGGCAGAGAGGAGACTGCCTGCAGAGAGGAGACTGCCGGCAGAGAGGAGACTGCCTGCAGAGAGGAGACTGCCGGCAGAGAGGAGACTGCCTGCAGAGAGGAGACTGCCTGCAGAGAGGAGACTGCCGGCAGAGAGGAGACTGCCTGCAGAGAGGAGACTGCCGGCAGAGAGGAGACTGCCGGCAGAGAGGAGACTGCCTGCAGAGAGGAGACTGCCTGCAGAGAGGAGACTGCCTGCAGAGAGGAGACTGCCTGCAGAGAGGAGACTGCCTGCAGAGAGGAGACTGCCGGCAGAGAGGAGACTGCCTGCAGAGAGGAGACTGCCGGCAGAGAGGAGACTGCCTGCAGAGAGGAGACTGCCTGCAGAGAGGAGACTGCCGGCAGAGAGGAGACTGCCTGCAGAGAGGAGACTGCCTGCAGAGAGGAGACTGCCTGCAGAGAGGAGACTGCCGGCAGAGAGGAGACTGCCTGCAGAGAGGAGACTGCCGGCAGAGAGGAGACTGCCTGCAGAGAGGAGACTGCCGGCAGAGAGGAGACTGCCTGCAGAGAGGAGACTGCCTGCAGAGAGGAGACTGCCTGCAGAGAGGAGACTGCCTGCAGAGAGGAGACTGCCTGCAGAGAGGAGACTGCCTGCAGAGAGGAGACTGCCGGCAGAGAGGAGACTGCCGGCAGAGAGGAGACTGCCTGCAGAGAGGAGACTGCCTGCAGAGAGGAGACTGCCTGCAGAGAGGAGACTGCCTGCAGAGAGGAGACTGCCTGCAGAGAGGAGACTGCCGGCAGAGAGGAGACTGCCTGCAGAGAGGAGACTGCCTGCAGAGAGGAGACTGCCTGCAGAGAGGAGAGACTGCCTGCAGAGAGGAGACTGCCTGCAGAGAGGAGACTGCCGGCAGAGAGGAGACTGCCTGCAGAGAGGAGACTGCCTGCAGAGAGGAGACGGCCTGCAGAGAGGAGACGGCCTGCAGAGAGGAGACTGCCGGCAGAGAGGAGACTGCCGGCAGAGAGGAGACGGCCTGCAGAGAGGAGACGGCCTGCAGAGAGGACACCCCAGCACTGGATCACTCCTGTGAAATCAACAGCAGGAGACAGAGAGGGTAAAACACCGTCAGAAACACTTGATGACACATCTAAGCTCTTTATCTCACACAGCAGCACTTATAATTAACATATTTTGATGTAAAAAAAATACATGAACGCATTAACTCACAGGAAGGATTCGGATGCTTGTGCGTCCATGGATTGCACCATGCAGTATGTCAAAGCTGCCAGTACATGCATTTCAACTAGTTTAATTCTAGCTTTAAATAGACAGGTAGGACAGCAATTACTTGTGGGCCTTTTCACATGTGATTTTTCCCCTGCAGAGAGGTAGAAAGGCCTTGCAGCGGTGAGTGCTTCCTCCCCCAGCCCTGGCCCGATGGCAAAGCGCTGGAAGGCTGAGGTGACAGACTCCGGTCGGAGCCCAACAGTCCTCCTCCAACGCCCCAATTTCCTGCCAAATCACAGAGACAGGTTCTGTGTATTTCCTGTTTGGACAGGAGAGTGGGTAATGGTCCTCCTGGCACGCAGAGCAATCATAGCTGCCATGGTAACCTTGATGGGCAGAGCATGAGCGAGAAGGCTTTTATACAGGCCCAAGAGGAAGACATGGGAGCTTTACCATTGTGTAGTTGGACCATGGGGGACAGTGGGGGGCGAAAGCTTGGCACTGGAGCTCCACAGGGCAGTGGGTCTTTACAGAAGCAAAGGGCTTCTATCTAACTCATTTATGTGCTGGCACACACACACACACACACACACACACACACACACACACACACACACACACACACACACACACACACACACACACACACACACACACACACAGTCAGTTATATGCAGCCAAGGCGAATGGCACAGTGTGTTATTCATGCACCTATGAAGTTAGATGTCACTTCCTGTCCAGAAAGTGTGTTGATTTGGAGGGCCATCTCAGCTCTCCAATGAGGATTTCTCTTGGATCTCTTCAACCAGAGCTACTCAGAACTATTGAAACTGAGAGGACGCGTTATGTACCCCCTCAATGTGATCCAATTCTAGAACAGAAATACAACACATACACAGAGCATGATTGCAAACAGTCACATGATCTGTCCTCACATCTCAGGACACCAGGGAACGTTTTAAAAATGTATATATCAAAAAAGATCTAATATCCTGTAGGAGCCTATGCACGTCGGGGCTTTATATCAGCGGTGAGGTGTTGTGCTGAGTCTGCACTCTGAGGGGATGTTCCTCATACCGCTGCCTGCTTGTCTCAGTCTCAGGCCCTATAAACATCACAGCCACAGGATTACAAGACTCTTTACCACACCTCACTAACTGGGACTGGTGCCAAGGGGGTAGCCAGCTAGCACAGAACCAAAATTTGTTAGCTGGGATGGCTGATGTTGATGTTTACAGTCACCAGGACTGGACTTTTTTATTCTGTTCCTGATTAGACCGGATTCAATTGAATAATAAGACCCCAACCTTATTGAGTAATGTACATCAGCTCAATCTTAAGCTGTAATCAATGATTGTAGCATTGGGAATGGCTCCAACTGCCAAACGTCTGTTCAAAGGTGTCCATGTGAACATCAAACAGTTTGGCAAGTGGGTTAATGTTCAACCAACGAGGAGAGGAAAATGGCGAGAACTTATCTGTCTAGTTTGTTATGGGGTTCTGTTTGAACTCATTCAACTGCGTGGGGTCCCTTAACAGTGGTGATCTCTGTGCTATAAAGGACACAGCTGTTGTCTTCAGCCCTTTCCACAACACAACTTCTGCTGTATTATCCACAGTCTCTCACCGCTAAAGCCCGGCATGTGTTTATCTAACACTCACAGCTTATGGCTTTGTTCTCCTGGCTGCAGTGACACAAACCACAATGTCACATTTTCCGATGCTGATCAAAGCTGTGATTATGTTACCAGAGGACCGGGCAGGAGTCATGTGCTGGAGCTGTCACGGCAAAAAGACGATGGAATACTAAAGTGCTTCACCACATCGTCATAAAAGCCTTTGATGGTGGGTGTTTCACGCAAATCACAACAAAAGCATGAGATCGGTATAAAAGCTTAAGAAACATGCATTTGTTAAAAAGCTTAGTGGAAGCACTTAGTCATTATGATGCAGATTGAGAACAGCATGAGAATAGGCTACATTCACGCACACTGTCCTGCACGAGTAGGCTATGCACACGGTCCTGCACGAGTAGGCTATGCACAGGTCCTGCACGAGTAGGCTATGCACACGGTCCTGCACGAGTAGGCTATGCACACGGTCCTGCACGAGTAGGCTATGCATACTGTCCTGCATGAGTAGGCTATGCATACTGTCCTGCACGAGTAGGCTATGCACACTGTCCTGCACGAGTAGGCTATGCACACTGTCCTGCTGTCAGGCTGTGGGTAACTGGTGCATGGAATCAGGCGCAGGAGAGCAGAGATGAGTGTACAAGGTAATTTATTCCATGAACAGCACCAGTATAAAACAAATACTAAAGGTGCGTGAAATTACCGGTCACTCGTAAATAATGGGCGTAATAACGAACCCGGGAAACAATACCAGCCAACAAGTAATGACCTGAACATGGCGGTGGGAGATTCTGTCACGGTTGTCGTAAGGAGAAGCGGACCAAAGTGCAGCATGTGTCATTCCACATTTTATTTACACTGTAAAACTATGCAATACATAAATACACTGAATGACAAAAACAACAAACCGTGACGCAGAGGTGAACCATACACTGACTCAAAGATAATCTCCCACAAACCCAGGTGGAAAAAAAAACTACTTAAGTATGATCTCCAATTAGAGACAACAAGGACCAGCTGCCTCTAATTGGAGATCATCCCAAACAAAACCCCAACATAGAAATACAAAACTAGAACCTGAACATAGAAATAGAAAACATAGAAGAAGAAAAACTGTCACGCCCTGACCTACTCTACCATAGAAAATAACATATTTCTATGGTCAGGACGTGACAGTACCCCCCTCCAAAGGTGCAGACTCCGACCGCACCTAAACATAAACAACAACCCCCCCCAAAAAAAAGAAAAGAAGAGGGCAGTGTGGGTAACTATTGTCTATGGCGGCTCTGGTGCAGTACACCTTCTCACCCCGCGGATCCTCCCACAGAGGAGGCGGCTCCGGTTCGGGGCGTAACCCCCGCTCCACCCCCGCTCCACCCGCTGATCCCTCTGCTTCTGTGCCACCGGACCGTGGATCGTCGTCGGAGGAACCGGACTGTATATCATCGCTGGAGCTTCTGGACTGCAGACCGCCGCTGGAGGTTCCGGACTGCAGACCGCCGCTGGAGATTCCGGACTGTAGACCGCCGCTGGAGGTCCGGGCTGCAGGCCGCCGCTGGAGGGTCCGGACTGGGGAACGTCGCTGGAGGGTCTGGACTGGGGAACGTCGCCGGAGGGTCTGGACTGGGGAACGTCGCCGGAGGGTCCGAACTGGGGAACGTCGCCGGAGGGTCCTGAACTGGGGAACGTCGCTGGAGGGTACGGACTGTAGGCCGTCTCAGGAGGTTCCGGACTGTAGGCCGTCTCAGGAGGTTCCGGACTGTAGACCGTCTCAGGAGGTTCCGGACTGTAGGCCGTCTCAGGAGGTTCCGGACTGTAAAACGTCGCCGGAAGCTCTGGACTGGGAACTGTCGCAGGAAGCTCTGGACTGGGAACTGTCACCGGAAGCTCTGGACTGGGAATTGTCGCCGGAAGCTCTGGACTGGGAATTGTCGCCGGAAGCTCTGGACTAGGAACTGTCGCCGGAAGCTCTGGACTGGGAATGCGTACTGGAGGCCTGATGTGTGGGGCTGGCACAGGTTGCGCCAGACTAGTAACACGCACCTCAGGGCGAGTGAGGGGAGCAGGCACAAGACACCCCTGACTGGGCAGGCGCACTGGAGGCCTGATGCGTGGGGCTGGCACAGGTGGCGCCAGACTGGTAACACGCACCTCAGGGCAAGTGCGAGGAGCAGGCACAGGGCGAACCAGGCTGAATAGACTCACTGGAGGCCGGGTACGTGGGGCAGGCACAGGATATACTGGGCCGTGAAGAGGCGCACTGGAGATCTCGAGCGTAGAGCTGGCACAACCCGTTCTGGTTGGATGCTCAACCTAGCTTGACAAATGCGGGGCGCAGATCGCACCGGCCTGTGAATGCACACTGGCGACACAGTGTGCATCACCGCATAACACGATGCTTGCTTCGTCACTCGCTCCCCACGGTAAGCACGGGGGGTTGGCTCAGGTCTCCAACCTGACTCTGCCAATCTCCCCGTGTAATCCCCCCAATTTTTTGGGGGGGCTGCCTCTCGCACTTGCCTCGTGGTTGATATAGTGCCTCGTAGTATCGCTGCTCAGCTCTCGCTGCCTCAATTTCCTCTTTAGGACGGCGATACTCCCTAGCCTGCTTCCAGGGTCCTTTCCCGTCCAATATCTCCTCCCAAGTCCATTTGTCCTGCTGACCACGCTGCTTGGTCCTTTGGTGGTGAGAGATTCTGTCACGGTTGTCGTAAGGAGAAGCGGACCAAAGTGCAGCGTGTGTCGTTCCACATTTTATTTACACTGTGAAACTATGTAATACATAAATAAACTGAATGACAAAAACAACAAATCGTGACGCAGAGGTGAAACATACACTGACTGAAAGATAATCTCCCACAAACCCAGGTGGAAAAAAACCCTACTTAAATATGATCTCCAATTAGAGACAACGAGGACCAGCTGCCTCTAATTGGAGATCATCCCAAACAAAACCCCAACATAAAAATACAAAACTAGAACCTGAACATAGAAATAGAAAACATAGGAAAAAAAAACCTGTCTCGCCCTGACCTACTCTACCATAGAAAATAACATCTTTCTATGGTCAGGACGTGACACACGCACACAAACATGGGGGAAACAGAGGGTTAAATAATGAACATGTAATTGGGGAATAGAAACCAGGTGTGTAGAAAACAAAGACAAAACAAATGGAAAATGAAAAATGGATTGGCGATGGCTAGAAAGCCGGTGACGTCGACCGCCGATCGCCTCCCGAACAAGGAGAGGGACCGACTTTGGCGGAAGTCGTGACACCTGCATGAGTAGGCTATGCACACTGTCCTGCACGAGTAGGCTATGCACACTGTCCTGCACGAGTAGGCTATGCACATTGTCCTGCACGAGTAGGCTATGCACACTGTCCTGCACGAGTAGGCTATGCACATTCTCCTGCATGAGTAGGCTATGCACACTGTCCTGCACAAGTAGGCTATGCACACGGTTCTGCACGAGTAGGCTATGCACACGGTATCCCTAGCTGCGTCCTCAGAGCATGTGCAGACCAGCTGGCTGGAGTGTTTACGGACATATTCAATCTCTCCCTATCCCAGTTTGTTGTCCCCACTTGCTTCAAGATGAACTGAACTAAATGAATATCACCCCGTAGCACTCACTTCTGTCATCATGAAATGCTTTGAGAGGCTAGTTAAGGATCATATCATCTCTACCTTACCTGGCACTCTAGACCCACTTTAGCAGGGAGAACAGGCCGGCCTGTTCTCCCCGCTACCATCCAGAAGGCGAGGTCAGTACAGGTGCATCAAAGCTGGGACCAAGAGACTTAAAAACAGTTTCTATCTCAAAGCCATCAGACTGTTAAATAGACATCACTAGCCGGCTACCACCCGGTTACTCAACCATGCACCTTAGAGGCTGCTGCCCTATGTACATAGAGACGGAATCACTGGTCACTTTAATAATGTTCACATACTGCTTTACTCATTTCATATGTATATTCTGTATTCTATTCTACTGTATTTTAGTCAGTGCCACTCCGACATTGCTCGTCCTAATATTTATATATTTCTTAACTCCATTCTTTTACTTTAGATTTGTGTATATTGTTGGGAATTGTTAGATATTACCGCACTGTTGGAGCTAGGAATACAAGCATTTCACTACACCCGCAATAACATATGCTAAGTATGTGTATGTGACCAATAAAATGTGATTTGATTTGACACACACGCACACTAACGTAGTGGTTGCAAAAGTGCTTTGCTTTCCTATAATCTAGGTATTTTCTGTCGCTATCGGACCTGTCCAAGGTTCTGAAACGCTATAGCCTAGTATAGACCGTTCAGCTCAGCACAGGGCTCACTTTAAATCCAAGAAGACATACGACATTTGTTTGAAAGTCATGTAGTTAATATTGGGAATTTGATAAACCAGAAGTTTGACATCAGAAACTCCTTTGCAAGCTGACGGAAAAGGAATTTGATGTCCACTCATGGGGCTGGCCGGTGTAGGCCTATAGGCATAATAATGTATCCCCCGTTTCGATTGGCTTAAAAAGTCATGTTTTAGTGTGAACATTGTTATGGTGGCCAATGGGTATTTCACGTAGGCTATGTTCATGGATTGGTTGATTTTACAGCAAGTGATAATAAATGATTGGTTCATATGTAGATGATTCTCTATCCTCCGCTTTCAATTTAATGCCCTGCGCACAGATGAACAATTGTTGTTGAGATGTTGACTTTAAGAGCCGGCCTTAAGCGACACAAAATTATTATTTAAAAACATTGTCGTGGTGACGCAAAGGTGTAAAATTAACAGTGAACCGGTAGGCTATAGAGAGATGCATGGGCAGTGCGTGGCGCCTGGTGGTTAAGCTACTAATAACAGCGTGATGCATTTATGCGAGCTTGCACTCGCCGCCTCCGGACAGTGCTGTTGTAGAAGATGCTGAATCAGCCGCGCGCTCGTGAGATATACTACCCTGGGTAGGCTATGTCTCCTTTTCAAATTTCACAAATGTCTCCCTTGCTTCTGACAATAGAAGACGATACATTGGCACAGCGTTGGGAATAGTTTATTATTACATTTTGCTGCTGGAAATAAATAGGCTGCCTGTCTAGAGAGATGTGCATCGCTCCAAAGGAGACATCAAGTTTGACAACTGTAACCATCTAGGCTACGATGAAGCAGGGTGCACGTTGAGTTAGAGCATTTGGTTTGGCTGGAGACTTTATGTTACCGCTTATATCAATGGCATGACTATTTCACCACGCACAATGGAGGATAAATCCAACAAACTAATTTTGATTCCGATACTGGCCGTGGTCTTCTTGATGATAGGCTATCAGTACATTTGTCCAGCCGGCAGTAACTCTTGTCGCTTCCTAACTGGGGACAAGTTGAGTGGAATGTTCCGCCAATATCACTCGGGGGACGACATTTACGCGTACCAAGAAGGGCTGGAGGAGGAGGGTTCCTCAAAAATTCTGTCCAAATTCAATTTTACTGACCGAGACCTTGAGCGCCACGTGGATTTCAACATCAAAGGAGATGACGTTATAGTGTTCCTCCACATCCAGAAGACCGGTGGGACTACTTTCGGACGGCACCTTGTCCGAAACATTCACCTCGAACAGCCCTGTGATTGCATGCCCGGTCAGAAGAAATGTACCTGTCACCGCCCGGGCAAAGCGGAGTCCTGGCTTTTCTCCAGGTTCTCTACTGGCTGGAGTTGTGGTCTACATGCGGACTGGACCGAGCTGACTAACTGCGTGCCTGTAGTGATGAACAAGAAAGACAAGAAGGATGCTCAGAGGAACGGACGGTATGGGGTCTCAATTTGATTCTTGTTCCTGTAGCTAATCAGTAGAGCCTAAACTGTTTGTGGCCAGGAGAAACAGTGTGAGATGCAAGTGTACATTGACAGAATTAAATTCAGTGATCAGATAGGTTTGAAGGAATAATGTAGCCTATACTACATTTCTGTAACAGGAACAATAGCATGCAACAGGGGTGGAAACCTGGCCCTCAGGGGCTGCAGTGTGCAGGCTTTTGTTCCAACCCAGCATGAACACTGATTAAAATCGTTATGGTTTGTATTAAAAGACTATGATTAGCCTCTCTTTTGAATAGAGCGTGCTAAAAGCTTGATTAAAGCATAGAAGACAAGGAGCTTGACTAAAGATATTAACAATTTCTCCCCTTGCACTCATGTTCCTGTTGAAAATGAATTTGCCCTTTTCTGAAGGCTTTAACAGGCAGTAGTTATCCTTACAGAGGGCTACTGTCCATTACCCTTTCTAAATGGTTATAAACACATTATAAACACATTATAAACTGCCTCTATGTCAGGGTTATTCCATTTTGGGGTAGAAGGGCTGAAACACTTCTAGTTAAAAAATAAACAAGGTTTTTACTTTTGGATTCTGCTTGACATTACAATCATTTAATCTTCTTGTCTTTTTGTTGGTGCATTTGCCCTCTTGTTGGTCCTGATTCCATACTTCTGACTGTAGCTTTAGGATGTACTGTAACTATAGGGATAATACAAGTAGAGTACTGTAGATTATACCCATGGTTTTTATTGGTATCAAGAGTTCAAAGATAATCAACGATTATGAGGGTGTTATAAAATACCATAAAGACTGAGATAGTAAAACCTGAAACAGTAAATCTGGTACAATGCACGTAAGTATTACAGAAATATTATCTGCTTGTATAAGAAGAATAAGCATGGAAATGAAACAGATCAAACGATCAGACCAAAACCATGGCACTGGTTTGTTAAAGTTCCAATGCAGTCATTTTAATCTCAATAACAAATCATTTCTGGGTAGCAATTAATTACCTTAATTTGAGAAATACATCTCAAATTAAATGGTAAAAGATTTTAAAAAATTGCTTGTTGGCATAGAGCAATTTCTTAACAAAAATATTTTCTAAGATTGTCTGGGAGTTGCCTGTGTGGAGATAACTGAAAACAAGCTGTTATTGGCAGAGAGGTTTGGAACTCTCTTTCTTATTGGTCTATTAACCTATTTGCCGCTTGGTGATGTCACCAGGCAGCCCAAAATTCCATCCCACCAAAACAGGCTGAAATTTCATGCAGCCTTTTGAAACTGCTCTTACAGTAAAGGGCACTAATCACCATTTTCACAATTTTACAGTATTATTCCAACCTCATATTGTGGAAATATATATTAAACACATGAAAAGCATGTTTTTGACTGCACTGGGACTTTAACATGGGAAATTGAGAGGTTGTCACTCTGAGAGTCTCCATGCCTATAGGCTAGCTTGGAGCATCTATGGGGACATGATGGTCTTTAGTGGAGAGAGAGCTGCCATCTGTCTATTGTTGCTCACGGGTCATCTCATAGACACCCCATCATCTGGTCTCCCCTGGTCGAGGCTGTGTCAGGGCCGGTGCCAGGGCTCTGACAGCGTTGGCATTTCCAGGCAGTCCCCATGCAGCTCCAGAGCATGGGACGCTTCAGTCAGGCTAACGCATGAAAGGTCACATCAGATCCTGTCACATCAGACTAGTTTCATTGGGGCACCCAGCGTGGGTGAATGTGGATGTATCTCCTATTCCTAACCAACATGATCAGGATTAGGCTCTGCCCTAATGCTAAAATCCATCCATCCATCCATCCATCCATCCATCCATCCATCCATCCATCCATCCATCCATCCATCCATCCATCCATCCATCCATCCATCCGTTCAACCCTCCCTCCCTCCCTCCCTCCCTCCCTCCCTCCCTCCCTCCCTCCCTCCCTCCCTCCCTCATCCATCCATCCATCCACTCACCCACACATACATCCTTCCATCCCTCCCTCCCTTCTTGACTTCCGTCCTACTTTCCACATAATTTACCTTCACTTGACTAACCCCATCAGTGAGTCATGTGAGGTTACTGCCAATTACTAATAAGAGCACCGTGCCACAGAGTCCAGCATGGCGTGCTGCTCACAGCAGAAACACACTGCTCCAGCCTTAGAATCTGCTTCATTTGTCAGGTCTGCTCTTGCACAGTCAGCTGCAATGGTGAGAGAGAGAGAGAGAGAGAGAGAGAGAGAGAGAGAGAGAGAGAGAGAGAGAGAGAGAGAGAGAGAGAGAGAGGCAAACCTCACTGTCTCACCCAAGTATAAAGCTAACATAATTACCTGTTCTGGGTTCAATTCCATCTCAGAACAATCACATTCAAATTGCAATGAATCGTCGGCTATGAACTGGAAAACTGCCCATTATCTTCGATAACAGTTTATTTTCTTCAATTCTTTGAAAATGAATTGTCAAACCCTGAGGCTGAGGGACATGGCTTTGACTTAGAGCCTGTGAACATTGGCTAATGTGTTTCTTCCATAAAGAGACACCACTACCAGAGTAGACAAATATATTCTTAACGTTTTGCTTTGTTTTATAGGAGGAGAGATAAAACATCCTACCCAGGACCCACAGCAGCCTAGTAGTCTAATAATATGGGTTTTGTGCACAAAATCCAGCACACTAATGATTCAGTGTTGTCTTCCTCCTCCATGTTCCACTGGCACTGGGACCCAAAGCAGACCATGAGAAAATGAGAAAAAAACCCATCTGGTGGCAAATTTCTGACATTAATCTTGTCCTGCACTTAAGTCAATTTCTCATCCGTTAAATCCCTCAGCTCAAGATTCCCATCTGAAGAGAAGTCTGTTTTATGTAAGCTCCTCTCCCGGTTAGTTCAGAGGGTAGATTGAAATTCTAACTGTATTTACAGGGAATTTCACATGACCCTGTCACAACCCATTTCACAAACACATATAACAAGGAAGTCACATCCGATAGGATGAAAATGAGTAAGAATAAGTCATTCAAACAAAATAGAACGGATAATATATGATCAGAAGGTGATTATCAGTCGAGGTGTAGCAGCAGGTGTCTTCATGTACAGCAGATGTCTCACACTTCGGGGTGTGTGTGTGTTCCAGACACTCGGTATAGATCAGCAACACGCACGCAAACCTCTTCACACATCATTAGACACAGCATCCTGGTTCTGACACTCATTTAGCTTTTTTTTCTTCGCAGAAGGCAAGAGAGAGAGAGAGAGAGGTATGATTTCCGACATTAATTAGCCAAGTTGGTAAAAGGTAACTCTGTCATTAGTGTGTTCTCTCTGTGTAGTTTCTATAGACCTGGTATTAACTAGACCAGGGCTTCCCAAACTCAGTCCTGGTGCTTCCCAGGGGTGTACGTTTGGGGTTGTGCTCTAGCACGACACAGCTGATTCAAAGAATCAAAGCTTGATGGTGAGTTGGTTATTTGAATCAGCTGTGTAGTGCTTGGGCAAAAACCAAAACATGCACCCAGGGGAGGACCCAGGACCCAGTTTGGGAAACCCTGAACTAGACCAAAGGTCCATTCAGTTATTATTTTCCATAGAAGTTGGTCAGTTGATCATATGCCTTAATAAAGTCTTGTGTCAGCAACACTTTCTCCCAGCAATTGACTGGGAAGTCTTTCAAAAAACCAATGTGTCGTTGGTTAGGATCATATTCCAAAAATGTATCAGTCCCTAATCAGAACATGCCAAAACGTAATATATTCCATTGTAATGTAATATCATGCATTCTGCAGAGGTATTCAGAGGATAGTAGTAATCTCCACACTCCTTTACGGGAGATTAGAGATTACATCGTTTTATCATCAGGAGGCAGATTAAGGAGCAGATCCCGATTTATACACAAACTTGTTGTTCTTCATGTGTATGTATAGCACGCCGCTAAAGCCCCGGATACAAGCCTGTTGTTCTTCATGTGTATGTATAGCACGCCACTAAAGCCCCGGATACAAGCCTGTTGTTCTTCATGTGTATGTATAGCACGCCACTAAAGCCCCGGATACAAGCCTGTTGTTCTTCATGTGTATGTATAGCACGCCACTAAAGCCCCGGATACAAGCCTGTTGTTCTTCATGTGTATGTATAGCACGCCACTAAAGCCCCGGATACAAGCCTGTTGTTCTTCATGTGTATGTATAGCACGCCACTAAAGCCCCGGATACAAGCCTGTTGTTCTTCATGTGTATGTATAGCACGCCACTAAAGCCCCGGATACAAGCCTGTTGTTCTTCATGTGTATGTATAGCACGCCACTAAAGCCCCGGATACAAGCCTGTTGTTCTTCATGTGTATGTATAGCACGCCGCTAAAGCCCCGGATACAAGCCTGTTGTTCTTCATGTGTATGTATAGCACGCCACTAAAGCCCCGGATACAAGCCTGTTGTTCTTCATGTGTATGTATAGCACGCCGCTAAAGCCCCGGATACAAGCCTATTGTTCTTCATGTGTATGTATAGCACGCCACTAAAGCCCCGGATACAAGCCTGTTGTTCTTCATGTGTATGTATAGCACGCCACTAAAGCCCCGGATACAAGCCTGTTGTTCTTCATGTGTATGTATAGCACGCCACTAAAGCCCCGGATACAAGCCTGTTGTTCTTCATGTGTATGTATAGCACGCCACTAAAGCCCCGGATACAAGCCTGTTGTTCTTCATGTGTATGTATAGCACGCCACTAAAGCCCCGGATACAAGCCTGTTGTTCTTCATGTGTATGTATAGCACGCCGCTAAAGCCCCGGATACAAGCCTGTTGTTCTTCATGTGTATGTATAGCACGCCGCTAAAGCCCCGGATACAAGCCTGTTGTTCTTCATGTGTATGTATAGCACGCCGCTAAAGCCCCGGATACAAGCCTATTGTTCTTCATGTGTATGTATAGCACGCCACTAAAGCCCCGGATACAAGCCTGTTGTTCTTCATGTGTATGTATAGCACGCCGCTAAAGCCCCGGATACAAGCCTGTTGTTCTTCATGTGTATGTATAGCACGCCACTAAAGCCCCGGATACAAGCCTGTTGTTCTTCATGTGTATGTATAGCACGCCACTAAAGCCCCGGATACAAGCCTGTTGTTCTTCATGTGTATGTATAGCACGCCACTAAAGCCCCGGATACAAGCCTGTTGTTCTTCATGTGTATGTATAGCACGCCACTAAAGCCCCGGATACAAGCCTGTTTCTACTTGTTCCTTTCCCCTCTCTTTTTCTGTCTTATCATGAAGTGTTTTGAGTACACAGGTTTTACGACAGAGATTCTGTGTGCATGGTATTACAGTAACAGCTGTGTGTGTGTGTGTGTGTGTGTGTGTGTGTGTGTGTGTGTGTGTGTGTGTGTGTGTGTGTGTGTGTGTGTGAGGTGAAGTGAGTGCTGCGTGTAACTCACCCAAGACAACCCAGAGGATTGGAAGTGACTTATTTAGAAGAAAACAACTGCTACGATGAACATGTCAAGCTACTGTAAATACTAACACTCCAGGTTTGAGTACTAGAGTAGTAGCATGCCATTGGCTGTGTCAAAGAATTTCAAAATACTTTTGTCTGACTCTGAATTGCTCTAATATAAGGTCATTTGAAATAGAGACATAACTTGACTGTTTTCATGTCTCCGTACCAAGTTATTTTCTGAGAAGCAATCAGGACATGCTCATAAAAGTGACATGTGATCTGTGTCTGTAGACCAGTGTTGTGGTTCCATGTATTACTGTATGTAGTTCCATAAGCAGTACATGGTCTTTCTGATAACTGTGTTAAAGAGAAAGGTGACATGCTGACTACTACAATCCTGACAGGCTGCTGTGCTCCTGACTTGTATAGTTTATCTTTAGGAAATGTCCAAGTCTTTGTAACAAAAGCAGGTTTCTGTCAATTGAGAAATATGCACTGCTGTGTGCTGGGGGGGAAGTGAAGGCTGAAATACATTGTGGTCCAAGTAACTCACTGGAGAGACCATTATTCTTTGGTGTCTCCCCGCCTACCCACCATCCCTTGCCCTCTCTCTCTCACCCTCGCCCTCCTTCTCCCACTCCCCTCTCTCTCTCTCAATTCAATTCAATTCAATTCAATGGGCTTTATTGGCATGGGAAACATGTTTACATTGTCAAAGCAAGTGAAATGGATAAACAAAAGTTTATCTCTCTTTCTCTCTCTCTCTCTCTCTCTCTGTCACACGCACACTACCCAAGATCTACCCTGTAAATCTCTCATTTTACTCCACTGTCTCCACACCAGTATCCCTGGGGCTTTCCTGTAGCTCCCGAAATAGCATCCCAGATCTGAGACCATCAGAGAGCCACAGTTAGCCCTCGCTCTCTCTCTCTCTCTCTCTCTCTCTCTCTCTCTCTCTCTCTCTCTCTCTCTCTCTCTCTCTCTCTCTCTCTCTCTGGCTCTGTCTCTGTCTCTGTCTCTCCCTCTCTCTATCTGTCTATTCAATCTGAAATGGATCTCTGTGCTGTATCGAGTAACATACCTTCTCTGCCTATTCTCCCGTGGGCTTGTAATGGACTGCACATTGTACTGTGGATGTGCAGTAAGTGTGTGGGTATTTGTGTGTGTGCGTGCGTGCGTGTGTGTGTGTGTGTTGGCACGAGGGCGTGTGTGGGTATAGAAAGGTATTCTATTATCACCTCATGTAACAACTGGCAGAGCATTCCAGTAGAGGAAGTGATCTGTTCAGTTACGTTCACTAATTGCTCAATTAATATGCAAAACTCTATTTAATCCAACAGCATCAGCTAAACGAGTGGTGTTAAGTTATCACAGCGTCTCTAAAGGAAACAAGGATTTCACACACAGCTGTTCACGCTTGGCTAGCACATAGCATCTTTCCCTGCATTAAATGAGTGTTGCATCAGCATTCACTCTTCATCTGTGGAGAGAGACTATACACGCCGTCGAACAGAAGAGAGTGAAGGAGTGATCTGATTGGTCCCTAATACAGTTGAAGTCGGAAGTTCACATACACCTAGGTTGCAGTCATTAAAACTCGTTTTTCAACCACTCCACAAATTTCTTGTTAACAAACTATAGTTTTGGCAAGTCAGTTAGGACGTAATTTTTCCAACAATTGTTTACAGACAGATGATTTCACTTATAATTCACTGTATCACAATTCCATTGGGTCAGAAGTTTACATACACTAAGTTGACTGTGCCTTTAACCAGCTTTGATAATTCCCGAAAAGGATGTCATGGCTTTAGAAGCTTCTGATAGGCAATTGACATCGTTTGAGTCAATTGGAGGTGTAACCGTGGATGTATTTCAAGGCCTACCTTCAAACTCAGAGCCTCTTTGCTTGACATCATGGGAAAATCAAAAGAAATCAGCCAAGACCTCAGAAAAACAATTGTACTCCTCCACAAATGGGTCTTCCAAATGGACAATGACCCCAAGCATACTTCCAAGGTTGTGACAAAATGGCTTAAGGACAACAAAGTCAAGGTATTGGAGTGATCATCACAAAACTCTGACCTCAATCCCATAGAAAATTTGTGGGCAGAACTGAAAAAGCATGTGCGAGCAAAGAGGCCTACAAACCTGACTCGGTTATACCAGCTCTGTCAGGAGGAATGGGCCAAAATTCACACAACTTATTGTGGGAAGCTTGTGGAAGGCTCCCCGAAACGTTTTACCCAAGTTAAACAATTTAAAGGCAATGCTACCAAATACTAATTGAGTGTATGTAAACTTCTGACCCACAGGGAATGTGAAGAAATAAATAAAAGCTGAAATAAATCATTCTCCCAACTATTATTCTGACATTTCACATTCTTAAAATAAAGTGGTGATCCTAACTGACCTAAGACAGGGCATTTTTACTAGGATTAAATGTTAGGAATTGTGAAAAAGTGAGTTTAAATGTATTTGACTAAGGTCTATGTAAACTTCAGACTTCAACTGTACATGGTGACAGTCATTTACATTCAGGAAGAGAAACATTGGTTCTGTCCCAAATGGAACGCTATTCCCTATATAGTGCACTACTTCTGACCAGGGCCAGAAACTAGTGACCTTTAGGGAATAGGATGACATTTAGGACTCACCGACTGAGAGAGATACACTAACAGTCCCATTCTGCATAGTGTGAGCTCTGACGTTACCTGATGCTCTGTATCAAACATTCTCAGTGAGGACTTAGTGAGCTCAGTTGTCATAATTGGGGCTAGTTTGATTTTTTTTACCTGACCATGATGTTCTCTGGGCTCTAGTCATTACAAGTGAATTACCCCAACAACATCTTCCAATCCTGGAACTACAAAATCTGGAACTACAAAATCGATCTCACACTAGAGTGAATTAATCTGTTCACTCCCACACTTGGCTGTACGGGCCGGGGACAGTGCTGAGAGTGTGAATGGACAAGAGGTCAGTCTGACCGCTAGAACTGGAATGAGTTTCATTCTATTTCTAGGATCTGACCTTACTCGACAGACAGCTCAGGCAGGTATTTCAACTCCTGTGGAGTTGTCCTCCCTGCAGTCTCTAAGAAGGGGCTTTGTATATATAGTATCTATGCTCTTTTATCCATCACTTATCATATCATTCTCTGCCTCTTTTTTGTGACTTCTCCCTCTCACCCTCTGTTTGTATTTTTCTTAGACCCTATGGTGCAGCGAGGGTTTATAATGTAGAGCTCCAGCTCTTTGTTGTGTCGTTGTGTCTGTGGGTCTCCCTGTCCCTCTCTGCCTCTTCTTCTGTAACTTTCTCTCTCTCTCTCTCTCTCTCTCTCTCTCTCTCTCTCTCTCTCTCTCTCTCTCTCTCTCTCTCAGTGATGGTTCATTAAGTAGATCTCTAGACCAGACTAGGGAGGATATCTCCTACAGTCTGGCTGCTGGCAGTAGTCACACAGCTCCACATGGCTCTGGCTCAATGGGCACACTGATGATCCAACTCCCATCTGATCGTTTCCCACACTAATATAACTCCCATACTGACATTCGAATATTCTGAAAGAAATGTTTAGGCAATGTGATTTGATGTGTTATCTTCAGTTCCCTGTTTTGACCATCTTTCAGGCCCCTACAGTAAGCATTGAATGAATCTGCCACTAAGTATAGTAACATTACCAGTGGTTGGTTGGTTGGTTAATGGTTCATGGTAAATGGTTGATTGCCGGTTAGTGATCAGTTAGTTAGTGGTTAGCTCTGATATGTCTTCATTTTCTATCTTTCTTGTTCTTGTCTCACCGTTGGCCTGCTGCCTCTACCAATCCCAACGTGCTTGATACAAACACGACACTCTGCACGGTTGAAGGACACAACCTCCATTCCCAGCAGCATATTCCACCTCTTGCAGGGGGGCCCGGGGAGCAAGAGGTCACAAACTCACACCCTCTGGGTCTCCTGCAGGGAAGCTAATTCACACACCAGAAAGGGGTGTCGGAGGGTGTTTGAAGGTGTTAAGTTTGGGAATAGGACAACCGATTGGGTTATTGTGAAGATGAAAGTGTATGATAGAAAATGGTACGCCTCGTGTAGCCTATGTGGGTGAATGTAGCTTCAGTGTGGTGTTTAGTGACACCCTTGAATTGGATTTGCACTGGTTGTGTGGTACACTCCCCGAGAACCATCAACACCCTAGCTTCAGTGTGAAGTAGAAACATCCATCTCTTTCAAACCGCTTATCTACCCGTATGACACAAGATGGCGGAAGTAAGGGTAGCATAGGAACGTTAGTACACAAGTACCAGGTCAGGCAACTGTGATTTATGAAAATGTCTGATGAACTTATTCACCTCATTGGATTGGAATCACAGACAGTAGTCTCAGTTTGGCCAAACTTCCTATGGGGGGACAGTGCACAGACTTAAAACAGTCAATACAGTAGTAGAGTAAGAGATGGTGCTGCAGTGGATAGCAGCCATTTTACAGGCTCCTGACTAATTCTATTTTTGTTGTTGTGCGTAATGTGTTCGCCATAATTTCCTATGAACGAAAACAACTTCTGGACAGAACAGCGACCACTAACCTCGATTTGGATGACAATTTATACTTCGATGATTCGACAGCTCTGGACTTGCTGCTTACTCCAGACCAGGCGCTAATCCCCGGGACATGAAAGAGAAAGCGACAGCGCAAGACAGGCAGATGAGCCGCCATCCTGACGAGATTATGTTGACGAGGAAATAAACCGCCTTTACCCTCTGTTCTATTGGCGGACGTACAGTCACTAGAGAACCAACTGAAGAACTTTAATATTCAATGTTTCTCATAGTCGTGGCTGAACAAGGACATGGATAATATACAGTGCATTCGGAAGGATTTCGACCCCTTGACATTTTCCACAATCATCTCAGCAGCACTCCACCAATCAGGCCTTTATGGTAGAGTGGCCAAGCGGAAGCCACTGCTCAGTAAAAGGCACATGACAGCCCGCTTGGAGTTTGCCAAAAAGCACCTAAAGGACTCTCAGACCATGATAAACAAGATTCCCTGGTCTGATGAAACCCAAGATTGAACTCTTTGGCCTGAGTGCCAAGTGTCACATCTGGAGGAAACCTGGCACCATCCCTACGGTGAAGCATGGTGGTGGCAGCATCATGCTGTGGGGATGATCTTTCAGCGGCAGGGACTGGGAGACTAACCAGGATCGAGGGAAAGATGAACAGAGCAAAGTGCCGAGAGATCCTTGATGAAAACCTGCACCAGAGTGCTCATGACCTCAGACTGGGGAGAAGCTTTACCTTCCAACAGGAGAACGACCCTAAGCACACAGCCAAGTAAACGCAGGAGTGGCTTTGGGACAAGTCTCTGAATGTCCTTGAGTGGCCCAGCCAGAGCCCGGACTTGAACCCGATCGAACATCTCTGGAGAGACCTGAAAATAGCTGTGCAGCGACGCTCCTCATCCAACCTGACAGAGCTTGAGAGGATCTGCAGACAAGAATGGGAGAAACTCCCCAAATACAGGTGTGCCAAGCTTGTAGCATCATACCCTAGAAGACTCGAGACGGTAATTGCTGCCAAAGGTGCTTCAACAAAGTACTGAGTAAAGGGTCCGCACTGCTCTGATTCAGAGGGGTTAAATGCAGAAGACACATTTCAGTTGAATACATTCAGTTGTACAACTGACTAGGTATCCCCCTTTCCATTTCAGTTTTTTATCTTTAATGCAGACTATACTATTTACCAAGAGAGTTTTCATCAAAATGTTTCATGGCTATCTATTTGCCACTACAAACCGATGCTGGCACTAAGACTGCACTCTACGAGCTGTATAGGGCAATAAGCAAACAATAAAATGTACATACAGAGGCTGTGATTCTAATGGCTGGTGATTTTAAAGCAAGGAAGCGGAAATTAGTTTACCTTCATTTTTACCAGCATATCACCTGTACAACTAAATGCAACAAAAATCTACATCACCTTTACTCTTATTAGACATTTATTTGTTTACCAATCTAACTACATAATGGTAATAATTTATTTGAATGGTAAATCTCTGTTGATAAATTTTGCAAATCACCATGTAGCCTTATCCACAAAACTGGTGAATACATATTCAATAGGAGTGTGTTGAGTTATTGAGCTTGTTTTAGCAGATTTCATGGGGCTACAGATGGCAAACAATCTGTTTCCCTTCCATTTGGGACCTATTTTATTGTACTGATCAACAACATTTGCATAGAAGTAGCTTATTTTATAAAAATGTGCACTGTCTCTTTAACCAGTAATAATTATTCAAGTGTGTTAACTTCTGTGCAGCATGAGTGGGTATCTAACATAATGCCGCCCAGACTCCCAGTGCAGGTTAGCAATGAGTAAGTGGAATCAGGCACGCTATAATAAGGGGTTGGCTGTGCTGATAGACAGAATTGATCCGTGAGACACATTTGACAGAAGTACCGAAAGTAACATAAATTCTAGCACCTAGTATCGAAAAAGTACAGAAGTTTTGGTATACCGTGCAACACTAGTCTGAACCATGCATGAGTGCACCAGCTGTTCCGGACGACTGTGTGATCTTGCTCTCCGTAGCCAATGTGAGTAAGTCCTTTAAACAGGTTAACATTCACAAGGCTGCATACTCATAGCATGCGCTGACCAGCTGGCAAGTGTCTTCACTGCTATTTTCAACCTCTCTCTGACCCAGTCTGTAATACCTACATGTTTCAAGCAGAAAACCATAGTCCCTGTGCCCAAGAACGCCAAGGTAACCTGTTTAAATGACTATCGCCCCGTAGCACTCATCTGTAGCCATGAAATGCTTTGAAAGGCTGGTCATGGCTCACATCAACAGCATCATCCTCAAAAGTTTCTACAGCTGCACCATTGAGAGCATCTTGACTGGCTGTATCACCACTTGGTATGGCAACTGCTTGGCATCCGATTGCAAGGCACTACAGAGGGATGTGCGTACGGCCCAGTACATCACTGGGGCCGAGCTCCCTACCATCCAGGACCTCTATACCAGGCGGTGTCAGAGGAAGGCCCTAAAAACTGTGAAAGACTCCAGCCACCCATAGACTGTTCTCTCTGCTACTACACGGCAAGCGGGACCGATGCACGAAGTCTGGAACCAACAGGACCCCGAATAGCTTTTATCCCCAAGCCATAAGACCGCTAAATAGTTACCCAAATAGCTACTCGCACTATCTGCATTGTCCCTTTTTGAACAAACTCTTTTGACTCATTACATACACGGCTGCTACTAATTATTATATATCCTGTTGCCTAGTCACTTTAACCCTACCTATATGTACAGTTGCAGTCCAAAGTTTACATACACCTTAGCCAAATACATTTCAACTCAGTTTTTCACAATTCCTGACATTTAATCCGAGTAAAAATTCCCTGTCTTTGGTCAGTTAGGATCACCACTTTATTTTAAGAATGTGAAATGTCAGAATAATAGTAGAGAGAATTATTTATTTCAGCTTTTATTTATTTCATCGCATTCCCAGTGGGTCAGAAGTTTACATACACTCAAATAGTATTTGGTAGCATTGCTTTAAAATTGTTTAACTTGGGTCAAACGTTTCGGGTAGCCTTCCACAAGCTTCCCATAATAAGTTGGGTGAATTTTGGCCCATTCCTCCTGACAGAGCTGGTGTAATTGAGTCAGGTTTGTAGGCCTCCTTGCTCGCACATGCTTTTTCAGTTCTGCCCACAAATTTTCTATGGGATTGAGGTTAGGGCTTTGTGATGGCCACTCCAATACCTTGACTTTGTTGTCCTTAAGCCATTTTGCCACAACTTTGGAAGTATGCTTGGGGTCATTGTCCATTTGGAAGACCCATTTGTGGAGGAGTACAACTGTTTTTCTGAGGTCTTGGCGGATTTCTTTTGATTTTCCCATGATGTCAAGCAAAGAGGCTCTGAGTTTGAAGGTCGGCCTTGAAATACATCCACAGGTACACCTCCAATTAACTCAAATGATGTCAATTAGCCTATCAGAAGCTTCTAAAGCCATGACATAATTTTCTGGAGTTTTCCAAGCTGTTTAAAGGCACAGTCAACTTAGTGTATGTAAACTTCTGACCCACTGGAATTGTGATGCAGTGAATTATAAGGGAAATAATCTGTCTGTAAACAATTGTTGGAAAAATTACTTGTGTCATGCACAAAGTAGATGTCCTAACCGACTTGCCAAAACTATAGTTTGTTAACAAGAAATTACGTGGAGTGGTTGAAAAACAAGTTTTATTGACTCCAACCTAAGTGTGTGTAAACTTCTGACTTCAACTGTACATATCTACCTCAATTACCCCTTTTCATCGACTGGTACCCTGTGTATATGGCCAAGTTATTGTTACTCATAGTGCATTTATTCCTCTTGCTATTCTTTTTTTATTAAGAATCTCTCTCCATTGTTGGGTAAGTAAGCATTTCACTGTTAGTCTACACCTGTTGTTTATGAAGCATGTGACAAATACAATTGTATTTGATTTGAGTCATTTTCCAGTAAGTGACTCAATTCCACCTCATCAAGCCAGTGTGTGTCCTTAATGGTAATGAATGAGAATTGTCTTGGCTAATATTGATCCCATGTTCCTCATTTCCTCTACGGCGTGAGTTCCTTGAAAGCCTAAGCAGGCGATGGGGAGGTGAGGGGAGGCAAGGGGGGAGACAGCAAGAGCGTCAAGTTCGCCCCACACACTCAGGGAAATCAATGAGAGGCTGTCTGCGCTGCAGATGAAGGAGACTTGGAGATCAGGCCATAAGAGGTGCATAGACATAGAAATAGAATTCTAGGTCTATGGGAATACAAGGTGTTTCAACAACTATTGCTCCTGTTTTAAGTGTCCCATCCATTCATTTACGTTAGTCATTGAGTGCTTTGTCTGATATAGCAGCATACTGTTTTCTTAGAGTTGTATTTTTTTAATCATATGAGTTTGTGTCCAAGTATCTTCCCGACTATCATGGGTCCGAGTACCCATAACACCCTCTGTTTCCCTCAGACATTTCTAAACCAGAGAAATGTGTCAAAAAGGTCAGCAGACACTGCAGACACTGGATAGTTTACTAAAGGCCAGTGGATACAAGTCCAGCCGTGTTAAATGCCATAAGCCAACTTCGCCCATTTCGTTTTTTCATATTTGACCAATTATCTTTATTCAACCATCCATCAGACAGACACTGGGAGTCCTGGCAGGGCAGTATTGATTGCTTGTCCAGAGTGCCCCGAGTGTTTCATTGCACTGTTGAAATGGTCAGTTATGAATGATTGAGAGACACTCATCTTATTAGGGTGGATAGAGGCCTCTCTCTGCCGCTGGGTCAGATGCATCCGAAATGGCACCCTATTCGTGCCAATAGAATCCGAGCTGTCTCATTCCATTATGGAAACCCAGTAGAAATCACAGATATTCATTAGAGGAGTAACAACCCGCTACAGCTGTTTAAACAGTGGGAGGGAGTTGTAGTGTAGACAGGATGGTGAGCTACATCTGTCCATGTACCTGCAGCGTTTAACCTTTTACTGCAGTGGGCTGAATAAGGGAGTGTTTCTTGGTAGTCTTAAAACAAGAAGACACCTGCACCATGTCAGATATAGAGTAGAAATGTATTACATTTTGAGTTTGCATCCCAATATTACACTTCATATACATAATGGAATACTGAAAAATATAAAAACCGTTTGACATAAACCCACCAGATTTTCTGTATTAAAAAAAGAATGTTTATTAATTATGAAATTATGAAAAACATGAATAACATTCCACCCATGAGGCCACTATGTCATTTGACTGCAGGAAAGGTCTACACAGAGGAAATGGAGAAGATTCCCCATGTAATGAGAATGTTTAGTTGGCACAATGTCCCATTTTAGTTGGGTAGAAATGATTGGGAACAAAGTGGCTGCCAGCTAAACTCTCTTTTTGTCACCATATGCAAGTGGACCCTAAGCATTGTTTGAGTGTCATTTATAAGGGATCATAATATATGTATAAGCACACAGAGTATATACGATTTGGCGTTAAATAGTTTTGGAGTTTCACATTTTCAGCTTGTTTTATATAGATTTCATCCCCTTTTAAAGATGACTGGCACTAACACTGTAAAGCAAGCCCTCAGGCTCTGGTCAGCTTCAAGTGACGAGTTCTTTCTGTGCTGTAGAAATGAAACAAGTATACTAAACAAAAATATAAACGCAACACACAGCAAGTTCAACAATTTAAGTGAGTGACAGTTCGCATAAGGAAATCAGTCAATTGATATTAATTCGTTAGGCATTCATTTCAGCATGCCAATTGCACACTCCCGCAAAACTTGAGACATCTGTGGCGTTGTGTTGTGTGACAAAACTGCACATTTTAGAGTGGCCATTTATTGTCCCCAGCACAAGGTGCACCTGTGTAATGATCATGCTGTTTAATTAGCTTCTTGATATGCCACACCTGTCAGGTGGATGGATTATCTTGGCAAAGGCTCACTATGTAAACTAATTTGTGCACAAAATCTGAGAGAAATAAGCTTTTTGTGGGTATGGAAAATGTCTGAGATCTTTTATTTCAGCTCATGAAACATGGGACCAACACTTTACATGTTGCGTTTATATTTTGGTTCAGTATATATGTAAATGCATGGAGTGTAGCCAGTCTGTAAGTCAACATCCATCCTACTACAGAATATGATCTTCGCCCAAGTCAATTACATGCCAAACGTGTGCATGTTGAAACAAAGTGTGCGTGCACTGTTGTTTTGCACAGTAAGAAAAAGCTGAACACTCAATTGTTTGATGACGGACTCTATTAACTGTTGACTGATGCCCCGACCTTCCCAACCACTCTGTCCCTCGAACACACACACACACACACACACACACACACACACACACACACACACACACACACACACACACACACACACACACACACACACACACACACACACACACACACACACACACACACACTCGCACGCACGCACACACACACACACACACAGACGAGTAATCAGAGTGCTTTGACATTCGCCCATTCATGTCAATAGGTCACTATGAAAGAATAGAAGGATGGAGCTAGAATGTCTGGATTGTGTGGAGACATAATGATGGGCCTGTCCTGTGGTTGGCGGCCCGGATGTAGGATCTTAATTGGACCAGTATTGTCACAACAAAATAATCCTGCAGCAACAGGATTTGAACGGTTAGTCCATAATGTTGCTTGAACAGTGGTTAGGCTATTAGCTGGTCAAAATTTTGTAACATGAAAAGTGAAATACTGTTAATATAACTGTGCGTTAGTCTGGGTTTTCTGTGATTTTATGCAAATCATGAAACTCATCTGCATTTCCCGTGGTGCAGGAAAATTCTCAGCAACAAAAGAGTGATCAAATAAAGATCCTACATCTGTAGGGGATGGAGGTCTAAAATGCCCTCTTCCAAGAAACACTGTGTAGGCAGCAGCTCTGGGAGTGTGTCCATCTCTCTGTACAGCTCTGGGAGTGTGTGTCCTTCTCTCTGTACAGCTCTGGGAGTGTGTGTCCATCTCTCTGTACAGCTCTGGGAGTTTGTGTACATCTCTCTGTACAGCTCTGGGAGTGTGTGTCCATCTCTCTGTACAGCTCTGGGAGTGTGTGTCCATCTCTCTGTACAGCTCTGGGAGTGTGTGTCCATCTCTCTGTACAGCTCTGGGAGTGTGTCCATCTCTCTGTACAGCTCTGGGAGTGTGTCCATCTCTCTGTACAGCTCTGGGAGTGTGTCCATCTCTCTGTACAGCTCTGGGTGTGTGTGTCCATCTCTCTGTACAGCTCTGGGAGTGTGTGTCCATCTCTCTGTACAACTCTGGGAGTGTGTGTCCATCTCTCTGTACAGCTCTGGGAGTGTGTGTCCATCTCTCTGTACAGCTCTGGGAGTGTGTGTCCATCTCTCTGTACAGCTCTGGGAGTGTGTGTCCATCTCTCTGTACAGCTCTGGGAGTGTGTGTCCATCTCTCTGTACAGCTCTGGCAGTGTGTGTCCATCTCTCTGTACAGCTCTGGCAGTGTATCCATTTCTCCCCACACTCTCAGTGCCAGTTTAATTCATTTATGGCCTGTGCTGTGGTCGAATATCCATTACGACTTGGAGTGTGTGCGTGCGAGTGCGTGCGTGTCATGAGAAAAAAACGTTGTTAGGATCTATTTCTGCTGACACATTAAAATCTCGGTCGATGGTGGTCTGCCACCTGACAATAATCTCCTAATTACCTTTGAGGGTGGTGTGTGTGTCGCCTGCACCAAAAGGTCAACAGTCAGACGGTTCTTTAAATGGCAGTCACAGAGCCATTATTACCACTTCAGTGGTGCAGACTGACATTTCTCTTTCCTTAATTACCCCTAAGAGTTTTGGTAGAAATCAATATTTGTTCATCAGCATAGAGACAACATCTGACGTACTCTGACTCCTCAACGCCCCTGCTCACCGTTGAGAAAGTCCTGTTCAAGCAATTCAGTTTCTGTTCAGGCAAAAATGTTAGCAATTCAGTGTTGACTATGGTATCTATCGCATGAAGTGTCTGTTCCTTCTCCGTCAAGTATTCCCATCTGATTCAGAATGTACAAGTGAATGCTTTGTTGAAGCTTCGTCTCCTCTGGCAGGCTCAACTCTTTTCCTACCCGCTCCTCATAAATCTCTAGCAGCTCTCCATTAGGAACCTCTGAGTGAAAACAAGCAGCGCTCGACGTTCGACACAGTCTGACTCAATGCAAGATCTTTATTTTGCCGTGTAGCTGCAGCTTTCAAGGTTTTAGTCTTGATCTCAATTCTCAAACTCCCGTCGTACCTGTCGGTGAGGGGGCTACTATTTTTTTTTCCAGTGCCCAAAACGGTTCCCCTACTTTATTTGACTACGGGATAATGTAGAAAATACTGCAGTGCGGTGTGATCTGTACTAGAAGAAGTGATTCTATATACTGCACTCATCTTTAGCCTATATTCCCTTTTTTGATTTAGAAGAAATCCTCCAGGGATTGGATGTTCGATAAGTTAATCGTTTTCAGAAAAAGGACAGTATGCTAGTTAGCGCAACATGCTACTTAAATGTAGCTATTTGTTATGTAGTGAAAGGAAGGTACTGAGGTATGCATATTCAGGAGCTAGGGAGGCCTAGCAATAGGATGAGAAATATCTCTTATTCAGTATTAAAAATGAGATAGCCCACTGTGCTCTCAGCTCATTTGGATCACTGTTTAGAGAGAGCGTTATTAGAGTTTCCTATCTTCTAATGCTGGCTATTTTTACATGTGAGAAATATTATATTTTCTTCATTCTTTTCATCGCCCCATTTCCACCTTTTTTCTCTCTACATCGTCAAATAATTATAGCTCATTGCCACCTGCTAGCTCATCAGTGAGTGTTAGATAGAGGGAGGGAAAGTGAAAGACGTGTGCCAGTCTCACTCTCTCTAACTCTTCCACTTCTCCCACTTCCCAGATCTGTCATTACAGATTGGAGAGCACGGAGGAAAGCAGACAAGGGAAGGAGACATGGAAAGGAAGGAAGTATTGAAACTAATGTCTCTTTCTGTCTTTGCTGCTGCAGGAACTTCTACTACATCACCATGCTGAGGGACCCTGTCTCCCGCTACCTGAGCGAGTGGAAGCACGTGCAGCGCGGCGCCACCTGGAAGACAGCCCTGCACATGTGTGACGGCCGCTCTCCCACCCAGGACGAACTGCCCGCCTGCTACAGTGGCAACGACTGGACCGGGGTCACGCTGACCAACTTCATGGACTGCCCTTCCAACCTGGCCAACAACCGGCAGGTCCGTATGCTGGCCGACCTCAGCCTGGTGGGCTGCTACAACGTCTCCACCATCACCGCCGGCGCTGAACGGGAGCGCGGCCGCGTCCTACTAGCCAGTGCCAAGAACAACCTCCGCAACATGGCCTTCTACGGCCTGACCGAGTTCCAGCGCAAGACGCAGTACCTGTTTGAGCGGACGTTCGGCCTGCGCTTCATCCAGGCTTTCACGCAGATCAACAGCACACGGGCGGCCAGCGTGGGGGTGGGGGAGGGGGCTCTGCGGCGGCGCATCGAGGGGCTCAACGCCCTGGACGTGGAGCTGTACGAGTACGCCAAGGAGCTGTTCCTCCGGCGGTACCAGTACAGCCGCCAGACACAGCACCGGGAGCAGAGGCTGAGGAGGAGGCAGGAGAGGCAGGAGGAGAGGCAGTGGCTACTCCAGCACAGAGCCCCCATCTCCAAAGCCAGGAGGGAGGAGGAGGAGAGGGAGATAGAGGGGAAGGAAGGGGAGGAGGTGGGAGGTGTAGCCACCACAGAGGACTACAGCAGCCAGGTGGTGAGATGGTGAGGCTGTAACACCCATGCAAGGACTAGTACTTCCTGTCAGTTTCCCTCTCTCTCTCTCTCTCTCTCTCTCTCTCTCTCTCTCTCTCTCTCTCTCTCTCTCACGCTCCCTCTCTCTCTCTGTCTTGGGCTGCCCAATGGTGTCTTAATCTTTCAGATTGTATTTATTATTACTATGTATTAGGATGTGGTCAACTTTTGTTTCTCCTCTCATGCAGAGTTTATTGTGTGTGTTCATTTTCTAATGCTTGTCTGTTCTTCAGAGTAGGTGAACAACTCTAGGGTGTCAAATGGACATTCTACAAGATTTTATCAGAATCTCCATGGGACTGTACGTAAACAAAATTAGCGCCTCAGGATTCTTGAAAGTAATGTGGTTCGCTTAGGGTTGCAAAGGGAGGGTATATTACTGGAAACTTTCGAAGTTTACCAGTAAACTATCAGGATTTTGGTAGCTTTCTTTTTGTATTTTATCAGATGACATCTACTGGCCATTTTGGGTACTTCAGATTATCACAGGTGTCAGTAATTATCTATGGCCCTCTATGTGGCCTTATCACATGTAAAATGTATAAAATAATCAAGTAAGATTCTACAATAAGAAATTAAATGAAAAACCTGTAAAATATTATCCTAATATAAACCATCAACTTAGTGAATGCCATTGGTGTTTAATATGAGGGTTTCAGCATTAAACACCTTTATATTTTTTCACACACTTTTATTTATTTTACAATGTCTTTGTTGTAAATGTTTTGGCGCCAAAATTGTGGCAGTTGTGAAAAAAGTCAATAGTTGGAAGAGTTGCAGAGCTAAATGAAAATAATGCCATTCTTAATAGATGCTTTTTTCCCCATTAATGATGCTATTTTCTCTTGAACCATGTGGTCTATCCACTAAAAACTCATGGACAATATGGACACAGATATAAAAAAAAAATGTATACATATATGAATATAAATATTTTTTAAGTTATTTGAGTAAATTACCAAAGATTACATTTTAATTACCAAAATTACTGAAATTCCGGTAACTTAGCTTTACAACATAGGACTTGCTCATGATTTCTAAAGTAAGATATGCTAGTAAATAACACAATAAATGATTATTAACCACCCTCCCATACTTTGGTTATTTAGGACAGGACGTGTATTAGTTTACCTTGTAAGTTTGCTTTCCAACTATGAGTTAGTATGTACAGTATGATGGTATTCAAGACATTCACCTGTAAGAAATGTGCATTAAATGTACGCAGCATACCACTGATTTCCAAGCTTTCCAAAAGCTGTTCTCTTTTCTGCTTCCGTTCATATTGTGTGTTAATCATGACAAAGAGAAGTCTTGATGACATCCACTTCTCTTTGCACGCTTTCCCTGTCAAATCCACGAACGCACACACGCACACACACTCACACGTACACACACGCACACACGCACACACACGCACACGCACACACACTCACACGTACACACACGCACGCACGCACACACACACACACACACACACACACACACACACACACACACACACACACACACACACACACACACACACACACACACACACACTCACTCACTCACTGTGTGATGGAACTCTGTTTAAGATGTTAGAAATAAACACCGGGGGGCACAATAGGCTGGCTGTCAGAACCAATTAGAGCCCTCTTACATCATGGTAGTGTAGAGCCGCCGTTAGCCATTAGTTGTGGTTACAGGCAGTTCAGGGTGAAATGAAGCGTTTAAAGTGCGATTGAGCTCGACTCCAACGCAACACAATAAAGAGTAGGCTATCTGAATACCTTTCTCCTTCATCAGGGTACGTAGTCACTCTGGGGATTTCTACATACCAGAGAGGCTGGTGTGATGTGATGAAGAGAGAACAGAACCAGTGATGTATGGAGGAGGAGGAGGAGGGAGGGGAGGAAGAGGAGGGAGGGGAGGAGGAGGAAGTCAGTGTGTTCTTACCCCAAAATAGCCTCTCTTCAGCCCAGCTGCAGTTCTCAGGCTATCTAATTGCTATCGCAGTAGGAGAGAGAGAAGAGAGACTTATTGAGGTCAATAATTCTACAACCATCATTACTTCTTATCAAGTCAACCCAGTAAAAGTGAGAGAAGTTGTTTTTCTCCATAACTACTACCATGCACTACTCTGAATAACACTTAGAATGTGAAGCTTTTTTTTAAAAGCAATGTGATTCCAGTAGAAATCCATTATTGCAAGAATTCAGACAAAAATATACCTGTGTCAAGTCCACCGCTTCTCCAAATGGCACTTGTTCTAACCATAGGAGCTCTTTCACTTTTACAATCATTAACATGAGCGAGCACTGTGAAATGGTTAGTGAAGCATAAAGGGATATGGCATTCAGTAGAATCGTTTGGCGACATAATTTATAAAGAACAAGCCAGCCAGTCACTCCTCTTGTTTTCTGAAGATCTCTCACTGTTGATTGAAATGGGTCGTTCCGGTGGTTCGGGTTTGACTAATTTACCTTAAATATACATTGAAATGAAATGCAGACAGCCCTGAACCACATGGAGTCCTTATACTCAGTACACTTATGTCATATGCAACATATTATGTAGAATTGATGTTTGGGAATCTTACTTTTTAACATTTTTTATAGTAAAGCATCTGTGGTCCGTAGAGACGCCTGTAAAAACAAAGGCTTTGTCGACTTACATTCCAGTTGACTTCTATGGGAAGGGCGGGTGCTGATCGAAAGACAAGTGGTTATCGAGAAACGTGAAAATATGTGGATAGAAGGAAGAGACAAATACTGTAAAGGGTTTTACCAGACAGAAACAAACAGTTACTGCCTGGTTCCCAGTCAGTGTGAAACACAGCACTAATCCCTGTATGCCTCCAAAATGGTACACTATTCCCTATATGTGCACTACTTTTGATCAGGCTCTGGTCTAAAGTGGTGCACTATAGGGAATAGGGTGCCATTTGGGACACAGGCCCTGAGTAGCCTGGGAGTACACTGACTACAGAATAAATCACTGAGCTGCAATCGCATGCAGTGTATGTGTACATACGTCCATGTGTACAAAAGTACATGCACATCCACGTTACTCCATGTTGAGAGTAGCGAAGAATGACGTCATTGCCAAAAAATCTGGACATCTGAACACCTCTGAATGACAGTAGATACTATGATAGGAGACCGCATGCTCCTGTTGGCATACACCTGCACATTCTCAAAAGGGTCAAATGCATAACACTGATTCTAATGATTTGGGGAATTCATCAAAGGAGCTTTTCAACAATGTTTACTGGAATGGTAGAGGAAGAGATTGAAAGGTTGACAAGAAACAATATCCAATAATCATTTGCAACTAGAGACAGGAGGAACTTGTGGCCCGCATAGCCATACTAATTTATATTCATATTCAAGTTTCCATCCTAGCCTATCCTCTTTATTGTTCTCATTGTGTTACGGTAGCAAGATGCTATACTGAGGTCTTTTTTTTTACTGTCAGAGTTCACTCAAGTGTTTCTTTGCATTAGATACTTGCTTTCGGCTTTGAATCTGAAGTGAGGTCTGGGCTCCCACAAGGTAGGATGGACAGTGGACCTTACCTCCCTTTGATGTGGGACTCAAATAGTACAGCCTCAAATAAACATTTAAGCACCACTAATCTGACACTAGTTTGTTAGTAACTTGATACTATCAAATGATGAAATTTGTTGAAATAATAAAATTGGATGAATAATGTATTATAGTAAATAGCCTCCAGAGGAAAAGCAGGATTATACAGTTTACTATCAGTTTCCTTATTAGGAAGTGGTTCTGTGATTCTCCATAATGCAAGATGTAAAACAGACGTCACTTAACAGCAGGAAGTCTTTCCCCCCAGCCAATGTGTTCCTTATTCCTGGACTCTTGAGCGTTAAGTAGGGGAGAAATACATACCTGAGAGAGTGCCAACAATGGGTATAGAAGTGAAAACATTTGGTGTCTGAATCATATTGGCATGTTTCTGGTCCTGGGCCAAATGTATCATGTTCTTGTTTCTCTCTCTCTCAAGTCACGCCAGAACAATGCATCAAATACCCACTGAGCTCTGAGACGGATATTGGATGGTTAAATGTTGATTGTTAAATGTTTATTTATAATGAAGTGATATGGCAATATCAATTAGAGTATACAGTAGATATAAAGTCACTCTTTATAGGTATCTAATATTTTTTATAGAAACCACATAAATGTTGTAAACCTCATACTGGCATATAATAAAATCTGATAACAGGTTTTCTATTTACAGGATCACAGTACAGTATACACAGTATTGTAGGACAATATATTGGCATGGTAGTAATATCCACACAGAATGAAGTAGAACACTGTATTATATTTCCTGTCTATGGATGTCCATACCCGTGGCTACTGTCCTTTCATCTAAAGCTGTGTTACTGGGCTTACTGACGACAGCCAGGCTGAGTTTGAGGTGAGTCCTGAACTTGGTCCACCAGGGGCCCCAGTGGAACACACTACGGAAGGCCTGCTTGAACTTGTCCCCGGCCAGGGTGTACAGAGCCAGGTTAAAGAAGGTGTTGAGCCCCGCTATGGGCCTGGATATGATATAAGCGGCGTGGACCCAGTGCTCCAGCATACATGATGACTCAGGCTTCATCCTGGTGTCTACTCTTAGGATCCTCAGGACATGGTACGGCAGGAAGCATACCACGAACACCACCAGGATCAGTACGGTGAGGCGGCGTGCCCGCACCCGGCAAGGGTTGTGGGTGTGGGGCCCCTTGGCTAGTTCCCGAACGATACCGGCGTAACACACCACAACCACCACCAGGGGCAGCAGGTAGCCCAGCACGGTCAGCAGCCAGCCGTACCACCACACTACAGCCAGGTTGTTGCTAGCAAAGTCCAAACAGTTGGTCTTGTTGTTTTTATTCTCCATGGTGATCATGGTGAGCATGGGCACAATCTCCGCCCCGGCTATAGCCCAGACTGCGGCGCACGCCAAGATACCCCACCTCTTCTGCTGCACCTGCGCCGTCCTCATTGGATGCGCTAAGACTACATATCGAAACACAGCCAAACAGGTGAGAAACAGTATACTACCATATAGGTGAAAGTGGAACCCGAAACGAACAAAGCGACACATGAAGTCGCCCAGGGTCCAGGATTCACCGTTGGTGTAGTAGTAGACCAGGAACGGCAGACTCAGAACATACATAAGATCCGTCAACGCCAGGTTGAACATGATGATACAGCTGGACTTCCAGGGTCGTAGCTTGGCCAGGTAGATGGCGATGGCGGTGACGTTACCCAGCAGCCCTACAGCGAAAATTACACTGTACATGACAGGCAGGTAGTAGAGTTTCATCAGTCTGTCCACGTTGGTGCAGTTATAGTCGGATTTGTTCCCGCCGTAGGTGACGCTAGACATGACCGTGCTGTGAGTGTTGTTATCGGCCTAGAAGAGGAACCTAAACAGAGACAGTGATATATAAGTATATACGTATATAGTGAGCTCCAAAAGTATTGGGACAGTGACAAATTTGTTGTTGCTTTGGCTCTGTACTCCAGCACTTTGGATTTGAAATGATACAATGACTATAAGGTTAAAGTGCAGACTGTCAGCTTTAGTTTGAGGGTATTTTCATCCATATCGGTTGTTTTGAAATTTTGTTTTGAAATTACAGGGCTTTGCTTTGAAATTACAGGGCTTTTTGTACATAGTAGAGGACCAAAAGTATTGGTACCAATTAACTTCTATGTGTATTGAAGTAGTAGAAAGTGAAGTATTTGGTCCCATAATATGTTTCTAAACACTTCTACATGAATGTGAATGCTACCATGATTAAGGATAATCCTGAATGAATCGAGAATAATAATGAGTGAGAAAGTTACAGAGGAATAAATATCATAAACCCCTCAAAAATGCTAACCTCCCCCTCCCCTTGTGCATCTGTAATTTATTCATGATTCATTCAGGACTGTCCATAATCATAATGTAGAGAAAGTGCGTGCACACATCACCACAGACCCTTCATTGCATGTTACCACACGACGGATCTGCTTCCTGTCACATATAGGTGCAAGCGTGTTGCACGTCACAACAGGACACATCCTAACATTGTTATTGTATTGTATAATCAGTCTTTTCCTATAGGTGACCTCTGCAGACCCAGACCATTCATCTGGACAGCACTGCAGGGAGGGTATGTACTGTGTTGGTTCGTGAGCTGCTGATTTCACAAGCCTGGACAAACGCAAAGAATTGTTCATGGTCAACCAAGTATTGTTTTAACAGTACTACATGTCAGTGGAGGCTGCTGAGGGGAGGACGACTCATAACAATGTCTGGAACGGAGCTGATGGAATGGCACGAAACGCCATGGAAACCATGTGTTCGATGTCGTTGAGACAATTTCCACTCATTCCTCTCCAGCCATTACCAAGTGCCCATCCTCCCCAATGAAGGCGCCGCCAACCTCCTGTGCTACATGCGGCTATCACAAACCGACACAGTGTCCATAACCATATCCAGTCCCTAAAGTTGGTCCCGTTAAAGGAAACATTAACAAGACCCTCTTGCATGATGCTAGTCTAGTTACGGTCCATGTGTCCTACAGCATATCTAATGTTCTGGCAGCATTCCAGGCTCATTGTAGCAGTAATGGTAGAACATACACATACTACCATACTATCATCACCAAGCGCCAGGTGCGCCAGGGGCTGAAAACCAGTAGCTATTTGATTTGAAATCCATGCAGTATATTGTGATTGTTTAGTCAGCTGATATGTATTAGACATGGAGTTACCAGGCCCAAAAAGGCCAGTCAAAGCCGCGATTAAGTCACGCTTTGTACGTGTGTTTGGCTTGGACAGCAAGTCTGCCCTTGTAACTAGAAATGAAATCTTCAATACGTGTCTGCAACCATGTGTATGTTCTACCATTACTGCTACAATCAAGGCCGTCAAGTCAGAAGCTGAGACATTATTGAAGCTTAGTCACATTGTTTTTGTCCAAACCCACACTGTGGAACACAATACAGCTTGTACAACTTATGCACAGGACTTGTTCACAGCTGCACGGCAGGAGATATTGGATCTCCACCTGGGTAAGGCGCCACGCCATGCGCCGAATGACCTTATTGTTTCACTTGAACTAGAGAAATGGTTCAAGTCAGACAATATTCAGAATATTCAAGATGCAGAACTGTTAGCCACTATTGATGCACAACTCTAGAGGATATTTTGGCTGCATTCGTTTTTATATGACTTTCCCTTTTATTTCTCCGGACCAAACATTTCCAACTCAAGCTCCATCCGCCCTTCGTGAGTGGTTGTTAAAGACCAATTCATAAAATGGGATCACTTTGCCGGCTATTTTTGTGTGAATGGTACTGATACGTTGGTAACAACTCTGTCTTGTTGTCATGCGACTACAAGATATGTAATTTGCACCTGTAATACATTACCATCGGTCATTTTTAACGATAAAAAACGGATGAGATTACGATCATTGCATGCTATTCTGATGCTATCCAAGTGTCTCATACCCAGTGGCGTGTGATAAGTGAGATGAATTCTTTCTCCTACGGAGGCCTGACCTGTCCAGCTAACCACACTTTCTGCTTGAAAGTTCCCATTGGGACAGCTGAACATTCTAGGCAGGGTATCTATGTACACGGACGTTGCACCCTGGTGGGAGGACACCTTCTATGAGAAGAGCACCAGGTCTCTGACGGAACCCGCGGCCATGGTACAGGAGCTTCTGCAGGATACCTGCTACCATCTTGCACGCTCCCAGGTCGAAGTCAACCTGGTCAAGAAGACTTCAACTATCCCGACTAGTGTCTCCATCGCCCCAGCCAAATACACATACACACGGTGGGACTGGGTATACCGCGCGTTCCGTCTTGGCAAGCCTGCTTGTGGTAACTATAACTTTAATACAGTGTTGCTATTGCAGATATTGGATCACCTTTCTTCGTAAGACCACTTGTACTCCTTTCGCTATGGCACCTCTGATTCTTTCCCAACCCAGAGGTGCCAAACAGGAGATTACTGTAGTCGAAAATAGAGAGAGTAAACTAATGTGAGCGATGATGAAGGCCAGTGATGAAGATGCGTCTAGCAACTTGCTGGCGCCGAGGCACAGGATGATGACTCAATCGCGATTTATGACATTGTTTGAATGACAGACCATCAGTGGGCTATCACAGGGGTCAAACACACCTTATCTGTGGTAATCTGGAGGAAGAGACATTCCCACAGAAATCCTAGGGTCACTGAAGCCAGGAGAGGTGAAGACTGATTAAACTTGAAATTAATGTTACTGTGTGAATTAAATGATCATGTTTGGATTGTTTCAAGAGTTCACAAAGAGCTATGAGTTATGATATACGTTATTGTACTGTAAGTGCTATGGATTTGTTGTTACAGAGACACTGTGTTACTCTGTTGGTCGGACGGCGGATAGTTAAAAAAGGAGCGACACAGGGGTGTGCGCTTATCACACAGTGTTGAGATGTGGTGATTGGATTAGAGAATGCAAAAGTTTTATGCCTTTTGTTTTTATTGTTTTGGGCCATGCAAAGTGATGTTAATTAGATGATGGGAGATACTGGAATTTGCCACTCCTGGAAGAGTAAAAGATGGGTTTAAACGTTGATCATGGAGTCATTGGTAAGCCGATCTCCTGATGTACGTTTGTATGTCATAGTAGTGAATTTTCTATGCTGTTAAGACTTAGGATATTTTGTATTATTTTTATCGGGAAGATTTCTGGTATGTACCATTTGCTAATTGTATTCCTATTGTGTAACTGGAATACATCTGATTACTTTTAAATGGATACGATCCGTAGTCCTCACATTTCTGAGTAAAATTCCTTTAATTATTATTATTATACTACTACTATTACTACTACTACTGCTACTGCTACTGCTACTGCTACTACTACTACTACTACTACTACTGCTACTACTACTGCTACTACTGCTACTACTACTGCTACTACTACTACTACAGTACTACTACTATTTCTAATACAGTCACTTACCCTCAATTTTCAACACTAGCCTCTAACAATTTCAACTTCTAAACTTCTTCTATTAACATAAAAATACTCATAAAAAATGACCCTTTCTACTTCCCTCTGCTCTCATTATCACAAAAGGTGTGAGACAGTCTCAGGTTTGTCTGGCAGCATAAACAAACAAAAGTTCCACACCATGCCAGTGCAAAGTTTACACCTCAGATCTGATTATTTTTTCTCATCTTGTTCCTTACTTTTTTACTCGGCACTTCATGTATTCTTCCTATCAGAAAATACTGTAACATGTGAAGCCACCTAGTAAGTATGATCAACGCTATACTAGAATAAAGAAAATGATCCTTAGAGTTTCTTTGTACTGAACACATTGAGTCAGAAGCCCCAGTGATACCTGGTTCTAAAATGCGTCCTTTGTCCTGGTCTTGTCCACATTCTGATTGTGCCCACATTTTTAGACAGGTGTAGACGATTAAAAAACGCATTGTGATCTGTCCGTGATCAGATCTTCCTGACCACCTCTGGAGGTCGTCAGGGACCCAGTGTATTTGGATATTATCAATCAAGTATAAACTGATCTGAATTTAAATCATCACTATACCGGTCTCTAAAATCATTGACTGGTAACACCAGGTCTTAAAATAAATAAATTCATATTATTTTCAAAGAATATCTGTCAAATAATCTGCATACTGGGAGGCACCAGGGAATCTGGACCCAATGCAGACGCAGTGGACGGGCTAAAGACACATTTTAATACCATTTGTAGATGCAACGGCTACAAAGTGGGCACGATAAGAATGTGGCAAAGATCAGGACAAAAGTTGCATGTTAGCAACAGGTATTAACAAGGCTAGAGATACAGTTAATGATATGGCAACTTACAGTTAGTCAGTCAGTCAGACAGTGCTGCTCCCTCAGTCATCGGTATCCTCTCTGAGACTTTCCTCCTCCTCTCTCTTTAATATCAGCCACCTCTGGTCCCTCCTTTCAGCTCCGTTAACCTCCTAAAGCACTGTCTGTCTCCCACTACGGGAAAACACAAGCATGTCACGCACTGTGCCTTTGTTGGGAGTTACCTCATTGACTTCAGCATAGAACCCCCATAGATCCTATTTCAGATGTATTTTACATAAAACTATTGAACATATACGGGAAGTACAGTACTACTTCCTCTTCACTATGGGTACAGTACATCATTCCTGTGCAGCAGTTAAATAAAGGGAGGAATAACATGGAGTATATTGAGCGCCGTTTTTCCCCCTCAGTGCTTGTGGTTTAGTGTTACCGTACTGCACTATGATGTCACATGTCCTGCATTTGGCATCAGCCGGCAGGTTGATACTCTTGATACATGTTGATGACAGACATTAGTGAACTAGAAATGGATGCCGGTGAAAACGGGCAAACACTGTGGCGGTTATAAGTATTTAGCAATGTTACAGTGCAAGTTGAAATCATGAATGTAAAGGGTATCTAGAGGTAGTTATGATCTAGTGAGCGTGCCCTCATTTACAATACTATGCTCCTTACAACATACGCTCCTAAAAGTCTTTGTGGTGAATGTGGAGTTTGTTTCTAGGGTTTTGGTGTAAAGTTCACCTACGTTTCATCTCTAGGACAGACTACGTAGCATAGAGATGTCCAGTTCTGGGTTACCTGGGGTGTAAAGTACATCAGTAAAAATTCTTAAAAGTACAATTTAGGTCATTTTTGGGGGTATCTGTACTTTACTTTACTATTTATATTTTTGATAACTTTTACTTCACTGCATTCCTAAAGAAAATATACTTTTTACCCCATACATTTTCCCTGACACCCGAAATTACTCATTACATTTTGAATGCTTAGCATGACAGGAAAACGCTCCAATTCACGCACTTATCAAGAGAACATCCCTGGTCATCCCTACTGCCTCTGATCTGGCGGACTCACAAAACACAAATGCTTTGTTTATAAATGATTTCTGAGTGTTGGAGTGCCACTGGCTATCCCTAAATAAAACAGAAAGAGAATTATGCCGTGTGGTTTGCTTAAAATATAAGGAATTTGAAACGATTTATACTTTTGATACTTAAGTATATTTTAGCAATTACATTTACTTTTGATACTTAAGTATATTTAAAACCAAATACTTTTAGACTTTTTCTCAAGTGTTATTTTACTGGGTGACTTTCACTTTTACTTGAGTCATTTTCTATTAATGTATGACAATTGGATACTGTGGGTTAACGAGATGATCCTACTGTATGTCAAATCTACTGTGGAAATCTACTGGGACCTACAGTGTTGGTGTGACACATACTGTAGTGTACACAGTGTATGCATAATGCAGGACAGTTGTTTAAACCTGCCAATGAGTTGGTGTTTACCGTGTTTGTTTTTCACTATACCAACTGGCTCACACTTAGATTTCATTTCCTTATATACACCATATCTTCAACCTGAATCTAGTTCTCGTAACACATGCGTGCTATGCACAGACAAATGTTTCAACTAAACCAGCCATAAAAATGGCGACAACTGTTCCTCCAAATTCAAAACAACCATAACAGGAGTTTTTGAACAAATGTTTATTTTACAAAAAAAGCGAGCTAAATACACGTTGTGGATGACTCTACAATGAGGGAAACTAATATACTGACGCGGTCTTCACTGAAGCAAAGTAGATGTTTTTATTGGACAGAAAATCACCTGAGATCAGAAAGAGACAAAAAGAAACTCGCAACACAATCAACCAATAAGAGTCCACATTTGAGTTGTTATGTGACACCCCCTCTATTCCTGAAATGGAAAGACTACCCAGAGGACATGGTGGTAGTCCGGGCAGACAGAGAGCATCATGGGGAATCATGACGGGGCAGCGAGGGTCTAGAGTTTGGGCATCTTGGCAGCATTGAGGCGCATGGATACGCAGGAGGAGCCAGCGGCGTAACGCATCTCCCTCAGCATCCCGCTCCATTCCTTCTTGTCCTCCTCGTACCTAACACGGGGAAAAGGAAGATACAGTGATGAGGAACAAACCAAGACGTAGTTGACTGTTTGTACAGTACCACTGACCAAGTAGGGCCCTCTCATTTCTTTTTTCATTTAGCTTTAACTTTATTTCTTATTGTACATTTATAGAGCAAATTATTATAATTGAACTAAGATGAATAAGTTCAACTTTTTTGTCCACAGGTATGGAAATGTAAGCCATCTAAAATAACAAACCCACAACTAACAGGGCGGAACAATGCAAACTTTTGTTAGCTCACTGAGTTAATGCCTAGGCTTTAGCACAATGGGCTAACACAGTCCTGTTGCATGCATGAAGACCCGGGCTTGAATCCCGGTTGATAACATAATAACATTAAAAGAGGGGACTTACTGCCAAACATCAGTAACCTCTGCGGGGACCACCTCCTTGTTGTCATTCTGGATGAAGGTGAAGCCCCCCACGGCGTACAGGGCACCCTCATTGCTCAGCAGGTTCACTGAGCTCCTCTCCTGGGGAAAGTCTGTGAACGCCTCCCATCTGCAAAACAAGGTGATTAGGGAAAGCGTCAGGGGGACTCTTTATAATTAAGGCCATCCTGACTCAAGATGACTGATAATGTTCACCATCCAGAAACAGCAAATGGTGTTGTTATGGTGAACGATATTAAAAGGTGCAACAAGTTCTTAAACTGATTTATCACCAAAGGAAACGCTACATACTTGTTTGTTCCAAAGTCGTAGACTTCAGATGCAGCAGTGAGGCCTTCCTCGTTGACTCCAGCGGCCACCACGATCTTTCCGTTGTGAACGACGGCTCCGAACATGGCTCTGGCTGTCTTCATGGCAGCCAGCTCCCTCCACTCTGACTGCTTGTGGTTGTATACAAACATCTTGTTCAGGGCTTTGCTGCGCAGGAGAATGATAGACAGGGTTGTCAGATCTCAGGAAATGTCCTTCTGGCAGCAGTATAGAAAGACTGTGATGGATTTACAGTTACGGTTTGGATTCAATAAATCAGACAACATGTATTACAATCTGTGCTCACATGCAGTGGAGGCTGGTGAGAGGAGGACGGCTCATAGTAATGCCTGGAATGGAGTCAATGGAATAGTATCAAACACATCAAAGACATGGTTTCCATGTGTTTGATGTCATTCCATTTACTCCATTCCAGGCATGATTATGAGCCATCCTCCCCTCAGCAGCCTCCACTGCTCACATGTAACCCAGAGAATACATTATTTTCACTACGGTCACATATGAATAACAGTTTACTTTACCATGTGTAGTTCCATAATGAAAATAATAACTTCTACGCTAGCTCTAAGATCTAACATGAACAGTTCTTAGAATGATAGACTACAAACAGCTGCAGCTTACACCATATCTTTAGCACGACACACACACACACACACACACGATCTTCTATCGTCGTGGGGTCCTGAAATTGATTTTCATTCGCTATTTTCCCTAACCTAACCCTAGGCCTAAGCTAATCTTAACCCCTAAACCTAACCCTAATTGTAAACCCAAACATAACCCCTAAGCTTAAAATCTCTTTTGGAGACATGGGAAATGTCTCCACAAGAGAGAATTTTCCTTGTTTTACTATCATTGTGGGGATTTTGGGGGAATTCAGGTCCCCACAAGGATATAAGAACAAGACCACACACACACACACACACACACACACACACACACACACACACACACATACTTGTCATCAGTCTTTCCTCCAATGCAGTACACCAGACCCTTATGGGAGACCACAGAATGGCCGTGGATCTTCAGGGGAAGCTTTTTGGTCTCACTCCACTTCATCTTCCTGGGGAAAGCCATTACAGAACAGGAGGGTCAAAAAAACCTCTTCAAATGGTAGAGAGAAGCGCTGAGAAGTCCTATATCTTTCTACTGTACTGAGTGAATGAGACATTGAATGCTATTCCACTCACTGAACGTCATAGCACATCACAGAGTCCAAACACTCGTTGCTCTGGAGGTCTTTTCCAGCAATAGCGAACAGCAGGTTCTCACACTCTCCCATGTTGAAAAGGGCTCTAGGGGAAGGCATGGGGGGCAGAGCTACCCAGTCAGCTGCAAGAGTGTCCAACTGAAATACACAGGGTTGAATGAATGAATGATTGATTGATTGAATGCATTCATCTATTACAAATAAGTATTATGAATAAAGACAGTGTTTTGTGCTATTGACATCATTTATTCTAATATCAAACAAAGACTTTTGTCGATGTAACTTAGTGCGCTAACGTAGATTCCGAAAGGCAAATATTACCAATGGAAGATTTGAAACCATCAAAAGAAGTGACCCAAACTCTAAATGAACAATGATTGGTTACCTGATAGAAGTAGCACTGTAGGGGAGCGTCCTTGTCCTCCTCATCCACAAACAGTCCTCCGATGAGGTAGAGCTGGTTTTTCTGTGACGCCAGGCTGACGTGGTTCCGGGGGATCTGTTCAGACATGGCCGCCAGGAAACACTCGTTCTCGTTGACGTCGTACGCCACCGCTGCCGTGTCGTTGATCATCAGGATCAGGTCGCGGACGTACATGCCGTGGCGACGGTTATCGTTCAGGAAACCTGGGAAAACCTCCTCTGTCTCGCCACCTTCCCCGTCTGACCCCTTATCCCCAGCTACCTTCTCCTTCTTCTCTGGGAGTTTCCCCTGGAACGCGTCTTTGATAATCTGGACCTTCTTCAGGAGTTCCGGGTCGGCCTTGATGATCTCGTCCGTCTCCACTTTGTCGTGGAAGTATTTCTCGGGCATGAGGCGGAAGCGGATGCATTCAAAGGCGTCACCCAGTACCTGGACACGTTTGTCTTTGTCATATCGGACCCATTTCATGAGGGCTTCGAACACCATCTCCTCCTTCTCCACATTGAGCGAGTCGCCACCGATGACAGCGAACAGTTCATGAGCGGCCAGCTGGAGGAACTCCTCGTCTTTAGAGAGGATATCAAAGCGGTCTGCAATGTAGTCACGGGCGGACACCGCCAACCTGGGCACGCTGAGGACCAGACCCATCCTGAAGATTGCCAGACAGTTGGTTACGGAGAGCTTCTTCTGAAGATAATTAACACACACGGTGAAGACTGAAGGAATCTGGAAACGATTGGCTACGGCAAATATGTCCTGCACATTTTCGTCGGTGAGGTCGATCTCGGCCGAGTACAGATACATGATGATCATGTCCAAGATTGCGGGATTGACATCGTCCAGGACCACCTCCTTGTTGGCCTTCACCTCCTTGCCATCCTCGGAAAAGAATATCTCTCTGAAGTATGGGCTGCAGGCAGCCATGATGAGTTTATGGCAGGGGAAGCTCCGATCGCCCACTTTCAGAGTGCAGTCCACAAACTTGTTCTCGTTCAGCAGCTCCTTGAGGCCATCCTGGAGCAAGGTGCTCTGGAAGAGGCGCAGCTCTTCCTTCATGGCTTTGGGGTCCATGGTGTGGGGAAATCGGTGGCTTGCAGAGGGGAAGAAATGGTGGCCACAGGTCCTCTTGGCACCCAGTCCAGGCTAGAAAAGGCTGAGCAGAGAAAAGGTTCCCAGCTTGAAGCCCCCACTGCCTACTGCAATTTAATCCTTTCCCCTCTAAATATAGCTGCCTGCATGCCTGCCTCAGTCGGTAGGAATCTCAGCTCTGTCAAATCTGAATGCGGAGACCGACTCATACAGCTGTCACAGACTGAACGAAGCAACTGGGGTGTTCCGGGCTATAGTCCACTACCATGATTCAGCCTCCACACTGTCATTGGTTAAGTAGTGGCTAAAGAGGGATAATGCTGTCAAAGCTACTGGTTATTAACCCAATATTGGTTGTTTAGACCAGTGTCTCCACCCGTATTCTAGGATATTATGTCCCTATTCTACTGTGCAAAATATAATGTGCTGTCGTTTTAATTGAATTTAGCCCTAAGACTGACTAGGATTGGAATATAATGAGCAAGGTTGAGAAAAGTTGAGGGTTGAGCAGCAGCAGCTGATAGACAGGCCTCTCCCCCTATCAACATTCCTCCTCATTTTCTCTTCATTGTTCTGGGGGGGGGGTCATAGGACTGCTGACAGGGACGAGGAATTCAACTTTAAGCCCTGAAAATAGCCACTTTGTCCTGGATTATACTGTACTAGGCTTTCATCTCTGTTTAAACTCAGGTGACTACAGATACAATATATAGCAGGTAAACTTAGCTTGATTATAAGTCAAAGTGTTTGGAGTTGGGTGGCAATGTGGACACTGTAGTTGAGGACACTAAAGATAGACCATTTGGACAGGAGTGGAGTGTCTCACACATAATATAAATATAGTGTAGTGCACAGACAGCAGTGTCACCTCGCCAATATCAGAAACGGATACCTATCGATTGCGGTGGCTACAGGAAGAGGTTCCTAAATTCATAGAAAGTGAGATTTAGAGAATACTTTCAAAGTACATTAATCTTGTTTGTATTGATGAAAATATGAAGTGGTTTAGTTAAATTCACAGACGTTTATTTACTCTCTGAAAAGTCATTTTCTCAGAGCATGATACATTTGTAGACAGATACACTATCCATGTTAATAGGACAAGTTTCACAAATGGTTGACATCTCAAAACGGTCCTCTATCAATCAAACAGATTGTCAGAACAAATGGTCATAGTTAAAACAACAATATAAGTGTGATCTCTATCAAGCTTGATTGAATTTGCCTGTAGTAGCAACACGTGCACATATTATATCGTTAAAGTTACATAGGCGTTATATTTGTGTAAAGTTACAATCTAAATCAAGTGAGCTACCAATGGAACAGCTGGGGGTTCCTGATGAGAGAATTGAGAACCACTGACTGGTTTAGTCAACCGTTCTCAATTGACACAAGGCCATATGTGAGTCTTTCACAAGACACTGCACTGGCCATAGACATATACATGACTTAATAGCATAACACAACAGATTACATAAACTGGAATGATGACACTCTCACTCACGGTTGCACAAAAAGAGCTAAGAGCAAAACACGTCAAAAAAAATATTCTAATGAGACATTTTACATTTGAATTATCACTAAAAGAGCAAGTAACGCTTTTGTGAACTGTAGAGAACCATTGAAGAGCTCAAAGGGTTCTTTGAGTAATCATGGTTCCACATAGAACCGCCACCTTTCCCAAAGAACCCTTGACGAACCCTCGTTTCTAGTGTGCATCAGACAAGGCAACATTTCACCAGTAGAGGACACCATACAACTGTAGTATAATCCACATGAACCAGTGTGAAATAAATGGCAACAATTGTAATGTAGAAAACTGTACTTGTATGATAAACATCGCAAATTCAGACAAACATAAAACAAAAATCACATTTTTACTCATAATATTTTTTGTAAAAAAAAGAAAAACATTCAAATGCATAAAACTATCCCTAGACATGAATGGTAGAGCATTGCTGTCATTACCTAGCATGGTTTGTTGACAGCATACTGAGTTGAATTGGTTCTTCTTGGATATAGTATCAGTTGCTCATAGTTTCTGTAAACGTGTAAATACTGGGTCACAAGCTGGATGAATAGCATTATTGCAGGAACACGTTATGGCACCAATGTTGTTATTCCGCAGTTTGAACAAAGCCGATATTACAATTACGTTAGCAATATAAAATCAGTGATCAGCATAAAAGAGTTATGATGTGAGATATATACAATACATACTGATGCTGTCATAAAATCTATAAACCATACTGATTTGCCACTGGAAGCATGTACAGTTGAAGTCGGAAGTTTAGGTTGGAGTCATTAAAACTCACTTTTCAACCACTCTACAAATTTCTTGTTAACAAACTATAGTTTTGGCAAGTCGGTTAGGACACCTACTTTGTGCAGGACACAAGTAATTTTTCCAACAATTGTTCACAGACAGATTATTTCACTTATAATTCACTGCATCACAATTCCAGTGGGTCAGAAGTTTACATACACTAAGTTGACTGTGCCTTTAAACAGCTTGGAAAACTCCAGAAAATTGTGTCATGGCTTTAGAAGATTCTGATAGGCTAATTGACATCATTTGAGTCAATTGGAGGTGTACCTGTGGATGTATTTCAAGGTCAACCTTCAAACTAAGTGCCTCTTTCTTGACATCATGGGAAAATCAAAAGAAATCAGCCAAGACCTCAGAAAAGAAATTGTAGACCTCCACAAGTCTGGATCAGCCTTGGGAGCAATTTCCAAACACCTGAAGGTACCACGTTCATCTGTACAAACAATGGTACGCAAGTATAAACACCATGGGACCCCGCAGCCGTCATACCGCTCAGGAAGGAGATGCGTTCTGTCTCCTAGTACTTTGATGTGAAAGGTACAAATCAGCCCCAGAACAACAGCAAAGGACCTTGTGAAGATGCTGGAGGAAACAGGTACAAAAGTATCTATATCCACAGTAAAACAAGTCCTATATTGACATAACCTGAAAGGCCGCTCAGCAAGGAAGAAGCCACTGCTCCAAAACCGCCATAAAAAAGCCAGACTACGGTTTGCAACTGCACATGGGGACAAAGATCATACTTTTTGGAGAAATGTCCTCTGGTCTGATGAAACAAAAATAGAACTGTTTGGCCATAATGACCATCGTTATGTTTGGAGGAAAAAGGAGGAGGCTTGCAAGCCAAAGAACACAATCCCAACATTGAAGCACAGGGTGGCAGCATCATGTTGTGGGGGTGCTTTGCTGCAGGAGGGACTGGTGCACTTCACAAAATAGATGGCATCATGAGGTAGAAAAATTAAGTGGATATATTGAAGCAACATCTCACGACATCAGCCAGGAAGTTAAAGCTTGGTCGCTAATGGGTCTTCCAAATGGATAATGACCCCAAGCATACTTCCAAAGTTGTGGCAAAATGGCTTAAGGACAACAAAGTCAAGGTATTGGAGAGGCCATCACAAAGCCCTGACCTCAATCCCATAGAAAATTTGTGGGCAGAACTGAAAAAGCGTGTGCGAACAAACCTGACTCAGTTACACCAGCTCTGTCAGGAGGAATGGGCCAAAATTCACCCAACTTATTGTGGGAAGCTTGTGGAAGGCTACCCGAAACGTTTGACCCAAGTTAAACAATTTTAAGGCAATTCTACCAAATACGAATTGAGTGTATGTAAACTTCTGACCCACTGGGAATGTGATGAAAGAAATAAAAGCTGAAATAAATAATTCTCTCTACTATTATTCTGACATTTCACATTCTTAAAATAAAAAGTGGTGATCCTAACTGACCTCAGACAGGGACATTTTCTAGGATTAAATGTGAAAAACTGGAATTGTGAAAAACTGGAGTTTAAATGTATTTGGTTAAGGTGCATGTTAACTTCCAATTTCAACTGTATGTATTAATTAATCAGTGTCTAATACAGCAAGTGGTATTTTCTACTATTTCTTGACTACTTACCTGAGTGAGATTGACTGAACTGTGTGTTAAAATAATGTTACAGTATATGATGAGCTATCCATTCATTTTGAATGAAAATGAAAATGGTAATGTTAAGTTAAAGGCCCAGTGCAGTCAAAAACTAGATTTGCCTGTGTTTTATATATGTTTCCACATGAGGTTGAAAGATTACTGTGAAATTGTGAATATGATGATAATGCCCCTTTAGTGTAAGAGCTGTTTGAAAGAGTGCCTGAAATTTCAGCCTGTTTTGGTGGGATGGGTTTTTGGCCTTCCATGGTGACATCACCAGGTGGTAAATTAGTTAATAGACCAATTAGAAAGAGTTCCAAACCACAGTAAGGTACTTAATTGTCATCCAGAAATGATTTGATAAGAGATAAAAACGGCTGCATTGGACATTTAATGAAACATTTTACAGAGATTGCCGGTAAAATTAAAGTTAAAATCAGACACTGGAATTAGTATATGAATATTTATAATAAGTGCGTAGAGTTTTAGTTCAAGGGTAGGAGAGGGGAACTAGGGAGTGTCAAACAAGCATTTATCCAATAGGTACAACATAGTGTCATGACTTGATCTCCTTCCACTGTGAAGTACATGGTGCCATGGAACATCAGTTTAAAGACTGAATTGAGTGAGATGTCTTCTCAGCCTGTTGTGAAGAAAACACACAAAAACATTCATACAAAATCCCATACTTGATGAATATTCAACGGAAACCAAAGATCATTGAAAGATAAGCTATACAGTACCCGCTCTGCCTTGCACACATGTCCTCTTGCACTCCTCCTCTGTGTCGAAGCGGTTCTGGTTCCCCTCACAGGCTCCGTACCAGAACTGGGCGCATGCGTTGGCCTGCTTGTCGTAGTACCAGCGCATTTTGTAGTCCCGACAGGGGCCCTGGTCTAGGACCAGTGCACAGCGAGGGTCCAGAGGCACAAACTCTGACATGGGCAGAACACAGAGAGAAGACCATTAGTGAAGGCCCACTAAATAAATAGATGTTATATCAGGATGTAGGGGCCATGGCACACCAGTATACTGATTCTGTTCATTGGCAGATATAGCTAAAGCGTCAACAAAATGTGGGTCAATTTCAGTTGGAATCATTCAGTAACTGATTTTGACAGGCTTTGTAGTAATCTGAACAGCTCATATGATTCAATCCTTTAGCTTAATGAACAAACACAGGGTAGACTGCTATGACTACATAGACATAGCACTTCTCCCAGCTGTCGCAACATACCTTTGGGAAGTGCGGGTCGTGATGCAGGCACTAACTGGACAGAGCCTGAGGACCCTGAGGATGAAGATGACGTTCCTGATGATGATGATGATGAGGAAGAGGACCCTCCTGTATTGGAAGACGAGGAATCCCTGGAGGCGGAGGACGTGTTGCGGTTCAACGTGGGAACGTCCCCGCGACCAGTCCCCCAATCTGGGGTGTAAATACCTCCATCCTGGCCTCCCTCACGCTGCCCTGTCTGGACCCGGAGGAATTCAAACACACAAGGAAAAATATGAGGACCAACAAAGTCCTTACCCTATTGTCAATTAGTAACAAAACACAAATACACAGTTTTAAAGCCTGAAACAGAGTAACAAGCCCAGTGTTACTATTGTGAGATACTGTACAGTAGACTAAGAGGAGACAGTATTACTATAGTGAGATAATGTACAGTAGACTAAGAGGAGACAGTGTTACTATTGTGAGATAATGTACAGTAGACTAAGAGGAGACAGTGTTACTATAGTGAGATAATGTACAGTAGACTAAGAGGAGACAGTATTACTATAGTGAGATACTGTACAGTAGACTAAGAGGAGACAGTGTTACTATAGTGAGATAATGTACAGTAGACTAAGAGGAGACAGTGTTACTATAGTGAGATAATGTACAGTAGACTAAGAGGAGACAGTGTTACTATTGTGAGATTCTGTACAGTAGACTAAGAGGAGACAGTGTTACTATAGTGAGATAATGTACAGTAGACTAAGAGGAGACAGTGTTACTATAGTGAGATACTGTACAGTAGACTAAGAGGAGACAGTATTACTATAGTGAGATACTGTACAGTAGACTAAGAGGAGACAGTATTACTATAGTGAGATACTGTACAGTAGACTAAGAGGAGACAGTATTACTATAGTGAGATACTGTACAGTAGACTAAGAGGAGACAGTGTTACTATAGTGAGATAATGTACAGTAGACTAAGAGGAGACAGTGTTACTATAGTGAGATAATGTACAGTAGACTAAGAGGAGACAGTGTTACTATAGTGAGATACTGTACAGTAGACTAAGAGGAGACAGTGTTACTATAGTGAGATAATGTACAGTAGACTAAGAGGAGACAGTGTTACTATAGTGAGATAATGTACAGTAGACTAAGAGGAGACAGTGTTACTATAGTGAGATAATGTACAGTAGACTAAGAGGAGACAGTGTTACTATAGTGAGATACTGTACAGTAGACTAAGAGGAGACAGTGTTTTCATTAGTTCAATGGAGCATGCAAGTCATGTCAACTATACATTGACAGTAGGTTGTTTTCTGGCTAGTGCCTCTGCTAAATGTGTGTTAATGTGCTGTAAAGACCTGTACAGTGGCAGTGCCAGGGTTGATAGGCTGGGTTAGGTCTACCCTGCCACCCTGACTTTGAGTGCCAGTAGTGGTGACTGTTCGCCTCCTGTTGTTGAAGTCCTCCTGGTTGGTGGTCCCATAGCCATTGCCATAGTTCCCGTTGCCATAGTTCCCATTGTTCCCGTTCCTGTATCCATTGTTGCCGTAGCCATTGGTGACACGGTTGTATATCGGATCACCGTTCTCGTCTTCACAGAACTTGCTGACGAGCTTGGACTCCAGAGCTGAGAGAGAGAGCCACAGAGCAACAGGAGTTGTGATGACTTGGAACAGGCGATGAATCACATTGTACTGGTATTAACCTTGGAGACTTCGCGGCAACTTGATGCAGTTAACTTGGTACATTAGGTAAATTTACAGACTACTCTGTATAATAACAGTAGACGTACTGCTAACGTAGTGGAAGGAGTTTTTCTTCACTATGTCAGCTGACCAGGGCCATACAACATTCAGCTAACATTGTAACGACCTAAAGCTTCATATGACACCACCTACAGATGAAACACTATGGTGTCTTAAAGGAGGCCTGGGTAGGACCAAAATCTCATAAATATTAATACATTTATGTTTTTAGATAGAAATGTAAAATATTTGTCAACAATCCTTCCCGCAAAGGACTATTCTATGGATTACATTGAGTGATAATCCCAAAAATCATGGTCTTTTTTGTTTGGGTTTCGTGAGGAATCACTCTGATATGACTACACCAACACGATAAACCAACCAACTGAATGTAACAACAACTTGGCGTTTTGCCTTACCTGGCAGCGTGTTAAAGTCATCAATGAGGTACATGTGTTCACTATCAGGGTCCGACGCGATCAGGTTGAGCTCCCTCAGGAACTCGGCCTGCGTGGGGTCCGACGTATTCACAATCCCCAATGCGTACATCTCGATGTTGGCTGCATGTGCCTCCCGAACCGCAATATCCAGCTTCACCGGCTCCCGCTTATCCGTCTGTCCGTCCGTAATAACTATAGCCACTTTACTGACCCCCTTGCGCGAGCTGTAGAAGGCATCCTGGGTGGCCTTGCGGATGGCGGTGCCCGTGTGGGTGCCCTCACCTATATAAGGGATTCTTCGTATGGCCTGTTTGACGTCCTGCTTGGTCATGTGGCGCGCCAGGTTGAACTCTAGCTTGACCTCCAGGCTGTAGAGGACCAGGCCGATGCGGGTGGCGTTGCGGCCCACCGTCACGCGGTCCACCAGGGCCGCCACAAAGTCCTTGATGATCTCAAAGTTCTCCGGCCCCACGCTCTCCGAGCTGTCAATGACAAACACCAGCTCCATGGGCCGCTCCTTGCATTTGATTCCGCAACCTGGAAACAGCGCAGAGGTATATGATTCTGACGTAGAAAGGATGTTTTCCAGTGCACTCTCGACAAGGCCTGCTGTATGTTGCAATCAATGTTAAATGATACTACACAAGCATAACAAATAATGCTTTATTTACCACAAATCTCCTTGATCATTTTAATGACGTCTTCTCTCTGTGGGTCAAAATCCGGGTTGACATGGTGACTAAATGGAATAAAAAAAGACTATGTGAAATCAAAAGACCGCTAAAGATTGAACTTACTGTGAGGCCCATGTCGCCTTTGAATCCCGGTCTGCCCTAAAAGGAAGCAGTAAAACATTGGTCTGATCAGTTTCTACTCTGATTGCATGTATTCATGTTATCAAATGAATCGCCTTGATTATAAAAGCGACCCATGACATGACTCACTGATTGGCCAGGAACTCCAGGGTCACCCAAATCACCTTTGACCCCCTTCAGGCCCCTCTCCCCTCCAGAGCCGCGGTCACCCTGTCATAGAGCCAGATAACACAAGGTCAGAGGTCACAAAAGTTCAAATACACTGCTGTATGCTTCAAATCACTGTGTCTGTCATCACCTTGGCCCCTGGGAATCCTTCCCCTGGTGGCCCCCGAGGGCCCGTCACGCCCTGAGACCCTGCCTCGCCCTGAAAGGGTCCACAAAATAGAGAGAAGATTTGCCATGCTCAACTCAACATTTTAAAGAAACAAGAACATTTTTGTTTGCTTGCTTAGTTCGAATTACTATAGAAGTACCACTTGAAAACAAGAGCGAGACCTACCTTTGGCCCCTGAATACCCTGCCCAGGGGGCCCTGTTGGCCCTGGGGGGCCCAGTCGTCCAATGCCACCCTAGAAATGAGCAGAAGTTATAACTATATGTACAACAGCAATTAAAAAGTGTCAGCACAACACAGCCCAACCACACTGCACTACCTGCTAAGGGACAAACCCTTCACTTTTTACTTAACAAACCTAGACTTAAAAAGTGACCTGATTTCACAGGGCAGCCGTTTCACGAGCAGGTAACATCACAGCTTGAGTGCCGCTGTCTTTACTGTTCATAGTCTGACACATATAAGCAAGCTTACTGTATGAGACCAGACCTACTGATATGACGGACAGGGCTACCTCAACCCCCAGGTCTGCCCGCTCCCTAGGGCTTCTGGGGCTACAGAAGATGAAAAGCCTGAAGAGAAACCTGGATGTAATATTATAAGCTAGACTGCAGGCTCTGGGTATTGTGTTGGTTATAGGCACCCACCCTGGTTGGTGGTTCTCATTAGACCCTTATGTTGGGATATATTCACATGTTCTTGGAAGTGTGTGAAAATGATATATGTCCTGTGAGAATGAAACGCTGATTATCACAGCCTTTGAATACAAGGTCCCTGGGGATAGGTGTTCACGTGTACAAGATGGATCTGAAATGTGGAGTCTGCCAGCATGAGGTAACACTAGTATCAATCACCATGAGTCCGTGGGTTTATGATGGCGCTGAACAAGGCTAATAAGGTTTCACATCAGAGCTGGGATTGATTCTTTGCCAACTGTTTAGCAGGTTAGCTTCTTCTACAATACGTACCGGTAGACCTTGTAGCCCCTCGCCTGGAGGGCCTGCTACACCTGGCAAGCCCCTGAAGCCAATATCGCCCTAAATGGGAGAAAACACACAGCTATCATGATGTCCTCTGCTAATTGAGGTCTTCTGTTCACCCAGGGCTGTTGTCACTATTCAAAATAACCCAGAACCGACACCCTCACACAGAACCATATCTTTACCTTTGGTCCAGGGATGCCCAGCCCCTCCAGGCCTGGTTCACCAGGAAGCCCCGGTAGACCAGGAGTTCCCTACAAATCACAGGTAAACACTAGAGTCAACACTGGTACAACTCATGCAATAGCAACACATGAATAATCAGCAGTGTTGCTCACCGTAGGGCCAGGATAACCATCGCCTTTGGGCCCAAATGGACCAGACGGACCAGGACCTCCACGATCACCCTAAAGGTTTATGTGATTAAATAAAAGTACATCAAGATTCAAGTAAAGAAATATCAGTAAATCAATGAATTACGCTGATTAGTCCAATAAAAAAGTAAATCCTATGAATTATTCCCTATTTTTATTTATTTTATTTTATTTCACCTTTATTTAACCAGGTAGGCTAGTTGAGAACAAGTTCTCATTTACAACTGCGACCTGGCCAAGGATACAGCAAAGCAGTTCGACACATACAACAACACAGAGTTACACATGGAATAAGCAAACATACAGTCAATAATACAGTAGAAATAAATCTATATACAGTGTCTGCAAATGAGGTAAGATAAGGGAGGTAAGGCAATAAATAGGCCACGGTGGCGAAGTAATTACAATATACCAATTAAACACTGGAGTGATTGATGTGCAGAAGATGAATGTGCAAGTAGAGATATTGGGGTGGAAAGGGGCAAGATAAATAAATAAATACAGTATGGGGATGAGGTAGTTGGATGGGCTATATTACAGATGGGCTATGTACAGGTGCAGTGATCTGTGAGCTGCTCTGACAGCTAGGGCTTAAAGCTAGTGAGGGAGATATGAGTCTCCAGCTTCAGGGATTTTTGCAGTTCGTTCCAGTCAGTGGCAGCAGAGAACTGGAAGGCGTCCAAAGGAGGTATTGGCTTTGGGGGTGACTAGAGAGGTATACCTGCTGAAGCGTGTGTTACGGGTGGGTGCTGATATGGTGACCAGTGAGCTGAGATAAGGCGGGGCTTTACCTAGCAGAGACTTGTAGATGATCTGGAGCCAGTGGGTTTGGCGACGAGTATGAAGCAAGGGCCAGCCAACGAGAGCGTACAGGTCGCAATGGTGGGTAGTATATGGGGCTTCGGTGACAAAACAGATGGCACTGTGATAGACTGCATCCAATTTGTTGAATGTTGGAGGCTTTTTTGTAAATGACATCGCCGAAGTCGAGGATCGGTAGGATGGTCAGTTTTACGAGGGTATGTTTGGCAGCATGAGTGAAGGATGCTTTGTGGCGAAATAGGAAGCCAATTCTAGATTTAATTTTGGATTGGAGATGCTTAATGTGAGTCTGGAAGGAGAGTTTACAGTCTAACCAGACACCTAGGTATTTGTAGTTGTCCACATATTCTAAGTCAGAACCGTCCAGAGTAGGGATGCTGGACGGGCGGGCAGGTGCGGGCAGCGATCGGAAGAGAATGCATTTAGTTTTACTTGCATTTAAGAGCAGTTGGAGGCAACAAGGAGAGTTGTATGGCATTGAAGCTCGTCTGGAGGTTAGTTAACAGTGTCCAAAGAAGGGCCAGAAGTATACAGAATGGTGTCATCTGCGTAGAGGTGGATCAGATAATCACCAGCAGCAAGAGCGACATCATTGATGTATACAGAGAAAAGAGTCGGCCCGAGAATAGAACCCTGTGGCACCCCCATAGAGACTGCCAGAGGTCCAGACAACAGGCCCTCCAATTTGACACACTGAACTCTATCAGAGAAGTAGTTGGTGAACCAGGCGAGGCAGTCATTTGAGAAACCAAGGCTGTTTAGTCTGCTGATAAGAATGTGTTGATTGACAGTCGAATGCCTTGACCAGGTCGATGAATACGGCTGTACAGTAATGTCTCTTATCGATGGCGGTTATGATATCGTTTAGGACCTTGAGCGTGGCTGAGGTGCACCCATGACCAGCTCTGAAACCAGATTCCATAGAGGAGAAGATATGGTGGGATTCGAAATGGTCGGTAATCTGTTTGTTAACTTGGCTCTCGAAGACCTTAGAAAGGCAGGGTAGGATAGGTAGAGGTATGTAGCAGTTTGGGTCTAGAGTGTCTCCCCCTTTGAAGAGGGGGATGATTGCGGCAGCTTTCCAATCTTTGGGAATCTCAGACGATACGAAAGAAGTTGAACAGACTAGTAATAGGTGTTGCAACAATTTCAGCAGATCATTTTAGAAAGAGAGGGTCCAGATTGTCTAGCCCGGCTGATTTGTAGTGGTCCAGATTTTGCAGCTCTTTCAGAACATCAGCTATCTGGATTTGGGTAAAGGAGAAATGGGGAGCCTTGGACGAGTTGCTGTGGAGGGTGCCGGGCAGTTGACCGGGGTAGGGGTATCCAGGTGGAAAGCATGACCAGCCGTAGAAAAATGCTTATTGAAATTCTCAATTATAGTGGATTTATTGGTGGTGACAGTGTTTCCTAGCCTCAGTGCAGTGGGCAGCTGGGAGGAAGTACTCTTATTCTCTTATTATTCTAGTAGTGTGGCATAGTGTGTCTCACCTTAGGACCAGGCAGCCCGTAGCCCGTCTCTCCTAATGGTCCAGATGGACCAGGTGGGCCAAGATCGCCCTGAGACAGACAGAGTTACAATGTGGTTATGATATGGCATAAACCTCATCTACATGGTGAATTGTAGGCATTTTGGGACAGAGGGCTGTTACCTTAGGTCCTATGATGCCCCGCCCTGGAAGTCCTGGCATGCCCAGTCGACCTGGTGTCCCAGGCTCCCCCTAGAAAAGGTCAGAGGTTAGAAGTCAGAGATCGCAGTGTGACCACATTACTCTACAGTACAGAGTGTTGACTGAAGATAATTGAGGACAATGTCCTCCCTCACCTTTGCTCCAGAGGGCCCGGTGATTCCAGGAGGCCCACCCAAGCCCCGAATGCCCCTCTGCCCCTGGTCTCCCTATGGGGAGAGACATTATTCGTCAAAAAAACAGCACAGAAAACCAACCTCAGAATACCACAGCTGTCCAGATTAATGAAGATGAAAATCTTGAAGCAGCGATGTGAGGAGAAAACCTGTGAATCTTCTTACCTTCTCACCCTGAGTGCCAATCCCTGCAGCTCCCTCTGCCCCCCTCAGACCACCACCACCTGGTTCACCCTATATAGACAAACAAACAGACACACAAGCAAAGCATATGAATCCAATGGTCACATTCAAAGAGGTACAGTATCAACCTATGGTGCCAGAGAGATGGAGGAAGTTGAAATACCTTCTGTCCCGGGGCCCCATCCTCTCCTGGCAGGCCAGGAAAACCAGCCAATCCTGACGCTCCTGGCTCACCCTGAAGAGAGATCGTTGGTTGTCTGTCTCACATCGACAAAATATCCAAAAGGTGACACCACACCGAGGACAAACTACACATTACATTTCCATTGGAGGAGGACTCACCTTAGCCCCAGGTTCGCCAGCCCCTCTCTCTCCTGTTGAACCAAGCTCCCCTGGTAAGCCCTGGTCACCCTGTGGATGAGAGGAGCACCCATACACAGTCATTAGCATTAGCGAAAGCCTAAACATGCCATAACCACAATTGATCCAAATGTAAAGTCAAGGAAGAAGCATTCAAACACAGACCTTGGGCCCTGGATATCCATCTCCTTGTGAGCCCCTGCCCCCTGGTGGCCCCCGAGGCCCCTCTACACCCTTGTAGGTCAGGAAGCACAGGGTAGTCGCATTAGGACAGTAATCCATAAACTATGTTTTATTTTTATTTATTTTTACCTTTATTTAACCAGGTAGGCCAGTTGAGAACAAGTTCTCATTAACAACTGCGACCTAGCCAAGATAAAGCAAAGCAGTGTGACACAAACAACAACACAGAGTTACACATGGAATAAACAAACGTACAGTAAATAACACAATAGAAAAAAGTCTATATACAGTGTGTGCAAATGGCGTGAGGAGGAAAGGCAATAAATAGGCTATAGTAGCGAAGTAATTACAATTTAGCAAATGAACACTGGAGTGATAGATGTGCAGATGATGATGTGCAAGTAGAAATACTGGTGTGCAAAAGAGCAAAAAAGTATATAAAACAATATGGGGATGAGGTAGGTAGATTGGATGGGCTATTTACAGATGGGCTGTGTACAGCTGAAGTGATCGGTTAGCTGCTCAGATAGCTGATGTTTAAAGTTAGTGCGGGAGATATAAGTCTCCAACTTCAGCAATTTTTGCAATTCGTTCCAGTCATTGGCAGCAGAGAACTGGAAGAAAAGGCAGCCAAATGAGGTGTTGGCTTTGGGGATGACCAGTGAGATATACCTGCTATGCTACGGGTGGGTGTTGTTATCGTGACCAGTGAGCTGAGATAAGGCGGCGCTTTACCTAGCAAAGATTTATAGATGACCTGGAGCCAGTGGGTCTGGCGACGAATATGTAGCAATGGCCAGCCAACGAGAGCATACAGGTCGCAGTGGTGGGTGGTATATGGGGCTTTGGTGACAAAACAGACGGCCCTGTGATATACTGCATCCAGTTTGCTGAGTAGAGTGTTGGAGGCTATTTTGTAAATGACATCGCCGAAGTCGAGGATCGGTAGGATAGTCAGTTTTATGAGTGTATGTTTGGCGGCGTGAGTGAAGGAAATAGGAAGCCGATTCTAGAATTAATTTTGGATTGTAGATGTTTAATATGAGTCTGGAAGGAGAGTTTACAGTCTAGCCAGACACCTAGGTATTTGTATTTGTCCACATATTCTAAGTCAGAACCGTCCAGAGTAGTGATGCTAGTCGGGTGGGCAGTGATCAGTTGAAAAGCATGCATTTAGTTTTACTAGCGTTTAAGAGCAGTTGGAGGCCACGGAAGGAGTGTTGTATGGCATTGATGTTCGTTTGGAGGTTTGTTAACAGTGTCCAAAGAAGGGCCAGGTGTATACAGAATGGTGTCGTCTGCGTAGAGGTGGATCAGGGAATCACCCGCAGCAAGAGCGACATCGTTGATATATACAGAGAAAAGAGTCAGCCCGAGAATTGAACCCTGTGGTACCCCCATAGAGACTGCCAAAGATCCGGACAACAGGCCCTCCGATTTGACACACTGAACTCAATCTGAGAAGTAGTTGGTGAACCAGGCGAGGCGGTCATTTGAGAAGCCAAGGCTGTTGAGTCTGCCGATAAGAATACGGTGATTGATGTATGGGTGATACTTGGTGAAACCTGTAATAATGAATAGGTGGGCCTACGTACCTTCTCCCCCTGCATGCCCAGGCCTGGCAGGCCGACAGGCCCTGGAAAACCTGGAGGGCCAAAGCCACCCTGAGGGTCACAAAGAGAGTCGTTGTTGGCATCATAGTATAATTACACCAAGACCGGCTCGAGGATGTGTTACAGGAAAAGTGAATGAAATAAATATACAAAAAGTACATATACATTTATAGACATTGGTTTGGATAATCACCCTTTCATTAACTGTTATTAAATGAAGGGAAAGTAGTCAACATAACACAATTACTGTGTTAAAAATCCTCCTGCTATTAAATATTGAGAATGTTCACACAATTGACTATTTTGATAGGCAATAAAGTAAACAAACTCCAGATCCAATGACCCAGTAATACATGCATGCCTCATCTATAAAATGCCAGCTTGATTCACTTTATAGTGTCAACAGAGCTGTTGTAAAGTTATATGGCGTAAAAACAGAATGTTAGCTAACTGCAACATTCATCCAAACCGTTAGTAGCATTCTTGCTGAAGGATTGGCCTCATATGATGAAAGCACTGCCAATATCCCAAGAATGAATTTCACCACAAGGCTAACCTTGCCAAGACTAATCGGGCCAAGAACAAACACCATTTTAAGGTCAATTAACGTTTAAATCTGTGAGAATGATCATCAGCTACCGGAATTCTATCGGTGTTTGCTTCATTCATAATGGTATATTTAAGCAATAAGGGCCGAGGGGGTGTGGTATATGGTCAATATACCACGGCTAAGGGCTGTTCTTAAGCACGACGCAACACAGAGTGCCTGGACACAGCCCTTAGCCGTTGCATATTGGCCATATACCACAAACCCCCGAGGTGCCTTATTGCTATTATAAACTGTTTACCAACGTAATTAGACCAGTAAAAATAACTGTTTTGTCATACCCGTGATATAGGGTCTGACATACCACGGCTGTCAGCTAATCAGCATTCAGGGCTCAAACCACCCAGTTTATAAATGTCATCAATTCATATCCCATAATAAGTGTGGGACCGTGATTCTATTTCTGACAGTACACACGTTATTCAGGTAGAATGAGGCTGCGTCTCAATAGCGTTAAGTAGATTTCTCTCCTTGTCTCCTCCCCTTTATCTGAAAACACAGACTAGGTGAAAGCAAAAGACAAGAATCCTTCTGAACCAGGACTTTCCGTCCACCTGTCCAGATCTTTAACACCAGTTTCAATGAAGGAAAAGAGACGAGGAGAGGAGGCCACTTTAGACAATTGAGATGCACCCTTTACATCAGCCTTTACTTCACCCATGAACTTTCTTTCAGCACAGCGTCCAGGCCTTGACCCCTGTGTGATTCATCACCACACAGATTCAATAGGGGCCTCATATATAACCTCAGTCTGAATGAGACCTAGATGCCAGTGCTTCTGGCCACTCCCTACCCAAGGCTTTTTATGTGTTCCTGGGGAACACTGTGTGTTTGTGTGAAGGTCATTCTCCCAGATTTAGTTTATTTACAGTCTATACTGTACCTTGTCTCCTTTCAGTCCAGCGCCAGGCTGTCCTCTGGGTCCCCTCGGCCCCTCCAGGCCCCGGTCCCCCTGCGGAGAGACAAACACAGCTCTTTACAATTCTCTTCAGTCTCTCTCACTCTCTCTCACCAGAGAGAGAATCTCACACCAGCCATAGTGAAGGCAGAATCCTAATTTGAGATCTGTGCCCATAACTCAGAATTTCATCTACTGATGTCAATGAGAGATTTAGATTTCAAATTAGGATTCTGCCCTAAGAAAGCTAACAGCAACACAGATAATTATTAATTGATGGGAAAACAATCATGATCCCGCTAATGAAAAACCACAAGGCTGATAGGAACAATGGAACATTATGAAAACGTTCAACTGAGTTTTTCCTTCCGCCTTGGCAAAAGGTTCAAGCGTTCCGTTGTAATTTGTGTTAACGTCTATCCATGTGCCACGCCGAGGCTGGTTCGCAAGGTGACAACGGACGTCCGTTTACTATGTCTGTTCCTGCATGAGAGACAGGAAGGCTAAACAGGAATGTGATGGGGGTGCTGGAAACTTCTTCAAACAGCTTCCCAGCCTCGCATGCATCCACTCTGGACCTCCAAGGAACGTTCCAGGTAGACCACACGGTTGAGGCGGGTTGTTGAGATGCCGGAGGACATGTTTAGTGTTACTCCAATTTTTTTCAGCAAAGGGGTTTGGCACCGAGCGAGAGTTGATCAGCACTGGTGGAGATGGAAACCACAGCGACCAGCTGAATGTCGTTGAAGGTTCTTTGTACTTAATTACTGCAAGAGTCACGCTCCGACTAAAAGAAAAAAAACTGTGAAGTAAATTACACAATAATCAAAGTTGAAGCCGAGAGAAAGAGAGAGAGAGAGAGAGAGCTGTGTATGTGTAAAACATATCCATTACCTCAGAGGCTACCTCAGATCTAGGGAGAATACACTCTGCAGCTAGATAAAATGTACGCATTAATCCCCCATAATCTTCCATTTCTTCACCACAGCAGGTGCTGATGACAAGGGTAGCAGTAAAAAAAATAAAAAATAAAAATAAAAAAAACTCTTCAGCTCTCGTGAATCTGGAACTTGTCAGAACTTGTGACTAGCAACAAAGCACTGCTGCTCATAACCAGAGCTGTGTGTCTGGGGTCAGTCTCAATGCAGGAGTAAAAGCCTTGAGGCCATCTCTAATAGTAGAAGCTTCTAGATGACTGGTGGAAACTCACACCGTCACTCTCTCCGGGGTAAACTGCCAGATAAATATCTCTAATGATAGGATCTTTGAGTGGACTGAGGTTTCAACAAAATAATGCAATAAAGGACGTGTCTCTTCAGTCAGTTGACTAGACTATTATGAGTCGAAGTTGCAACTTTGCCAAACAGAGATTACATTTGGCGTGATGTTACTTAAGTGCATTCCCAAAACGTAATCAAGCGTTGTTTACCCAGACCGTTCAGGAATGATCAAAACTATTGTTGATCTGTGTTACCTCACCTGCCACTGGAAGCATAATGTTATCCTTGTCGCTAAGTAGGCAATATATATCTATATAAAACGGTCATTACCGTAACACAGCGCTCTCTCTGAAGGAGAACAAGGGAGAAGGATACAGTATAACATAATATCGTTATGAAGGCAAGACACGCACTGCAATGCAAATAGCATAGCCGTATCCTGGTAACACTTGAGTTCAGAGGATATGTTAGAGCAGGGAGAAAGAGAGAGGTCTGGTTTGGGCAGATGTAGCCCATGTGTGCCTGAGCAACCCAGTGAAAAGCAGATGGACTCATTCCTTCCTTCTGGTCTCGGTTAAGTGACTCACTCCTTTCATGTTCTACAGGGGTTCTGGATAGCTTCTGGGGGTTTCCCAGCCCAGGGCCTGTATGGGTTCACCTGACGTCCATTTGAACTCTGAACTTCGCCTACCTGCATGCTGGAAGTTACTCCGTAGTAGAACAAGAAATCACTGATTGATAGATCCATTGTGTGGACACTGTGATACCAAATAGAGGTATAATTCAGATGGACTTTTATGGCGCTGTGTCTTCTATAATCATCATCCGTGTGATGTTGCTGGTTTTACAGCCACAGATCTGGAGCCCAGACCGGGACACATCTCTGCAGATGCTCAGTCATACCTTTGGCCCGGCAAAGCCTTCTCCTATAGGACCCTTCTCTCCTTGGACGCCCTGTGGCCCTTGAGGCCCCTGTGAAACAAAAAACAAACAAATCAACCAATGGTGAACAGACTTGAATAACCATAGACTCCATACACAGCTACATGAACACCCATTTCACTGAGTCATTTAAGAGTATTCATAAATGCATGCGTACATTGTGGTCGAGTACGTGTACATTGTGGTCGCGCTAACTCACTGGTAGTCCAGGTTCCCCTAAGCCAGGTGGTCCCGGAGGCCCCAGTCGCCCCTGGAACCCCACATCACCCTGCAGAGAGAGTGGAACACCCGCGAGATGAGATACAACAGGTGGTTGGGGGAAAATGTAATTACCTCATTTTTCAAAACAATGGGGTGATGGAGTGATACCTTGTGTCCAGGAAGCCCGATCCCAGTTTCTCCTTGGATTCCAGGTGGCCCAGAAAGTCCCCGCTCACCCTACAAAACACACACAAGCACACGTAACCATGCAGGAACAGACTCGCACACAATTCAGTATACAGGAAATTTATATTGAAATGTGTTTGGCACAACAACAATTCATAAATCTGTCTCTCTCCCTCCTTCTCCTCCACTATAGGCCAACAAGAGCAGAACTCCTTGAACGAGGTGACAATTTCCATTGAATTCCTCTTATCTTTAACCTCACACCACCGTCACTAACCCAGCCATTACCTCACCACATAAACCAATACACACACACACACACACACACACACACACACACACACACACACACACGCTGACCTCAAACCTTAACTTTTTTCCCCCTCACACATCTTCCATCAATCAAATTCTACCGGGGGTTCAGGCTAGCACTAGGTGTTCTGAAACTCCTCGAGAATTCAAATCACTATTGTTAAAAGCCATTATTCAAACACAGTGCCCTCCGTAATTATTGGGACAGTGAATTATGTTTTCCTCTTATGGCGCTATGCTGCAAAAGTTTGGATTTTAAATCAAACAATGACAATGAGGTAAAAGTGCACTGTCGGGTGAACTGCTTAGAAATTACAACACTTTTTGTACATAGTCTCCTCCACCCCATGAGAAAGTTACAGACACACAAATATCATAACCCCCCCAAAAATGCTAACCTTCCCTGTTATTGTTATGGTGAGAGGTTAGCATGTCTTGGGGGTATGATATTTGTGCGTCTTTCTCACTCATCATTATTGATGATTCACTCAGGATGATCCGTAATCATGGTAGCATCCACATTCATGTAGAAGTGTATAGAAACATATTCTATTCTTAATTACAATAAAAGTGACTCCAATATGACACAATACATTATTTACCCTTCATTTCTATTGGGCACAAAATAATCTGAAACACAACCAAAACAAAGAGCAAATGCATCCAACAAATTTGTAGAGTTACAAGCTTGATGTAGTCATTGTATGCTATGAATATGGGACCAAATACTTTAATACACATAAGTGAAATTGTCCCAATACTTTTGCTCCTCTAAAATGGGGGGACTATGTACAAAACGTGCTGTAATTTCTAAACGGTTCACCCGATATGGGTGAAAATACCCTACATTTAAAGCTCACAGTCTGCACTTTAACCTCGTAGTCATTGTTTGATTTCAAATCCAAACTTTTGGAGTATAGAGCCAAAAGAAGAAAACATGCTTCACTGTTCCAATAATGACGTATGGCATTATAATAGAAGTAAATCAACATGCTGTTCTACGATAACGAGAACAGTGTGAGAAGACAGCAGAGATATCTCAGTGAGTAGGCTAGTCTACATACTGTTCTCTTTCCAACATGTGGTCCGAAGCTAAATGTCAGTTAGTCTGCCATTCATTTGATCTCGGATGACAGTCAAACAAGCAATATGAACATTCTTTCAAAACAATTAAGCCTCTGAATGCTTGACTGGGAGTGTGGGCATATGTCAGACTTCGCAGTAGTGTTGCTGAGAGAAGTTTGAAAAACAAACTGACAAGATAATAACATGATTATAATCCCTCAACAGGTCTGTGGCGTTCATGCAATGACTGATGATACTTAGCAAGTAATGTATCCATTCAAAACATTAATGCACACATACTTGGTCAATAGTCTGCCGTTTGCTTTTGGGCCCCACTTGAATCTGTCTGTCAGTAGCTCTGGTCCAGGGCGTGACATGCGGCTTGCTGAAGGCTCAGCATCAGCAAACCGCACGGAACACCCTGGACCAGAGCTAGTCAGTCTACTCAGTGGGACCAATACCAGTGTTGTAAGACCACATATTGAGTATCTCGGTCTTGTCTCGGTGTTGGATACATGTGTACTCGGTCTTGACTCAAAGTAAAAAAAACACTTCAACGGGCCAAATATATACAGTCTTTTCTTGAAACATTCATATCCTAAATAGTCTTTATATCTATTATAGACATTTTTGTGCAGTCGCAAACCTATTGGACCCAGGCCAGTGTGTGACAGGTTCGTGATTCTGAATGTACAGCAACCATAAAACCAGCGCACTCATGTAGGAGAGTGCACTTTTTGTAAACACGAAGGGCCAGTGGTGTAGTGGAGGGTATACGCAGGTACTGTATAAGCCGTACAAGACACTTTTTTGTAACTTTTTTGTCAGTGGGCATTGCGTATATGCACTTATTCCCCACTGATGTGTACTAAAGTAGTGTAGTAGAGGTATACAACTTATCAATTATGTTGTACAATAGAAAAATCATACACAAAGTAGTCTACACAATCGCAAAGCACGTGAAATATATGCACATGTGCGCCGCACACAGCATAGTTTCAGCGGAATATCATCTGCAGGCAGCAAGAGCAAGCAGCTCTTAACTGGTTGTCACATGGAACAGCTCACAGAAGAATGACATCGGTAGCCGGTAGGGTAGGAAAGACATTTCAACTTATGATATCTACCAGTAAATGCTAACTAAGGCAACAATGGGTATGCAAACCAGGCATTGAAAAAGTTTGGTCCGAAGTGATGGTTAGTAGGCTATTTGTGATGCGCAATTGTCATCATGTGCTGTTTGCATCAGGGGCGTAGGCATGGGTGGACACAGTCCCACCCGCTGGGGAGCCAGGACCTGCCAGGCCCAGTGGTGTTTAATCATGTATGCCAAGGGAAGCCAGGCTTACCCAAATATTTGACCAATAAAAACATTTAAATGATAAAATCATGTATCTTTCATCTCTCTCTGTGTTTTCATAATTTTACGTCAATTCACAAGTGGCTGAATCTCACCGGAAAAATCATCCGAGTGACGGAAACAGCGCCCCTCCATCTCAGTATGTGGAGCCCATATATCTGATTCTGTCAAGACCAAAAGAGTATAACATGTTGCCGCCATACCATTTGATTGATGCCAGCAAGCGTTTGGACTCCCTTGATAAAAAAATTATATAAAATAATTAGCCAACAAGCGCTGAGCTGAGCTCAACTGTGGGTTGTCCCGGTGCAGAAAAATGCCCCCCTAAAGAGGCCAGTTTGGAATTGGCTTCAGACCAATCAAATCACTTCATTTGCAATCGCCATTTTCAGAAAAACATGTCTGTTTCTGGTCTGCTTGTGTTGATGTCCTGCAGTAGCTAGATTGCTAAATCGGCCCTTTGGCAAACCATGGATGGAGATTGGGATTTGGACTTGTGGTATTGAATTAATTGTCTGTACAGGCCAATGATTATGACGGTGATTCTGATCTAACCATAAATGAATATGTTGTGCCACTGGCCTGAGATGATTAAAGTTCAATATGTAGACTAGATGTAGCCTAGTAGGCTCACGTTAACTAGCTAGCTAGATAACTTAGCTGGTTCATTGTTGCCCATGGAAGGAGGTTAGGCTAGCAAGCATTTTAGCTAGGTAGCATATGACAACAAAAGCTAAAAGTGTACTGTATGACAGAGCCATAGACCGTTTTGCCAACATGAAAGAGAGGAGGAAGGCATTGGCGTTCAACTAGTGTGAGTGCAAAAAAAAACAACTTGCGCACGCACGCACGCACGCACACACACACAGAAATCAGAACCAGGGACAGCCACATGATTGGACTAAATAGTTTTTGGTGTTTTTACATTTGTTTTCAGTATATTAAACTAAGCATATACAGTGGATTTAAAAAGTCTACACACCCCTGTTAAAATGCCAGGTTTTTGTGATGTAAAATAATGAGACAAAGATAAATCATGTCAGAACTTTTTCCACCTTTAATGTGACCTATAACGTGAACAATTCAATTGAAAAACAAACTGAAATCTTTGAGGGGGAAAAATAAAAATAAAAAAACTCAACCTGGTTGCATAAGTGTGCACACCCTTAAACTAATACTTTGTTGAAGCACCTTTTGATTTTATTACAGCACTCAGTCTTTTTGGGTAGGAGTCTATTTGCATGGCACATCTTGATGTGGCAATATTTGCCCACTCTTCTTTGCAAAAGCACTCCAAATCTGTCAGATTGCGAGGACATCTCCTGTGCACAGCCCTCTTCAGATCACCCCAGAGATGTTCAATTGGATTCAGGTCTGGGCTCTGGCTGGGCCATTCCAAAACGTTAATCTTCTTCTGGTGAAGCCATGCTTTCGTGGATTTGGATGTGTGCTTTGGGTCATTGTCGTGCTGAAAGGTGAACTTCATCTTCAGCTTTCTAACGGACGCCTGAAGGTTTTGTGCCAAAATTGCCTGGTATTTGGAACTGTTCATAATTCCCTCCACCCTGACTAAGGCCCCGGTTCCAGCTGAAGAAAAACAGCCCCAAAGCATGATGCTGCCACCACCATGCTTCACTGTGGGTATGGTGTTCTTTGGGTGATGTGCAGTGTTGTTTTTGCGCCAAACATACCTTTTGGAATTATGGCCAAAAAGTTCAACCTTGGGTTCATCAGACCATAACACATTTTCCACGTGCTTTTGGGGGACTTGATGCTTGTTTTTGCAAACTTCAGCCGGGCTTGGATGTTTTTCATTGTAAGAAAAGGCTTCCGTCTTGCCACCCTACCCCATAGCCCATTCATATGTAGAATACGGGAGATTGTTGTCACATGTAGCACACAGCCAGTACTTGCCAGAAATTCCTGCAGTTCCTTTAATGTTGCTGTAGGCCTCCTGGAAGCCTCCCTGACCAGTTTTCTTCTCGTCTTTTCATACATTTTGGAGGGACGTCCAGTTCTTGGTAATGTCTCTGTGGTGCCATATTTTCTCCACTTGATGATGATGACTGTCTTCACTGTGTTCCATGGTATATGTAATGCTTTGGAAATTATTTTGTACCCTTCTCCTGACTGATATCTTTCAACAATGAGATCCCTCTGATGCTTTGGAAGCTCTCTGCGGACCACGGCCTTTGCTCTGAGATGCAACTAAGAAAATGTCAGGAAAATCCTACTAGAACAGCTGAACTTTATTTGTGATTAATCAGAGTCACTTTAAATGATGGCAGGTGTGTAATGACTTCTATTTAACATGAGTTTGAATGTGATTGGTTAATTCTGAACACAGCCACATCCCCATTTATAAGAGGATGTGCACACTTATGCAACCAGGTTATTGTAAGGTTTTTATTTTTCATTTTTCCCCCTCAAAGATTTCAGTTTGTTTTTCAATTGTTCACATTATAGGTCACATTAACAGTAGAAAAAGTTCTGACATGATTTATCTTTGTCTCATTCTTTTACATCACAAAAACCTGGCATTTTAACAGGGGTGTGTAGACTTTTTATATCCACTGTATAGCCTTGTTGATGTTTAAATGTTTAAGTTGAAATGGTGCTGGAATAGCGGAGTGTAACGATCATCTGAAAGAGGGGACCAAGATGCAGCGTGGTGAGTGTTCATATTGAATTTTAATAATACAAAACACTTGAACATAAGAAACAAATGAACGCCAACAGTTTTGTCAGGTGCAAACCACACAACAGAAACAACTACCCACAAAACCCCAAAGGAAAACAGGATGCCTAAGTATGGCTCCCAATCAGCGACAACGATGTACAGCTGTCCCTGATTGAGAGCCATACCAGGCCAAAACAAAGAAATACAAAAACATAGAAAAAAGGACATAGAATGCCCACCCAAATCACACCCTGACCAAACCTAAATAGAGACATAAAAAGGCTTTCTCAGGTCAGGGCGTGACAGTACCCTCCCCAAAGGTGCGGACTCCGGCCGCAAAACCTGAACCTATAGGGCAGGGTCTGGGTGGGCATTTCTCCGCGGTGGCGGCTCTGGAGCGGGACGCAGACTGGAGGGCGACTCTGGCTACGCCGGACAGGCAGGCGGCTCTGGCTGCGCCGGACAGGCGGGCGGCTCGGGCAGCGCCGGACTGGCGGGACTTGCAGTAGGCCTGGCTCTGGGCGCAGGCACAGGATTCACCAGGCTGGGGAGACTTGCAGGACGCCTGGCTCTGGGCGCAGGCACAGGATCCACCAGGCTGGGGAGACATGCAGGAGGCCTGGCTCTGGGAGCAGGCACAGGATGCACCAGGCTTGGGAGACTTGCAGGAGGCCTGGCTCTGGGAGCAGGCACAGGACTCAACAGGCTGGGGAGACCTACTGGAGGTCTGGTCCATGGAGGAGGCACAGGATAGACCGAGCTGTGGGGGAGCACTGAGGAGCGTCGCTGGAGGCTCAGGGCTATAGGTCGTCTCTGCAGGCTCCGGACTGTAGGCCGTCGCCGGTAGCTCCGGACGGGGAACTGTCGCCGGAAGCTCCGGACGGGGAACTGTCGCCGGAAGCTCCGGACGGGGAACTGTCGCCGGAGGCTCCGGACGGGGAACTGTCGCCGGAGGCTCCGGACGGGGAACTGTCGCCGGAGGCTCCGGACGGGGAACTGTCGCCGGAGGCTCTGGACTGGGAGTGCGCACTACAAGGTTAGTGCGAGGAGCAGGAACAGGATGTACTGGGCTGGGCAGGCACACTGGAGAGAGAGTGCGAGAGGCAGGCACATGCTTACCACAAAAAGCACGGGTGGTTGACTCAGGCCTCACCCCTGGTCCAGCCAAACTACCCGTGTGCCCCCCAAAATTTTTTTGGGGGGCTGCCTCTTGTAATTCCCGGGTAGGCTCCGATATCTGTCGATCACCTGGCCCCAAGTCCAGTCTCTCCTCCCAATCCACTCCTGATGAGACCAGGTGTGCATCTCCTCCCGAGCACGCTGCTTGATCCAGTTGTGGTGGGTAGTTCTGTAACGGCTGTCTTTGGAAGAAGAGGACCAAGGCGCAGCGTGGTGAGTGTTCATATTGAATTTTAATAATACAAAACACTTGAACATAAGAAACAAACGAACGCCAACAGTTCTGTCAGATGCAAACCACACAACAGAAACAACTACCCACAAAACCCCAAAGGAAAACAGGCTGCCTGTCACGTCCTGACCAGTAATAGGGGTTATTTGTTATTGTAGTTTGGTCAGGACGTGGCAGAGGGTATTTGTTTCATGTGGTTCGGGGTGGTGGTTTGTTTAGTAAGGTATTTGATTTATGTATTCCGAGGGTTTTTGGGCACTGTTATATGTTAGTGTATTTCTATGTTTTGTCTAGTCTTTCGTATTTCTATGTTTTGTTAATTGGGGTTGGACTCTCAATTGGAGGCAGGTGTTTTCTAGTTGCCTCTGATTGAGAGTCCTATATATAGGTGTGTGTTTGTTGAGTACTGTGGGAGATTGTTCTGTGCATAGCCTTGTGCCTTACCAGCCTGTGTATAGTCGTTGTGTTTTCTTTGTGTACGTGTTTATTTTGGTTCTCCTTCTTCACCAAATAAAAGAAGATGAGTGCACATAACCCTGCTGCGTATTGGTCCACTTTCTCTGACGATGATTTCTCATTCGAAGACGAAGAATGTTACAGTGCCTAAGTATGGCACCCAATCAGCGACAACGATGTACAGCTGTCCCTGATTGAGAGCCATACCAGGCCAAAACAAAGAAATACAAAAACATAGAAAAATGGACATAGAATGCCCACCCAAATCACACCCTGACCAAACCTAAATAGAGACATAAAAAGGCTCTCTCAGGTCATGGCGTGACACGGAGGCAGTGCTGCTGTTGTCTTTGTGCCGACTTGCTGTAACTCCATGGTTCTAAATCAGTAGCTGTTTAGTAAACTGTCGAAAACATTAACTTGCTTGACCATGCTGCAGATGATATACAGTCGAAGTCGTAAGTTTACATACACCTTAGCCAAATACATTTAAACTCAGTTTTTCACAATTCCTGACATTTAATCCTTGTTAAAATTCCCTGTCTTAGGTCAGTTAGGATCGCCACTTTATCTTAAGAATGTGAAATGTTAGAATAATAGTAGAGTGAATTATTTATTTCAGCTTTTATTTCTTTCATCACATTCCCAGTGGGTCAGAAGTTACCATGCACTCAATTAGTATTTGGTAGCATTGACTTTAAATTGTTTAACTTGGGTCAAAAGTTTCAGGTAGCCTTCCACAAGCTTCCAGCAATAAATTGGGTGAATTTTGGCCCATTCCTCCTGACAGAGCTGGTGTAACAGAGTCAGGTTTGTGGGCCTCCTTGCTCGCACACGCTTTTTCAGTTCTACCCACACATTTTCTATGGGATTGAGGTCAGGGCTTTGTGATGGCCACTCCAATACCTTGACTTTGTTGTCCTTAAGCCATTTGCCACAACTTTGGAAGTATGCTTGGGGTCATTGTCCATTTGGAAGACCCATTTGCGACCAAGCTTTAACTTCCTGACTGATGTCTTGAGATGTTGCTTCAATATATCCACATAATTTTCCTCCCTCATGATGCCATCTAATTTGTGAAGTGCACCAATCCCTCCTGCAGCAAAGCACCCCCACAACATGATGCTGCCACCCCCGTGTTTCACGGTTGGGATGGTGTTTTTTGGCTTGCAAGCCTCCCCCTTTTTCCTCCAAACATTACAATGGTCATTATGGCCAAACAGTTTTATTTTTGTTTCATCAGACCAGAGGACATTTCTCTAAAAAGTACAATCTTTGTCCCCATGTGCAGTTGCAAACCGTAGTCTGGCTTTTTTATGGTGGTTTTGGAGCAGTGGCTTCTTCCTTGCTGAGCGGCCTTTCAGGTTATATTGATATAGGACTCGTTTTACTGTGGTCTGGCTTTTTTTACTTCACCTCAATGTTATTTCACTGATTTGTATTTGAACTGTCTCATTGTCACCTGAGAGAGGCCTTACTGCCTGTTTCTTGGAAAGGGCAAAGTGGCTGCGTTGTAACAGCCTTGTCCTCAAAGCAGCTCTTCTATCTGTCGGTAACCTACTCATCCAGAAATTTCCCATCAGTTTCTTTCCTTACTTTCATTATAAATATTTGTAAGAAAATGTCAAACAAAATGTTAGTCTGGCTTTTTTTATGGCGGTTTTGGAGCAGTGGCTTCTTCCTTGCTGAGCGGCCTTTCACGTTATGTCGATATAGGACTCGTTTTACTGTGGTAATATATATTGGTCCCATGGTGTTTATACTTGCGTACTATTGTTTGTACAGATGAACATGGTACCTTCATGGTACCTTCAGGCATTTGGAAATTGCTCCCATAGATAAACCAGACTTGTGGAGGTCTACAATTCTTTTTCTGAGGTCTTGGCTGATTTCTTTTGATTTTCCCATGATGTCAAGCAAAGAGGCACTGAGTTTGAAGGTTGGCCTTGAAATACATCCACAGGTACACCTCCAATTGACTCAAATGGTGTCAATTAGCCTATCAGAAGCTTCTAAAGCCATGACATCATTTTCTGGAATTTTCAAAGCTGTTTAACCTCTACGGGCCACGGGGGCAGTATTGAGAATTTTGAAAAAAATATGTGCCCATTTTTAACTGCCTCCTACACCAACTCAGAAGCTAGGATATGCATACTATTAACACATTCGGATAGAAAACACTCTGAATTTTCTAAAACAGTTTGAATGGTGTCTGTAAGTATAACAAAACTCATATTGCAGGCAAAAACCTGTGAAAAATAGATTTAAAAAAATGAGAATTTTGTGACTGTACTATTTAGTGTAATTGTTTTACAGATACCACAGTGAGAAAGGATTCAGTTCGCAACTCCTACTGCTTCCACTAGATGTCAACGATCTTTAGAAAGTTGTTGGAAGCATCTGTCATGAATACAGACCGAATTAGAAAGCTTACAAGTTGACACGTCATCACTTCATTTTTTGCGCCTGCGCATGAATCTGAGAAGAGTGTCTTTGTCATAATCGTTTATTCTAGACACTTGATAGGTTGTGTGAAAATATTACTGATGTTTACTGATGTTTCACGTTAAAAATGGACCAAAAGATTAATGCTAAACAACGTTTGACATGTTTGAACAAACATAAATAGATTATTTACTAGGTTTTTTTTAGCTTTTCGGCGTGACTTTACACTGCCCACCTCATTTTGTGGGAGCCTACTGAACGCTAACTATTTGGACATAAATTATGAACTTTGTCAAAAGAAACCACATTTGTTCTGGACCTGGGATCGCTGGCAGCGCCTTCTGATGGAGATAATCAAAGGTAAGGGGATATTTAGAATGTTATTGTCGATATTAGATGATGCTAATGCTAACGGTTTAGCTTAGCTTATAGCTTAGCTTATGTTGTTAGCATAGTACCCAGTTTATAGCAAAATGTGATTTCCCAGTAAAGTTATTTTGAGATCTGGCCATTCGGTAGCAATTACGAGATGATAATATATTATTCTTTGAATGACAATATTATAATTTACCAATGTTTTCGAATAGTAATTCCGTGATTTGTAATGCTGGATTCACTGGGAGCATTCGAGCCGAAAAAAATTCTGAATTTCACCGCGACTGTAAATGCTGTTTTTGGATATAAATATGAACTTGATGGAACTAAAAATGCATGTATTGTCTAACATAATGTCCTATGAGTGTCATCTGATGCAGATTGTCAAAGGTAAGTGCATAATTCTAGCTAGTTTTCTGTCTGTTGATGCCCTTCTTTGAATTGGCTAAACATTACACGCAGCTATTGTCAATGTACTCTCCTCACATAACCTAACTTTATGCATTCTCCGTAAAGCCTCTGAAAATCGGACAGCGTGGTTAGATTTAGGAGATATATCTTTCAAATGGAGGAAAATAGTTGATTATTTGATTATTTGAAATGATTACTCTTGCAGTTTTGAATTCCCCGCCATGGTCACATGACAATGAATCCCAATACCGGGATAAGATCCTGGCCTCAACAGGTTTTAAAGGCACAGTCAACTTGGTGTATGTAAACTTCTGACCCCCTAGAATTGTGATACAGTGAATTATAAGTGAAATAATCTGTCTGTAAACAAGTTTTGGAAAAATTACTTGTGTCATGCACAAAGTAGATGTCCTAACTGACTTGCCAAAACTATAGTTTGTTAAACAAGAAATTTGTGGAGTGGTTGAAAAACGAGTTTTAATGACTCCAACCTAAGTGTATGTAAACTTCCAACTTCAACTGTAACTGTTGAAATGCAATATTAGCTTTCTGGACTTCACCAGACAGATGTTGCTCTCCGATTTTGTGATGAAACAATCCTATGTGTAGTTGAATTTATGCCGCCACTGTATGACTTGTCTTTTTGTTGTAACGGCCTTATTATTTATCTCGTGGCGTATGAATGAATGGGTTAGGGAGCAAACAACGCAATAATCACAACACAGGTTGTAATTTGGCTTTTTTACTGGCTTGGCTTCCTCAGTGATTTTGCCCACGCACTGCTACTGGCCAGGTCCACCCAATCAGATTGATCTGGTTTAAGCATTATTGTGGACTTGAACATATTGTTTTGGTTTAGAAAAAATACAAAAATGTTTAGTGTGATTTTGAGAGTGAAAAGCTGAAAAATCTATAGGAAAACACATTAAAAACATACTGTTTGGGAACTTTTTGGCAAAATTCTCCAGGCACCACTACACCACTGCATAGGGCCGATGGAAAGACAACAGTCACACACAGCATGATGTTAAAGGATAAGCAGTCCATTCACATAATAAGCCAGTAGGTCCCAATCATAAAAATACAAAAACACAACCATTAAGCATTTCCCAATCGAAATGTACATGTATTACTTCCCATTGAAAAAAACATTTCAAGTTTGGCACACAAAGTAACTGGTCACCTAAAGTTTAAATGCAACAAAGTTTCATACACATTAGTTATTGTCAAAGAGATGGCTAACAACAGCAAGCGCGCTACAATAAAAAAACACAATTCCACTCACCAGATGATGATCATTTGAAACTTAACTTATTGTTGAAGTTATTCTTGAAAAGGGGGAAGCTAACAAATTAGCAACAACATCCTCTTCGACAACAACTCCTGCTGCTGCTGCTGCTGCTGCAGCAAACTAGCCTACAACAAAAGCTAACTAGACCATGGAAAAACTACAGCTCGCTATTGCATAGTGAACTGTTAGCCTTCGAGAAGTTTCCATAGGCTTTTGTAAAAACGGTCCCACCCATTAAGTTAAAATGAGATTGGTTGATTCCACTGTCATTCCAAAATGTTGCCCTAATACAGGCTGAATGGTAAAAGCCTTCTATCTTGCTTCTGATGGCCTAGCCAATGGCTGACTTAGCTAGCTAGATTGATCCCCCCAGAGACCAGCAAAAGAAAAATCCTGATTGGATCTTTTTTTCACTTCAGTGTTAACCCTTTCCTTTCCAACAAAAACTGGAGAGATTAAATCAGAACATCATTGAAAAGCATAATATAATTATAATTATTATAATTATTTTATAAATCCTTAGCCCTTCTTTGAAGTCATAGAAGTCCCATTTTTCCCCGCTGTAATAAGTTGTAGAGTGCCTCTATTTTCTCTCAGTATGCATTCTTTCACTATTCTGTATGTCTAAAGAATCCATAGGTTGTTCTGAAATATGAACACAGAAATACTCTTATTATGGTGGTGATTTGACAAAATTACTTTCATGGCCTTGAATGGGACTTTTTCTGGTTACGGTCTGGACTTAGTGTCGGACTGCCAATTTTCTTCAACCATGAACCCAAGAAACTAAAGACCTGATCCAAACCAGATTCCATACACCCAGACATAATCGATGTAGTCCAGCCAATAAACTATAATCTAGTTATCTGTATGGATTTGAGATAGAAGGTTACCTTTGATCAATGGGTTGAAACTAAGGAGTGGGGGAAATTCTGGCACTGACTTAGTGAATAGACACGTAAGACAGATCAGTCAGTCAGTCACAAAGTAGTTCTTTTCTCTTCCATCCTAAGGGCAAATGTGGTTCCTCTAACTAATGGCTTTCTGTGAATGACACTCTGTTAATGAAAAGGTATTGGGTTTTATGAAATAAAACTCACTTTTTTCCCTATGAGACCCTCAGGCCCGGCATCGCCATTTGGACCAGGTAACCCCTGTAAGAAGACAGAATAAAGTAGTCTACAAATGGACAGGTATACAAACACAATTTAATTTTAAACTTAGAGGACAGCTTGAAGGACATTTTTTACTTAGATAGTAAACTGGGGTCTGTCAGTGACTAACCATTGAAACTACCTAGCTTGTGACAGTCTTAAGAAAGATGGCCGACACAGAGGATTCTAGAACAGAGGCTTACCTGAAGCCCTCTGTTTCCCCTGGTGCCAACTGGCCCCTCAGGCCCCTGGAGAAGGAGGGGGTCAATCAGTTCATGTCAAAACATGACAAACAAACATAGGAGGCACAGTTGACACATAGTAGTATGGGTTTCACACTGTCTGCATTCATCAGTGCAACATCATAGCCCAGACAAACAAAAACTAGCCAGCAACACTAAAGGTTGGCTAAAGTATAAACAGAGTGGTATGTAGTGACACTAAAGCTAAACACATAGAATACCATTAAACAAAAATACACTGGTGTGCCGGATACAGACCCGTGCCGTATGTTTTACACCCCTGCCTTAGGTCCTTGGTAAGGGTGGGATTAAAAAAAACATTTGATGACAAAACAAAAGAAAAATACACTATACCCTGTCTCCTTTGATTCCAGGTGTGCCACATTCTCCTCTCTCTCCCTACAAGAAAAATTAGATAGGTACATTGTGTCATATTTACTAAATACTAGGAAACCCAGAGGGATATTAATCTGGAGATTCATACTCTACCTGCTCTCCTTTGTAGCCCGGCTTGCCCTGAGTAGAAACAACACAATCTTGATTAGCAAGGAGACAGTGATCAAAACATTGTCACAGACCACAAAACAGAATCCTTGTCTTTATTGTTAGCAATACTGAGTTGTTGAAGTCTGTGCCAATAGCTGTGTACATTCATCTAATAATATAACAGCAGGTGTTTAGGGTATGCCCTCTGTACCGACCTCTTCCCCATCTCGACCAGGAAGTCCACTGAGCCCGCTCTCACCCTGTAAGAAAGAGAGAATTAAGGTTTTGAAAACAGAATGACAGACTAACTGGAAGAAGACACACACAGGCAAAGCAAATCACTTAATACCTTTGATCCTTTAACACCTGGGTTCCCATCATCTCCAGAATTCCCCTTCTTGCCCTGTGGAGGGAAGGGAAATCACATCAGCATGGTATGGAGAGAAAAATCTAATTTGTGGTGTGTGTGTGTGTACTCCTCAACATCATCTGATCAGTGTGTGGCAGCCGCTTCTGGTCTGAGAAACTGCTTTTTTGGGCTGTTATAGGATAATGGCAGTGATTACTGTGCACAGGCCCTTAAACTAAAGTACATCAATGTACATCCAGTGGGGATTCCAGGTTTTGACCCTCTGATTATAATATTCTGCAATGTCTGGTCACCAAGGGAACAGTCTACAGTCGAAATTGTCAGTTAGGTGAAAGACTACAATGACCTACAGTTGAAGTCGGAAGTTTACATACACTTAGGTTGGAGTCATTAAAACAGATTTTTCCACCACTCCACAAATTTCTTGTTAACATACTATAGTTTTGGCAAGTCAGTTAGGACATCTACTTTCTGCATGACACAAGTCATTTTTCCAACAATTGTTCACAGACAGATAATTTCACTTATAATTCATTGTATCACAATTCCAGTGGGTCAGAAGTTTACATACGCCAAGTTGACTGTGCCTTTAAACAGCTTGGAAAATTCCAGAAAATGATGTCATGGCTTTAGAAGCTTCTGATAGGCTAATTGACATCATTTGAGTCAATTGGAGGTGTACCTGTGGATGTATTTCAAGGCCTACCTTCAAACTCAGTGCCTCTTTGCTTGACATCATGGGAAAATCTAAAGAAATCAGCCAAGACCTCAAAAGAAATGTGTAGACCTCCACAAGTCTGGGTCATCCTTGGGAGCAATTTCCAAATGCCTGAAGGTACCACGTTCATCTGTATAAACACCATGGGACCACGCAGCCATCATACCGCTCAGGAAGGAGACGCGCTCTGTCTCCTAGAGATGAACGTACTTTGGTGCGAAAAGTGCAAATCAATCCCAGAACAACAGCAAAGGACCTTGTGAAGATGCTGGAGGAAACAGGTACAAAAGTATCTATATCCACAGTAAAACGAGTCCTATATCAATATAACCTGAAAGGCCGCTCAGCAAGGAAGAAGCCACTGCTCCAAAACCACCATAAAAAAGCCAGACTACGGTTTGCAACTGCACATGGGGACAAAGATCGTACTTTTTGGAGAAATGTCCTCTGGTCTGATGAAACAAAAATAGAACTGTTTGGCCATAATGACCATCGTTATGTTTGGAGGAAAAAGGGCGAGGCTTGCAAGCCAAAGAACACCATCCCAACCGTGAAGCACAGGGGTGGCAGCATCATGTTGTGGGGGTGCTTTGCTGCAGGAGGGACTGGTGCACTTCACAAATTAGATGGCATCATGAGGGAGGAAAATTATGTGGATATATTGAAGCAACATCTCAAGACATCAGTCAGGAAGTTAAAGCTTGGTCGCAAATGGGTCTTCCCAAATGGACAATGACCCCAAGCATTCTTTCAAAGTTGTGGCAAAATGGCTTAAGGACAACAAAGTCAAGGTATTGGAGTGGCCATCACAAAGCCCTGACCTCAATCCTATAGAAAATGTGTGGGCAGAACTGAAAAAGCGTGTGCGAGCAAGGAGGCCCACAAACCTGACTCAGTTACACCAGCTCCGTCAGGAGAAATGGGCCAAAATTCACCCAACTTATTGCTGGAAGCTTGTGGAAGGCTACCCAAAACGTTTGACCCAAGTTAAACTATTTAAAGTCAATGCTACCAAATACTAATTGAGTGTATGTAAACATCTGACCCACTGGGAATGTGATGAAAGAAATAAAAGCTGAAATAAATAATTCACTCTACTATTATTCTAACATTTCACATTCTTAAGATAAAGTGGCGATCCTAACTGACCTAAGACAGGGAATTTTAACAAGGATTAAATGTCAGGAATTGTGAAAAACTGAGTTTAAATGTATTTGGCTAAGGTGTATGTAAACTTACGACTTCAACTGTATTTACTTATGTGGATATTGTGACTGCCTTTGACTCCAAAAAAACAAATGCATCTTTATTAGATAAACCGGAAACATACTTTTTTATGTAAACTATAACAGCAGAATTATGCAGATTTTCCCAAGCCGATATCTGTCCCAGCTTGCTGATCATAAAGTGATGCAGGAGTGTTAAGCATTTGCCACATTATCACTGCTTCAGGGAAGCAGATATGAATCGCCTCAAACCACACAAATCACTAAAGCCCCTCAATTATCTCACGTGTAAGCATCAAGGCAGGCTTTGTGTGTTGGTACTGTACTGTCCTTCAGTTTTGAAGTAATCGTCCACTACAGGATGTTCAGTTTGAAAGGGGGCTGTGATCTCAATGTATTGATGTCGAGGGGAGCGTGAGGGAGATGTTGGTCATGTTCAGAAACTTACCTGGAGACCAATGGGTCCCCTCTCTCCCTTGTCACACGCACACTTCAGGGCCAGAGGACACTAAAACCACAGGGACACAACATAGGGGGTCAGACAGGAGTTCAGACTCCTAAAGAGGAGAGTTCATTGAATAATGTGTGAAAAGGCTGCAGTATATCAAGATTAGTAGGCCTAGATAACTAGGACTTACCCCCTCATCAGCCAACTCTGTCTGTGAAATGAGAAAAACAAATAATTGGTCAAAATTTAGTGTGCTTCATATTTATTCTACACATATCTCATGGCGAGACAGTGACTGTTGAACAAAGTCAGGACATTCCTCTCCCACTCAGAGCAGACGTTAGTTCAACGTCTAGTTTTGATTTAGGTTAAAAGTTGGGTGTAAAAAATGCAATTCCCTCACGTTGATGACGTTTTTGCAAATCCAATCAGTTTTCCATGTTAATTCAATGTCATCACATTGAATTTTATTGTTGAAATGATGTGGAAACAACTTTGATTCAACCAACTTTTGCCCAGTGCTTCCTTTCCCTAAACTTTGGCGACAAACACGGATTGCTAATGTTTGCTTATGTTTATTCATGTTGCTTGCGATTTCAGTCAGATTCCTACTTTGAGACAGCTCTCATATTGTCATACAGAAGATTAAACACGAGTAGCCTAGCTTTAACGTTTAACAACGTTTATTCGAAGTTTAAAGTTACATTGCATCACCGATGTGTAGGCTACACCACCGCGGAATGTTTTGTGGACTGGTTATTTTAATGTTGATTGATGAAATACCTGTTTGGTGCATTTTGGATTATCCCAGTGACATGGGGTTGGGCATCTAACCTGTTCAAGTTGCTCATTTCAGGAGAGTTTAAGCTGGAGTTGTAAGGTCTGCTTCCAACTCACACCCTCAAACACGTAGATCCCTTGAACACAGCTCACTTTCCAGGCCACTTTTATTTTGCCTATTCCCTGCCTGTTCTTTAGCCTATCGGATTTCCTGTCAACCAATTGCCTGGTCAACCAATTGCCTATCAACCAATTGCCTGATCTCCTGGACGACGATACTATCCTTTTCCCTGCCTGTACTGTTGCCTGTTTGGACCCCCTGTGTATGACCTTCTGCCTGCCCCTGCCCCTGGACCCAGCTACCTGCTGCCTCCTGTGGTCCTTTACAAATAAACACCTGCTTCACTCTGCGCTTGAAACCAGCTCTCTGTTTCCCATCGTGTTCATTACAGGAGTGACAAGTTTTCCCAGGGCTCTCTAAACTCAGCTGTGTGACTAGTTCTTAGTCCATCTCAGTCTCTTGCCTCCATCTCACTGTACAAGTCTACTACAACCTCCAGCACCTGATCCTGTCAGCTGGAGGCCTAATCCTAAAAAAACTGGTAGAAGAATGTTTTTCTCCAAACATTGTTTTTTTGGTCTGGACATGAAAGCCAGCCACATTCCATATGGAGGAGGAATGGTCGAGATTCAACAGAAACAAACACAAACCACATGCAATGTTCAACATAACTTCTCGGAGCATCCAAAGTATATTTTCGCTCCCAGAGAAACACTTGAAGCCGCCACAGAAGGTCTGTTTATTTTTACCGTGAGAGGATTGGAGCTGATCCCGCCGGAGACGGAAGCATAAAAGAGATAAAAAGACAAGCTAATGGGACAGACAGCCTTATGACATACAGATGCTGCCTGAAACAGGATGAAGCCGCTGTGTTGACTGGGTGCTATTGGGTACCCGAACGCAACTCGAACCAGTCCATATGGATCAAGCAGTAGAGCGCGTAGCTAATGCAAGTACAGCTGATTAATGTGGATTTGATGACCCGATTTTCTTGATCGTGTTATGTCTAGCACCTGCGTCAACAATTGGTTGAGAAGTCGAGTGGTGTGCGTGAGACTCGTTGAGCTATTCAGCCATGCGTGATCTTGCTGAGCTTCCTTCCTACTGCACACAGCAGTTTTACACAAATAGTTTTAACGTAGAACCAATGTTAAAGTTAAACAGGTCCTGAACTCATATTGTGTCTCTAGACCTACTGTACTGTTTCATGCCCTAATTAGTCTTATTGGACAGACATCAAAGGGTTAATTTCCATGACTACTTATACCTAAGGTTTCAGTTGTAAAAGAATGTGATTAAAATAGTTTGAAACACCAGAATGGTTTCCAACAAAATGCCTCAGAAACACCAGCCAGGGGCCACAGTCAAAAATATTGATGTCTGCATTTCCCCATGTCAAGTGAAGACTAAACAAGGTGCTAGAGCGATAACAGTATGAATATAAAGGTACTGTGTTTGTGATGACAGAGGGGACCAAATCACCAGCAACTATGACAACCTTAGCAGGTGCAGCGAGTTGAAACCACACAGGATGCCCCCAAAAAGCATCAAATATTCTTAGTCCTAGACTGTTAGGAGATGCTTAAACACTAAATATAAATGAGTCCTCTTCAACCAGCAAAGATAAAGCATGCAAGTCTTGACATGAGTAAGCCTACATAATATTGTGTAATCCAAATATATTTGCATCCATTTCTTCTCAAACCATTTTCAAGGCCCAGCTTGTTGTATACATGATAATATCCAAAGAGTGATTAGCAAACTATGGCCCTGAGGGCGCCCTGTTTTGACAAAGCCTGATTTGTCATTCCGATGGTGAATGCCAATTCCCAAGAGGGAGGAGTCCACACAGATTTAAAATGCCCTACCTTAAGCAGTTATACAGCCATAAGACACATACAGCAAACTACAGAGACCTTTTTCTCTAGACACCTGAAAAATGTGGACTGAATTTACATCTCAACGAACCACAACCTGAACCAGATGACGAAACGTGATGACGTTGCTCTTACGATCTCTTTGATGACCTTGTCCACGATGCCCCTGTCCTGAAGGTTATGGAGGTAGCGATTGGCTGGGGAGCTAGCCAGCTGGCGGAGCTGTGCCACGTTGGAGATGTCATTGGCCGCAGGCGTGATGCCCACCATGAAAAACTTCACGCCCTGGTTTTTGGCGTCGACCACGGCGGAGAAGATGTCTGGGTTCCTGGGGTGGGAGATTCCGTCTGTCAGCAGTATGGCCACCCTGATGCTCCCTGGCTCTGACTCCTCCATGTAGATCTTGGTCAGGTTGGTGATGGCGTAGGTGGTGTAGGTGCCGTGGCCGATGTATCCGATGGGTGCAATGCGAGCCTTGAAGTTGGCCAATCCGCGCCACTGCTTGAAGGTCTGCTCGATGATCACATGGCTGCTGAATTGCAGGAGGGCGGCTCGCGAGCTGAGAGCCCGCCCCGTCTGGAGATTGACCCCCTGCAGGCGTTCAACCACATCTGTGGCGAACCTCTTCTCCTGGGCATGGTTGTCCTTGGCGCTCTCCGAGCTGTCCACCAGGAAGGCCAGCTCCAGGCCACAGTCATCGTTCAAAAGTGCTAAGAACATGAAAAAGTGTTAACCAATTGTTTATTTATCATTTACCATGCACATTACACAAGACGTAGCTAGCTCCTGCTAATTTGTCAGTCTTTGGATGGCAGAGGGCAGAGCTGGCGTCAACCCCATTTCAAAGCAGGAGATCCAATATGGGTAAAACTGGGTACATTCTCATGTCCACCACTAACACCAAAGAAGGATCATTCATCAGTGCAATCATCATGTACGTACCGGGTACAACATTAGCTAGCTACATTACGTAAGTGGTTCACAGAGCTGGGGGTCACTACCATTTCAAAACAGGAGATCAGACCTGGGTCAATCTAGGTACTTTCTCACATCCAGCTCAAGACCAACATTGGCCAGCAACTGACCACAACTCTGAAGGTTAAGCTAGACCAAAGCCACTCAGAAGATTAAATTCTGAGATACTGAACCTTAATGAGAGAAGATTGAACCCAGAAAAGATCTGATATGATTTATTTATCAAGGTGGAAGTGAAGCTTGGAGGGGCGCCATGACTTGAACTGTGAACTGATGTTCCTGATTCCTGTCTGATATCTAAAATGCTCTAGGAGAAACGAGTCACACAAGGCATCCTAATCTACAATATTTTTCAAGGGGCGAGGGAACATATCCAATATAAACCCGGGAATAAATCATATTTATGTTCAAAGAAACGTGTCAGAAAGAATGTGCCTGGGGATACCCAGCTCTTGAGGGGAAAAAACGTTCAAGGAACAGAATGGTTGCCACTGAGATGGATGGGTTTCTAAGCCTGGCTGTGAAATATAATCATTTTTTAAGTGGATCCCATCATTTGCCAATGACTCTTTAAAATTAGATTTTCTTGTAGCCACACATTTTTTCGGTGATGGATGCTTTACCCATGTAGTATTTTCAGAAGTGAAGATATCCTATCAATTCTAGCCAACACTATGTCTCAGAAAAGCTTTTCTGTGTCTCTCCTTTCAAACGAATAAATACTTTCGGAACTCTTACATTGGCCATTCTTGGGTATGACGTTGGTTGTCAGTAGTTTGTTCTTGGCTCTCCTGTCCACGGTTCTCTCATCATAGTGATCCTGAGCCCAGAGACTGTGGAGTCTACAGAGCAGCAAGAACCAGTACAGAGAAGGGGACATCACCACCTGTTCTCCTCCTCTGAGAGAGAGAGTGAGAGTGAGAGTGAGAGAGTGAGAGTGAGAGAGTGAGAGTGAGAGTGAGAGAGAGAGTGAGAGAGAGAGAGAGAGAGAGAGAGAGAGAGAGAGAGAGAGAGAGAGAGAGAGAGAGAGAGAGAGAGAGAGAGAGAGAGAGAGAGAGAGAGAGAGAGAGAGAGAGAGAGAGAGAGAGAGAGAGAGAGAGAGAGAGAGAGAGAGAGAGAGAGAGAGAGAGAGAGAGAGAGAGAGAGAGAGAGAGAGAGAGAGAGAGAGAGAAAAACAGCAAATTCAGCTTGTGTTCAGGTAGAAACTTGTCTCACATGAAAATCTGCACACCAACACAGAGGTGTAAAAGTCCACCATTGGCTGAGACCCATAACCTGTATCATTGTAACTTGATCCTGCACATACTCACAATACAGTGCTCCAGGCTCAGGTCTCCAATATACTCAGCTCAGTGTTCAGGATTGGGAAAGATGAACGTGAGAGAAAGAGAGAATCAGAGAGAGCAAGAGAGGCAGAGGAAAGAATAAGACAGTTTCAAGTGTTGTTCAGGTTAAGTTCCACTTAGACTCCTGCTCTTGTCCTGCTCCTGTGATGGTGTCCAGTCTGTAGGATTGGAGCTGGTCAGGTCAGGTAGGATGTCTGCAGTACGGCAGCAGTGAGTAGAGGGTCTGTGGAGGTCTGTGCTCTGGTTCACACTGGGTTCCCTGAGGTCTCTTTAGCTGCAGCCATCCTCACACAGACACAGTAAGTACAGTAAAGGCAGAACCAGCCCCCTTTCACTCACAGCCACTCCATGTTTGGAGAAGGGTGGGGCAAGGAGCTTTTGCGGGGCAAGGCTAAGCTGGGGGAGATTGTGGGGGTGAAATTTTATTTTTATAATAGTTTTTGTTTTTTTTATAAATGGGGGTTGGGATGGCACCTCCGGGCTGTAATAACAAAGATCCATTTTATTAAGACTATAGTCGTAGTCAGTTTATGGGCCTTTGTCCGTTCTTTTTGTTGCCTCGTATCTTTTACTATTATCCACTGGTGACCAGGGTAAATTCCCATTTCTGCCCCATATTGACCTGATGTCTCATTCTGGGAATAATAGCTTCCAGAAGCATCACCCACAGAACAAAGCAAAGCTTTTATTAAGGAGACTGGTAGTGATTTATTTCTAGGGCTCTAGACAGCGCACCTTGCTAGCACAATTTTCCATGATTCACATTCATGTGAAGGCACTAGTCTTTGGCTGCAGCTGCAGGGGGTGAGGCAAGACTATAAAACTGTTTAGAAGAATAGCTGTAGCTACTCCTCCAGAGAATTCAGCACTCCAACAATGAGTTTCAGTTCACAATACCATGTTCACCTTGTCTTTATGGATTGGCATTTTTTAAATAGGAAAATATTTTTTTTAAACTTTTGATTCACTCCACTCTGAGTTTAAAAATCTGGAATATAGAGCTCATGCGAAGGTAGTGAAAATCCAAACCCATTTGCCTGTCCGCCAGACTTCTGGCCGCCAGAAAGAGAATCATGCAGCTCTACTCCAGCTGTGCACTTGGTGGTGACAGCGTGTTTTTTTTATAGCCCACAGTATTCCAAACCTGGAGGCAGAACGCAATCAGAGGTGAGCTGCCACTCAAGAATGCCGTCATGACAAATAGGCCTGCTCAAATCTGGTTCAGATACCTCCCTCTTTCATGGGGAGACAAGTAAAACATGGTTAGGATCTCTCTAACACTTCTTTTATGGTGCTGATCAGCCCAAAGGGATCTCTGCACAGTTCAATTCAACCATCAAGCAACTATAATGTTTCAAGGTTTGGTTCATTTCAAGTTGAATTCATGCTTAATGACAAGATGGTGATCTGACGTCTTTTCCCAGTGTGATGTACATATCGTGTGGTGCATGTACACATGTGCAGTAAATTGAAAAGGAGTTTGGCAAGGACATAAATTCAGCTTTTCCTGTTAGCTGATGACATCATTTTAACATAAAGTCGAGCAGCCAGGTGGTTAAAAATCATCAATCCATAGCATCTCTGCACATTCTCAACCAATACTTAATGCAATTCACAATGTGTTTGCAATCTGTACAGAGTTGGCGTTCTCTTTGATTTCCTAGCAGGTTAGGACTTAGTGTAGGGATGTCCCATGGATCCCGGATAGCACTAACCAATCTAGAACGTGTCTGTGGAAGGTCAAAGGTCTCCTGTAGATCGTCTCCCATCAAAGTGGTCATGTCACGGACTGTCATGAAACGCAGTACAAGCTGCTTTCATTATGATGAATAGCTGAGGTGTCGACTGAAAGCGCCTTGAACATTGGTGTGAAGAAGAGCATGAAACAGCCGGTAAAGGATTTCCAGAGAGGAGTGGCAAACATATGAAAACCTAAATTGTGGTTGGCAGGGAATGTTGTAGCATCCAATCTAGTCCAGTGTCTGGCTTCTGATCCTATATGTACTTATGAAACTACGCTTCGAAGGTACCAGTGCATATTTCAGTAACACTTTCAGGTATACTGAAAATGATTTATAAAGGGTTACCAAGGGTTAGTTATCCGTTTATAGATACCAGATATGCCAAATACCAGATAGAAAGTTCCATAGAAAACACAAGGCCACTGAAAATAATTTACGAGTGTACAAAACATTATGAACACCTGCTCTTTCAATTAAATAGACTGACCAGGTGAATCTAGGTGAAAGCTATGATCCCTTATTGATGTCACTTGTTAAATCCACTTCAATCAGTGTAGATGAAGTGGAGGAGACTGGTTAAATAAGTATTTTTAAGCCTTGAGACAATTAAGACATGGACTGTGTAGGTATGCCATGAAAGGGCAAGACAAACAATTAAGTGCCTTTGAACGGGGTATGGTAGTAGGTGCCAGGTGCACTGGTTTGTGTCAAGAACTGCAACTCTGCTGGGCTTTTCACACCCAACAGTTTCCCGTGTGTATCAAGAATGGTTCACCACCCAAAGGACACCCAGCCAATTTGGCACAACTGTGGGAAGCATTGGTGTCAACATGGGCCAGCATCCCTGTGGAATGCTTTCGATTTCTTATAGAGCCCATGCCCCGATGAACTGAGTAATAGAGTGTGTATGTCTTTCTTAACCAGACAAAACCATCTTAAGAATGTTGAAAAGCCCTGACTCATGTGTAGACAAAGCCTGAGGAGACAGGGGCATGGAAATTATTACCACAGTACTTCAGTAACATTCATCCATTTTCATAGTTAAGGACAGGAGAATCTTTATTTGGAAGTTGGTGTGACAAGCTGGCTGATACCTTATCTAAAAGGCTTAAAAGAAGAACTGAGAAATAAATAGTTATAAAAGTACTTATTTTAAAAACTGCAGACTTAAAGTAAACGCACATGGCTGGTGGCTAAAATCAATGGCTCTTCCACACAGTCAGGAAACACACCTTTTCAAGAAAACACAGGCCCCGATTAAACATTGCAGGCTCCTGTGCCGATTAGCCACTCCCACAAATTAGGCAATACAATGAGCAATGCAATACAACAGGAAAAGTTTGAAGATGATAGAAAGTGCAGGTTATGGATCAAATTAATTATGAATCGAAACAGAAAATAAATAACATTGCAACACAATAATTTACAGTTTAAAAACTGCAATAAATATCTTTAATCCATATATTAAAATAAATTGTCAATAGTGAAGGCTCTCCTTCACAGTTGGCATGTAGCTTACTTCAGTTCCCATAACAGAGGATATTCCATCTATTACATTACATTACTGGGATTCTAACACTGGTTTGTAGCATTCATGACCACACTTAATTCCACATGTTGCAACAAAAAAGAGAGTATGAGGATAGAGAGGAAGCACCAAAATGTATAGTGCAGCCCCACACTCTAGTGGAAAGCCAGTGTATGTGCTGAAATCGAGCTTGTGCAAACTGTGCATAGTGTTCTAAACACAGTCTGGGTGTGGAGCTGTGTACAATGCCTTCGGAAAGTATTCAGACCCCATGACTTTATCCACATTTTGTTAGGTTACAGCCTTATTTTAAAATTGATTAAATTGTTCCCCCCCCCTCAATCTACACACAATACCCTATAATGACAAATCAAAACAAGTTTAGAAATTCTTGCTCATTTATAAAAAATTAAAAACTGAAATCACATTTACATAAGTATTCAGACCCTTTACTCAGTACTTTGTTGAAGCACTTTTGGCAGCAATTACAGTCTCGAGTCTTCTTGGGTATGATGCTACAAGCTTGGCACACCTGTATTTGGGGAGTTTCTCACATTCTTCTCTGCAGATCCTCTCAAGCTCTGTCAGGTTGGATGGGGAGTGTTGCTACACAGCTATTTTCAGGTCTCTTCAGATAAGTTTGATTGGTTTAAAGTCCGGGCTCTGGCTGGGACACTCAAGGACATGCAGAGACTTGTCCCAAAGGGACTCCTGTGTTGTCCTGTTGGAAGGAGAACCTTCGCCCCAGTCTGAGGTCCTGACCACTCTGGACAAGGTTTTCGTCAAGGATCTCTGTACTTTGTTCCGTTCATCTTTGCCTCGATCCTGATTAGTCTCCCAGTCCCTGCCGCTGAAGAACACCCCCACAGCATGATGCTGCCACCACCATGCTTCACCGTAGAGATGGTGCCAGGTTTCCTCCAGGCGTGACACTTGGAATTCAGGCTAAAGAGTTGAATTGGTTTCCTCAGACCAGAGAATCTTGTTTCTCATGGTCTGAGAGTCTTTAGGTGCCTTTTGGCAAACTCCAAGTGGGCTGTCATATGCCTTTTACTTTGGAGTGGCTTCTGTCTGGCCACTCTACCATAAAGCCCTTATTGGTGGAGTGCTGCAGAGATGGTTGTCCTTCTGGAAGGTTCTCCCATCTCCACAGAGGAACTCTAGAGCTCTGTCAGAGTGACCATCAGGTTTTTGGTCACCTCCCTGACCAAGCCCCTTCTCCCACCGATTGCTCAGTTTGGCCGGGCAGCCAGCTCAAGGAAAAGTGTTGGTGGTTGGGTAAGAGCGTCTGCTAAATGACTTAAATGTAATGTAATGTAAATGTGGTTCCACACTTCTTCCATTTAAGAATGATGGAGGCTACTGTGTTCTTAAGGACCTTCAACGCTGCAGAATTTTTTGGTACCCTTCCCCAGAAATGTGCCTCGACACAATCATGTCTCGGAGCACTATGGACAATTCCTTCAACCTCATGGCTTGGTTTTTGCTCTGACAAGCTCTGTCAACTGTGGGACCTTATATAGACAGGTGTGTGCCTTTTAATGTCCAATCAATTGAATTTACCACAGATGGACTCCAATCAAGTTGTAGCAACATTTAAAGGTTGATCAATGGAAACAGGATGCACCTGAGCTCAATTTTCGAGTCTCATAGCAAAGGGTCTGAATACTTATGTAAATAAGATATTTCTGTTTTTTATTTGTAATAAATTTGCAAACATTTCTAAAAACCTGTTTTCACTTTGTCTTTATGGGGTATTGTGTGTAGATTGCTGAAGATGTAATTTTTAAAAATAAATTTTAGAATGAGGCTATAACGCAACAAAATGTGGAAAAAGTCAAGGGGTCTGAATACTTTCCAAAGGCAATGTGTTTGTGTGTTGTTGTGTTTTGGGGAGATGAGTATTCACTTACTTACTGCATTATACACACACACACACACACACACACACACACACACACCTATAGTGACCTTGAGTTTGAATGTTATCTAGGTTGTTAGAACATTATACATGATTATTCTTGCTGAATTGACATGATACGTTATTTGTAATGTTGCGAAGACAATTACAAGTGTTGTAGTATGACAGTAATATGTGGAAGTAGCAATCAATGTAAAATAAATAACGAAGTGCGCCTGCTCAGTTTGGCCCTGAAGTTGCGCGCACGCTCAGTTCAGCTCCGCGGTCATTCATTATAAAGGCACAAGTCGTTTCGTCTCTTTTCCACCTTCAGCCATTTTGACAATGTTAGGAGCTGTGGGACGCTGCTGCACCGGGGCTCTCCAGGCACTTAAGCCTGGGGTCCAGCCCCTGAAGGCCCTTGTTGGCTCTCCATCTGTCCTTGGACGTAAGTTTTGCAAGCATATTGCATGTTACAGGGGTAGGGAACCGTTTGGAGTAGAACTGGTATTAGGCTAACTGCTAGTTAACTTTAGCCCAAAGCTAAACGCTGTCTTCTGTGTAGCAGGCCTCACATTTTTTACCATCCATAATTTCGTGTACTAATTTAATGTTGAACTTACGCCATGCATTCGATTTAATTGTTATATTAATATGTGACTTAAGTACATATAGCTGAGTGACATGATTCTTGTGTAAATTGAAATGACCTTTGTATGACATGAGGTTTGGAGGCTCGCGCTAGCGAGTCCATACTGTGGCTCATTAGCCAGCTAAGTGTCATTCAATTACTAATTGAATCACTGTCGGTGTTATTTCAGAGTAGGCAAATAGCTTAGAACGAGTAGAAATGAATTTCGAAATATTTTGCTTTAACTAACTAGCAGTTTGACTTCACACGTTGTCTGGTTAATGTGACGTTACAGTAGTTTGCTAGCCATCTGACAACTAGCTAGGGTTAACTTATTAGGCCAAGTTACAAAAATACCAATGTCACCTTAGTAGCTCGGTTGGCTTGACATGTATCGGTCTTCGGAGGTATTCGTTTTTTAAAGAATTTGTTAACTAGCTAGCTGACTACTTTAATTGCTGAGCTGTAGCAATTCTCATGCACAACATGGCCGAAAATACTTGACATTGAGTTTGCTTCGGTGTTTCCGACCTCCCAACTTGCACCCTTTTTGCGTACCAACTACGCAATTCTCTGTCGGGCACGACATCCGAGTTAAAAGTACGCAGAAATGAATAGGGCCTGAATTTTTTTTGCATTTTCATTTAAAAAAATCCACTGAGTAAATCTAACGTCCCGATTCTCGAGCTGCATCACAGACATGTACGGAGTTTGTGTCAACGGACATGGCGAGTAATACATCATTATTCGAAGTAGCCCCTCCTGTTTGTTGTGATGCTGAGTTTGCCAACTGTCAGCTGTACGTAAACAAGTGGACAAATCCCCTTTCGACTCCTTGTGTTGTGGAAAGGTAAACACTAATTGTATCAAGCTAACGTTAGCGATCATAAGATGGACATTCAGTGGGCTCTGTGGTGCCAGCAGTTCACTCGCATTTGATAGTGAAAGAAATTAATTGCAAATACGAAAAATAACTGGTCTCATTTGTGCGAGTGTGAGAAACATTTAATTCTGCGTCCCATTAGTTGTATTTTCCACGTAATATTACGAGGATCACGCAACCAAATAGAATAACTAATTATGATCCACGTCACAAAAAGCATTACTTTTATTTATTTTTGATTATACTTTTGTATCTTAGCATTAAATGGAGTCGGGAGTTTGGAAAACTGCGCGATGAAGAATGAGTGTCCGTTATTAGCTATAGAGGCTTCTATAATACCTTTGCACTAGATTTGAGTTTTTCTCAATTTCGAAAATCTGAAATGATGTATGTGCGTCAAAGAAATACAATAGGCACCTTTACATAGGCTGCAACACTGGCCTCTTCTAGCGAACAGCGTTCAGATTCCCTTTGTGGTAGCCTACTTAAGCTTTGTGTAGGTAGTTTGCAGTCTGTGTTTTTATTATGGATAACATGTTTATTTGATGCCCTGCTTCAGACATTTGTTCTTATCATATCAGTTAATGTATTTTTTTATCGTGGATAAGACTTTTGTACGGAAACGCAACTTGTTTAATTAAACAAACTCTTGAGAATGAAGGCCCTTTGTGTTCTTTCTAGTTAATCTTGTTAGTGACTTTCACCATGTGTAAATGGAATGCTGTCAAAAATTCCAACATTTTTATGCTTCATTTGGTGCAATCACTCAGGAAAGAACCCCAATTTGGTGTGTGGTATGCATGCGAGTTGAATCTCCAATTTGCTGCAGGTGTCTAGTACTCTAAAAAGTTGGACAGGGTTGGCAGGTCTGGTGTTTGCTCTTGTGCACATGGCTAGCTACACAGGTGATATTACATTTCCAACTCTTTACGTTGTGTAGGATATCTTGGCAAGGGTCAGCAGACATCGCGTATTATTGATATTTCACTCAGTCATACGGTTTTGGGTCAATGCACTTTTACAGGTAGAGACTACTCTGCACCTGCTGCTGCTGCCGCCTTCGCCCATGGAAGGATCGTAGCGGTCATCGGTGCCGTCGTTGACGTCCAGTTTGATGAGGGCCTCCCACCCATCCTCAATGCCCTGGAAGTTGCTGGTCGTGAGTCCAGGCTGGTGCTGGAGGTGGCACAACATCTTGGTAAGTCATTTGACCTGCATTTAGAGGCAGCCTAATTTGTATAGAATTGTCTTTTTTTGCCAATAATTGGGCAGAGATCAGAATTTGTCTACTTGTGTAAACACAGCCGTTGTTTGCAAAGGCATTGTACCAACATTGCGTAATCAATAACAGCTTATTGGGATGAAATTTGTTATGTTGACTTTCAGGTGAGAACACTGTGCGTACCATTGCCATGGATGGTACAGAAGGTCTTGTCCGTGGACAGAAGGTTGTGGACACTGGCGATCCCATCAGAATCCCAGTTGGTCCCGAGACCCTGGGCAGAATCATGAACGTCATTGGAGAGCCCATTGACGAGAGGGGACCCATCTCCACTAAGCAGTAAGCACTTTGTCTATCAGCCAATTCATAGTTAGATATGGCAATCACAATATTTACATCCATATTCAAATATTTTTAATGCATGACTACTAGAATCGTCTTGAGACTATGAATGATACACAATTGGAAATTGCTTGTTCAAAGTGAAGTGTTGGCTCTGATTATACATTTTACAAAAATTAGGACCGCAGCCATCCATGCTGAGGCCCCAGAGTTCACTGACATGAGTGTGGAGCAGGAGATCCTGGTAACTGGCATCAAGGTGGTAGATCTGCTGGCTCCCTATGCCAAGGGAGGCAAAATTGGTACGTGGGACAACCAACATTTGCACTTTGTTGCAATTAGCTAATTAAAGTTTAATGACTAAATTGCTTCCCTTTCTTTAGGTCTGTTTGGTGGTGCTGGTGTGGGCAAGACTGTGTTGATCATGGAGCTGATTAACAACGTGGCCAAGGCCCATGGTGGTTACTCTGTGTTTGCCGGAGTGGGAGAGCGTACTCGTGAGGGAAATGACTTGTACCATGAGATGATTGAGTCGGGTGTCATCAACCTGAAGGACGACACCTCCAAGGTGACCAACTGGTTACATTTGACAGTCATAAGCAGGTGCCTCTAAGGAGTCTTATACAGATTGATGGTATTTAAAGTTGTCACAGGGGAAAAATCCCCCAGTTGAATGTCAAAATATAAGGTGCAATATACAGGAATCGCTCTGACATTTCCTGGTTGCATAAATCCAAAGTCAGGTTTTCCAAAAAGTTATATATTGTTTAATATCACCTGTCTGGAAAGTTGACCACATTACCCACTTGAGGTTCACATCAGGCTTTCTCCTTTACCGTTCGAACACACCAACAGCGTCATTGCATTTTGCTACACCAGAATTGCATTAATTTCCATTGAAATGCTACGTTTGCCTTGCAGAGGTAGTTGCAGTGTGTTTGGTGTGGTACATATGCTGGATATATAGAATGTGTGCGTAGACTGCTTGACAGATGGTAGCAAAGGTGAATGTTGTATACATATCCAGATGATGCTGCATACTATTTTGCGCAATGACTTGTCGGTGTGTGCAACACGTCAGTTTTTATTATGGGTTAACCTAGATATATTCTCTAACGGTGCCCTCTCCTCCAAACCCCTAGGTAGCGCTGGTGTACGGACAAATGAACGAGCCCCCAGGCGCCCGTGCCCGTGTGGCTCTGACTGGTCTGACTGTGGCGGAGTATTTCCGTGACCAGGAGGGTCAGGATGTGCTGCTCTTCATCGACAACATCTTCCGCTTCACCCAGGCTGGCTCTGAGGTGTCTGCCCTGCTGGGTCGAATCCCCTCCGCTGTGGGTTACCAGCCCACCCTTGCCACTGACATGGGTACCATGCAGGAGAGAATCACCACCACCAAGAAGGGTTCCATCACCTCTGTGCAGGTAAGCTGGAGTTCAAGCAGCATAGGCCTGTTGGAGGGCCATGCTAACATGGCAGTCTGTAGTACCAATAGTCTGACATGGCTGCTACGTGACTGTAACAACCTGTCTTCTCTAAGGCCATCTATGTGCCAGCTGACGATTTGACTGATCCCGCCCCTGCCACCACCTTCGCTCACTTGGACGCCACCACTGTGCTGTCCCGTGCCATCGCTGAGCTGGGTATCTACCCCGCTGTGGATCCCCTGGATTCCACCTCCCGTATCATGGACCCCAACATTGTCGGCGCTGAGCACTATGACGTTGCTCGTGGTGTGCAGAAGATCCTCCAGGTTAGTGTCTTAACCCCCCCCCCCGGTGTCAGTCACCCCAACCTTTAAGTTTTGTTTGTTTAACAGGGACAGTGCACATTAATCTGTTTCAGTAGAAGTGCTGGATTTAGCCACCTGGCAAATTTTCAGATGCACACACTGGCAGGTTATTAAACCATTCCCATGACAATGAGCACATGCAGAGCAACATAGGACAAGCAACACGTAGCATGCAGACAGGGCAATAACGATGGCTTAAAAGCAAGTGTTACACACCTCACAAGCTACAGATATGGAACGCGGAAGTACACAGCTTCTAATAATGAATGACCGACCTTGCCCGTAACATTATGCCTACAACTCTCCCCTCAGGACTATAAGTCCCTGCAGGATATCATTGCAATCCTGGGTATGGATGAGTTGTCTGAGGAGGACAAGCTGATTGTGTCTCGTGCCCGCAAGATCCAGCGTTTCTTGTCCCAGCCCTTCCAGGTGGCAGAGGTCTTCACCGGTCACGCTGGCAAGCTGGTGCCACTCAAGGAGACCATCAGTGGCTTCCAGAGCATTCTAAATGGTATGTAATACTTGTGATTAGGTTTGAAGATGCACTGTGATATGACGTAGATGCGCAAAGTAAACTGCTTAGTGGGTCAATTTCTGCAACTACTAAGAGCATTAGAAGCATGAGGTTAACCTGTCTGGGAACGTGGGACGCAAGCGTCCCACCCCTGGTACACCCTATCAACAGCAGGTGAAATATCAAGGGCGCCAAATTTGAAAACAATTAAATGTCATTCAAATTTCTCAAACATACAACTAGCTTACACCCTTTGAAAAATAAACATCTCCTTAATCTAACCACGTTGTCCGACTCAAAAAGGCTTTACGGCGAAAGCATAAAGTTAGATTATGTTAGGACAGTACATTGAAAATAGCTGTGTAATGTTTTGTCAATGTAAAGACAGGTGTCACCAAAAGCAGAAAACCAGCTAAAATTATGCACTAACCTTTGACAATCTTCATCAGATGACACTCCTAGGACATTGTTAGACAATACATGCATTTTATGTTCTATCAAGTTCATATTTGTATCGAAAAACAGTGTTTTACTATGGCGTTAATGTTGAGGAAATATTTTCCCTCCAATACCGCCAGTCAATCAGCACAACAAATTAAATAATTACTATTTTAAAATATTATATTGTCATTCAAAGAATTATAGATTTACATCTCTTGAACGCAACCGCATTGCCAGATTTAAAAATAACTTTACTGGGAAATCACACTTTGCAATAATCTGAGTACTGCGCCCAGAAAAATAGACTTCGCGATAGACTAAGCGCCATGTTGGGGAGAGCCAAAATACTATGTAAATAATCCCTTACCTTTGATTATCTTCATCAGAAGGCACTTCAAGGAATCCCAGGTCCATAACAAATGTAGTTTTGTTCGAAAAAGCTCATAATTTATGTCCAAAAAGCTCCGTGTTAGTGCGTCCTGCAGGCTACTCAAAAACATGAAAGACGCCCGCCGGACTTGTCTTCATCAAAGGAAAAAAAATATTTACGTTCGTTCAAACATGTCAAACGTTGTATAGCATAAATCATTAGGGCCTTTTTCAATCAGAACTTCAATAATATTCAAGGCGGACGATTGCGTTCTCTTTTAAAACGTATTGGAACGAGAGTACCCAAACATGCACTCGCACGCCAGAGTCGTATCGGCCATCCGCTTATGACCAATGTTCCAAGTCTCTTGTTCGGTCAGTTTTCACAAGACTCAAACCACTTAAGACTGGTGACATCTAGTGGATGGCGTAGGAAGTGCTCAATGATTAATACGTCCCTGTGTTTCAATGGTATAGGCTTAAAAGTAATTCAACACATCAGGTATCCACTTCCTGTCAGAATTTGTCTCAGGGTTTTGACTGCCATATGAGTTCTGTTATACTTACAGACACCATTCAAACAGTTTTAGAAAATTCAGTGTTTTCTCTCCAAATCTGTTAATAATATGCATATCCTAGCTTCTGAGTTGGTGTAGGAGGCAGTTAAAAATGGGCACATTTTTTTCAAATTTCTCAATACTGCCCCCTATCCCCAACAGGTTTTAAACTTCGCTGTTTTGGTGATGTGTCTCCAATGTAACTGAATCGAATAATGCTTAGTCTTGCTTATCGCAATATCTGCAGTGCTGCTCGTGGCAACGTCATTTCTGTCCGTCTGCCTTTAAACTGATGAATTTCCTTGGTGTTGCCGGTGTGAAATTGTGCTTGTTTTGAGCTACGTGTGTGGTCATTCTTTCCCACCAGGTGAGTACGATGCCCTGCCCGAGCAGGCTTTCTACATGGTCGGACCCATCGAGGAGGTGGTTGAGAAGGCTGCACAGATGGCTAAGGATCTCGCATAAGTTCATCTATAACTGAGGGGAGGAGGAAGCAAAGAAATGCAGGGTTGCGTAGGAGCACTTGATTTGTAAGAATGTCACATGCCACAATTATCTGTCATCCTGAAAAGTTATTTAATGTTTCCAATGAAAGATGGAATAAAGATCTGTCTTGACAATTTTGTTTGGTCTCGACTGTATATTTTGTAGCATTTTTCAATGTATTGTAGAAATGCTATTCCGGTCTGGGTGCTGTCAGACTGGTTGTAAAATGTCATCCTACAGCACTGATCCACTAGATGGCGTTCAAAGGCTTTGTACAATGCTTGAGTGACTAAATAAAACAGCTGTCAAAGTTGAGGGGTGTTTGTCTTTCCTTGCATGAAGTGCAGTGATATATTTGTAAGATGCTTTTTAGACCAGCATGTGATGCATTTTAAGACCTACAGTAACTATAAAATCATTGTACCATCTAAACCGCTGTGAAACCTCATTCGACAACCAAAAGCTGTTAGACGCTGGTGTACGAAAGACTCAAAACGAAATGACTGGGAAGCATAAATGGAAAAGATCTACTGCTTTTAGACTTGATTTCAATAAGTAATTGATCCATATCAAAAAAGCACTAACACATGAAATCCAGATTCCTACCACAGCTGCAATTGTAAAGGCCAACTGACAGTTCTGATACTAAACTTTTCTTTGCTGCAGATACATTTTGAGTGGGTGGAGGACAAGTTTGAACTCAATAGCCCTGCTCAGCAGAGACGTGGACATGTTAATGTACAGCACCAGTCAAAAGCTTGAACCCCCCCCCCCCCCACTCAATGGTTTATATTTTTGAAATGTTCTACATTGTAGCATAATGAAGACCAAACTATGAAATAACACTTGGAATCATGTAATCAAAAAGTGAATTTGAGGTTCTTTCAAAGTAGCCACCCTTTGCTTTGACTGCTTTGCACAGTCTTGACATTCTCTCAACCAGCTTCATGAACACTTTTTTTGGTTACTACATTATTCCATGTGTTTAGAAGTATTCTCTATTCCAGAATGTAGAAAATGGTCAAAATAAAAACCCTTGAATGAGTAGGTGTCAACTTGACTGGTACTGTATGTATTTAAGGTAGAAATCTGACATGGGCTGCAAGATCAAAATAAGTGTAAATCTTTCATAGATGTACTAATCTCCTACCAATATTTAACATTTTTGTAGAATAAGTCCTGAACGTAGAGGTATTTGAATCATAGCGGCTAATATCAGTGAAGTTGAGAATCTGAATGATTCAAAGCTTGTGAACTTCCTTTTTGGTCACTTATTGCAGGTTAACCTTCAACATACCAATATCAGCACACCAAGGACAAAGACTGTCAAACATTGACCTTAATCCCCATTTATCTTGTAAAGTTTTCAAAAACCAACCCAACACTGCCCAGAGATGGAAGAGGAAGCGAGACATCCCACAAATTCTGTTTCAATGGAAGTCAATGAATTAAGTAGACCAGACCCAGCTGCGATTGAATGGGTGTCCATTGGTAGTGCCACTCCCTTAAGTAAACTAACATATTTTTTTTTCAATGATGTACGGCCTGAGTGAACTGTCTTCAGTTATCCATTATCTTTGATACTGGCATAGAGAATGCACTGAATTAAAAGAGGGGAAACAGGTGGTACCAAATAGCAATTATGGCTTTTATTTTTTGTCAGAGGTTAAACCATGTCTGTAGCAAAGCTTACATCATGCTATATTTCGGCCTGCAGACCGGAGGATACAAAGGTGTTATATACATTAAAGACAAGCAGAAGCACAGCACAATAAAGTACTTGTTCTGACAGCATATAAACACTGACAATCTTACGTCAGCCTTAGTAGACAGCCTTGGCTGGAATGATGGCTTTCTTGAGCAGTAGCCAGTCGACGAACCCGGTTGGCATGTAGGACATAGGGATCCAGAAGAGCTTGGCGTCCCACCCTGGCGAGTAACGGGTGCGAGGACGGACTGCAGAGACGGCGTGCTCCATACAGCTCACCACCTTCATCAGGTCGGCGTCGGACATCTTGGCAAGCTTCTCCCTCATCCTCATGTCCACTAGAAGGGACAGGGAAGGTTTGTCTTTAGCTATTCAAGATGGCCACCTACACTAGAACATCGGGGTGAATAATGCTTTCTGAATAGATCAAATCCTTTGAAAGACTGATGTCACAGAGGGCAGACAGAATAAAAAAATTGCCAAATATTGCATAGGCTATAGAAAACATTTGTGCAAATTAATACATTCCAGAATGCAGGAAAATAAAACTTGTATATTTACCCTTGTCCAAATAATCAGGTCCATAATCATCTCTGACTTCTTGCGGCATCTTCTCCCACAGCTGCTTGAAGCTTTTCCCCAGGACTATCCAGTCGGTCATGGTGGTCTTGAAAAAGCCTGGCTCAATGCAGAGGACTTTGACTCCGAAAGGTACCATGTTTCTCCTGAAAAACAAGGTAACAAAACTTCTGTTTACAAATTTACTCCTGATATGTTACAGATTTTTATAGTTTCATTCGCTGAAGTCAAACAGTCAAAGTTGTATTGCTTATGGTTCACCATTGCTAGATTACTGAATGTATGTAAAAAAAAAAAAAATGATGAAAAATATGGCATGGATAGGATAATGTTCTTGTTTCACCTGAGACTGTCATTGAAGGCCTCCACTCCATACTTAGACACAGTGTAAGGTCCTCCACCTGGACTGATCCTGCCGAACACACTGGCTACGTTGACCACGCGACCCCTGGCCTTCTTGATGAGGGGCAGCACACTCAGGGTGACGGCGATGACCCCGTTCAGGTTCACGTCCAGCATGGACTTGTAGTCATCAATGGTCAGCCAATCACAGGGGGCCGAGGGCATGGCCACGCCTGCGTTGTTCACCACAGCCCACAGGCCTAGAAGGTGACAGGTCATTAGGTAGCTCTCTGAACATCCATTATTTCACAGGTGTTTGATAAGAAGAGGACGTGAGGACAAAGATACCGTCACTCAACATGAATATCAACACATGCAACTGAACTGGTAATATTGCATAATTTGACTGGAAACAAAATGATGATCATAGATAGGACTGTTTGCTTTTCAATATAAACACTGATACTGACCCCTAGCCCCAACTTTGTCTTTAATCAAAGCAGCTGCTTTGTCGACGCTCTCGTTCTTTTTGACATCCAGGTGGAGGGTAGTGAATCTGCCTGAACAGGCCTTCCTCAGATCTTCCTCTCCCTTCTCTGTGAAGCAGGATGCGATCACACAGAAACCCAGCTCGTCCAGATGTCTGGCCAGTAGGTTGCCGAAACCAGAGTCACACCCCGTGATGTAGACATATTTGTCTCCTTTGTCTGGGACTCTGGGGATCTCCCGGAACCAGCGGTACAGGTAGTAAAACACCACCAGTCCAAGGAGGTACAGAAACATGTCTGGGACAGGATGAGACAGACAGCCTTTTAATAAGTCATCTCTAGTTTATCAACATTTTAAGCTAAAGGTTCTGATCTGTTGTGTCAGCCACATTGCATAAAACAGGTTTATTGATGCTGGTGGTTGTATTAATTTGGGATCTATCGCATCCCACAACTGTCCCAGACTATGTTGGGAATATTTATTTCTCACACAGAATTGAATTGTCAACTTTTGCACTATGGGGGATAGTAGACTGACATAGGCTAGTGATTTTGCTGTTCGTTAGTCCTACTCATCTTGTTGTCTGATGAAAAGTAAATGTGGACAGTTCCTCGAATATCTTCAATACGCAACACGGAACTGGATAAGGATGCACGCAGTTTGCGTCCCCAATAGGTCTGTTAACTTGTAGCCTGTGAGAAAGTCCCGATCACGTGATGAGAGCTTTGTGGATTGCACAGCACTCTGGGAGAAGGGCACAAAGCCGCATCCTGGGCTGCAAAATGCATGGATTTTTTTAGGCATTACATACACAAAGGGGATGCCGCTGTGAAATTCGAGGCAATATCAAGTGCTTGTCAAATTGTGAATTAGCCACTATTGGTGTGTGTACAACCTGCGCAAAAAACAAAGCAGAGCTCATGCCTTTCAAGCGACTTTTTTTCAAATCATCATTAGAGTCTCATCATGCAGCCTTACAATGTATTAAACATCAAAACATATAGCCCAACGTTTGTAAAACAACTAAAGTTACATTAATAACTCTAAATTAAGCATATAGGAGTACCTATTTCTTTGTTAACCGCTCAACACAGAATAGCCGCCGCATGTGCGCACACCCTCACATCGTTTGGAAATAATATATTTTATTCAGCTTTGTTCAATTGTATTCTTCATAATATAAAATTATGCCATGGAATTATAAGCAAATCTTGTCTGCTAAATGAACTAGTGTAGCCCACAGCCATTTGGCATAGCCACATCAAGACAACTCAATGTACGCTATTCTTTTCTTCTGAAATAGACTATTTTCTTCATATCATGCTTTTTTTTTAGAACTGTTTAAAATAAATAATGGATTTATTGTGAAATTGTAGGCTACATTCAGTGGTGTAAAGTACTTAAGTAAAAATACTTTAAAGTACTACTTAAGTATTTTTGGGTATCTGTATTTGACTATTTTTGACTTTTACTACACTACATTCCTGAAGAAAAGGATGTACTTTTTACTCCATACATTTTCCCTGACACACAAAAGTACTCGTTACATTTTGAATGCTTAGCAGGACAGGAAAATGGTCTAATTCACGCACTTAAAGAGAAAATACCTGGTCATCCCAACTGCTTCTGATCTGACAGACTCACTAAACACAAATGCTTTGTTTCTATGTTATGTTGGCGTGTGCCCTTGGCTATCCGTAAATAAAAAAAGAAAATCGTGCCATCTGGATTGCTTAATATAAGGAATTTGAAATGATTTATACTTTTACTTTTGATACATAAATATATTTTAGCAATTACATTTACTTTTGATACTTAAGTATATTTAAAACCCAAGTACTGTTTTACTTTACTCAAGTAGGATTTTACTGGGGGACTCACTTTTTCTTGAGTCATTTTCTATTAAGCCCCACCCACCATTCCTCAGTGTACCAAACAAAGTCCTTGGGCCATCACAGCAAGTTACAGAAATATGCGGTTAGACATACACCAAGTGGGATGATTGGATCCGCCTTTCACAGTTCATCAGTAATATGCGTCTTGTAACAGTAGCTTATAGTAATAACGTTATTGTAGCTATACAGTCCGTAAGATCATCAGAAAAATACTTTGAAGATCAACCACAATTCATGGCGTTCATTGGAATGACAGCTACACAGGCTGGAACAGAACGAGGATCAACAGTTATTATGTGCCGGTTTCAACGTGTACTCTTGTTTAGTTGCTCTTTGTAAATTATCCACTACAAAATGAGCCAATGTCTTGCCAAAATGTCCTTAAAACCACAACTAACAAATACTATTGAACATGTGGTTCAAATAAACTGGAAGGAATCTGTGCAACACTCCTGTATTTCCATTTGAGTGTAATGTGAATCTCATGTTATATGCAAGTTCTCGGTGTTTCAACTAACACAATATGGACAGAAGTGAAAATCCATTAAAACCATATCAAAGTACTTTTTTACTATTGAAGAAAAAACACTGCAAGTAGGATTATATAGTGACGAGTTGGCGTAAAGAATGTCTAACTATTGTCTTTAATGCCTTTTTATTGAAAACAACAATATTATTCGTGAAAACTGTCAAAATCTCCATTTCAATAACACGAATGCGCACTGTCCATTACATAATAATAAATATTTGTTCGATCAATTATGATAGCCTATCCTCAACTTTTGCATGTTCAAGAAGACTACAGTCTGGTGGAATATTGAAGTCTTACCAGTCTGAAATGTTCCACGCCAGCGCAATAAAGTAACAGTTTTCATAAACTCCGCAAGACCAACCTCTGCACAAGGACGTCACATGTCTTGCTCTGACCAATCGGAGCCAAGTTATGTCATTAGAATTAATTAGGTCAAAAATGATTTGATTACACCTCCTTTGACAGGAACTTGAAACCACTGAACGTTCTCTTGACTTCAATATGGAAGGAATATGAAAGTATTCCTTCATCCATATTTCATCATTGTCTAATAGATGACAAACAATGAAATTAGGCCTTCATATTAAATCCCGATATAATTAATACAAATATGATTTTTACAGAAAATGTGTTTTACATTTTAAAATATGGTTGTCATGGATTATCATTTCAAATATACTGAACAACAATATGAACGCAACATGTAAAGTGTTCCTCCCAGTGATGCCAACTTAGCAATTTTGTTGCTAGATTTAGCAATTTTTCAGAGTACCCTGGCAACTTTTTTTCAAACAGCACCTAGCAACAAATTTAGCTACTTTTAAAAATGTATTTGGAACTTTTAGTAACTTTTGAAAAGTGACTCAAACGCTAAAATGCATTTTCCCTCTAAATGACACAACCGATTTTCTCTGTCACACACTCAGTCACAACACACAGTGTGCCTGGCTACAAAAGTGCATTGAGTGACGTCAGCAGCAGCAGGCCAGCAGCAATTTCAGCAAATTGTATGTCATTGTTGGCTGACTGCAGCAGCAGTAGTACGCTTTCGACGAGACAAACCCAATGAATATAGTTGGTCACAAATGTTTGATCTTGAACAGAACTTACAACATCAATCAACATGTCTCAATCAAAATTGCATAGCCAGAAGTACAGAAAAGAGTGGGAGTCTGTACCTGAATTTAAAGGGTGGCTGAAGCCAGTAATTGGGGATGATTGTCGGCCATACTGTGCGTACTGGAAATCAGAAATGCTTGCAAAAATGTATGACATCAAAAAACATTGTGCTACAGCAAAGCATATAAATAAATCAAAACCGTACAACCCCACAATGCAGTCTACATTACCACAGTTGGTTAAGAAAGTGGATAACTGCAAAAGTGCGGAAGCTACTATGGCAATGGCCACTGCAGAGCATTGTTCGCTGCTAGCATGCGACCATTTAGGTATGGCTTGCAAAGCTGACTTTTCAGATTCTGTGGCAGCAACAAACTTCCAAATGCACCGCACCAAGTGCACAGAAATGATTAGGGGAGTACTGGCTCCTTATTTTCTCAAAAGGGTAACATCAGATGTGGGGGATGAGAAGTTCAGTCTCCCTTTGGATGAGTCCACCGATGTCAGTGTCTCGAAATACCTGTGTGTGGTGATTCGGTATTTCAGTGCTAAAAAAAAGAACCGTTGTGTCCACATTTCTCGGGCTGGTTGAATTGGAGGCGGGCGATGCCAGATCAATAGCAAAGGCGGTAGTTGCGTTTCTTGACGTGTAACCTTAAAAAAGAGAATCTTCAGGGTATTGGCACTGATAATGTGTCCGTGATGACTGGGGTGCACAACGGGGTGCACAAGATTTTAAAGGAAGAATGTGCATTGCCCAATTTGGTACTCATCCGCTGTGTGTGCCAGTCTTTACAATTGGCTGCCAGTGCACCATCCAAAGAAACCATCCCTAGGAGTGTTGAGTACTTAATCAGGGAAACCTACAACTGGTTTTCGATTTCCCCAAAACGGCGCGAGGCGTACAAAGCAGTGTATGCCACCATTAATTGTGTTCAGAAACCCCTGTAGATCACCAAAGTGTGTGCCACACGTTGGTTATCGATTGAGCCTGCGGTAACTCGTATATTGAGCCAGTGGGAAGAACTGAAACTCCACTTTGAGGTGACCAAGGCGGATGTGCTCCACGCCATGTACATGGACAAGACCAACTATGTCTACCTGACATTCTTGAAATCAATCCTGTCCGACGTACAAGTTGCAGTGAAGTCATTTGAGGGAGAGCAAACAGATCCTGTCAACCTTTTGGACAATCTGGTACACCTCTTAACATCAATTTGCAGCAGAGTAGTGAACCCTATGGCAAAAATTGATGTCCCGAAGGATTGCATTGATGGACATCTCAGTCCATCCCCATACCTTGGGTACCTTTTCGAGAGCACGGTGTACCAACTCAGTCTTGCGCCAGAGGACAAAAAGGTCATTCGGAGACGGTGCATCAACTACATTGTTGCTTTGAACAAGGAGCTGCAAGCAAGGCTTCCAGACAACCTTGAAGCCTTGTGAAACATGGCCTTGTTCAGTGTTAAGGAAATGCTAAAGCACAATAAAGGCACCACTGAAATTATTAAAGTAGCTGAGCTACTGGGATACCTGCCCCAAACAATTGATAAAATTGTTTCCCAATGGAGAAACATCCATCTGTTTAGGTGGGACTCAACTGAAAATACAGTCGAGTTTTGGAGTGAAGTCAATAACTACACGGACTCTTCCGGGTCAAATCCATTTGAAGAACTGTGCAAAGCTGCACTTGCAGCCCTATCCTTGCCACACACACTTTGGCTGTTCAGCCAAATGAGTGTGGTCAAGTAAAAGTTAAGAAATAGAATGTCACTGCTCACACTCAACTCCATTCTCCTGGTGCAGTATGGACTGAAGCTTGCTGGTGATACCTGTTACCAGCATAAACTACCAAGTGAAGTTCTGCAGCAGTTTGGCACCACAGCAGCATACAGCTTTAAGGCCACTCCATCCTCTACTGCTGGTTCCAGCTCCGTGACAATGCAGTTGGACAGTGAAGTTGAAGAGGATTTCCTTGCCAATCTATGATTCATCATATTTACAGTACATATGCAAGGAGTGGACTTTCTGGAACTGGCGGAGACACACAGCTGATGGTGGCAGTGTGTACTGCAGTGTGTGCGAGAACAGTGGCAATATCTGGAAACCATTGAGCAGCTAGCCAGCCAAGCAGCACAACAACCTGGAGAGAGATGCCTAGCGCACACATCATTATTTGAGTTAAGTTGCTTGTTCAATAAGATAGCATATATACCTTGTTATTAGCTTGTACCTATAATTGTTGATCAGTTAGGTAGCATGTTAACTACCAATACACTGCTTAAAACTATAATTGTTCAGAATGTGTAGGTTTACTAGTTAAAAAGAAAATAAATATTGTGTAATTGTTTAATAATTCAATGTGTTGTGTTTAAAAAGAAGAATATCTGATGATATAAAATGTGTTGTGTTTATTACCTTTACAAATGAAAAATATATGATAACAAACAAATATAAACTAACAAAATGTGTCAAATCATATTGATAGCCAGTCAATTTGATAACGGTATTGTGTATTCTAGTAACGATGCAGTTTTACGTTATTACATAATGACGTCATCATGCAATGACGTCACAACGTCATTTAGCAACTTTTAGCAACAAATCGACCTGCCTCTAGCAACTTCCCCTGAAAATTAGTTGGCAACACTGGTTCGTCCCATGTTTCCTCAGTTGCGTCGAAAAACAACATTGATGAATACGCTGATTCGGTGAGTGAGTTTATTAGCAAGTGCATCGGTGATGTTGTGTCCACAGCGTCTATTAAAAGACCCTGGGTCTCGACCCCGCACTGTGCAACTGGGTCCTGGACTTCCTGACGGGCTGCCCCGCAGGTGGTGAGGGTAGGTAACAGCATCTAAGCCCCGCTGATCCGCAACACTGGGGCCCCACAAGGGTGTGTTCTCAGCCCTCTCCTGTACTCCCTGTTCACCCACGACTGCGTGGCCATGCACTGCTCCAACTCAATCATCAAGTTTGCAGACGACACTACAGTGGTAGGCTTGATTACCACCAACGACGACACGACACGCATCACCGGGTGCAAACTACCTGCCATCCAGGACACCTACACCACCCGATGTCACAGGAAGGCCAAAAAGATAATTAAGGACAACAACCACCTGAGCCACTGCCTGTTCACCCCGCTATCATCCAGAAGGCGAGGTCAGTAGAGGTGCATCAAAGCTGGAACCGAGAGACTGAAAAACAGCTTCTATCTCAAGGCCATCACTGTTAAACAGCCATCACGAACATTGAGTGGCTGCTGCCAACATACTCACTCAACTCTAGCCACTTTAATAATGGTAAAATTGATGTAATAAATGTATCACTAGCCACTTTAAACAATGCCACTTTATATAATGTTTACATACCCTACATTACTCATCTCATATGTATATATACTGTACTCTATACCATCTACTGCATCTTGCCTATGCCGTTCGGCCATCACTCATTCATATATTTTCATGTACATATTCTTATTCCTTTACACTTGTGTGTATAAGGTAGTTGTGAAATTGTTAGGTTAGATTCCTTGTTAGATATTACTGCATGGTCGGAACTAGAAGCACAAGCATTTCGCTACACTCGTATTAACATCTGCTAACCATGTGTATGTGATAAATAAGATTTGATTTGATTTGAAATGAAAGATTCCAGAAATGTTCCATATTTACAAAAAGCTTATTTATCTCAAGTTTTGTGCATGCATTTGTTTTCATCCCTGTTGGTGAGCATTTCTCCTTTGCCAAGATAATCCACCCAACTGACAGGTGTGGCATGTCAAGAAGCGGATTCGTTTTTCTCAATTGCTAAAACACAATCTCTGAAACCTTGCTCCATTTCCTGAAAACATTAAACACAAAACCTCATCTTCAAGCACTATTTACATAACCTCTGACTCCTCTCGCAAAATGAAACATTCACCTCAAAACAGTTTTACCTGTGTTCAAAATCAAACACTGCTCTCAAATCACAAACAAAGTGATCAAAATGATATACACTCTCAAGCAGTCAGTAAACAATACACCGAAAAATAGAAAACACATTGTTCAAAACATACAATTCTCAGGGAGAAGTACATTTTTAATCGAAAAAAATATTCATATTTTTCCGTCATTGTCTTTTGATGAACGAAAACATGTTCTATCATAGTAGCTCAAAATTGATCAGAAATTACTACTCTGCTTTGCTCTTTGCAATTTTGTTCTTCCTCCTCCTTGTACCCCTATTTTTACAGTACTGTACCCTGCATCTCACCAACTTGTCTCTGTGATACTGTAATTCTTGTTCTTTGTTGATATGAACCTGCAACCAGTCAAACTCTATTGAGCAGTCAGTGCTGTTAATAAATGGAAAGCACAATGTTCAGGGCCATACAATTTGTTCATTGTACAGTATACAGCCTACAATGCACTGTACTACAGTATCCAATACTAAAAGGGACAAAAATCAAAGGAGTAAACATGTGATCAATGTGCTTCTTCTTGTCTTTGGGCTGGGTCAGGCCAGAGCACTTCGTCGACATCACAAGCAATATTGTCCCTCCTGAGGCAACGGGAGAAGAAACCTCTTGTGTGCCGTATCCAGCCCTGACATGATTCCTCACCTATATCACCACAGGCTAAATCCATGGCTTGCAGCAGATTTACTCTGGTGTAGGGTTGTCTATCATAAACTTTCCATCTCCAAGAGGAGAAAAACTCCTCAATCGGATTTAGGAAAGGCGAGTATGGAGGGAGGTACAAGTTCATAAACTGCCCATTGATGTTAAACCATTCCCTTACCTGAGCAGCTCGGTGGAAACTGACATTGTCCCACACTATCACATAGGTGGGAATGGGATTCTCATTTAGCTCTTGACCCTGCTGCTCCTGAACCTGCTGCTCAAATAAAATATCTCTTAGATTGGCAATAAATCTTAGAAGGTGCTGGGTGTTAAATGGCCCGAGTGTAACATGGTGATGTAGAACACCATGGTTGCTGATAGCAGCACAGATTGTGACATTGCCACCTCGTTGACCAGGGACTTTAACAATGGCCCGCTGTCCAATCATGTTTCGGCCTCTCCTTCTCCTCTTTTTTAGATTGAAGCCTGCTTCATCGACAAAGATGAACTCATGGGGTCTGTCCAAGGATTCCAAGTCAAATATTGTCTGTGTAGAAATACAATAAACTGTATGTAGGATTTTGTAAGTCGTACAAAGACAGTGCTATACTGTAGAGTGCAATTAGGCCTACTGTATGCACTTCTGATTCACATACATTGTATGTACTTAAGAGTAATATCATTCGCATAGTATGTGTTAGTACTGTAGACAATCTGGATTACAGTAAATGTTTCTGAATGTACACTTACTTGCACATACTGAGCTCGCAGTTTTTTCACCCTTGGTGAATTGCGCTCAAAAGGTACTCTGTATACTTGTTTCATTCGCATCCTGTTACGATGGAGGACACGGTCAATTGTGGAAAGGCTCACACTGTCGATTCCCTGGAAGTGTGTGTTGTCTTGTATCACTCGTTCCTGGATTTCTCTGAGTCGTATTGCATTATCTTGAAGGACCATGCCAACTATAACGGCCTCTTGATCCCGAGTGAATATAGCTGTCCTTCCACCTGCATGTGGCAGCCTTGCAATTCTACAAAAAGTAGTTGTGCAGTTACAAAACATATTCATGCAGTACAATACATACAGTGATTAACTTTACAAATGTCTATTGAAACAGCTGCATATAGTGTAGTACAGTAAATTTGCAATTACAAAAATACATTAGTATACTGTACCTGTTCTCTTCTCTGAATATCCTTACCATGGTGGACACAGAAAATCGGCTCAAATTGGGTTACACTCTAAGTCCTGCTTCCCTCATTGTCAGTCCATGGACAAGAACATGGTCTATAACTGTTGCTCGAATTTCATCAGATATTTCCCCTCTTTGTCTTCCTCTTCCTCTTCGTCGTCCTCTTTCTTGCCCTCCTCCTCCTCTTCCTCCTCGTCGCCTACCTCGCATACGCACTCGTCCTCGTCCTCTCACATTGTTTCTTCTATCCATTCTCAGCCTTTCTCCTTCCCACCTTCAACAACCTGTTTGCTCTCTGAACTGGCTTATATTGGTTGTGTCGCATCATTTGAAACAGGTTAAATCAATTTTGAGTGGTTGTGTTCAATCAATGACATGTGTTCTCTATTTGTATTTGATTGTTGCCACTTGTGTTTACCAGTATGGATGACATGTGCATTAGAGTGCAGAATGTGTTTTGAGAATGAGAATGTGTTTAGAGTTTTGCTGAAAAGTCTAAGTGAGATCTGTAAATTCGGTTTTACCACGTGAAATGGTTTAAGGTATTGACAACAGACTGCATAATTAGCTAAATGAGTCCAAGCAACTGAGAACTTTGTTCAGCCAATGGGTTTTAGTGTTTTAGCAATTGAGAAAAACTGTAAACAGCATGATCATTACACAGGTGCACCTTGTGCTGGGGACAATAAAAGGCCACTCTAAAATGTGCAGTTTTGTCACAAAACACAAGTTTTGAGGGAGCGTGCAAATGGCATGCTGACGGCAGGAATGTCCACCAGAGTTGTTGCCAGATATCTGTATGTTCATTTCTCTACCATAAGCTGCCTCCAACGTCATTTTAGAGAATTTGGCAGTACGTCCAACCAGCCTCACAACCGCAGACCATGTTTAACCACGCCAGCCCAGGACCTCCACATCTGGCTTCTTCACCTGCGGGGTCTTTCTGTCTATAGTAAAGTCCATTTGTGGGGGAAAGACTCATTCTGATTGGCTGGGCCTGGCTCCCAAGTGCCTATGCCCTCCCAGGCCCACCCATGGCTGCTCCCCTGCCCAGTCATGTAAAATCCATAGATTAGGGCCTAATGAATTCATTTCAAATGACTGATTTCCTTATATGAACTGTAACTCAGTAAAAGGTCTTGCATGTTACGTTTATATTTTTGTTCAGTATAGTTCAACTCAATACTAACTCACGTTCATGCCTTGTATTACAATGATCACTAGATGGCGGCAAATACTTGTAGGCTATTGAAAACAGGCTTTATCAATAATATAAATACTTTCTGCTCATCCTAATTTGAGCCAGTTCGCTACAGCAGGAAAGGGATCCTGCAGCAACGGGAGATATTAATTATTATGTGGATTATAATTAATGGACATTTTCTGAGGGGGTTGATACATTTTTCGTAAGGGAAAATCAAGTCTGACATTTCAAAGTGGAAATTACACACTTCAGAAGCCTTTTTAAACCGCAAATACATTTCCATTTCCTGCATTGCAGGAAAGTTCTCCTGCAACAGGGTGATCAAATTAAGATCCTACATCTGTACATTCATTGACCCCAACCAAATCTGTGTCAGTTAATTATCTATCACCTTATCTACCACTCTAAGTTAATTTCATAAAATAGGTTTTTAATTGACAGGTTCTGCTACATTAATTGATGAACTACTATAGACATAGGCCTGATCTAGGCAAGCTGTATTAGTAGTCAGTAAACATGACTATCTGCCAATCAATTTTAATAGTCATAGTTGTGCCACAATAGAGCAAGAACAATGCTTGCAGTGGCCTGTAATTCACTTTGCAGACCATAATGTTGCTATAATGTGCAACACTACCTACTTTGGGAGTTAATCATTATGTAACAAACTGTTTGCTTATTTGGGCATGTTTCAACAAGCACGTTTCCAGAACCTTTTCTTCACGTGTCAGTAGCCTTCACAAGCACTGTGTCAATCTACCCGTGTGGGGGGGCACACGGGTAGATTGGCAGAGTCAGGGTGGAGACCTGAGCCAACTCCCCGTGCTTATCGTGGGGAGCATGTGACCAGTCGGGCACCGTGCTATGCGGTGATGCGCACTGTGTCTCCAGTGCGCATTCACAGCCCGGTGCGCTCATTGCCAGCGCCCCGCATTTCAAATCAAATCAAATTTATTTATATAGCCCTTCGTACATCAGCTGAAATCTCAAAGTGCTGTACAGAAACCCAGCCTAAAACCCCAAACAGCAAGCAATGCATGTGAAAGAAGCACGGTGGCTGGGAAAAACTCCCTAGGAAAAACTCCTGAGAAAGGCCAAAAACCTAGGAAGAAACCTAGAGAGGAACCAGGCTATGAGGGGTGGCCAGTCCTCTTCTGGCTGTGCCGGGTGGATATTATAACAGAACATGGTCAAGATGTTAAAATGTTCGTAAATGACCAGCATGGTCAAATAATAATAATCATAGTAGTTGTCGAGGGTGCAACAAGCACGTCCGAGCTAGAGTGAGCATTTGCCGAGCTAGAGTGAGCATTCAGCGAGGAAGGGTGGTGCCAGATCAGTGCTCCTGGTCTCCAGTACGCCTCCTCGTTCCAGGATATCCTGCGCCGGCTCTGCGCACTGTGTCGCCAATGCGCATTCACAGCCCAGTGCGTCCTGTGCCACGCCCCGCATTTGCCGGGCGAAAGTAAGCATCCAGCCAGGACGGGTTGTGCCAGCTCTACGCTCGAGACCTCCGGTGCGCCTCCACGGCCCAGTATATCCTGTACCTGCCCCACGCATCCGGCCTCCAGTGAGTCTATCCAGCCTGGTACGCCCTGTGCCTGCTCCTCGCCCTTGCCCTGAGGTGCGTGTCACCAGTCTGGCGCCTGTGCCAGCCCCACGCATCAGGCCTCCAGTGCGCCTTCCCAGTCCAGAGCTTTCGGCGACAGTTCCCAGTCCGGAGCTTCCGGCGACAGTTCCTAGTCCGGATCTTCCGGCGACAGTTCCCAGTCCGGAGCTTCCGGTGACAGTTCCCATTCCGGAACCTCCTGAGACGGCCCGCGGTCCGGAACCTCCTGAGACGGCCCGCGGTCCGGAACCTCCTGAGACGGCCCGCGGTCCGGAACCTCCTGAGACGGCCCGCGGTCCGGAACCTCCTGAGACGGCCCGCGGTCCGGAACCTCCTGAGACGGCCCGCGGTCCGGAACCTCCTGAGACGGCCCGCGGTCCGGAACCTCCGGCGGCGGTCCGAAGCCCCTGGTGGCGGCCGGCGGTCCGGAGCCTCCTGCGATCATCTGCGGTCCGGTGACACAAAAGCAGAGGGATCAGCTGGTAGAGCGGGGGCTAAGCCCCGAACCGGAGCCGCCTCCTATGCTGGCGGATAAGCAGGATGTGAGGGTTCTTCGTCCCGCACCAGAACCGCCTCCGATGCATGCAGGAGGATCCGCGGGATGTGAAGGTTCTTCGTCCTGCACCAGAGCCGCCACCGACATTAGACACCCACCCTTACCCTCCCTGTTTTTTTTGTTGTTTAAGGTTGTGCGTTCGGAGTCCTCATCTTTGGGGGGGGGTACTGTCACGTCCTGACCATAGAAAGCTTTTATCTTCTATGGTAGAGTAGGCCAGGGTGTGACAGGGGGTTTTGTCTAGATTATTTATGTCTATGTTGGTTCTAGTTTCTTTTTTCTATGTTGGGGGTTTTGTCTAGTTTATGTATTTCTATGTGGGGTTCTAGTTTCTGTATTTCTATGTTTTTTTGGGGGGGATAATCTCCAATTAGAGGCAGCTGGTCATCGTTGTCTCTAATTGGGGATCATATTTAAGGTGTTGTTTTTCCCACTAGGTTTTGTGGAAGATTATTTTGAGGTAGTGTATGTTTCACCTCTTCGTCACGGTTTGTTATTTTGTTTAGTTGTTTATTTGTATGTCATGCATAGTTTCAGAGTTAAAATAAAATGTGAAACGATACACACGCTGCGCCTTGGTCTCCTTCATCGTACGACAAACGTAACAATGACATGATGTAACAGATATAATGAATAATTAGACAAATGTAACTATTAGTAATCATTCGATTCTGTAACATGTATAATGAATTACAATGGTAAGCTTCAATGTGACTAAGGAGAGACCGAGAACCATTGAACTATGCATGACCTGACCTGGCTAGAACTCTGAGAAATTTATGATAGGACAGGGAGTCCTTTCAAGGTTCCTCTAATCTCGGGGGAATGGAACTGCCGGCTTGGTAGTGATAAACAGGAGATACAACTCACCTACTGTTCGTATGTATGTGTGTAGGATATCTACTGTTCGTGTGTATGTATGTGCGTAAGTAGGGAGTGAACTATAAAATGGATGACTTTGTATTATGGACTTCAGAACGTTCTCGTGAATAAACTGTATGAACCTTTTGCAGAAGCTGAGTCTTTGCCAATTATTATTAAACTCAGGGTCTTACAAACCACGGGAATTAGTCAAAGCTTTAATAATTGTTAGTTATTATCATTGGGATTCAAAATTCTCCTGACAGCTGTATTTTGGCTTTGTAATTCATTTTTATTATGTATTTTTTCTCTTATAAATGTATTGTAGACAGCCCAGGATGCCTGCTGAATCAGTGTAATTGCACAGCATCAAAAAGCTGGAAGAAGAAAACAATGGTTTTGATGAAGGTACACCTGCATAAATTAGATTGTTCAATGCATGGATTTGATGTCATTTTCCTGACATAAACAATGCTTTAGAAAAGTATAATATTTCTTTATCATCTCTTTATTACAGAACCTAACGATACATACATGTAAGTGCATCTTCCTCAGATAAAAAAAAACACTTGTCATGACTTATATTCTGTGTGATTTGTGTTCTTGTTGGTAAAATTGATAAATTAAACAGAAAACGTTTTTTGAATTTTTATTTAACTAGGCAAGTCAGTTAAGAACACACTCTTATTTACAATGACGGACTACTCCGGCCAAACCCGGACGATGCTGTGCCAATTGTGTACCACACTATGGGACTTCCAATCACAGCCGGTTGTGATACAGCCTGGAATTGAACCAGGATCTGTAGTGACACCTCTAGCACTGAGATACGGTGCCTTAGACTGCAGCGCCACTCGGGAGTCTATTTCTTATCATGTTTCTCAGAATTGTGACACGTAAAAACAAGGTCACATTTAATAGTATGTTCTTTTTTTCTCCGCTGCAGGACGATGGGGAACCTGAAACAGGACACAAAAGAAAACCTCACCCATCTGGCATTCTGGGTAAATAACCTAATCTGACCCAAAGTGATTGACACCGCTCCCTCGTCCTCTCCTAGGCCACGGGCTCTCAGATCGGCATGATCGTTAACTCTCTGACCAACATTGGCGTGGCCGTCATCATTTCCTTCTACTTCAGCTGGAAGCTCAGCCTGGTAATCATGTGCTTCCTGCCCTTACTGGCTCTTTCCGGAGGCTTCCAGGCTAAGATGCTCACTGGCTTCGCCAAGCAGGACAAGCAGGCTATGGAGGATGCAGGACGGGTAGGCTACAGTACTCCACTGACTCACTGGCCAGGGCTGTTTGTAACACAGGCTATAGTCACATAGTGCTACTGTGACTGGAAGTGAATTCTCATTGAAGCATGGTTGTACACTAGCATTAGTTAGTTCTCACATTAGTTATCAATACGTTATCAACATGTTTCTGGAAAGCTTCTGTTAGGGTCATTCAAGCAAAGTCACTACCACAGAACTTCCCTTGTGTCATATTCTAAGATATTTCAGCCTATAACTGTTGTAATGTATGTTATAGACATCAGGTGAGCGCTTCCTGAAACCTCGTCACAGTAAACCCACTGGAGAGCTTATCTTACAGTGTGTTAGAGATCATGCGTAGAGTTCCTGTACTGTATACAGTTCCTACTTCCTATTCTAGACTTACACGGTGGTAGTGGTGGGTGGTTGTGACATCTCTGTGGTATCTTTTGTAGATCTCTGGCGAGGCCCTGAACAACATCCGCACCATCGTGGGGCTGGGGAAGGAACAGAGCTTTGTGGAGATGTACGAGGCTCATCTGGAGGCTCCGTACCAGGCCGCCAACCAAAAGGCCATTGTGTACGGCGCCTGCCACGGCTTCGCCCATTGTGTTGTCTTCATGTCCAACAGCGCCTCCTACAGATTTGGAGGGTACCTGGTGCGGCAGGAGGGCCTCCACTACAGCCTGGTCTTCAGGTGAGAGAAACTGTCTGCCTGCCTGCCTGTCTGCCTGCATACCTGTCAACAACATAAACAGACCATGTCCAAGATGTATTCCACTACCTCCACCACCTTTCCACCACCTTTGTTAATTCCTATATATTAACTTGACTAAACCCCATTGTCTCTCTGTGAATGGTTTAGAGTGATCTCAGCCATAGTGACCAGTGGCACAGCGCTGGGCCGAGCCTCTTCCTACACCCCAGACTATGCCAAGGCCAAGATCTCAGCTGCCCGCTTCCTCCAGCTCCTCGACCGCGTGCCAAAGATCAGCGTCTACAGCAACGGGGGGGCCAAATGGGTACAAGTCGCGCAAGCGCACACAAAAACACACTCACTATCTCTCTTGCTCACGCCCCCTCTCTCTCTCGTTCAGCCTGATTTCAGAGGGAACGTAGAGCTCATTGACTGTAAGTTCACGTACCCGACCCGGCCAGACATCCAGGTGCTGAACGGCCTCAACGTGTCGGTAAAGCCCGGCCAAACACTGGCCTTTGTGGGCAGCAGCGGCTGTGGGAAGAGCACCAGCGTCCAGCTACTGGAGAGATTCTATGACCCCGACCAGGGCAAAGTGGTGAGTCCTCAGTTTCTCTCAGCAGCACGCAATATCCCCATAAATTTCTCTAGAGGTATAAAGACTATAAGCGGATGGGGGTATCCTGGGAGCTGGATTAGTTCACAGTATAGTTGACTGGATTTCCCACTTAGCATTGCAGATTATTGATGGCCATGACTCGACTCAGGTCAACGTCTCGTACCTGCGCTCCATGATCGGCATCGTATCCCAGGAGCCCATTCTGTTTGACAGCAGCATCGGAGACAACATCAAGTACGGAGACAACCTGCGCGAAGTCAGCATGAATGACATCATCTCCGCATCCAAGAAAGCCCAACTGTCACGTCCTGGCCAGTATATAAGGTTAATTGTTTGTAGTTTGGTCAGGGCGTGACAGAGGGTATTTGTTTTATGTGGTTCAGGGTGGTGTGTTTGGTTTAAGGGTGTTTGTTTTAGTAATTCCGGGTGTTGGTTTATGTTTAGGTATTTCTATGTGGAGTCTAGTATGTCTGTTTCTATGTCTGGTGAATTGGTGTTGGGACTCTCAGTTGAAGGCAGGTGTTGTCTATCTGCCTTTGATTGAGAGTCTCATAAATGAGGGTGTGTTTGTGTTTGTGTTTTGTGGGTGATTGTTCTGTGTTCAGCCCTAGGCTTTGCCAGACTGTTTAGTTGTTCGTTCGTTTTCGTGTTTTGTTGTTTTGGAGTGCTCTTTTGGATAATTTAAATAAAAGTCAAAATGAGCATACACGTACCTGCTGCATTTTGGTCCTCATTCACCAACGACAACCGTGACAGAATCACCCACCTCTCAAGGACCAAGCAGCAGAGGAAGGAGCAGACGGTTTTCGAAGAGGACAAACGAGAGAGATGGACTTGGGAGGAGATCTTGGAGGGAGAAGGCTCCTACACTTGGGAGGAAATCCAAGCAGGGAAAGATCGCCTTCCTTGGAAACAGGTGGTACGCGAGAGAGAGGAAAGGAGTAAGGCGGGTATGGACCGGGAACGTTTCCGAGGGACAAGACTGGCGTTGAAGCACGAGAGGCACCCCCAAGAAAATTTTGGGGGGGGGCACACGGGTAGTTTGGCTAGGCCTAGGAAGAGCCGGAGGCCAGCTACCCGTGGTTATATGGAGGAGCGTATGAGGTGGGGAGCGCCATGTTTCGCTGAGAAGCGCAATATCTCACCCATACGCACGCACAGTCCGGTGCGAGTTATTCCAGCCCCTCGCAGGTGCCGTGCTAGAGCGGGCATCCAGCCTGGTAGGAGGATGCCTGCGCAGCGCATCTGGTCGCCGGTACGCCTCCGAGGACCAGGCTACCCAACTCCCGCTCTACGCACGGCTACCATCAAGCCCCTGCACAGCCCAGTCTGCCCTGTACGAGCACTCCGCTCGTGCAGGGCTACTAGTTCCATCGAGCCAAGGCGGGTTGTGCAGGAGGTAAGATCTAGACCGGCTGTGCGCCTCCATAGCCCTGGGTTTCCAGCTCCTGTCTCTCGTGCGGACCCGGAAGTGCGTCCACCCAGTCCGACTCGTCCTGTTCCCGCTCCCCGCACTAAACGGCAAGTGCGTAAACCCAGCCTCGCCAGTCAACAGTCGTCGGAGCTGCCCGCCAGTCAACAGTCGTCGGAGCTGCCCGCCAGTCAACAGTCGTCGGAGCTGCCCGTCAGTCAACAGTCGTCGGAGCTGCCCGTCAGTCAACAGTCGTCGGAGCTGCCCGTCAGTCAACAGTCGTCGGAGCTGCCCGTCAGTCAACAGTCGTCGGAGCTGCCCGTCAGTCAACAGTCGTCGGAGCTGCCCGTCAGTCAACAGTCGTCGGAGCTGCCCGTCAGTCAACAGTCGCCGGAGCTGCCCGTCAGTCAACAGTCGCCGGAGCTGCCCGTCAGTCAACAGTCGCCGGAGCTGCCCGTCAGTCAACAGTCGCCGGAGTGGCCAGACTGCGCTGAACTGCCGGAGTGGCCAGACTGCGCTGAACTGCCGGAGTGGCCAGACTGCGCTGAACTGCCGGAGTGGCCAGACTGCGCTGAACTGCCGGAGTGGCCAGACTGCGCTGAACTGCCGGAGTGGCCAGACTGCCCTGAACTGCCGGAGTGGCCAGACTGCCCTGAACTGCCGGAGTGGCCAGACTGCCCTGAACTGCCGGAGTGGCCAGACTGCCCTGAACTGCCGGAGTGGCCAGACTGCCCTGAACTGCCGGAGTGGCCAGACTGCCCTGAACTGCCGGAGTGGCCAGACTGCCCTGAACTGCCGGAGTGGCCAGACTGTCCCGAGTTGCCGGACTGCCCAGACTGTCCCGAGTTGCCGGACTGCCCAGACTGTCCCGAGTTGCCGGACTGCCCAGACTGTCCCGAGTTGCCGGACTGCCCAGACTGTCCCGAGTTGCCGGACTGCCCAGACTGTCCCGAGTTGCCGGACTGCCCAGACTGTCCCGAGTTGCCAGACTGCCCAGACTGTCCCGAGTTGCCAGACTGCCCAGACTGTCCCGAGTTGCCAGACTGCCCAGACTGTCCCGAGTTGCCAGACTGCCCAGACTGTCCCGAGTTGCCAGACTGCCCAGACTGTCCCGAGTTGCCAGACTGCCCAGACTGTCCCGAGTTGCCAGACTGCCCAGACTGCCCAGACTGTCCCGAGTTGCCAGACTGTCCCGAGTTGCCAGACTGTCCCGAGTTGCCAGACTGTCCCGAGTTGCCAGACTGCCCAGACTGCCCCGAGTTGCCAGACTGCCCCGAGTTGCCAGACTGCCCCGAGTTGCCAGACTGCCCAGACTGTCCCGAGCTGCCAGACTGCCCAGACAGCCTGGAACGGCCTGAGCCGGAGCCACCTCCAAATAATAGGTGGGTTGGGGAGGGGGGGTGTAGCACAGTGCCGTCGTTGACGGCAGCCACCCTCCCTTCCCTCCCTTTAGTAAGGGGGAATTTTTCTTTTAGGTATTGTTTGGGGGTATTTTTTTTTTGTTTGTTTTTAAGGTGCTTCTGGGGTAGCACCTTTAAGGGGGGGGTAATGTCACGTCCTGGCCAGTATATAAGGTTAATTGTTTGTAGTTTGGTCAGGGCGTGACAGAGGGTATTTGTTTTATGTGGTTCAGGGTGGTGTGTTTGGTTTAAGGGTGTTTGTTTTAGTAATTCCGGGTGTTGGTTTATGTTTAGGTATTTCTATGTGGAGTCTAGTATGTCTGTTTCTATGTCTGGTGAATTGGTGTTGGGACTCTCAGTTGAAGGCAGGTGTTGTCTATCTGCCTTTGATTGAGAGTCTCATAAATGAGGGTGTGTTTGTGTTTGTGTTTTGTGGGTGATTGTTCTGTGTTCAGCCCTAGGCTTTGCCAGACTGTTTAGTTGTTCGTTCGTTTTCGTGTTTTGTTGTTTTGGAGTGCTCTTTTGGATAATTTAAATAAAAGTCAAAATGAGCATACACGTACCTGCTGCATTTTGGTCCTCATTCACCAACGACAACCGTGACACCAACTTAAAACAACACTGTCAGTGCACTAACTTAAAACAACACTGTCTGCGTACTAATTTAAAACAATACTGTCAGTGTACCAACTTAAAACAACACAAAATTGCCACTGAAGTTTGTAGCACCATTAGGAAGGAAACGCCAACGATTTAGATATGTCATTTAAATCAGTTGTGGCAAGTCACTCTAACATCTTTGTTTCAAAGATACCCGCACACTAAGATCCAAATATAAATGTCCAGTTTCTGTGCCAAACTTCTAGTCACAAGAACTCTGTCAGAGTATACCCGGCATCTATAGCCCTTTGTTTGACACCGTAGTCTTTTAAGGTTTTAATTTCTCCCTTTAGAAATACGACACCAACGTGGGTTCCCAGGGCTCCCAGCTCTCTCGGGGACAGAAGCAGCGCATAACAATCGCCAGGGCGATTATCCGCGACCCTAAGATCCTGCTACTGGACGAAGCCACTTCAGCCCTGGACACGGAGAGCGAGAAGGTAATGTCTCCATGACAACCGCCTGTCATCACCACGAGCAGTAGAAGAAGTGCTGAACCTGATGAGGATAGATTCAATTTATACAGATAGCTTTCTTACAGATAGTTATTTCAAATAGCTTTAGAATTGGTACGAGGCAAGGCAAGCATGCAATTTGCCTGTGCCTTAGGTCCATTGTATGAGGCAGAGGCAGTAATCAAGTAATCACGGTGAGTCATGGGTGATTGTGAAATCAGCTCAAAGCTTTGTGTGTGTGTGTGTGTGTTACAGACTGCAAGTGGCGCTGGATAATGCGAAGGAGGCGCCGAACCTGCATCGTCATCGCCCACCGTCTCTCCAACATCCAGAACTCTGACATCATCGCAGTTATGTCCAGGGGCGTCGTCATCGAACAGGGTCCACATGACCATCTCATGGCCCTCAAAGGGGCCTATTACAAACTTGTCACCACCGGTGCACCAATCAGCTAATTCCTCAGGGTTATAGGAGCCAAACCAGGAAATGCCTGTTCAGGTCATCACACCGGGTCATATAGTATTTATTCTACAGAAGGGATCCTGTCAACCGTCACACATTCTTTAGTGTTAATTGGTCCATGTGTATTCATTTGTTGTCGTTACATTTAAACAGTGTGTTTGAGACATACTGAAGGTCTGAGTGGCTACCTTTTATCTTTGAGTTTTTACTTTTTTTGGTAATTAACTGTATTGCATAAGAATAAATTGAATCCAAATATCTACATTGAGGGTATAAAGTAACTGTTTACGATTGTCTACCGTTTGTACTGTGTTTACCATTATACATTTACGATTTAAAATGTTTTGGATTGTAAATGGAACCTTTTGTTCTTTAAATCAAATATGGTGCATTTAAATTGCCTGCAGACGATAACACATTCTACAACAGTTGATTTTCCTTAGTCAAAGGTTAAGATAAGAGCCTGGACAGACTAGTACTACAGACTAGTACTACAGACTAGTACTACAGTATCAGGTCTTGTCGATGATTCCATGACTGACACTGTGACACCCTGACCTGACACCAGGATGAGATTTGCTGCGTCCATCCATCAACGGTAATGTGTGATCCCACCGCTCTGACCGTATGGAACGGAGTCTTCATCAGTGCATCCCAGATTCCCAGCACCCAGACAAGGGGTGAATTAGTATGCCGGTAAAGCAATATAATCTCTCCTGGCTCTCTGCTCACAATCCGTCCTCTTAGAGGACACTGTTTGACTTTGTGCCATGTAGCGTCAATACAATATTGATTGATAACGGCAAGCCAGTATCCTGGAATAAAGTGTGGTGGTGAGTGTCTGGGTCTTTGTTGACTTAGTGGGTGAGAAGTGGGGCTAACGTGCTCTAATAAGTCTTGCCCAGTGCGGAAGTGCTGCATTTGAGCCGCTTGTTTGTTTTCAATCTCAAGTTATCAACCTCCACGATGTCATCCACTCCTAAAGATGAGTCATCAATCTCCACGATGTCATCCACTCCTAAAGATGAGTCATCAACCTCCACGATGTCATCCACTCCTAAAGATGAGTCAAACTCCACGATGTCATCCACTCCTAAAGATGAGTCATCAATCTCCACGATGTCATCCACTCCTAAAGATGAGTCATCAATCTCCATGATGTCATCCACTCCTAAAGATGAGTCATCAACCTAGACCTTATTGTTGACCGAGCTCAGATTTGAAGTCCTATACTGTCTCTCTCCTACTAGTGCTATACTGTCTCTCTCCTGCTAGTCCTATACTGTCTCTCTCCTACTAGTCCTATACTGTCTCTCTCCTACTAGTCCTATACTGTCTCTCTCCTACTAGTCCTATACTGTCTCTCTCCTACTAGTCCTTTACTGTCTCCCTCCTACTAGTCCTATACTGTCTCTCTCCTGCTAGTCCTATACTGTCTCTCTCCTACTAGTCCTATACTGTCTCTCTCCTACTAGTCCTATACTGTCTCTCTCCTACTAGTCCTATACTGTCTCTCTCCTACTAGTCCTATACTGTCTCTGTCCTACTAGTCCTATACTGTCTCTCTCCTACTAGTCCTATACTGTCTCCTACTGTCTCTCTCCTTCTAGTCCTATACTGTATCTGTCCTACTAGTCCTATACTGTCTCTGTCCTACTAGTCCTATACTGTCTCCCTCCTACTAGTCCTATAATGTCTCTGTCCTACTAGTCCTATACTGTCTCTGTCCTACTAGTCCTATACTGTCTCTCTCCTACTAGTCCTATACTGTCTCCCTCCTACTAGTCCTATACTGTCTGTCCTACTAGTCCTATACTGTCTCCTACTGTCTCTCTCCTTCTAGTCCTATACTGTATCTGTCCTACTAGTCCTATACTGTCTCTGTCCTACTAGTCCTATACTGTCTCCCTCCTACTAGTCCTATAATGTCTCTGTCCTACTAGTCCTATACTGTCTCTGTCCTACCAGTCCTACACTGTCTCTCTCCTACTAGTCCTATACTGTCTCTCTCCTACTAGTCCTATACTGTCTCCTACTGTCTCTCTCCTTCTAGTCCTATACTGTATCTGTCCTACTAGTCCTATACTGTCTCTGTCCTACTAGTCCTATACTGTCTCTGTCCTACTAGTCCTATACTGTCTCTCTCCTACTAGTCCTACACTGTCTCCTACTGTCTCTCTCCTTCTAGTCCTATACTGTATCTGTCCTACTAGTCCTATACTGTCTCTGTCCTACTAGTCCTATACTGTCTCCCTCCTACTAGTCCTATACTGTCTCCCTCCTACTAGTCCTATACTGTCTCTCCTACTAGTCCTATACTGTATCTGTCCTACTAGTTCTATACCGTCTCTCCTACTAGTCCTATACTGTCTCTCCTACTAGTCCTATACTGTATCTGTCCTACTAGTTCTATACTGTCTCTCCTACTAGTTCTATACTGTCTCTCCTACTAGTCCTATACTGTCTCTGTCCTACTAGTCCTATACCGTCTCTCCTACTAGTCCTATACTGTCTCTACTACTCTGCCTCTCCATCTGCCTCAGCCTCGACCCCGGTGAAAAGTCAAGCCTCAGAAGATTTAACACACTTACCATGTCATTACTACCTACTGGGTGGCAGATAGCATAGCGGTTAACACGCTGGGCCAATAACCATAAGGAACCTAGTTTAAATAAAGGTGAAAAATCTGTTGACGGGCCCCTTAAGCAAGGCACTCAACCCTAATTGCTCCATGGTTGCCGTTGATAATGGCTGACCCTGTCTCAGGGAGAGCGGGATATGAGGAAAACACATTTCCAATTCACACATGCGTATTTGTACATGTATGAAATAGGACAAATACAAGCACCAACCAAGATATTATTATTACCTACTGGGGGATTGAACAGTAAATGAGTTTGTATTAAACAGCGACAGTAAATGTGATTTAGAGACCGCTGTATTTCTAATGCTCCATCATCCATCGGTGACACAAGGGGCCTCAATGTGACAGGAAATAGCAGAGGGACTCTGAGAATGAGGAATGGGGGTCCAACTAATTCGAAGACGATAGGTAGGCCTGCTCCCAAATGGCCCTGTCAGAGATTGTTGCTTTTGGATTGAATTAGATGCTTTGGGATTGAATCGAATTAGATGCAAAGTTGCTTTGGGATTGAATTAGATGCATTAAAAAAAATCTAAAGGCCATGTCCATAGTTGGAATTGGTTGGAGATCGAATTTGATTCACTTGGGAGTGCATTACATGAAACTTTAGTGGTAAACTCCGTGGCATTATTTGACCACTTGGTGGCATTGTATCCTATTCTCTCCATAAGTATTATAGTGAACTGAAGTGGTAATGTAGTAGCAGAGTGTAGATCAGGAGTAGGAGCACAGTAGAACATGTGCTATATGCAGGATGGAGTACTGAACTGAGCTAAGATACCCTGCTGAATTCTACCTGTCGTGTTGTCAGGCCCTAATAAAGTGCCTTTTGGGTAGTGTAATTTGGTAAGAAATATAAAAAATGTCAACATTCTGTCATAAAAAGCATATGTTCAACTTCATAAAAAAACAATTCCCATTTCAAGAGGTTAAATTCAGAAAAATGACTTTAGTGAAACAGATCAACCGCTTTGACACTATGATTTTAATATTTGACATTCAATGTTTCTTTGGAAAAGATATTGTAAAAGGATAGTCCAGTTCACATAACAGGGTTGACCTTAAAATGAGAGACAAATGTAAATCCTGTTAAATTAATTATAATCTTCAGAAATGACTTTGTCACAGCAAGAAAATAACTAGGGCTTTACAAAAAAATATAATAATAAGAATAATATTTGGGCATCACAATGAGGTGAAAACTTGGGGAAACGTTTGGGTAAAGTGGATTACAACTTCCTAGAAGTCAGGAAAACAGGAGAGACATGTCAAAATGCTGATTTGGGGCTGATTTGCTCAATCTGTCACTTGCATGAACACAGAAATGTGTTATTAGAACAGCACATGAATAGAACTGTCACGGATCCCTCCGGAACTGTGTCATTACGCACACCTGGTCCCTATTTCCCTGATTGTAATTGTATAAATGTGCCCTTTGGTGCACCATTGGGCTGTCAATTATTGTTCCAATGTCTGTTGGTCGTGTGAGTACCTGTGCTGTGTTGTTTTGGCTTTCGTGCTGCTTGTATTGTGCAGATGATTACAGGTCTTGTCCCGTGTGGTATCATTGTGTGTGTTACGGGTCTCTCCCCGGTATATTTATTTGACCAATCTGATTCCACACTTCAAGAATGCTTCGATCACATGGACTGGGATATGTTCCGGATAGCCTCAGACAACATTGTATACGCTGATGAGTGAGTATATTAGCAAGTGCATCGGTGATGTTGTACCCACTGACTATTAAAACCATCCCCAACCATAAACCGTGGATTGATGGCAGCATTCGCACAAAACTGAAAGCGCGAACCACTGCTTTTAATCATGGCAAGGCGACCGGAAACATGACCGAATACAGTGTAGCTATTACCTCCAAGGCAATCAAACAAGCTAACAAGCTAAGGTCAGTGTAGAGTCGCAATTCAATGGCTCAAACACGAGATGTATGTGGCAGTCTACAGTCAATCACGGATTACAAAAAGGAAACCAGCCCTGTCGCGGACCCCGACGTCTTGCTCCCAGACAAACTAAACAACTTCTTTGCTCGCTTTGAGGACAATAGTGCCACTGACACGGCCCACTACCAAAACCTGTGGGCTCTCCCTCACTGCAGCCAATGCGAGTAAAACATTTAAACGTGTTAACCCTCGCAAGGCTGCCGACCCAGACGGCATCCCTAGCCGTGTCCTCAGAGCATGCACAGACCAGCTGGTTGGTGTGTTTACGGGCATATTCAATCAGTCCCTATCCCAGTCTGCTGTTCCCACATGCTTCAAGAGGGCCACCATTGTTCCTGTTCCCTAGAAAGCTAAGGTAACTGAGCTAAACGACCCGTAGCATTCTTCCGACATCAAAGTGCTTTCAGAGACTAGTCAAGGATCATATCACCTCCACCCTACCTTACACCCTATACCCACTCCAATTTGCTTACCACCCAAGTCCACAGACGACGCAATCACACTGCCCTAACCCATCTAGACAAGAGAAATACCTATGTAAGAATGCTGTTCATCGACTACAGCTCAGCATTTAACACCAAAAGATTCAACTGAGACATAAACTGAACAAGTTCCACACACATGACTAACAGAAATGGAATGTGTCCATGAACAAAGGGAGGGGCAAAATCAACAGTAACAGTCAGTATCTGGTGTGGCCACCAGCTACATTAAGTACTGCCTTACATCTCCTCATGGACTGCACAAGATTTGCCTGTTCTTGCTGTGAGATGTTACCCCACTCTTCCACCAAGGCACCTGCAAGTTCCCGGACATTTCTGGGGAGAATGGCCCTAGCCCTCACCCTCCGATCCAACAGGTCCCAGACGTGCTCAATGGGATTGAGATCCGGGCTCTTCGCTGGCCATGGTAGAACACTGACATTCCTGTCTTACAGGAAATCACAACAGAACGAGCAGTATGGCTGATGGCATTGTCATGCTGGAGGGTCATGTCAGGATGAGCCTGCAGGAAGGGTACCACATGCGAGAGGAGGATGTCTTCCCTGTAACGCACAGCATTGAGATGGACTGAGCTTGTCGTCATTGCAGGCAGATGATGCTGTGACACACCGTCCCAGACCATGACAGACCCTCCACCTCCAAATCGATCCCGCTCCAGAGTACAGGCCTCGGTGTAACGCTCATTCCTTCGACGATAAACGCGACTCCGACCATCCCTGGTGAGACACAACCGCGACCCGTCAGTGAGGAGCACTTTTTGCCAGTCCTGTCTGGTCCAGCAACGGTGGGTTTCTGCCCATAGGTAATATTGTTGCCGGCGATGTCTGAGGATGTGCCTTACAACAGGCCTACAAGCCCTCAGTCCAGCCTCTCAGCCTATTACGGATAGTCTGACCACTGATGGAGGGATTGTGCATTCCTGGCAGTTGTTGCCATCCTGTACCTGTCCCGCAGGTGTGATGTTCAGATGTATCGATCCTGTGCAGGTGTTACACGTGGTCTACCACTGTGAGGACGATCAGCTGTCTGTCCTGTCTCCCTGTAGCGCGGTCTTGGGCATCTAACAGTACGGACATTGCAATTTATTGCCCTGGTCACGTGCAGTCCTCATGCCTCCTCGCAGCATGCCTAAGGCACGTTCACGCAGATGAGCAGGGATCCCAGGCATCTTTCTCAGTCGAGTCAGTAGAAAGTCCTCTTTAGTGTCCTAGGTTTTCTTAACTGTGACCTTAATTGCCTACCGTCTGTAAGCTGTTAGTGTCTTAACGACCGTTCCACAGGTGCGTGTTTATGGGTTATTGAACAAGCATGGGAAATGGTGTTTAAACCCTTTACAGTGAAGTTATTTGGATTTTTACGAATTCTCTTTTGAAACAGTGTGTGAACGGGATGTTTCTTTTTATGCTGAGTTTATTTACTAAATGGAAATGTTTTTATGTAAGACCTATAACTCCACCATGGAAGCTAAGCGTAAGGATATCTGGTTAGCTACTAGGGCAAGACTGATGGAACACAAGAGAGCAGAGAATGGTTCAGAGCTTCACCATGGGGATGAATTACTTCTGACATGGTAAGGTGGTACCACTTATTTATTGTCAAATAATTATCAAATTGATTAGTCTTTTGAATATTCTGCTACAAACAGCTTGTCTAACATTTTATTGTCTGATTTTGAGTCTTTTTTTACACCCCCAGACTTTTGAGGTTCCTAAAGGATGCCTTATGGTTGTTTCTGCCTCGCGTTGGAGTGGAGGAAGCAGAGGTGGATGGAGTTATAAACGTGGAAGGTTCAACACTGTAAAACTGGTTCAATACTCACTGAAAGAAACAAATAGTCACCAGTGATAGTTGACTATAACAGTTTGAATGAAACAGATGTGATCTGACCATTTGCAGGGAAGAGCTATGGTTCCACGGAGGAAGCCAAGCATAAGGAGATCTGGTTAGCTACTAGGACGAGAGTAATGGAAAACAACAAGCAGGCAGAGAATGGCTCAGAGAGCTTCACCGTGGGGATGAATCATCTTTCTGACAGGGTATGATCACTGTCAGGAAGAGGCCTACTATACAAAAATGTTTAACTCGAAGGTTGCTTATTTGGTTACTAATCATACTTTTCTTATAGGCTTACTTGATACTATGCATGTTGGTTCCTTTCACAGACTACTGGGGAGGTTACAGGACGAAGGGTAGGGTGGCGCATTATTGCAATTCACTGCACTTATAAGGTTAATGAATATTTGAATCATTTGTGGTGGTAATTGTATGATTGAGAACTCTTATTCCTTAGCCTCAAGATGGGGATGAAGCAGATGTGCACAAGGAGTTTGAAACATTGAACGTTAAATATGTTAAAACTGGTTCAACACTAACTGAAATAGATATTCCCAGTATACATAAAGTCAAATTCCTTAAACAAGTTGACGTTTTTCATGCTTGCAGGAAAGACTTATCCGTCCACCGAGGAGGAAGCTAAGCGCAAGGACATCTGGCTAGCTACTAGGAAGATGGTGAGGGAACACAAGAGAGCAGAGAATGGCCTGGAGAGCTACACCTTGCTGACTTGGTATGGTATTATTCATTCAGAGTAGTCTGAAAGAAATCAGGGTTATATATTGCAATGTTGAAATAACATTTCTCAAACAAGTCTAAAGTTGTTTGTATCCTCTTTGTCTCCAGACTACAGAGGAGGTTCCTAGTGGACCTTTTCCCATGGTAAGGTACCAGAATATCAATGTAATGTGTTAAATTAAATTGTAGCATTAAACTGAACATACAGTCATGGCCAAAAGTTTTGAAAATGACAAATATTAATTTTCACAAAGTCTGCTGCCTCAGTTTGTATGATGGCAATTTGCAAATACTCCAGAATGTTATGAAGAGTGATCAGATGAATTACAATTAATTGCAAAGTCCTCTTTGCCATGCAAATGAACTGAATCCCCAAAACATTTCCACTGCATTTCAGCCCTGCCACAAAAGGACCAGCTGACATCGTGTCAGTGATTCTCTCGTTAACACAGGTGTGAGTGTTGACAAGGACAAGGCTGGACAAGCTCTGGCATGCTGATTGAGTTCGAATAACAGACTGGAAGCTTCAAAAGGAGGGTGGTGCTTGGAATCAATGTTCTTCCTCTGTCAGCCATGATTACCTGCAAGGAAACATGTGCCGTTGTCATTGCTTTGCACAAAAAGGGCTTCACAGGCAAGGTTATTGCTGCCAGTAAGATTGCACCTAAATCAACCATTTATCGGATCGAGAACTTCAAGGGGAGCGGTTCAATTGTTGTGAAGAAGGCTTCAGGGCGCCCAAGAAAGTCCAGCAAGCGCCAGGACCATCTCCTAAAGTTGATTCAGTTGTGGGATCGGGGCACCACCAGTACAGAGCTTACTCAGGAATGGCAGCAGGCAGGTGTGAGTGCATCTGCACGCACAGTGAGGCGAAGACTTTTGGAGGATGGCCTGGTGTCAAGAAGGGCAGCAAAGAAGCCACTTCTCTACAGGAAAAACATCAGGGATGGACTGATATTCTGCAAAAGGTACAGAGATTGGACTGCTGAGGACTGGGGTAAAGTCATTTTCTCTGAATCCCCTTTCCGATTGTTTGGGGTATCCGGAAAAAAGCTTGTCCGGAGAAGACAAGGTGAACGCTACCATCAGTCCTGTGTCATGCCAACAGTAAAGCATCCTGAGACCATTCATATGTGGGGTTGCTTCTCGGCCAAGGGAGTGGGCTCACTCACAATTTTGCCTAAGAACACAGCCATGAATAAAGAATGGTACCAACACATCTTCCGAGAGCAACTTCTCCCAACCATCCAGGAACAGTTTGGTGACAAACAATGCCTTTTCCAGCATGATGGAGCACCTTGCCATAAGCAAAAGTGATAACTAAGTGGCTCGGAACAAAACATTGATATTTTGGGTCCATGGACAGAACTCCCCAGACCTTAATCCCATTGAGAACTTGTGGTCAATCATCAAGAGGTGGGTGGACAAACAAAAACCCACAAATTCTGACAAACTCCAAGCATTGATTATGCAAGAATGGGCTGCCATCAGTCAGAATGCGGCCCAGATGTTAATTGACAGCATGCCAGGGCGGATTGCAGAGGTCTTTAAAAAGAAGGGTCAACACTGCAAATATTGACTCTGCATCAACTTCATGTAATTGTACTTCAGTATTCCATAGGAACATCTGACAAAATCTAAAGACACTGACGCGGCAAACTTTGACACAAATATACATTTCCATTCTCAACTTTTGGCCAGAAGTGTACAGTGATGTAAAATTTGTTAAGCTCTGTTTCATCACAGGTATGCTTCCAGTCACATTAGTCACTAACATTGCACTCACTACACTCCTATTCACAAACCTTAACTACAATGACCATAGTCTTAAAAAAAGATTAAAGAACCCTTAACATTTACTAATGTTACACTCCTAATTCACAAAACAATCAGATATTGACTGACTGTTTCCTCCAACAGAATGAAGACTTGACCCTATGCGGAATAAACTATTTTGTCATTTCCAATAAATATAAATACTACACTTTCAATTCCTGTGTCACTTTTTTTTCTCCTTTATTTTTTCCCAGCCAACATGGCAGGGTTCCCCAAATTGTGGCCCGTGGGTGGTTTTATTTGGCACCCCAAGTTTTCAAAACAAATTTAAACACAGTGTGTTCGGAAAGTATTCAGACCCCTTGACCTTTTCCACCTTTTATTAAGTTACAGCCTTATTCTAAAATGGAAACAGCTTTTTAGAAATTTTTGCAAATGTATAAAAAAAAAAGAACTTCACCAAGTGGCGCAGCGGTCTACGGCACTGCATCTCAGTGCTAGAGGCATCACTAGACTCTGGTTCGATTCCAGGCTGTAAGTGGAGGCAGGGCATGAAAGGGATTACGAATCCAGTTGTGTCGTCCGTTTCGGGAAATTACCTATGTAATTGCGCCCCCAACTCACTCAGGTGCTTCGCTATTTGACATTGTCCGTAAGCTTGAGTTCATTTGCACACAAAAAATCATACAATGATGGAAAGACCTGTTGTCCTTGTTATTGCAGATAGAAAAGAGCTCCAACTTCTTAATCAGTCTCAATTTTGTCCCACACATTGACTATAGTTGCACAGAGTCCCTGTAATCCTAGATTCAGATCATTCAGGCGAGAAACATCACCCAAATGGGCCAGTAGTGTGAGAAACTCGGCATCATGCAACCGATCAGACAAGTGAAAATTATGGTCAATAAAGAGAACTTAAAGCTCATCTCTCAATTTAAAAAACGTCAATACTTTCCCCTTGATAACCAGCATATGTTGTAAAAGCGTTACATGGTCGCTGCCCATATCATTGCATAGTGCAGAAAATACACAAGAGTTCAGGGGCTTTGCTTTATCAAAGTTAACCATTTTCACTGTAGTGTCCAAAACGTCTTTCAAGCTGTCAGGCATTCCCTTGGCAGCAAGAGCCTCACGGTGGATACTGCAGTGTGCCCAAGTGGTGTCGGGAGCAACTGCTTGCACGTGCAATACCACTGTACTATGTTTCCCTGTCATGGCGTTTGCGCCATCAATAAAGATACCAACACATCTGGACCACCAGTCCATTTGTCACAAAGCTGTCCAGTACTTTCAAAATATCCTCTCATGTTGTCCTGGTTTGCAGAAGAGGATGTCTTCCTTAATTGACCCCCCCATAAACGTAGCGGACATATACCAGGAGCTGTGCCAGGCCCGCAGCGTCTGACTCATCCAGCTGTAACGCATATAATTCACTGGCTTGTTTGCGAAGCAGTAATTGTTTCAAACCATCTCATGCCGTGTCACTGATGCGTTGTGAAAGTGTTTGATGAAGGCATTGTCTCTTTTTTGGGGCCTTGTCCCTCAGCCATATTAAGTCCTTCACAATAGTATGGGGATTGCCTGTCCTAGCCACTCGGTAGCTCATCATATAAGACACATCTAGCCCCTTCTTATTAATGGTATCTGTTGCTTTAATACATGTCTTACTACTCGAAAGTTGTCTTTATTCTCGCTCAAAACTTCTGTCTTATTTTTCAAATGGTCATGATTTGTTTCTTAATGTCTGCGCAAGAGTGAAGGTTTCCCGCGAGAGAGTAACGGTTAATGTGATTGGATGTTAATTATTTGTCTAGGCTACCTGTATTTGACATTGTGTTATTTTGCTGAACACTAGATGGTTTAATAGTATATTTGGCAGTGAAACGAGTCTACCCAGGTAAGAAAATTTGACACACTGAACTCTATCTGAGAAGTAGTTAGTGAACCAGGCGAGGCAGTCATTTGAGAAGACAAGGCTATTGAGTCTGCTGATAAGAATGCCGTGATTGACAGAGTCGAAAGCCTTGACCAGGTTGATGAAGACGGCTACACAGTACTGTCTTTTATCGATGGTGGTTATGATATCGTTTAGGACCTAGAGCGTTGCTGAGGTGCACCCATGACCAGCTCTGAAAGCAGATTCCATAGAGGAGAAGGTACGGTGGGATTCGAAATGGTCGGTGATCTGTTTATTAACTTGGCTTTTGAAGATTTTAGAAAGGCAGGGCAGGATGGATATAGGTCTATAACAGTTTGGGTCTAGAGTGTCTCCCCCTTTGAAGAGGGGGATGACCGCGGCAGCTTTCCAATCTTTGGGGATCTCAGACAATACAAAAGAGAAGTTGAATAGGCTAGTAATAGGGGTTGCAACAATTTTGGCGGATAATTTTAGAAAGAAAGGGTTCAGATTGTCTAGCCCAGCTGATTTGTAGGGATCCATATTTTGCTGCTCTTTCAGAACATCAGCTGTCTGGATTTGGGTGAAGGAGAAGCAGGGTGGGGGGGGTTGGGCAAGTTGCTGCAGGGGGTGCTGAGATGTAGGAGTAGCCAGGTGGAAAGCATTATAGCATACTCAGTAAATGTGTGGAAAGCTACAGAGAAGCAAATTAGATCTAATCTTAAATGGCATTCATACTCTCCAATATGGCGTAATAAAGAATTCTTAGCGTGTAAGAAACCATTTACATCAGATTCTTGGTCTACGAAGGGTATTTATACATTCAAAGACACATTCAATGTGAATGGACTCCTCAGTTTCCAGGAAATCCGCCAGTGTTTTAATGTCCCAGGTTCATCATTTTGTCTTTACCTTCAACTCCGCCTATCCATGGCAGCCTATGGGGTCCCCTGGGGAGCAGAATTAGCAGCACACCCATTGGTCAAACTTCTAACGGACAGGCGCCCATCAAAAGGGGTTGTGTCTAATATTGATTCTAGCAGCACAAAAACCATTAACTCTATCCACTGTATGGGAAAATTACTTGACTCTTGCTGAAATATATTTGGATCATGCAAAATATATTTGGATCATCTAGAAACCCCAATCACCAATTCATGAATATCTTTTTTTTGCCATAGAACCGATCTAACACCTAAAAAAAAGACATCACATGGGTATTAGTCCATCGCCTTTATGTGAGTTCTGCACCACAGGGGATCTTGGTACTTTTCAGCATGTGCTGAGGAAATGCCCGGGGGAAAGTCAACGATGTCATCTCTGTACTTAAAGATAAAATACTGCCATTAGATCCAATAGTGAAGTTGCTTTATGTTGACTCTGATTGGCACTTGTCAGAGCACTTACGGAGAGTGTCGTTGGCAGGAACCACAGCTGCTAAGAAAACGATTGTACAAAGGTGGATTCCACCTCATCAGTTTCCATTGCAACAATGGCCGCTCACATTTAAGGAAATTGTACTTATGGAGCTCTCCACGGCCAGGATCCACAGGGCCAAGCTGGACACATGGAAAAAAGCAGCAGCGGACATTTCTGAACTCTTAACCAACGGGCCTTTATATCCATGAATGTGTATCAATAACTTGTCACTATTTCAGCGGATTTACTATGTAATATTAATTTATTTGTTTTTCTCTCATGATTTATTTTACATGCTATCAGATTGCCGGTGGGGGGTGGGGGGGATTGAAAAAAATATCTGTAAATGTATTGTATGAATCCTATGAATTGAAATAATAAAAAGTTTGGACACCAACTCAATCCAGGGTTTTTCATTATTTTGACTATTTTCTCTATTGTAGAATAATAGTGAAGACATCAAAACTATGAAATAACACATATGGAATCATGTAGTAACCAAAAAAAGTGTTAAACAAATCAATATGTATTTTATATTTGAGATTCTTCAAAGTAGCCACCCTTTCCTTGAAGACAGCTTTCCACACTCTTGGCATTCTCTCAACCACCTTCATGAGGTAGTCACCTGGAAGTAATTTCAATTAACAACGTGTGCCTTGTTAAAAGTTAATTTGTGGAATTTCTTTCCTTCTTAATGCATTTGAGCCAATCAGTTGTGTTGTGACAAGGTAGGGGGGGGGGGGGTATACAGAAGATAGCCCTATTTGGCAAAAGACCAAGTCCATATTGTGGCAAAAACAGCTCAAATAAGCAAAGAGAAACAACAGTCCATCATTACTTTAAGACATGAAGGTCAGTCAATTCGGAATATTTCAAGAACTTTGAAAGCTTCTTCAAGTGCAGTCGCAAAACCCATCAAGGGTTATGATGAAACTGGCTCTCATGAGGACCGCAACAGGAAAGAAAGACCCTTGCCTGTGCTGACCCTGAGCCTGCCCACCTGACCACTCTGCCTGCCTGCCGTCCTGTACCTTTGCCCCGTCTCTGGATTATCGACCTCTGCCTGACCTGACCCTGAGCCTGCCTGCCGTCCTGTACCTTTGTCCCTGTTGCTGTAATAAACATTGTTACTTCGACACGGTCTGGGTCTCACCTTTATCCTGATACATTCCAATAGAAACAACAAGATGAAGCCTACTGAAGTACATTACATCGACATGCACATTACATCTTAGTTACTAAGCAGACATTCATCACCCAGAGCAACAATACAAGCATTCAAATTAGCAGGCTGAAATAACCGCGCAACACAAGCATCCACCAATCGCAGCACTTGAGACATACAGTGCAATGAAATAAAGTAGTACAGCAACACAAAGCAACACAAAGGAGGAGCAATAAGATAAAGCAGAACACATGATAGGTCCAATGATTCCATTATGAGTTGCAGAATGGGCTCTTTCCTTCCTTGCTCTGAGCTATCATTACAGTCCCCTCAGGTGTGACAGCCAGGCATTGGGAACAGTGATTTGTCATGATTGGGTAAGTGTAGAGACCCTCTAAGTGTTTTGAGTCAATACAACTCCAGGAGGGAGCCTTTCAGCTGACACTGATATCATTCAGCCCTGTGTGTGTTTGTGTGTGGTGTTAGCATGCAGGTGTGTGTGTGTGTGTGTGTGTCCGCCCCTGCATGTGTTTGTTTGTGTGCATGCTTGTGTGTGTCTCACCTTGCAGTGCCAGTCGAGGTACTGATTATTACTGCCATAAAGAGCCTCAGTGCTATTCTCCCGTCGGCCATTATCCTATCCCAGATTATCTCCCCATCAGCCCACAGAAGCCATATCCCCCACAATCCCCCTGTGACAAGAGCCCACCGCCAACTGCCTTAATTACATTTTCCCATTATCTTCCCCAGCAGAGAAACCGGGATGGGTAGCTTCCCCCAAATTAAATGGATTGGAAAGGAAAGGGTAGATGACTAACACCCAAAGTTATGTAATCACTGACCTTGTGTTTGTCCAAACTGATCTTTTTGATATTGCACTTTTACTTTAGCTCCTCTAACTTAAATCAAATCTAATCAAATCTAATTTTATTTGTCACAAGCTCCAAATACAACAGGTGTAGACTTTACTGCTTACTTGTGAGACCTTTCCCAACAATGCAGAGTTAAAAAGAGTAAAAAAATGTGCTAATATGAAATACTAACACGATAAACAACAAGGGGTACCGAGTCTACAAGGGGTACCGATATCTACAAGGGGTACCGAGTCGATGTGCAGGGGTAGTTTAGGTAATATGTACATGTTGTCACACCCTGATATGTTTCACCTGTCTTTGTGCTTGTCTCCACTCCCCTCCAGGTGTCGTCCATCTTCCCCATTATCCCCAGTGTATTTATACCTGTGTTCTCTGTTTGTCTGTTGCCAGTTTGTCTTGTCAAGCCTACCAGCGGATTTCCCGGTCTCCTGTCGCCCCCCTCTAGTCTTCAATTTTTTTTTTTTAACTTTTCCCGGTTTTGACCATTCTGCCTGCCCTGAGCCTGCCTGCCGTTCTGTACCTTGTAACACTGCCCTGGATTTCTGACCTCTGCCTGCCCTGAGCCTGCCTGCCATTCTGTTCCTTTAAGACTCTGCTCTGGATTACTGACCTCTGACCTGTCGTTTGCCTGACCCTGTTTTTGTAATAAACTTTTGTTACTTCGAACTGCCTGCATCTGGGTCTTCTCCTGAGTCATGACACATGTAGGTAGGGGAAATCAGGATAGATAATAAACAGAGTAGCAGCAGTGTATGTGGAAAGTGTGTGTTTTTTGTGAGCGTATGTAGTGTGTGTTGGATTGTCTGTGTAAGCATGTGGGAGTGTGTGGGTAGAGTCCAGTGAGAGTGCATAGAATCAGTAAAAGAGTGTCAGTGGAAAAAAAGGGAAAATTCAATAGTCCGGGTAGCCATTTGATTAACTGTTCAGCGATCTTATGGCCTTCCGAGGGGTGCAGCTGCATTTCAGTGCTAGAGGCATCACTACAGACACCCTAGTTCGAATCCAGGCTGTATCACAACTGGCCATGATTGGGAGTCCCATAGGGCGACGCATAATCGGCCCAGCGTCGTCCGGGTTTGGCCGGTGTAGGCCATCATTGTAAATAAGAATTTGTTCTTAACTGACATGCCTACTTAAGTAAAGGTAAAATAAAATGTATGGCTTGGGGGTAGAAGCTGTTCAGGAGCCTTTTGATTCAAGACATGGTGCTCCGGTACCGCTTGCTGTGTGGTAGCAGAGAGAACAGTCTATGGCTTGGGTGGCTGGGGTCTCTCACAATTTTCCTGGGCCTTCCTCTGACACCGCCTGGTATAGAGGTCTGGTATGGCAGGGAGCTCAGCTCCAGTGATGTACTGGGCCATCCGCACCACCCTCTGTAGCGCCTTGCGATCGACTGCGGTGCAGTTACCATACCAAGCGGTGATGCAGCTAGTCAATATGCTCTCGAATGTGAAGCTGTAGAACTTTCTGAGGATCTGAGGGGCCATGCCAAATATTTTCATCCTCCCGAGGGGGAGGGGTGTGAGAGGACCATGTTAAGTCCTTGATGTTGATGTGGACACCGAGGAGCATGAAGCTCTAGACCAAAGATCCATCACTGTCAGTGTGACACTCCAAACACTTCCATTCATCCTACCCCCCTCTCGCTCTCTCTCTGAAATACCCTTGTAGCTTTTGGGTTTTGGACAGGAGACTGATGAACAGATGGTGCCAGCTATTTTTCTTTCTCTCATGCTTCTTTCTGTCCTCACAGCCACATTCCTGTCTGCATATAAAACACCTGCCTTCTCTCTCTCTCTCTCTCTCTCTCTCACTCTCACACACACACACAAACACGCACATACACATATTTTCTTTCCTCTTAAGTTGAAGAAACATCATAACCTTGAGCCAAATCCCCTTGAAATGAAAAATGACACGGCCAGCTATTAATCTTTTGGACAGTTGTATGCGTTTAGCTGAAACATCCCATGAAGCTGGAACTACACTGTGACATTATGAGCATGCTGATCTGAGAGCTGATCTGCAGACGTTAGACTGCAGTCAGTTGAGCTTGGAACTGATAATCCCAGTGATCAGATAAAGACAAATACTGTTCACAGATCAGGGCTTACATGTATCTATATAAGGGAAAAGAGACATAAATAGGGATGATAAAGTTTAGAAAGTTGAGGGGGGAATATTTCTCTGTCAGTCAGTACATCCCTCGTCCACTCGCTGTTGCTGCGTACCTCCCTTTCCTACACAGGTAAATACACAGCTGAGTCACCAGCCCTTCCAAACACGTGAAATCAAAAAGGTGAGGTAAATAAATATATAAATAAATCCTCTTTTTCAACTGTGTCACATGGAGATTTGGTTTCTTTTTCAATTAATCCCACGCCGTCATTATCACTTGATAGGGAAGGAAAGAAACAAATGCATTTGTCTCAAAGGGGGCACATTTAATCCAATTGAAATTGACGGCACGATTCGGGCTGATTGATTTACCTTGGAATCGGCGTTATCTTTTCATCCCCACAAAGCCACAAAGTATCGCAGGCGAAGTAAGTGCCACATCTAATAGATATTGATTGGATTCGCTTTATTAGTTTCTATTTGCGGATGAGATGAAACTGTTGTCTCTCAGGGCATCTTTCCCAGTAGGATGAGAAAACAACTATGGTGGCCTAGAGGAAGTATAGGAACAAAGACAAGGAGGTAGGGAATAGGAAATAGGAACTCTTGTGTAGGGAGTAGGAAGCATAATTGACATGCTATGAGGATGCTGCGCAGAGGTTTATAATATTATTAGGACTATAAGCAGCACTGCTGTGATGATTTGATAAGGGGCCAAAAGTGTGAAGACGTTTCAGACCGGCACTTCCTTAAAGCACTCTCCAGAGATTGGTTTAGGAGGGCTGTTGTATAAAAAAAAACAATGAATTCAATTCTTCATTGAAACTCAATGGAAATCTCTGCTGACAGAAATGCCTGATCTCCCGTGCATAGCTTCTCCAGAAATAGCCCTGCGATGTTTTCCAAGCTGTTTCTGGCCGTCTGAAGCCGACACACACAAAGTCTTGTCCCGTCCTCTGTGATGCAATCTGTCAACAGCTTCACAGGCATCTGCTGGGGATTTCTCTCTCTGTGTGGACGATGGAGGGAGCGTTATAGGAAACATTTTGGAAACTGGAGAGAGAAAGGGATGAGGAAAACGAAGAGAGAGAGAGAGAAAACAGATTGTCACACTGAGTTCAAGCCCTGGGTTATCAGATTACCCTCCTGTGGCCCCACAGCAACTGGGAAAGTGACAACCGCAGCATCACCAAAAAGTGAGTGAGAGAGAGGGAGAGAAAGGGAGAGAGAAAGAGAGAGAGAGGGAGAGAGAGAGAGGGAGAGAGAGGGAGAGAGATCCATCTAGTGCCTGTCACCTCAGAGTCTTAAAGCTAAAACACACTGACTCTCTGAGATGCACTCCTTACATGACAAAAGTGAGATAGAAAAGAGTGTTTGATATAATCCTCCCTCCCTTCATCCCTTCCTTCCTCCGTCTTCTCCCTCTTTCCTACAGAGCTCCATTGCCCTGCTCAGTACTAAGACGTGTTTGCTGCTGGATTGCCAGCATTGCATCCTGGGATGTAGGTCAGGTGAATAAGAGAGTGAAGTGGAGAGGATGGAGATGGAAGAGATTTGAATAGAGATTAATTGCCTCCCAAATGAGCCACCTAATTCTCCTCCTCAGCTCCCCGCATCTCGTCTGCTCAACACAGGCCTCTGTTAATGATCATCTGAGAAATTCAATTTCCACTTTTATCTTTCTTTTACCGCAGCGCCCGACCACTTAACTGGGTTTTAATTATTATTAATGGCATTTAAGAACTCTGTAGATAAAAGTTCAAAACTTGAAAGACACCAATCTAAAAGAACATCTGAAAGATCAGGCTTGGTGACATTGTATCGATGAGGCTTATGGAAAGAGCAGTTTGAGAGGAGGAGGAGATTGATTTTAATGCAGCGATTGATCATGATGATAGGTATTTTTAAGCCCTTCTTGTCATGTCTCTTGCATATTGAGACTAGCCTGAGGCGATAGTGAGACGTCAACATCATACAAGTTCTGCTGAACTCCTACTCTAAAGCACTCTGTGTTCTGAACGAATCCTGTCAGTCTTATATCCAACATCCTAAATCAAAGCCTCTGTCAACACGTTGAGTCATTCATCAATTCATTCGCTTCCTGATGAAATATTTACAATTACTACTGAGATCATTAGTGTCAGCAGAAATGTATCAGAAGCAACAGCAAAGTTCGTTGAAAGCTTATCAATTACGATCTCCTTCCGACAACAATAACAACATCGCTGGACGTTAAAAAAGAATTGTGATGAACGATGAATCCTTTTTTGAATGCGATTACCTCCCAACTAGCCCAGACAACCAGCGGGATACGATTGTGATCCGACGCGTGACTGCAGTTTAACACCCAGATGTTGTATACTGTACGATTCATAAAGCTAGGGCTGCCCAGAGCTATCCCAGGGCTGAGTCTCTAGGCTGGGCTAGTGTACACTAGAGGAACCCTCCTAGCTGTCCGGATGGGTTAGGTACGCTGCTGTGAACACTGCTGAGTCTGTCATGGTCGGGAGAACAGAGGAACACAGCCTTGACCCCTATCAGTCCCACTGAGACAACACCACATAAACACTGTGATTCACCACGGGACAATATTTGATGTTGCAAGCAGCAGGCTTACCTTATAGAATATCTATTATTTCAAAGGGACTTCAGGTCGGGTATTTCTCAATATCTTCTTTGTGGTTTGGGGGAAGGAGTCAGAGGAGACATGGGAGGCATCCAAAACATAATACCTTCCTTGTGACATAAGTAACCTACTCTGTTTCTGTCACAAGAGATGTTCTGGGGTCTAACGGCATGCGACTGTAATGTTAAGCAATGGAGTGCTGCTGTCTTTAGGATGGTTTCTGTAATGGAATTGCCTTGACACGGTGTGCTTCAGTGTGGTACCTGGTCTATTTAGCGTCAGCGGTGGTCTGAATCACCCTCTTTATGAATCCCATCAGGTATTTATGGTCGTCACCTCCATGAGTACGACCGCCTCGCCTCGCACAATCAAATAAAGCAGGGCTGCCTCGTCTGAGGCGGTGGGAGGCGCCAACCATAAATACGAGTCAGCTACTTTCCAATGCATTGAAAAGAACGGAGTCGGAGTCGGAGGAAGGTGGAATAGGCCTAGCTCACAGCCCATCTCCATCACATCTAACAGAGTGGGTTCATTCTGCACTTTAAAGAGTTAATTTATCACAGGAGCATTCCTCCGTTTCCTTGGGTGTCACAATTATCTGTCAGAGTCTCACTGCGCTCCTCCTAGTCTCTGGCTGATGTATGCGGCCCATTTAAATCCCATCCATCTGTTATGTATGACAGAGCATAATTCACATTGGGCTGAATCCTGTCTATCCACCATGGCAAGGGCTGTCTCTTAAGGAAGAATTCAATATTAATGTCATGTTTTTTATTTTGCTGGTTGGTGGTTTGCAAATGGCGTCTCGGTCTTGGACGAAATGAAATGGGGTGAACACTATTACGCAAATAGTTGAAGTCGTTGAAGTGGCAATAAAGGATGTGATGCATACAGAGCCATCTTTAAGATTGTAATCTAATCACTTGTAGGAAAGTGAATGTGAGGTTGTTCAACTAAATGGATAGAGGGACAGAGAGCGATAGAGACAAAGATAGCGAAAGAGACAGAGATAGCGAAAGCAGTTTTTTTTAGATGCAGACAGGCTTGTGGCGTAGAGAACAGAAAGAGAGGGAATGAATGTCAACTGTGCAGTATGAGCAGTATGAGTCGGAGTTGATTCAGTGTGAGTCAGAGTTGATCCGGTATGAGTCAGAGTTGACTCAGTATGAGTCAGAGTTGACTCAGTATGAGTCAGAGTTGATTGTGTGCTTAGACGACGCGTCTTTAGTGAGCCAGGAATATTACGTTTTTATCCTCTAACTATTGGACTATTGGACTACTGAATGTTCAAAGCAGTCAGGGTCTCCATGAACGGCGTATTGGATTAGCTTTAGGGATTACATGTCAACAGGATGTCTTACAAATATAAGACATGTCTGAGGCAATGTCTGCATGTGATTTAATGTGATATATTCAAACGCCTGCCTTCACAAGCCAGTACTGCCTTCACAAATCGTCTTGGGGCAAATATAAAGTGTTGTTTGAAAAACGAGGCAGACAAAATCCCTTCCCTAAAAATTGCAGTGACAGGCATGATATTATCGTTGTGGTTCAATGGAGTAAAAGATAGCTGACACAAGAACACAAACCCAGCTTGTCTCTCTGCTTGCCCTCTGTTGGAAGTATTCCGATTGATCGGATTAGCAGGGGGGCAATGCAAACACTATCCCAAAACCTTCCGATCCAAACAAATCGCCTTTTGTTTCATGCATATTTATCACTTTCAAAATCCAGCAACTGTGACAATGATTAATAACATGTGAGAGGATCATTGCGGCACTGCATCAAATCCTGACCGTTAAGTCAGTTCTAAGTAATAAGAAAATGTCACCAACTGCCAAATACAGTGTACCCTCTCCAGAGTACAAGACCGTGTCAATAGATGTTTGGAACTACTCGGCACTGAGGATTGAGTTGGGGTATTTACCCATAGGCCTTCAGGCACGCACCGACAGGCCTGCTCACATACAGCACGCACCGACAGGCCTGCTCACATACAGCACGCACCGACAGGCCTGCTCACATACAGCACGCACCGACAGGCCTGCTCACATACAGCACGCACCGACAGGCCTGCTCACATACAGCACGCACCGACAGGCCTGCTCACATACAGCACGCACCGACAGGCCTGCTCACATACAGCACGCACCGACAGGCCTGCTCACATACAGCACGCACCGACAGGCCTGCTCACATACACTACGCATCGACAGGCCTGCTCACATACAGCACGCACCGACAGGCCTGCTCACATACAGCACGCACCGACAGGCCTGCTCACATACACTACGCACCGACAGGCCTGCTCACATACAGCACGCACCGACAGGCCTGCTCACATACAGCACGCACCGACAGGCCTGCTCACATACAGCACGCACCGACAGGCCTGCTCACATACAGCACGCACCGACAGGCCTGCTCACATACAGCACGCATCGACAGGCCTGCTCACATACAGCACGCACCGACAGGCCTGGTCACATACAGCACGCACCGACAGGCCTGCTCACATACAGCACGCACCGACAGGCCTGCTCACATACAGCACGGCACGCAGCTTTGCAAGACAGTTCCAGAGGAGATAGCTGTTGATTGGCAGATGTGGAAAAAACTTTGGATTTTAAATTCCGCATAATCAGCTAATTTTTTCTGCTTCATCACAGTGTGCGTGGGGGAGCTTGTCTCCTAGGAGATTGGTACTAGAATAAAAATGGCTCGTTCTTCGATCATTTGTATTTCAAGGCTTTTCCTCAACACTCACAACAAGTGATCTGCACTCACCCGCTCAGAAAAGCAGGGCAACAGCATCTCCCCCCCTCCCCCCCCCCTCGAGTGTATGCTCCCATACACACAGACCACAGGCTCAACACAAAACAGTTCACAATGAGTAACCTAGATAACTTCTCCCTATTAGATCCACCAAAGCCCTCTGTGAAACAGATGCAGAAAATCCCTATGCATATTCCTCCCACTGAACAACACCAACCAACAGCACCCACTCCATAATCCCATTGTATATTCAGAGAGAATCCTGTGATACAATAGCGTCACCGAAAATAAAAACGATTGTGTGCCCAGCTGCTTTCAATGAGTCCTCATCTGTACCACGGCAGATGGTTCATGCTGCCCTCAGATTGGAACCGTATTTTTAACTTGGGTTGCTCATTTTTATCTGGTTCAGTTTTTTACTTACATGCACTTTGAACGTGATAAAAGTTTACTAAGAAACTTGCATCTCTTTATTTTCTGATATATTTTTTATACCGATGGCCTAGAGTCCCATTGCGATAAACACACAAATGAATTCACTTCAAAGACCAGAACTACCGTTATCTGTCAGCACAGCAGTTTGCCTTCTCCGTCTGTCTGGCTGATGCCTCCATGTCTCCCACATGTCTTCCATTAGCACAGTATGTTATTCCCAATTGTTCAGTTTATTGCACAACACTGCAAATATAACCGCAATCTAAGGAACACAGAATGAGTCATATAGTGAATGTATCACCTGTGAGTCATTTAATAGAAAACCGTCAGCTAAATGGTCATACTACTGAACAAGCTCTGGGAATGAAGGGAACACGTTGTAAAGTAGATGCGTTTAGAATGGAGCAAAGCCATCAAAACACCATTTATCTACAGTATCAAAAGTCCAATTACATTTCAAGGGGTTTCAAGTTGATCACAAGTTAACCAAATAGATTTTCAACCAGAACAGCATCTGGGAATACTCTTATTGTGAGGGAAACGGTTAGGACATAGAGATGTGTCTGTCCCCAAAGATTTCATGTCCATATTGTTTGTGAGAACACTGTAAATGTTTTACCACAGTGCGTCTTCGTGTGTTCAACATATATCCTGTTGAGAATCCCCTTTAGTTCTATATAGAATCTATCTAACTCCCCAGAGGCTCCTAGCAGCTCCCAGGAGCCATGTTGGTAAACTTGTGTTTCAAAGGGTTCTCACCTCCGCCACACACACACACCTGTCTGCTTCTGACAAACCTGCTCTCACAGATGGGAAGAACCAATTACTGGAACTCTATTCTTACATCGCACACACACACACACACACACACACACACACACACACACACACACACACACACTCGCACACACACACACACACACACACACACACACACACACACACACACACACACACACACACACACACACACACACACACACACACACACACACACACACACACACAGCTCCCCCATGTGACCTACTTTTTGTGTGTACTGTATGTACTGACATGTATATGTTACTGATAAATACACACACATGTTCATATTTTTAAATGTCTGTACTGTATGTGTTGGACCCAAGTACGACTAGCTGTCGCCATTGGCGTTGGCTAATGGGGACCCTAATTGAAAAATCAAAACACACACACACCTCTACAGATGAGCAAATGTAAATCTTGAGCATTCAGTCGAGTAGTTCAGAGTCACAGCATGACGGCGTTTCTCTGAGTAGTTGTTCATGACGTGTTGACAGCTTTACACAGAGAGTTGTGTTGATAGGCAATCTTAATGAGCGCCGAACATGTTTACAATTCATTACCGGATGCACTGCAACTACAGAGAGGGACTTGGGTAAAGCTGAAGTCATTCATTCAGGTATAAATAGGTATTTGGCAGTCTACTGCATGTATTGAAATAAAAACCCATTGAATAATTAAACACTATTGTAAACTGTCCTCTTATTATGATCACACATAATACATTACAGCATTTTTAAAATCCCAAATACGTGGAAAAAAGGAATACACTCTAAAATGAAATACGTTTTTAATGTAATGCAGCCATTGGTTGTGTCGTCCCTCTGGTTCAAGTAATAGAAAATATAACACTTTGCAGTCTATCTCGTCACAGCACGGCTTAAAGAGCGGAAAAATAATTGCACATCACATACAGATAGAATAACATTCACCCGGGAATGCATGTGGTTAATATCGTTACATCGCCATTTGTACTGTCCCATAAGAAATACTGGTGTTCAAGAAATGAAGTCTTTCTCTACATAGTACAATACAAAGGACTCCAGATCCATAGTAAGAAAATATGTTTGATCTTTAAAACAATATATTACAACCCAATTGCAGAGGCAAGTATGTCCGTCATGTCCCACAGTAGGTCCATTGAACTGTTAGTCTCCTGTTCTAACAATCTTAGATCATTCCAATGAACACTCAATCTATGTCTACAGCACGTTGTTACATTGTGAACTTATCATGGTCTTTTCACTATGACAACATCTGTTGCAGTACCAAAACAGTACATCCCACAAATACATCTTTATTAAATATACAAAGACTGGAAATGAAGAGTGGACATTCATTATCAACCTAACTGACAGCAGAACATTTACATAGGTTGTATATCTTGGTGTTTCTTATCATCCCTGCTACTTCAGTAATAGGGCCAGTTTTTCTGGAAATTAGCAGCGTTGCCTACATAGATTAGCCTAATAGCATCTGAGCCATTCTGTCCCGCTGCTAAGCTTCTACCTCTGCGTTTTAGTGATTTCATCTAATAAACAACATATGGTGCAAATGGCATACTGTTGCATTGTGGGACATTATTTGATTTTCATAGAGCGGATTTTTTTAATCAAATATATTTAAGAAAATATACAGAATTATTTTATTTTCTAAACTGTGGCCTTTAAACTCATCAATAGCTAAGGGTTGAGTAACCTTGGTCTGATAAAGGGGCTTTTGGCGAAGCGTCTCTTGGACTATGCAAACGGCCAGATGGTTATTGTTACAGTACTGTTCCCTTAGGGTCATGTGCTGTACAGTGACAAAGAAAAGCAGAGATAGGAAGAGGTGGAAGGGGCAGAGGAGGAGGAAGAGAATAAGGAATAAAGAAGAAGAAGAAGAAGGAGGAGAAGAAGAAGATGAAGAATTCAGGACCTCCTCATATTGGCACTAACTGTAGGTAGCTGATTAACACTTGAGGTGTTTCTTGCTGGTCATGTCATTCCAGATGCGGTGCATCTCCTCCGGGGAGATCTGGTGGACCGTTACGACCCGTCTGTAGCGGCACAGACTGTAGGCCATCTTCCAGTGGTTGAAGCCGCTGTTCTGGAAGGGGTGGATGCCCAGCTTGCGAAGGCACAGCCCCACGTATACATCCTCCAGGTGGAGCAGTCTGGTGTGCAGGGACGTCTTGTAGATGAGCTCGGCCACATCCGCCGAGAACACGTACCCAGTGCCCGAACAGAAAGGCGGGTACTTAGTCTCAGGGTAAAGGTCTCTGGGCATGTACCACTTACTGCGCATGTCTCTGATCGGACCTCCGTTGATGACGTAGCCCGTGAAGTAACGTCTCCGCGGCTTGGTGGCGGGCTTGAGGAGGTTGTAGACCAGGTTCTCCATGTTAACGTAGATATCCGAGTCCGTCTTGAGGACGTACTGTGCCTTGGGGCAGAAAGTGGCCACCCAGCGCATGCCCATCAGGGTCTTGAGGGTGAGGTTGTGGTAGGAGTCTATGAAGTCCTCCACTACGACATCGTGGAAGATCTGGCTCTCCTGTTCCACCATCTGGTTGAGCACCGGATCCGTGTTCCTCCCAAGCAGGAAGAGTGTGAGGACGCGAACGCCATCGCCGAACGTGCTCTCGTCGCCCCACGTCTCTCGAATCGCTTGACGTGCGTCAAACTCCTTGTGAGTGGTGCTGATCAGGATGACTAAGAAAGGTGCCTCCGTCTCACATTTCTTGGGCTCGTTGATGACAAAGTCGAAGGCGTGCGGGTTGAGCGGCCGAGTCCGTATATTGCTGAAGGTCACGTTCTTGGTGAGCTTGGTCTTCTGGCGGATGGGGATGGACAGCTGGCCCACGTAGGAGGTGGAGGGACGGGACAGACTCAGGTACCAGAGAGCGCTAGCCCAGCAAATGACCGTCAACAAGTATAAGCAGCTGACCTTTGAAGGCATTTCTGTTTACTTGGCGCGTGTTAGGAGCATTGAGAACGTCGAGAAGGTGGAATCTCCATGGGTGGTCCTCCAGCTACTTCCAGCGGTGCAGCATGATGCTGCCTCCACGAGATGCTTGACATTAATTCAATACCCTCGACTGCTTTAATACAGCCTAGTGGTGGGATTCTGGTTGAAAAGGGGGGTTGTCGTTTTTCCTCAATGCAGCCATTGTACTATTCCATTCCATTAGAGGTCCCAGGGGTGTTCCCTTGCATTCTTCTCGCCAGCACTTGATTCTGGACAGAAACAGATAAAAAAAACAAATTAGTCAAGCCTTAACAAGAATGCTTCAGAACTCATTGGCAAAATTAGAGTATTCACTTGGGTGGAATTATGAGGAGGGTTAGTATGATCTTAGAAAAACATACAGAAAGATCCTCTTTGTTTGTTTCCTATAATCACAGATAACAGATAACTCAACATGTGAGACGATCTCCATAGCTTTAGGTGCGTGTATACTTCTCCAAGCCGTCCTCTGGCGGTATGTTTATGGCCTGCTTTTTCTTCTTCTTTAGTTCTGGCTACTTTGTGTTTGCAAACACTGTTTATCTCCGCTTGTCCTTCCCTCGCTGCATACGCCGTGTCAAATCAGCAATATCCCTATTACTCTCTGAAAAGTCTCCTCAAGAAGAAACACTCCCGAGGGAAATTCTCTGCATCCTCTCTTTCGCTCTCTCTGTCTCTCTCGCTCTTCGTCCCTCTTTCCTTCTCTCTTTATATCTCTCTCTTCCCCTGCCTCTCTCTCTCCTCTTTCTCTCTCAATGACACAGTGATCTTGGCATGACGGGAAATATTGTTCAGTAATGAGCTCTTCCTCGCTCGGTGGAATAGGTACTGGAGCATCCAGAGAAATAACGCACCAATGCTCTAGTGCCATTATTAGGAATTGTATGGCACTTTCATGGGCATATAAGTATGCACACACACTGCTTTTTTAGAATGGTTTATCATAATAGTGGCTTTGTGAAGGCGGAAAAATGAATCACAAAATAACCATTGTTTCGCTTCGATGATGAAAGACATGATTAAAGAAAGTCGGCTCTGATAAAAGCCCACCATGCCCAGTGAGTGTTTCCATCACAGACAGCAACAGCATTGGTCTGGATCAAAGTGAAGAGTACATTTTTCCATCATTACAGTAACAAGAAGTGAGAGGCACTCTACTGGGTTTTACTCAGGGAACAGGCACCTGTTGCTACCAGCAGTGAGACTACTGATTGTGGTGTGGAGTAAAAAAAAGTGTGTCTTTATGTGTGTGTTGATGAAAAACTGGTATTAGGAATGAAAGAGAGTGTAAAAAATAACAGACGAAAATAACAGTTTTCCACCATACGGAGATATACAGGTAACTGCCAACATAAAGTGTCTTTAAGGGCGTTGGGACACCACGAGCCAGAACAGCTTCAATGCATCTTGACATAGATTCTACAAATGTCTGGAACTCTATCGGAGGGATGCGACATTCTTCCATGAGAAATTCCATCATTTGGGGTTTTGTTGAAAACGCTGTCTCCAGAAACTTCCATAAGTGTTCAATTGTGTTGAGATTTGGAGACTGAGACGGCCATGGCACACAGTTTACATAGTTTTCATGCTTATCAAACCATTAAGTTACCACTTGTGCCCTGTGGATGGGGGCATAGCCATGGTAACCAAATATTGGCCAAAATAATGGCCTGCCCAGCATTTTTATACATGACCCTAAGCGTGATGGGATATTAATTCCTTAATAACTCAGGAACCACACCTCTGTGGAAGCACCTGCTTTCATTACACTTTGTATTCCTCATTTACACAAGTGTTTCCATTATTTTGGCAGTTACCTGTATGTCAAGACCAAAGATTAATCCCACAGTATGCGCCCCTTTTATTTGTCACAAAGATAATCCTTTGGATAACGCAATATCACATCTGTGCATCAACATAGGTAAACAGTTATATTCCTGTATCCAAAGGATTATCTTTCTGACAAATAAAATGTTCAGAGGTTCAGAGGGCTGAAGTCCATGTCTTTTGGGAATGAACATAGTTTTGACATAGTTGAATGCTGTGTTGCGTGATGAAAGGAAAGTCCTGTGGATATCCCACAAATGTCATTTTGAGTGAGATGCTCAAAATGGTGAGATGCTCTCATGATTTCTTTAGATTAGCTTGACTTCACAGTTCTGGAGTTGTGGTCCTGCCTTATCTGTCACACTTTGAGAGTGGCGACGATTACATCTATTCATATTCTTTATCCCATCTCGTTCAGTGGCAGAATGATCTATTCTATGTCCTCATATTTCCTGTCCTCCCATCACTTTTCACTGGGAGTTCAATCCATCTCATCATGTTTCCGTACCTCTCTCCCCTCTTCTCAATCAATCCTCCACCATCTCTGTTTTTAACCCTCTCTGTTTATCACCCTCTCGCTCTCTCTTTCCCCATTGTTCGCCATCATTTCTCCTCCGTCCCTTCCTCTCCCCCCTCGTTCTCCGTCATTCTTCTCTTTCTATCACTCGCCCTCGCCCTCCTTTTCCCCAGTGATACTGTTGATCCCTCTCACCATGCTCCTCTGGGTCTTAGACACCCACTGCAAACACACTCACTTACTGGCAGCTTTGTTTTCGCCACCCACTGTAAACCCTTCAATCTCTATGGACACCTCAGGCTGCTTCCTCTCATCCATCTCTCTATTCCCCTCTCTCTTTTAGTCTAACTCCGCTACTAAATCATCTGCTCTCCCTGACCTCCTTCGTCCCGTTCGCTCTATTATTTCTGTCTCTGAGCGAGAGAGCAATAGAGAGAGAGAGAGAGAGAGAGAGAGACGTTTTGCTTGATTTCCTTCAGTCATTTCCTTGGGATTGTACTGTACAATTCCTTTAATTATTCTCTCTTAGATTGATTCTTTGTGCTTGAGATCACAGTGTCAGCCGATTCTGAGAAATGGTACAGGGAAAGTAGTACTAGAAACCTGCTCTTTTCACGACAGACGGACTTGTTACATGTATTCATTCCACCCCTCGTGTTGAAGTAGGTTATTTTTAGAGAGAACACCTTGACCTGCAGATGCTATTTGAATGAACAGGATATGAACAGGATACCACTGCAGTATCATATTCATGTTTTCTCCCTGATTCTTGGATTGCCATAACGGAAACGGAAAAGACAGGCTTTCAATTGAGCTTTGTTTAACTTTTCCCCAACATTCAATTAAAGAAGAAGAATTTTAACAGAAAATGTCAACAACAACAAAAAAATTCCTTACACTCAATAAAACTTTGTTAAACTTTTTCTCTTCACTCAGTGAAGCGTTGTTATTTCCCAAATTAAGTCTTTGGTGTAAATGACAATAGAAGCCTATTAACATCAAGCAACAGCAGTCTTTGACAGATGTGAGCTATTGTATTGGTTGTCATGACAGCAGGAAGCAGACAGTAAAGCCTTGTGTAGAGAGAAAGTGAGAGAGAGAGAGAGAGAGAGAGAGAGAAGGGAATGAAGAAAGAAAGAAGAAAGAGAGACACTGTCGTCCCACCACGCCGCAGCCCTGTCACCGCCCCTGACTGACAACTGGCAGACAACAATGCATTTTGGGTAATTGAAAGGAAGTCCCGTCTTCACACTGGACTGGGTGGGGGCTGGAGAGACGGGGGAGAAAATTCAATGCATCTGGCTGGATAAAACCGTTCAGCTCTAAATCACCACACACATCCCTCTTCCTTGAGGAACTCAATTTAGCAGCCTCAGAAATCATGGCTCACCCTCTCGTTGATCTACTGCTTTGGCCTGACGCCTAACACTCCTCTCCTCAGTGTGTACGTTTTTGTGCTGTTCATTTTGTGTGTGTGTGTGTGTGTGTGTGTGTGTGTGTGTGTGTGTGTGTGTGTGTGTGTGTGTGTGTGTGAGTGTGATAATACACAACCCCCCTGTGATGTTAAAGGCTGGAGTCAGTTAAAGGTCTTTTCCCCCCAGAGAGAGTGTAATATACTGACTCTGATGCGCCACAACATTAGACCAGCCTGGTGGTTACAAACTGCTGAGGGCCTCTCTTTTTGTCCTCACACCTAATTAACTGAAGTTGTTATTTAAGCGGATAGTGACCTTCGTTAGAAGGGTGTGATTAGGGACGGACAATTCAAAACAAGAGGTAGAGGCTATTTTGTTGAGTAGACTGAGAAAACGGAGATGGACAGAGATGGACTTCAGCTCATAAGATGAGAGGAGCATGCCGCTTTATAATAAATCATACATCACATCTATGGGTACATCCATCAAATGCCAAACCAAAGGTAGACGTCTCACACTGCCCTGTCCAATTTACTGATCTATCTCGAGATAAAAGGCGGAAAGGGAGAAAAATACATAACTACCCCCTACAGATCTGATGCCTACTCTTATGAGTAGAGCTGTCAACATATCTCTTCATGAAAGAAGCTCCCGTCTCCCTGGGATTATCAGGTATAACTATATCGGAAAGCAGGGAAATAACTGTAACATAGAACTGTAACATAGAACTGTAATATAGAACTGTAATATAGAACTGTAATATCAGTCAAATATCAATCAAATCAAGGAGTACGAAAGGCAAATTTAAGACTTAAATGGAAATCCCCTTACTTCCAAATAGAATATAGCCGTTTCAGATATATTGTTAGCCAGACATGAAGTCTTGCTGTCAATGAGGTATGGCTCGGAAAGCTACTGCTCCAACTATGGCAAATCTCAAGAGACCCACTTTTCATTCTCTTTGAAATGCAAACTGTGGAGTCAGTCAGACGGAGGCTTCTTGGGAATGCAGCACTGTAGGCCCCAATAGGCAGCAATACAGTGACATGGATTAATGCAAGGCAGCCTATCAACAGCCACCTTATATCTAAGACTGGACCCAACCCTATAGTAATTACATGGGCAGCAGTGGAGGCTGCTGAGGGGAGGACGGATCATAATAATGGCTGGAACGGAGCGAATGGAATGGCATCAGACACATAGAAACCATGTGTTATATAACATTCCACTGATTCCGCTTCACCCATTACCACGAGCCTGTCCTCCCCAATTAAGGTGCCACCAACCTCCTGTGATGGACATCTACACATAGTGAGCAGCTGGAGTAAGGGAGAGGTAATTGGGGTGCTCAGTGTCTTGAAATTAAATGAGAGTGCTGCAGGTTTCAGTTATAGATCTGTCATTCTCATTGAAAGCAAATCTAAGAAGCAGTTCTATGTGCGCTATTTCTATGCTTCCCCTTCTTAAGATTAGTTTTTGCGTCTTTTACTTTCAGTTTTGTACACCAGCTTCAAACAACTTAAAATACAATATTTTTGGTTATGGAAAATATATTTCACACAGGTTTAGATGGTACAATGATTCTCTACACTATACTTGCTTGTTTTGTCATATAAACTGAAATTATGAGAATTTTAGCAACCAGGAAATGGAAGAGCGATTTCTGCATAGTGCATCTTTAACCTCTAGGGGCTAGGGGGCAGTATTTTCATGGCCGGATGAAAAACGTACCCAATTTAAACAGGTTACTACTCCGGCCCAGAAAATAGAATATGCATATTACTAGTAGATTTGGATAGAAAACACTCTGAAGTTTCTAAAACTGTTTGAATGGTGTCTCTAAGTATAACAGAACTCATATGGCAGGCAAAAACCTGAGAAAAAATACAAGCAGGAAATGAAAATGTTGTGGCTGTACTATTTTCAAGTCATTTGCAATAAAACACACAGTGACAAAGGATTCATTTTGCACTTCCTATGGCTTCCACTAGATGTCAACGATCTTTATAAAGTTGTTTGAAGCGTCTATGATGAACAGAGACCGAATGAGAAGGAAGGGAATTTGACGTCCCTGGGATGTCGTCACTTCATTATTGTGCGCACATGCGCGTTCATGTGAGGCGAGACCTTTTTCAAAACTTGTTTCAAGACACAGGAGAGGTCGGGTTGAAATATTACTGATGTTTCACGTTAAAAATGGACCAAAAGATTGATGCTAAACAACGTTTGACATGTTTGAACGAACGTAAATAGATTTTTTTTTTTTACTTTTCGTCGTGACTTTTTCCCTCCCGCGCCCTACATTTTGAGTAGCCTACCGAACGCGCTAACAACACGGAACAGCATGGAGTTATTTGGACATAAATTATGAACTTCATCGAAAAAAACAACATTTGTTGTGGACCTGAGATTCCTGGAAGTGCCTTCTGATGAAGATTATTAAAGGTAAGGGAATATTGCTAATGTTATTTATGGTTTTAGATGATTCCAACATGGCGGCTATCTGTATAGCCTAGTGTATTTTTCTGACCAGAGTACTCAGATTATTGCAAAGTATGCTTTCCCAGTAAAGTTATTTTGAAATCTGTCAATGCGGTTGCATTCAGGGAGAATTCAGGAGAATTCAGGAGCATTCAGGAGAATGCAACCGTTATTCTTTGAATAACAGTTTAATACTTTAACCACGTTTTATAATGAGTATTTTTTGTAAATTCACTGGCAGTTTTGGGGGAGACACATTTTCTCAACGACACGCGCAGATGTAAAATGCTGTTTTTGGATATAAATATGAACTTGATAGAACAAAAATGCATGTATTGTCTAACATAATGTCCTAGGAGTGTCATCTGATGAAGATTGTCAAAGGTTAGTGCATAATTGTAGCTGGTTTTCTGCTTTTGGTGACGCCTGTCCTTGAATTGAAAATGGATTTGTGTACTTTTTTGGCTATGTACTGTCCTAACATAATCTAACTTTATGCTTTCGCCGTAAAGCCTCTTTGAAAATCGAACAATGTGGTTTGATTAAGGAGATGTTTATCTTTTAAATGGTGTAAAATAGTTTATTGTTTGAGAAATTGAAATTATTAGATTTTTGATGTTTTGAATTTCCCGCCATGCTAGCAATCTCGTCACAGGGATTAGGTTACCCTCGATTCCCAAGAGGTTTTAACACCACAGAAGCATAGTCCCACATGGTTCTGTGTGTAGGTGTAGTTCACTATGCAACCATTTGACCTACTCCTTAACCACAGAGCACATACTTTGGGGCCCTGATTCGTTAGTATGTCCCAATACTGTCACGCCTGCACCCACTCCCCCTCTTTGGCACTCGAGGGCGCCAGGTGGCCCATCATTACGCACACCTGTCTCCATCGTTACGCGAATCAGCGCTTCACTGGACTCAATCACTTATTGATTGCCTCCCCTATATCTGTATATTCCTCAGTTTCATCCCCGTGTCAGCATTAATGCTGTTTTGTTCCCCCTGTCCAGGCGCTGTCCTTGTTTTGTTTCATGTCAGTTATTTATTAAATATTCACTCCCTGTACTTGCTTCTCGTCTCCCAGCGTCTGTCCTTACAAATACTTGGTTCATAATTGGACAAATAAGCATCAGGACGAGGAGAGTAAATCAGAAATCAACCCATTATTTTTACATTCTTCCAAGCTTCTCTCCTCCACCAATTGGATGTTGCTGTGAATATTGTGAAGATGTCATTCTGCTTTCCTGCTGTTAAATGGTGCGTGAAGGTCCTGATGGAGGCTGAATTAATAAGCGCTCTCTCGCTTTGATTAGTGTTAAATTAAAATGGCATTGATAAAGATTCCCAGTATGGTTCTAGCCTTTGTGTATTCTCCTGATAACAGATATAATTGAATGATTGTTGGTTAGAAATAATTCACTTAAGGCCGCACACTCCACTTTCTGGAATAGAGAATAATGCTGATCTGCTTGGAAGAGGCTCTTAGGGAATGAATCTTGCGGTCTGTATGTTCTACGCAGGCACTGGTTCTGTAGGGGCCACCTTAAATATCTCTGGTCTCCTTATCAAATCTGTTAAAGACAAACAGATGCTGGCATTATTGGCACAGACTCATCATTCAGTACCACCTCGTGAGTACACTATATGTTTTAACTGTGAGTCGCTTTGGATAAGCATGAGCTAAATTACAAATACATTTGAAATTCTGAAGAGGGTTTTGTACGTTGGAATCAGAGAGACACTGTTACTGTTTGGAGAGAGAGACAGAGACAGAGAGAGAGAGAGAGAGAGAGAGAGAGAGAGAGAGAGAGAGAGAGAGAGAGAGAGAGAGAGAGAGCGGACAGCATCAGTAGTCTGTCCACAGCACCAGGACCTGTGCTCTGGCATAAATTGGAAATGACAACTTGATTCATGCCGGTGATATATTTTACCATCCGACCGGGTGACATTCTTGTCATTTAATATCCGAGACTTGCTGTAGCGTTCCACAGACGCGATGGGACGAAAATGCTGGGTCCAAAAAGGACATGGAGGATTTTGGCCTGTTTTTGGTAGACTAATGAAATAGAGCGAAAAGCAGGCCTAGAATTCATAGTTCAGCATAAACATGAGTGGGTAGACCAGCTGTGCATGTGAAATCAAAGAAAATGGAAGGGGATCATTAAAACCTGTCGATTCACTGTGAAGGAAGTACAGGATGTTTTACTACATCAATAGAGTTAAAGCCTCCAGCTAAACATGTAGGTGACAGAGACCTTCAAAAACCTTCTCTCTCAGCTTAGCTATACTGTATATTCTGTAAGTTTGAACTCTCATTATCTGGTATGCTATGTTGGATGTAAGCTAGTTGAGGTGAAATAAGCCATGGGCAAATGAGAATGGTGAACACTGAAACCACAAGAGGCTGGTGAGAGGACGACGGCTCATAATAATGGCTGGAATGGAGTGAATGGAATGGTATCAAACACATGGAAACAACGTGTTTGATGTGTTTGATACCGTTCCATTCATTTGGTTCCAACCATTACTATGAGCCCGTCCTCCCCAATTAAGTTGCGACCGGCTGCCTGTGACTGAAAAGTTCAGACTTCAAAAAGACAATCACTTTTCTGGCATTGACCTATAAAAGTTGATGGAGTTAGTTAGGGATGCCAGTTGTTATGCTATTCATTTCTATAAACAGTAGAACAGGACAAACAAGACCTGCTGCATTGCACCAGCGGGGCCAATTTGGATACATTATTTTACCCTTTAAAAGAAAGTGAAAATTTGTGCTTATAATTCAAAACAGATCATTTGTTCTCAAGAGCCACTCCTGACAAAATGAAAAATACTTACTAGTGCAGGCCAAACATTTCAGGAAATAATTGCACTAAAGCTAAATATATTCTACAGTATAAATATAATGCCTTTTTACAAACACACACACACACACACACACACACACACACACACACACACACACACACACACACACACACACACACACACACACACACACACACACGCACGCACACACTCACTCCTCTCTCATCTCCCTTACGAGCTCTCTTATCCCCACATGTCTCATCGGCCTCTCCTCCACCCGGCTCTCAGGAGAGAGAGATGCATGTGGACTAGTTTAGGCAGTGTGTGTGTTAACTAGCCCATATGTTCACCTGAGGGACTACTGAACCCCTGCAGTCATCAATTAGTGCAGGCACACACGCACACTGACACACACACACACACACACACACACACACACGCACACAGACACACATGCACGCACACGCGCACACACACACACACACACACGCACGCGCACACACACACGCACGCACAGGCGCGCGCACACACACACACACACACACACGCACGCGCACACACACACGCACGCACGCACACACACACACACACACACACACACTACCCTCATCCCCACCAAGCCCAACTCTGACAAACACATATTCTGATTGTTAACTAGCCCATATGTTCACCTGAGGGACTACTGAACCCCTGCAGTCATCAATTAGTGCAGGCACACACGCACACTGACACACTGACACACACACACACACACACACACACACACACACACACACACACACACACACACACACACACACACACACACACACACACTACCCTCATCCCCACCAAGCCCAACTCTGACAAACACATATTCTGACTGTTCCAAGACCTTTTTGCTTAGATAAACATCTGGAGGCCTGGGTGAAGGAGAAGAAGCAGCAACCAAAACATAAGCTCAGCAAAAAAAGAAACGTCCCTTTTTCAGGACCCTGTCTTTCAAAGATAATTTGTAAAAATCGAAAATGATTTCACAGATCATCATTGAAAAGGGTTTAAACACTGCTCCCCATACTTGTTCAATGAACCATAAACAATTAATGAACATGCACCTGTGGAACGGTCGTTAAGACACTAACAGCTTACAGACGGTAGGCAACTAAGGTCACAGTTATGAAAACTTAGGACACTAAAGAGGCCTTTCTACTGACTCTGAAAAACACCAAAAGAAAGATGCCCAGGGTCCCTGTTCATCTGTGTGAACGTGCCTTAGACATGCTGCAAGGAGACATGAGGACTGCAGATGTGGCCAGGGCAATAAATTGCAATGTCAGTACTGTGAGATGCCTAAGACGTCGCTACAGGGAGACAGGATGGACAGCTGATCGTCCTCGCAGTGGCAGACCACGTGTAACAACACCTGCACAGGATAGGTACATCCAAGCATCACACCTGCGGGACAGGTACAGGATGGCAACAACAACTGCCCGAGTTACACCAGGAATCCCTTCATCAGTGCTCAGACTGCACGCGATAGACAGAGAGAGGCTGGACTGAGGGCTTGTAGGCCTGTTGTAAGGCAGGTCCTCACCATACATCACCGGCAACAACATCGCCTATGGGCACAAACCCACCGTCGCTCGACCAGACAGGACTGGCAAAAAGTGCTCTTCACTGACGAGTCGCAGATTTGTCTCACCAAGGGTGATGGTCGGATTTGTGTTTATCATCGAAGGGGTGAGCGTTACACCGAGGCCTGTACTCTGGAGCGGGATCGATTTGGAGGTGGAGGGTCTGTCATGGTCTGGCGCGCTGTGTCACAGCATCATCGGACTGAGCTTGTTGTCATTGCAGGCAATCTCAACGCTGTGCGTTACAGGGAAGACATCCTCCTCTCTCATGTGGTACCCTTCCTGCAGGCTCATCTTGACATGACCCATGACAACAAGACAATGCCACCAGCCATACTGCCACCAGCCATACCAAAGAGCCCGGATCGGAGGGTGTTAGATCGGAGGGTGAGGGGTAGGGCCATTCCCCCAGAAATGTCGGGGAACTTGCAGGTGCCTTGGTGGAAGAGTGGGGTAACATCTCACAGCAAGAACTGGCAAATCTGGTGCAGTCCATGAGGAGGAGATGCACTGCAGTACTTAATGCAGCTGGTGGCCACACCAGATATTGACTGTTACTTTTGATTTTGACCCCCCCTTTGTTCAGGGACACATTATTCCATTTCTGTTAGTCACATGTCTGTGGAACTTGTTCAGTTTATATCTCAGTTGTTGAATCTTGTTATGTTCATACAAATATTTACACGTGTTACGTTTGCTGAAAATAAACGCAGTTGACAGTGAGAGGACATTTCTTTTTTTGCTGAGTTTATGTGCCCAGATAATACCCCCTCCGGTGCCATTACCAACCCCCTGTGCTGTGCAGCCCAGACACAGCAACACATAGAGCTTCACCAATAAATTAATGAATGACATTTTATTTTCATGTCAAATCGTCCTTTCACAGTGAGAGTGTACTAGGAATTATCACAGGCACCATCTCAGTGCTCGTGGGTAGAGGCAGGCACGCTGCGAGCACCCTGAACACATCCCATTATACAGCACAGCTGAAACACCACACCTGTCCTGATAACATCCCAGCTCCGTACAATAGGCTTGCTCTGTCTCACACCGCCTTACACACACGGACACGCACCCACACCCAAACCCAAACCCAAACCCACCCACACACACACACCCACACACACACCCACACTCACTCTCTCGCTCTCTTTTTCTCACCACTGCTCCATCTCTCAGTCTTTTTCGCTTTACACACAAGCACGCACAAGCACGCACACACACTCTCGATGAACCTGGGAAAGGAGCTGTAGCGGTGTCTGGTCGGTACTGAGGCGCTGAGCAACGGCTGAGGAGGCTTATGGCAATTACCCTGTCGTGTCCTCCTCTCCGTGCCAGACCCTGCTGCTGCTGACACAGCCAGGCACAGGGACAGCCAGGAACAGGGACAGGAAAGCTGCGCCAGCATCTCTTTTGTCACTGCACTACTCTAAGAGAGGGTGCTGAAAAGCTGCATAACACGAGGTGAGGTGTGTGAAGATAGATGCTCTGTTACGACAGCAACACACGCACACATGCAGTATAAAGTCATGGGTATAATCAATGATATACTGTCTTTGTGCATATATAACACACACACACACACACGCACACACACGCACAATGGTACACACACTCGTCCCAGTGATATGTCAACCAGAGTACAATATTCTCAGAGCCATGAGCAGGGTAAAGTATTTCCAGTGACTCTCTCTGGACCAAACCCGACAGTAACCTGTAGCAGCTCCAGGCTGCAGCTGTGGAGGAGACGTTACATCGCTACATCTGACTACCCAGCCTGGTGCTCCGCTGGTAAGGAGCTGGCGCTGCTACATCTGACTACCCAGCCTGGTGCTCCGCTGGTAAGGAGCTGGCGCTGCTACATCTGACTACCCAGAATGAGGCTCCACTGGTAAGGAGCTGTCGCTGCTACATCTGACTACCCAGCATGATGCTCCGCTGGTAAGGAGCTGTCGCTGCTACATCTGACTACCCAGCATGATGCTCCGCTGGTAAGGAGCTGTCGCTGCTACATCTGACTACCCAGCATGATGCTCCGCTGGTAAGGAGCTGTCGCTGCTACATCTGTCTACCCAGCCTGGTGCTCCACTGGTAAGGAGCTGTCGCTGCTACATCTGACTACCCAGAATGATGCTCCACTGGTAAGGAGCTGTCGCTGCTACATCTGACTACCCAGCATTTTGCTCCACTGGTAAGGAGCTGGCGCTGCTACATCTGACTACCCAGCATGATGCTCCGCTGGTAAGGAGCTGTCGCTGCTACATCTGACTACCCAGCATGATGCTCCGCTGGTAAGGAGCTGTCGCTGCTACATCTGACTACCCAGCATGATGCTCCACTGGTAAGGAGCTGGCGCTGCTTCATCTGACTACCCAGCATGATGCTCCACTGGTAAGGAGCTGTCGCTGCTACATCTGACTACCCAGCATGATGCTCCGCTGGTAAGGAGCTGGCGCTGCTACATCTGACTACCCAGCATGATGCTCCGCTGGTAAGGAGCTGGCGCTGCTACATCTGACTACCCAGCATGATGCTCCACTGGTAAGGAGCTGGCGCTGCTACATCTGACTACCCAGCATGATGCTCCACTGGTAAGGAGCTGTCGCTGCTACATCTAACTACCCAGAATGATGCTCCACTGGTAAGGAGCTGTCGCTGCTACATCTAACTACCCAGAATGATACTCCACTGGTAAGGAGCTGGCGCTGCTACATCTGACTACCCAGAATGATGCTCCACTGGTAAGGAGCTGTCGCTGCTACATCTGACTACCCAGAATGATGCTCCACTGGTAAGGAGCTGGCGCTGCTACATCTGACTACCCAGAATGATGCTCCACTGGTAAGGAGCTATCGCTGCTTATTTCCAACCTCTGCAGAACAGGAGACCATAAATAAATGATTAAACTCGTCAGATCCACTCAAGCCTGATCCTTCAGGGAGTGGCTTGAGAGGTGGTGGCGGGGGACACCGGAGGAGGTCCACAGGTTAGAGGTGGGAGAATTAGATGGAGGGCATGGGTTGGAGGTGGGGGAATTAGATGGAGGGCATGGGTTGGAGGTGGGGAAGGGTGTTACAAATGTTATCTGTCTTTGTGAGCGACACGGTGAACGAAGCATACTTTATTTGACCTATTTTATTTAACCCTTATTTTACCAGGTAAGCTGACTGGGAACATCTTCTCTTTTAAAACAACGACCTAGAGAGTAGCTGCAGGGGAGAGGAGGCACACACACACACACACACACACACAGATACACACCCCAGAGAAAACATTAGACATTAAGATCGCTGCCCCTCTGCCCACAGGCAAACAGATCAATATGTGTCCTTCAACACTGTTCAAAGAACAGGCCTTAACCTTTAACATGGTCTCTGTTTGACTACAACACGCTTCAAGGCAAGACAGAGTTGTGGGGAGTGTGTGAGCGTGTGTGATTGTGAGACAATGCGGATGAGAAAGATATAGTGTGCGAGTGAGTAATGTGTGTGTGTGTTTGTGCGGCATGTGTGTTTGGTAATGGAAGGGTGTGCATCGAAACACCCTTTTTGACTCCGAATGGCCACGTTACTATGGCAACAGGCTGGGTGGGGGGAGGGAACGTTCTCAATAGGAGAGTTCTGACACTGTGACGTGATCTGAATGCTCCCGCAAGATCAGTCGGACTCAGAACGATGTCTGTTCAAAAGAAAAGCCAACTTCCTCTTGGGTTTTGGGCAGACTGTCCTCTGATTTAGCCCAATAGACAGAGAGACTCAGGAATATTAGGCAATACTGGAGCCACAGTGTGGTATCTAAATGGTATCATGAAAGTGATGTCCATCGGTGATTAGGAGAGTGTCAGGAGTGCTTATGTCAACGACTGACAGGAACAAATCATGATGTACACATTTCAGATTTAGTTGATATGAAACGATGTATAATCTACTGCATTAGCAGGGTGAATAAAGTAAAAAAAAATGTTTTTTAAAATCAGCTCAACAATATCATTATTGTTCATCCTCTATGGGTATCACATGATAAAGTCATATGCACCAGCTTAAGCAGCCTTGAATATAAAGAGGACTTAAATATATGCTGATACAAGCACGTCAACAAGCAAAGATTGGCACAGCACATTGGGTAGAATAATTGGCACAGCTCTGAATGAATATTTTACTATCTTCTGGACTGGTTCCCTCTGCTGAACGAGGGGGATCCGCAACATACTTCTACTGAGAGCTCCGTCTCAAATCCCTGACCATTGTTTTTAATGAGTGCACTCCATATGTCTTCTTGTGAATGTGTGTGTGTGTGTGTGTGTGTGTGTGTGTGTGTGTGTGTGTGTGTGTGTGTTCGTGGGCTCCCTTAACACTGTTGACAGCCATTGATACAGCACCAGCTTCACTGAGTGTGACTGGCTGTCACGGTGGAATGGACATTAATTCATTGGAGACTGAAGGAGGGGGACTGGCTTTCCGTCATGACAGATCGATAGAAGGAGGCGTTAGGGAGAGACACCCTTTGAAAGACACCAATACAGCAGCCAGCAGCCAGATACTGTGGGAACTCTTCAAATAGCACTCAGTGGAATCTTAAAGAGACTGACTGGCGGGAGTTGTCTGACTTAGAGGAGGAGGGAGGAAGAGTGAGGAGGAAGGAGGACTGAGAAGAGCCATCATACTGTATCTTGCTGGCTGGCGTGATTAATGTTGAGATTGGAGAGGGAGGCTGTTCTACTTTATGAGGCCCCCATTAGCTTTTACTACCTGGAGTGAAGGGCCACGCAATCTGTCCTAAGATGGAGCCATAGGTTTGCGTTCGCGGCTTGGGTTCACCTCTTGTCTTGTTGCTGCTTCCGAGTTTATCGTCCATATACAGTACCAGTCAAAAGTTTGGACACACCTACTCATTCCAGGGTTTTTATTTATTGTAGAATAATAGTGAAGACATCTGTCACATGCGTCGAAAGGGACAGACCAAGGCGCAGCGTGTTGAGTGCTCATCTTTTATTTTGTTAGAGAACACTTAAACAAAATAAACAAACGACAGTTCCGTAAGGTACTAACTATACGAAAAAACAACCACCCACAAACCCAAAGGAAAAAACAGGCTGCCTAAGTATGGCTTCCAATCAGAGACAACGAAAGACACCTGCCTCTGATTGGAAACCATACTCGGCCACACATAGAAAATGAACATAGAAAATGAAAACTAGAACAAATCCCCATGAAACAAACTAACCCCAAAACACACAAAAACAACACCCCCTGCCACGCCCTGACCATACTACAATGACAAATGACCCCTTTTACTGGTCAGGACGTGACAACATCAAAACTATGAAATAACACATATGGAATCATGTAGTAACCAAACAAGTGTTAAACAGATCAGAAATATTTTTACATATTTGAGATTCTTCAAAGTATTCACCCTTTGCCTTGATGACAGCTTGCACACTCTTGGCATTCTCTCAACAAGCTTCAAGAGGAAGTCACCTGGAATTAATTTCAATTAACAGGTGTGCCTTAAAAGTTCATTTGTAGAATGTCTTTCCTTCTTAATGTGTTTGAGCCAATCAGTTGTGTTGTGACAAGGTAGGGGTCGCATACAGAAGATAGCCCTATTATGGCAAAAACAGCTCAAATATACAAAGAGAAACAACAGTCCATCATTACTTTAAGACATGAAGGTCAGTCAATACAGAAAATGTCAAGAAATTTGAAAGTCTCTTCAACTGCAGTCGCAAAAACCATCAAGCGCTATGATGAAACTGGCTCTCATGAGGACCGCCACAGGAAAGGAAGACTCAGAGTTAACTCTGCTGCAGAGGATAAGTTCATTAGAGTTACCAGCCTCATAAATTGCAGCCCAAATAAATGCTTCACAGAGTTCAAGTAACAGACACATCTCAACATCAACTGTTCAGAGGAGACTGCGTGAATCAGCCCTTCATGGTGGAATTGCTGCAAATAAACCACTACTAAAGGACACCAATGAGAAGAGACCTGCATGGGCCAAGAAACACGAGTAATGGACATTAGACCGGTGGCAATCTGTCCTTTGGTCTGATGAGTCCAAATTTGAGATTTTTGGTTCCAACCGCCGTGTCTACGTGAGACGCAGTGTAGGTGAACGGATGATCTCTGCACGTGTGGTTCCCACTGTGAAGCATGGAGGAGGTGGTGTGATGGTGTGGGGTGCTTTGCTGGTGACCCTGTCTGTGATTTATTTAGAATTCAAGGCACACTTAACCAGCATGGCTACCACAGCATTCTGCAGAGATACACCATCACATCTGTTTTGCGTTTAGTGGGACTATCATTTGTTTTTCAACAGGACAATGACCCAACACACCTCCAGGCTGTGTAAGGACTATTTGATCAAGAGGTAGAGTGATAGAGTTCTGCATCAGATGACCTGGCCTCCACAATCACCCGACCTCAACCAAATTGAGATGGTTTGAGATGAGTTGGACTATAGAGTGAAGGAAAAGCATTCTGGGTAGTTAGATGTAGCAGCGACAGCTCCTTACCAGCGGAGCATCATGCGGGGTAGTCAGATGTAGCAGCGACAGCTCCTTACCAGTGGAGCATCATTCTGGGTAGTCAGATGTAGCAGCGACAGCTCCTTACCAGCGGAGCACCAGGCTGGGTAGTCAGATTTCTAAGATTTTACTAAATTGCAGTTCATATAAAGAACTCAGTCAATTGAATAAAGTTCATTAGGCCCTAATCCATAGATTTCACATGCCTGGGAATACAGATATGGATCTGTTGGTCACAGATAACACAGATAATAAAAGGTAGTGGTGTGGATCAGAAAACCAGTCAGTATCTGGTGTGACCACCATTTTCCTCAGGCAGCGCGACACATCTCCTTCGCATAGAGTTGATCAGGCTGTTGATTGTGGCCTGTGTAATGTTGTTACACTCATCTTCAATGGCTGTGCAAAGTTGATGGATATTGGCGGGAACTGGAACACCCTGTCGTACACGTCGGTCCAGAGCATCCCAAACACGCTCAATGGGTGACATGTCTGGTGAGTATGCAGGCCATGAAGGAACTGGGACATTTTCCGCTTCCACGAATTGTGTACAGATCCTTGCGACATGGGGCTGTGCATTATCATGCTGAAACATGAGGTGATAGGGGCAGATGAATGGCATGACAATTTGCCCCAGTATCTCGTCACGGTATCTCTGTGAATTCAAATTGATAAAATGATAAATTATATTCGTTGTCCGTAGCCCAATGGGACACTCTGTTCACAACGTTGACATCAGCAAACCACTCGCCCACACGACGCCATACACGTGGTCTGTGTTTGTGAGGCCGGTTGGACGTACTGCCAAATTCTCTAAAATGATGTTGGAGGCGGCTTATGGTAGAGAAATTCTCTGGCAACAGCTCTGGTGGACATCCCTGCAGTCAGCATGCCAGCATAAGCTCCCTCAAAACTTGAGACATCTGTCACATTCATTGTGTTGTGTGACAAAACTGCACATTTTAGAGTTGCCTTTCATTGTCCCCAGCACCTGTGTAATGATCATGTTATGGATTATCTTGGCAAAGGAGACATTCTCACTAACAGGGATGTAAACAAATTTGTGCACAACATTTGAAAGAGGTAAGCTTTTTGTGTGTATTGAACATTTCTGGGATCTTTTATTTCAGCTCATTAAACATAGGACCAACACTTTACATGTTGAGTTTATATTTTTGTTCAGTGTATATAGTTGGGTCTTTGAAAGTGACAGGCAGTGGAGCTGTCAGACGAGTGGGGCACGGGGGGAACTGAAGGTCTGTATTGTTTGTTCTCAGACAGGTAGCTATAGCAACGTGAGAGAGGAGCCAGTGTGAGTTCGCTCTGTGATAGAGGAGAGTGAGTCAAGTGTTGACCGTGTCAAGGAAGTGAGGGTAGAGGTAGCACTTCTCTGAGGTCTCAGAGGGAGAGCAGGGTGTGGTGTTTGTTTAAATTGGACCAGTCTGAGAAACCGATGTGCGTAGACTAGAGACAGGAAGCTGTAAAAAAAAATGCCTTAGCAGGAAGTAGGAAGTAGCAAGTAGGAAGTCATTAAAGCGACAGGTGGTGTGGCGTCCCTCTCATCACTTTCTTGTGTCTCTCGCTCCCCATCTTTCTATCTTTTCTTTCAGTCTCATCTCTCTCTCTCTCTCTCTCTCTCTCTCTCACCCCTTACCTGAATCCCTCCCGTCTCTCTCCTTTCTCTTCCTGTTTCTCCTCATCTCTCTCTCTCTCTTGACCCTTACCTGAATCCCTCCCATCTCTCTCCTTTCTTTACCTGTTTCTCCTCATCTCTCTCTCTTTCCTACTCGTTCACTCTCAGGATTATTTTTCACCTTCCAATCCAAGAGGTTCTTCTAATCTCTCCCTCTCCTGCTCTTGCTTTTGTTGCTCTACTTCGAATCAATTACAAAACAGTCTGCAGTTGTGATTAGTACAGCAGTGTCTGCTATATTGGAACAGTGAGTTCTTTTGAGGTTTACTTTATGTTAATTCTATTCCTCTGACTCCCTTCTCAGAGTGCTACTTAGTCTACTCTGCTCTGCTTCTAAATGCAGATGGGAAGGTTTTCCATTATACAATGCAAATACAATTAATAACATTCTTTGTCAGATAATTTACACATATCAAACCAAGGAGAGAAAAGGCACCAGGTTAGTTAGAACTCCTATGAATATTTGCATACCCCCCCCCCCCCGTCACACGGGTCGTAAAATGGAGACCAAGGCGCAGCGTGGATAGTGCTCATTTTCAAACTCTTTAATGAACACACTTGACAAAATAACAAACGACCAACACAGTCCCGTCAGGTACACTAGACTAGAACGGAAAACAACTACCCACAACCCCAAAGGAAAAACAAGCTGCCTAAGTATGGCTTCCAATCAGAGACAACGAAAGACACCGGCCTCTGATTGGAAACCATACCCGGCCGAACATGAAAACCAACACATAGAAAATGATAACTAGAACAAACCCACATAGAAACAGAAAACCCAAAATACTTACAAAACAAACCCCCCCTGCCACGCCCTGACCACTCTACTATGGCAAATGGCCTCTTCCACTGGTCAGGACGTGACACCCCCGTTCCTATTCAGCAATAAATAGAGTTGTGATATCGTGATCGATCAAAACAAAAAGGAACAATCGTGACTAGTAGAGTACTTGTCTTGTTTCTCGGGCTATTAGCGTTTTTGCTATTTTGAAAGGATCTGTGTATAATCAGGCCACACAACATATTATCCAGAGATGGGAGGGGTAATTATGGACTCTAATAGGGGCCAATTAGGATGACTCTTCAAGCTTTACTCTGTAATGCTTTGTTTCATTCCTCACTCCACAGTGGCATGTGGTTTTTCCTGTGCTGTGAGGGCTGCTTTTACTGTGGTAGAGCTGGAATAATGTGAAGTCGGTTAAATCCTAGTGTAACCGTGCCTATTTCTATTGTTCTATGATGAATACTATTTTAATTTTTTTTTATTTAACCTTTATATAACTAGGCAAGTCAGTTAAGAACAAATTCTTATTTACAATGACGGCCTACCCAGCCAAACCCGGACGACGCTGGGCCTATTGTGTGCCTACCTATGGGACTCCCAATCACAGCCGGATGTGATACGGCCTGGAATCAAACCAGGGACTGTAGTGACGCCTCTTGCACTGAGATGCAGTGCCTTAGACCGCCGCTGCGCCAGTCGGGAGCCCCTAAACGTAGCACTATGATCAAATATCACGACAAATATGATGTTTGATACTGTTGTGTCTATCCTGTTTGACTCAAATCAGGAAGAGAACACACTTTTAGGTACATTTGTGATATAGCTTGAATACCTCAAAGACTGGTATAGGAAGGTCCCCAACAAGCTCCCCCTGAAAATCAAGCTAGATAGCATATACTAATGCCTTGGGGAAAAAACAGACGGCAGGCCAACACACTACAAACAGAACACTACAATATACCCACTTGTTACCAGACACCATGATCTTTTTCAAAAACTCTTGTTTTTGTTACTTTGTTAGTACTTTTATTTTATTACTTGATGATGTGATTCTTTTACTCTGTTACTTGTATTTTAAAGCACTACACAAATAAAGTTGTCTCCCCTTCCTCCCCCCAGTATGTCCTCTCCTCCTAGGCTGTAATGTGAAAGACACCTCCCAGTGTGTGTCTCATCCAGAGGCTGCAATGTGAAGGACATCTCCCAGTGTGTCTCATCCAGAGGCTGCATGGTGATGGAGAGATTGTGTCCCTGGAGCTCAAGGCCCTGGCAGGGAAGGATTCACTACTGTTCTCTAAGAACTCTGAAAATGTACAGCTCAAAACACTCTGAGTCGCTTTTCAAAACTAGATTATATTATTGTGTGTGTGTGAGATAAGAGAGGGAGAGAGAGAGAGAGAGAGAGAGAGAGATAGAGAGAGAGAGAGAGAGAGGGGGGGGACAAATTACAAACATTTTCATTGCCATTGAATAAATCAGTGGAGACAGTTGATGAGGAAAATAACCAAATCAATAATGCAAGCAAAGATTATATCCTAGTTTAATCAAAGTACTCCTCAAACTCTTATTTTAATTAACAAAACACTTCATTTTTTTCCAGAGATGCCAATGTGTAGAACTGGTTTTAACCCTAGTGACTCAAAGTCATGTTTTCCATCCACAATGACAGTAGAGGACAGTAGCCACTCTTTCAAGATGTTCAAAACCATGACAACGGCATACTGTAAGAAGAGTAAATACCATAATGTTAAAGAGCATCATTCCTTGCTAATATAACTGTAATGACTCCAGTTCAACATCGCAGGGTGGGTAATTCTGATTGGTTCTCTGTTGGTTCTATTGGCCTTTCCGAACAGCCCTCTTTCGAAGCCCTCATTTCACCACTCAATGGCACACGAGCAATATTGATTGCGATAGTTGGGTAGTTTGAGCATTAAAGAGCCTAAAAGTGGTTATTTGAAGACTGACACCCCCTGCCCAGCACGCATAGAGACACAGATACACACAACGCACACACACTGACAGTGGCCTCCAGTCAAAGCTAGAACAGTCTCAATCCGTGAGTCATAAAAGCATAAGATTACCTTCAGACAGGACTTCGTTAACTATATGGCCCGTCAGTGAGGGGTGTTACCAGGGCTCTATAGGTCTCTACTGCATACACCCCAACTTAACCCTTAACACTCTCAGCCATTGAAGAGTAATCAGTGTACTATTGTGCTTACATACTTTATAGGCCTCAACTGTATATAAACCCCCTAGTTAACCCTTGGTTGACACCCTCAGCCTCTTGGCAGTAATCACCACACTGTTGTCACTCACACACTGACACCTACATGCGTTACTAAGACCCCTGCTACACTGTGGAAAGAGTGTGAGATCGATGTGGATCCAAACTCAATTGAACCATTATAATGAGGGCAATTTCCTGGGAAACTGCAGGAGAAACAAATCTCCTTAAATCACTACCCACACAGCAGCCTATAATGGCCATATAATGGAGGCCTCCAGTGCTCCGACTCGATTTGGGCTGAGTATAAAGAAATCATATTGCACGCCTTAAATTAAACACCACAAATAAATCAAACGTTTTAAAATGACTAAGCAACCATTTATTCGAAATATTGTAAAATACGGAAACAAGTGTTATTGCAAAATCAACCATTGTTACAGGCTCTAGGCTGAACAGTGTTAAAACATGTAATGTGCTATTTAAAACTTGTTTTTTTCCCAAGATGGCGTAGCAGTTGGATATGTGTTTTTGTCTTGTCCCTTCCTGTCCCTTGTAAACATAGTTTTTTCCTTGTTTTTTTCCGTATATATTTTAATATCACTTTCCATCTACGTACTGAATATACTCTCCTGCAACCCGCCTCACCAAATGTGGTACGGATCTGCTATTTTAACACTTAAGAATCAGAACTCGCATCAAAACCTAGCCAGCTAACTGGCTACCAGCTAACCGGCTACTAGCTGTCTAGAGCACGTCGGACTGTTAGCTTAAGAGGCCCATCGGACAAATTCTTTGGCCACTATACCTAGTTTGCCAATTGGCCTGGTTTACCACATGGAGCCCTGTGGATCCGTCTTCTGAACTGGAACCCCAACAGAAGCGAGCCAGCTAACTAGCTACTAGCTAGTAGTCAGCTAGCCACTGCTAGCGGTCATCAGCTACCTCTAGCATGGACAACTTTCGCCAGTCTGCACAGCGCAACTCAAACCAGAGCAAATCGGACTTATTTTTCTCCATATCTCCGGATTCCTACCGCAAGCTCTGAACCTTTTTTTCTTCACATGGATCATCGCATCTAGCAAGCTGCTATCCGAGTGGCCACTCCTGGCTAACCTCCCTGTCCCGAAGCAAGAACCAATTAGCCTGGAGCTAGCCCTGCCAGGCCCATCTCCCGCCTAACCAAAGAGGCCCATCAGCCACTCCCTGGGCTACAATAGCTATTTTGCCAACCCATCACGACTGGACCACCGACTGGCTCCGCCGTCACGTCGTCCCCTGAATGCCCATCCGTTAGCCTGCTAGCCGCGGCCTGCTAGCTGTCCAGAGCACATCGGACTGTTAGCTTAAGAGGCCCATCGGACAAATTCTTTGGCCACCATACCTATTTTGCCAATTGGCCTGGTTTACCACACGGAGCATCGCTGATCCGTCTGCCGACGTAATAGCACGAGGGGGCCACAACAGGCTTTTGTCCCACCATGGCCTTTCATCGCGATGTCCCTCCAAGGCCTTTCTGCTAACTTGCTAGCTGCCTGAAGCCACTCATTGGACTCCTTTGATTCACTCGGCTACGCACGTCTCTCGCTAATGTCAATATGCCTTGTCCACTGCTGTTTTGGTTAGTATTTATTGCCTTATTTCACTGTAGAGCCTCTAGCCCTGCTCAATATGCCTTATTTAACACTTTAGTTCCACCTACCACACATGCGATGACATCACCTGGTTTAAATGATATTTCTAGAGACAATATCTCTTTCATCGTCACTCTATGCACAGGTTTACCCCCACTGTATTCACATCCTACCATACCTTCGTCTGTACATTATGCCTTGAATCTACTCTACCGTGCCCAGAAACCTGCTCCTTTTACTCTCTGTTCCGAACGTACTAGACAACCAGTTCTTATAGCCTTTAGCCGTACCCTTATCCTACTCCTCCTCTGTTCCTCTGGTGATGTGGAGGTTAATCCAGGCCCTGCAGTGCCTAGCTCCACTCCCATTCCCCAGGCGCTATCATTTGTTGACTTCTGTAACCGTAAAAGCCTTGGTTTCATGCATGTTAACATTAGAAGCCTCCTCCCTAAGTTTGTTTTATTCACTGCCCTAGCACAGTCTGCCAACCTGGATGTCCTAGCCGTGTCTGAATCCTGGCTCAGGAAGACTACCAAAAACCCTGAAATTTCCATCCCTAACTATAACATTTTCTGACAAGATAGAACTGCCAAAGGGGGCGGTGTTGCTATCTACTGCAGAGATAGCCTGCAGAGTTCTGTCTTACTATCCAGGTCTGTACCCAAACAATTCGAGCTTCTACTTTTAAAAATCCACCTTTCCAGAAACAAGTCTCTCACTGTTGCCACTTGCTATAGACCACCCTCTGCCCCCAGCTGTGCCCTGGACACCATATGTGAACTGATTGCCCCCATCTATCTTCAGAGCTCGTGCTGCTTGGTGACCTAAACTGGGACATGCTTAACACCCCGGCCATCCTACAATCTAAGCTTGATGCCCTCAATCTCACACAAATTATCAATGAACCAACCCTCATAGATATCATCCTAACCAACTTGCCCTCCAAATACACCTCTGCTGTTTTCAACCAAGATCTCAGCAATCACTGCCTCATTGCCTGCATCCGTAATGGGTCCGTGGTCAAACGACCACCCCTCATCACTGTCAAACGCTCCCTAAAACACTTCAGCGAGCAGGCCTTTCTAATCGACCTGGCCCGGGTATCCTGGAAGGATATTGACCTCATCCCGTCAGTAGAGGATGCATGGTCATTCTTTAAAAGTGCCTTCCTCACCATCTTAAATAAGCATTCCCCTTTCAAAAAATGTAGAACCAGGAACAGATATAGCCCTTGGTTCTCTCCAGACCTGACTGCCCTTGACCAGCACAAAAACATCCTGTGGCGTTCTGCATCAGCATCGAATAGCCCCAGTGATATGCAACTTTTCAGGGAAGTTAAGAACCAATATGCACAGGCAGTTAGGAAAGCTAAGGCTAGCTTTTTCAAGCAGAAATTTGCATCCTGTAGCACAAACTCCAAAAAGTTCTGGGACACTGTAAAGTCCATGGAGAATAAGAGCACCTCCTCCCAGCTGCCCACTGCACTGAGGCTAGGAAACACTGTCACCACCGATAAATCCACTATAATTGAGAATTTCAATAAGCATTTTTCTATGGCTGGCAATGCTTTCCACCTGGCTACCCCTACCCCGGTCAACAGCACTGCACTCCCCACAGAAACTCGCCCAAGCCTCCCCCATTTCTCCTTCACCCAAATCCAGATAGCTGATGTTCTGAAAGAGCTGCAAAATCTGGACCACTACAAATCAGCCGGGCTAGACCCTCTCTTTCTAAAATTATCTGCCGAAATTGTTGCAACCCCTATCACTAGCTTGATCCTCTCTTTCGTATCGTCTGAGATTCCCAACGATTGGAAAGCTGCCGCGGTCATCCCCCTCTTCAAAGGGGGAGACACTCTAGTCCCAAATTGCTACAGACCTATATCTATCCTACCCTGCCTTTCTAAGGTCTTCGAAAGCCAAGTTAACAAACAGATTACCGACCATTTCAAATCCCACCGTACGTTCTCCACTATGCAATCTGGTTTCAGAGCTGGTCATGGGTGCACCTCAGCCACGCTCAAGGTCCTAAATGATATCATTGTAGAAGAAAAATAAACGCACACCTATTAAGGTGAGGTGCTGCCTAGCGGAGTAGAAAACTTGAAAATAAGGGAGAGCCGCACACTCTAGGAGCTCAGATGCAAAATTTAATATCCAACGTTTCGACAGCCAAGCTGTCTTCATCAGGGTATGATCACAAACACTGCGAGATGACTCGTTTATATAGTGTCAAAAGACACACAGGTGTCTGTAATCTAAATGCTGGAGCCGCGCGTCAAGAGGGGGGTACTGTCACGACTTCCGCCGAAGTTGGTCCATCTCCTTGTTCAGGCGGCGTTCGGCGGTCGAAGTCCCCAACCTTCTAGCCATCGCCGATCCACTTTTCATTTTCCATTGGTTTGTCTTGTCTTCCATCACACCTGGTTCCAATTACATCAATTACCTGTTGTGTATTTAACCCTCTGTTCCCCCCCAAATGTCCTTGTCCGTAATTGTTTCTATTAGTGCTTGTGCACGGTATGCTGGTTCTTACCGGGTTTTGTTTGACCCTTTTCATGTATTGTACTGTTGACGGTGGTTTATGTTTTATTAAATGACACCGTTGTAAATCAGCTTTCGCTCTCCTGCGCCTGACTTCTCTGCCGCCAGTACGCACCACACTACAATGGCCTATTTATTGCCTTAACTCCCCTAACTTACCTCATTTGCACCTTCCTCTCTGGCAACTCATTTGCATTTTTTTCCCTTTTTTTTCTCTACTGTATTATTGACTGTATGTTTTGTTTATTCCATGTGTAACTCAGTGTTGTTGTATGTGTCGAACTGCTATGCTTTATCTTGGCCAGGTCACAGTTGCAAATGATGTCACGAATCCCACCGAAGGTGGCTCCCCTGCCTGCTCGGGCGGCGCTCGGCGGTCGTCGTCACCGACCTACTAGCCGCCGCTGATCCTTTTTTCCTTTTCGTTTGGTATGTCTTATTGTTTGCACCTGTCCCTCATTTGGTCTTTTGATTTTGGTTATTTAAGCCTGGTTAGCCTGCCCAGTGTTGTGCAGGATTATTTTAGCGTCAGGTTGTATTTTATCGTGGGATGTGCTGGCAATTTATGACTTATTATTAATTGCATGCTGTGCACCTGTTTTGGGCACTTGGCAATTTTCCCACGCCGTTTGTGTTGGCGTTTATCGTGTTGGTTTTTTGTTCAAAATAAACACGAAGTTCTGTACCTCTGCTCTCTGCGCCTGACTCCTACCACCACTCCTAGCAACACTGTGACAGAATCCCGCACCAGCTATGGAGTCAGCAGGAGCAGCCTCCCCTCCTCTCCCATCGATGGAGGAACGGGTCCTTCACCATACCACCATCCTCCACCGAATCGGCTCAGCGATGGAGCAGATGATGGAAAGGATGGACCGATGGGAGAGGAGTGGCCTCCCTACCGCATCCCCAGCACCAAATCCCCCTCCACCATCTACCCCTCCACCGACATCCGGACCCGGAGCCCTACGTCTGGCTCTCCCCAGGGAGTACGATGGAGCGGCGGCTGGGTGCCAGGGGTTCCTGCTACAGTTGGATTTGTACCTGGCTACCGTTCATCCAGCTCCCTCGGGAGAGGAGAGCGTAAGCGTCCTCGTCTCCTGCTTAACGGGACGTGCCCTGGAGTGGGCCAACGCAGTGTGGTATGGCCCAGACTCGGCAAGGGATCATTACCCCGAGTTCACCCGCCGTTTCCGGGCCGTGTTCGACCACCCAGCAGAAGGCCGGGCGGCGGGTGAACGGCTGTTCCACCTGCGTCAGGAGACGAGGAGCGCACAGGACTTTGCTCTGGAGTTCCGGACCTTGGCTGCTGGAGCGGGGTGGAACGACAGGGCCCTGATGGACCACTATAGGTGTAGCCTCCGGGAGGACGTCCGCCGTGAGCTAGCCTGTCGGGACACTACCCTGTCACTAGATGAACTGATCGACATGTCCATTCGTCTCGACAATCTGCTGGCTGCGCGCGGGCGTCCAGACGGGGCCCTGTTGGTTCCACCTCCAGATCCTCCAGCTCCCATACCTATGGAGCTAGGGGGGGCCGCGTCCAGGGGAACCGGAGGAGGAGGCTCCCCTTGTCCCCAGTGTGGTTGGAGAGGACACACTACCGACCGGTGCTGGGGGAGCTCCTCTGGGAATCGGGATGGCAGGCGGAGCACTCCTCGTCCATCTCAGGTGAGTGAGCACCAACCTCACCCAGAGCCCCCTGTTGGTCACATGTTCGTTTTAGTAACTTTCCCCTTGTTTTCTCCCTCTTTCCAGCATAAGGCGCTAGTCGATTCAGGCGCAGCTGGAAACTTTATGGATCGTGGGCTTGCATTAAGGCTAGGGATTCCCCTGGTATCGTTGGACCAACCTTTCCCCGTGCACTCCTTAGATAGCCGACCATTAGGGTCAGGACTGGTCAGGGAGGCCACGGTGCCACTGGACATGGTAACGCAGGGGGATCATGGGGAACGGATTAGTCTCTTCCTCATTGATTCTCCTGCGTTTCCAGTGGTGCTGGGGATTCCCTGGCTGGCCAATCACAATCCCAATATTCCGTGGAGACAGGGGGTTCTCAGAGGGTGGTCAGAGGAGTGCTCAGGCAGGTGTAAGGGAGTTTCCATCGGTGCGACGACGGTGGAGAGTCCAGACCAGGTTTCCACAGTGCGCATTCCCTCAGAATATGCCGATTTGGCAATCGCCTTCTGTAAAAAGAGGGTGACCCGATTACCACCTCATCGACGAGGGGATTGCGTGATAAATCTCCAGGTAAACGCTGCACTTCCCAGGAGTCATGTGTACCCATTGTCACAGGAGGAGACGTTGGCTATGGAGACATTTGTCACGGAATCTCTGAGACAGGGGTATATACGGCCCTCCATGTCACCCGTCTCCTCGAGTTTCTTTTTCGTGAAGAAAAAGGATGGAGGTTTGCGCCCGTGCATTGATTATAGAGGTCTAAATTCCATCACAGTAGGGTTCAGTTACCCACTACCTCTCATCGCTACGGCGGTGGAATCATTTCACGGCGCGCGTTTTTTCACGAAACTGGACCTCAGGAGCGCTTACAATCTAGTGCGTATCCGGGGAGGAGACGAGTGGAAAACCGCATTCAGTACCACATCGGGCCACTATGAGTACCTCGTCATGCCGTACGGGTTAAAGAATGCTCCAGCCGTCTTTCAATCCTTTGTTGACGAGATTCTCAGGGACCTGCACGGGCAGGGGGTGGTGGTGTATATTGACGACATCCTGATTTATTCCGCCACCCGCGCCGCGCATGTCTCCCTGGTGCGCAAGGTGCTTGGGCGACTGCTGGAGAATGACCTGTACGTCAAGGCTGAGAAATGTGAGTTTTTCAAACGAGCCGTTTCCTTCCTGGGGTATCGCATTTCCACCTCGGGGGTGGTGATGGAGGATGACCGCGTTAAAGCCGTGCGTAATTGGCCGACTCCGACCACGGTAAAGGAGGTGCAGCGGTTTTTAGGGTTTGCCAATTACTATCGGAGGTTTATCCGGGGCTTTGGTCAAGTTGCGGCTCCCATTACCTCACTGCTGAAGGGGGGTCCGGCGCGCTTGCGCTGGTCAACAGAGGCGAACAGAGCGTTCAGTCGCCTGAAGGAGCTGTTTACCGTTGCTCCAGTGCTGGCTCATCCGGATCCCTCTTTGGCATTCATAGTGGAGGTGGACGCGTCCGAGACTGGGGTGGGGGCCGTGCTATCACAGCGCTCGGGCACGCCACCCAAACTCCGCCCGTGCGCTTTCTTTTCTAGGAAGCTGGGGCCGGCGGAGCAGAACTATGACGTGGGGGACAGGGAGTTGTTAGCTGTGGTCAAGGCTCTGAAGGTGTGGAGACATTGGCTTGAGGGGGCTAAGCACCCTTTCCTCATCTGGACTGACCACCGTAATCTCGAGTACATCCGGGCAGCTAGGAGACTGAATCCGCGTCAGGCCAGGTGGGCCATGTTCTTTACCCGTTTCCGGTTCACGATCTCTTATCGGCCAGGTTCACAGAACACGAAGGCCGACGCACTGTCCCGCCTATATGACACCGAAGAGAGGGCCATCGATCCGGCTCCCATTCTTCCGGCGTCGTGTTTGGTAGCTCCGGTGGTATGGGAGCTGGACGCGGAGATCGAGCGGGCGTTACGGTCGGAACCTGCACCATCGCAGTGTCCGGCAGGTGTTCAGTACGTACCGCTTGGTCTCCATGATCGATTGATTCGATGGGCCCATAATCTCCCCTCTTCGGGTCACCCTGGGATTGAGAGGACAGTGCGGAACCTGAGGGGAAAGTACTGGTGGCCCACCTTGGGTAAGGACGTGCGGTTCTATGTTTCCTCCTGCTCGGTGTGCGCTCAGAGCAAGGCTCCTCGACACCTGCCTAGAGGGAAATTACACCCCCTCCCCGTTCCACAGCGGCCGTGGTCACACTTGTCAGTGGACTTCCTCACTGACCTTCCCGTATCTCAGGGGAACACCACTATCCTGGTCGTTGTGGATCGGTTCTCGAAGTCCTGTCGTCTCATCCCGTTGCCCGGTCTCCCTACGGCTCTGCAGACTGCGGAGGCACTGTTTACCCATGTCTTCCGGCACTACGGGGTGCCCGAGGACATCGTTTCTGATCGGGGTCCCCAGTTCACGTCCAGAGTTTGGAGGGCGTTCATGGAACGTTTGGGGGTCTCGGTCAGCCTGACCTCGGGTTTCCACCCCGAGAGTAATGGGCAGGTGGAGAGGGTGAACCAAGAGGTGGGTAGGTTTCTAAGGACGTATTGCCAGGACCGGCCCAGAGAATGGGCGAGATACGTGCCATGGGCAGAAATAGCCCAAAATTCTCTACGGCACTCATCTACCAACATGTCACCGTTCCAGTGCGTGTTGGGCTACCAGCCGGTCCTGGCTCCATGGCACCAGAGCCAGACCGAGGCTCCTGCGGTGGAGGATTGGGTGCAGCGCTCTAAGGACACCTGGAGAGCCGTCAAGGACGCACTCACAAAGGCGAGTGGATGGCAAAAGAAGAGCGCTGACCAGCACCGCAGTGAGACCCCTGTGTTTGCACCAGGGGATCGAGTCTGGCTCTCGGCTAGAAACCTGCCCCTCCGCTTGCCCTGCCGGAAGCTGGGCCCGCAGTGTGTAGGGCCGTTTAAAGTCCTGAGGAGGATAAACGAGGTGTGTTACCGATTACAACTTCCATCTTACTACCGTATTAACCCCTCGTTTCATGTGTCTCTCCTCAGGCCGGTGGTGGCTGGTCCCATGCAGGAAGGTGAGGTGCCGGAGGTTCCTCCCCCCCCGCTGGACATTGGGGGGTCCCCGGCGTATAGGATACGCGCCATTCTGGACTCCAGACTTCGGGGGGGGGGGGGGCCTACAGTACCTTGTCGACTGGGAGGGGTACGGCGCGGAGGAGAGGTGCTGGGTACCCAGGAGGGACATTTTGGACCCCCCACTACTGAGGGAGTTCCACCGCCTTCATGGGGATCGCCCTGCGCCTCGTCCTCCGGTTCACCCTCGAGGTCGGTGGCGGCGCGCTGCGGGAGCCGCGCGTCAGGAGGGGGGTACTGTCACGAATCCCACCGAAGGTGGCTCCCCTGCCTGCTCGGGCGGCGCTCGGCGGTCGTCGTCACCGACCTACTAGCCGCCGCTGATCCTTTTTTCCTTTTCGTTTGGTATGTCTTATTGTTTGCACCTGTCCCTCATTTGGTCTTTTGATTTTGGTTATTTAAGCCTGGTTAGCCCGCCCAGTGTTGTGCGGGATTATTTTAGCGTCAGGTTGTATTTTATCGTTGGATGTGCTGGCGATTTATTACTTATTATTAATTGCATGCTGTGCACCTGTTTTGGGCACTTGGCAATTTTCCCACGCCGTTTGTGTTGGCGTTTATCGTGTTGGTTTTTTGTTCAAAATAAACACGAAGTTCTGTACCTCTGCTCTCTGCGCCTGACTCCTACCACCACTCCTAGCAACACTGTGACACATGAGAACTTGTTCTCAACTAGCCTACCTGGTTAAATAAAGGTGAAATAAAAATAAATAAATAGGTAAATCCCCTACATGGCTTCCTAAACAATAGAACAAGGAATATCCAAGAGAATCGTATATTAATACATTTCTTATTCAACGTAAACACTAGGTTCTACTTAAGTAAAGGGAAGTTGAGCATCAAGTTAGTATGAGGTAGCGGTAAGTCTTTTTCGTGAACATAGATGACAATAAAAGAGAAAGCAGACAGTGAGAGAGTGAGAGAAACAGCGGGTATAGAGAGAGGTAGTTGGAGCGGAGCGCTCATTAGCCGAGGCTGAGGTGGCGATATAGGATGCCCGACACGTCTTTAAACACGAGATTGAGCCGGTGTCTGACTCGCTTCTACACATTAGCATAATCAAAGAGAATATTTAAGAGACAGAATTCAGAGAATAAAGCATATGCATGACAGAACCCACGACACGTAAATCTTATCAAAGGGCGTTAGTGTGGGAGAGAGAAAAAGAGAGATTGAGAGAGAGATAAAGAGAGAGAGAGAAAGGATGTGTGCCGTGCATGCAAGCAAACCTTCCTCTGCCTGAGAGAGAGAGAGAGGGGCGAGATTTAAGCACTCATCAAATCTATTGAACTTTAACCAATCAAAACAATTAATTACACTCTAAATACCGAAGTAATAGAAAATGACAACGCTGATGTGTGGCAGTCAGTGCAATTCAAAGCTGCATCAAGGATACTTCTTTAGAAAAGGCTGAATGTTTTTTTATAATTGTAGTCTTCAGGCTATGAAAAGAAAATGAACAAAAGGAGAGCTTTTCATTTTCTACAGTGCAGAATCCTTGAAGATAAAAAGTGGGAGGTACTTTATTTTCAACTGTTTTTTTCCTCAGAAAAGTTATCTGGTATGACGCCTTTTCAGAAAGACTGAGGTATAGAGCTCGTCATCAAAATGTAATCTCTCACTGGTCCTGCAGGCAAAACAATGGACAGCCTTGACCTCAATCTTTCAGACTTCTGGCTTGGTTCCTTCAGCCCCTAGCCCCTGTTCTACCCCTTTGGCGTTCACAGATCTGAAAGGAATGGATAGGAGTAAGCAAGAAAGATGATGACTCCACCTCTCCCATAGGCTAAGTGGAGTTCCTCCACCATTATCTCTTACCAATCAAATGCTTTCAAATCTGTGAACCTCTGTCTCTGATTGGCAATTACTATTACCCTGCAATTACTATTCAATTCAATGAATAGCTTACGATCACAATAGATAATTACAACACTCCTATTCTGACAGAGGCACAGTAGGCTGCTCTGAGGAAAATATGAAAAACACAAGCGATGAATGAATACACCGTCCAAGAATTTTAATCAGTGCAATTAGTAAATGGTGCACAATAGAAAGAGTAGAAAGGACAGTTTTTCTTCTTGTAGAGTCTCCATTGATGTGTCACCTGGTGGTTGTGGGTTAATTGGTGAGATGGCAGGACCTATAGACACTAGACTGTACATGAAGCACTTTATACCATAAATGACCTGAAGTCTACAAAATAAACTCTTTGTCGTACCTCCCGAGCTCCCATTTGACATCAACTACAGTACATTCCAATTACGATGTGAATTCAAACGTCACCATGGCATGTTGTACAGTACAGACAATGTAGGGATACAGAGAAGGTTAGAACTCTGAGTGAACTGTTGAACTTTGGTGTGTTTCGTCAGCGATGAGAATTTATGGTAGTTGGCACATCAGAAGACCATTTTTCCAGGCATCTCTTTGTACTGTATGTGTGTGGGCAGATGTAGGATACTGTGTGTGTGTGTGTGTGTGTGTGTGTGTGTGTGTGTTTGTGTGTGTGTGCGTGTGTAAGAGAGAGAGAAAGAGACTGCCTTAGGTACTTGTGTGTACAATAACTCTTAGTGTGTGTGTGTGTCCTTGCGTTGTTGTATGCGTGTGTGTGTAAGTGTGCTTGCGTGCACGACTTAGTGTGTTTAAGTGAGACTTCGCAGTGTTCACAGGTCCGCGAGTGGGAAGAGAAAAAGCAAGTGGGCTGGGAAAAGGAGAGTGTGTGGTTGCATGGTGCCAGTTCTTTGGTTTTAGAATCTAAATTAGGATTCTGTTCAAAGAAAATAGTTCACCATTACTGTCACAGTGCTCTTTGTTAGAGGTCAGATCGACTCCCTGAGGTAAAGCATTTTCAATTATTTATCCTTCTACTTTTTAAATGACCTTAAGTCATAGAGATTGATGAGTATCTAGCAAGGGAACAAGTATAAACTACAAACAGAACATCAAGATGGTAATGGGTATGTCTAGCTCACACTCAAACATGCATCCTTCAACCAGACACACAGTAGGAGGAACTCTGTCTTTCTCTCTCGCTCTCTTTCTCTCTCTCTCTATCAGCCTGTCCATAACCCTGTCACCGTGGTGATAATGAAGACAAATTGATAATACTTACAGTAAACACACCTTGACAACAAATTAAAATGACTAGATAGATACTATAGGTTTCCCAGACGGATTTCTTTTCAGAAGCCAATTTTCTCAACCAGGTGTTTGATTGGCTATTTCTCGCAAGAACCATGACATACTGCAACAATACCTTCCATACCATCCATGGAATACACCATACATACATGTCTACCACACTATACATATTTCTCTTTCTCTTATGAAATGTCCCAGATAATACTGACAAATCTGCTTCTTGTTTCAGTTTCTGCATTCAACATTCCTATACATAATTGGGTTAGTGTACAATAACTGTATGCAGCTTCATGACGGTTTAAAGACTACCCGATTCCCCCTCCTCCCACCCCATAGGTGGGTTGGTTGTTTAGCAACAAAACCGACGCGTGCAGAACTATGGGACAAAACAATGAGGGTTTAAAGACTACCCGATTCCCCCTCCTCCCACCCCATAGGTGGGTTGGTTGTTTAGCAACAAAACCGACGCGTGCAGAACTATGGGACAAAACAGACTTAGATTGTTAGATTGTTGAAAACATGTAAACTATCCAATGTGTCCAATGTTTAATGAAAACAATGAGCACCTGCTGGCTCTCAAATACATTGTCACAGTTGTTGGTTAGCTAGCTAGATAGCGCATTTCTGCCTTATTAGCGTAGACATGACATCAGCCAAAACGTCTAATAATAAGATGGTATCAAGAACAACATAAAACTAGATGAAATGAGCAACCTGCAATTCTCCACATGGAAGCTTCTTGTCATTGCTAGCAATCTGGCCATCCAGGTTTAATTACAACAACACACGGACTTCTGCCCCATTGACACGTGCGCATCGCTTCGGTGATGTTGTCAGCTAACCCGTCTATAAAGTCGAGCAGTGATGCGTTGACAGAGGGGGAAGGAGAGGAGGGCGATGTCACCCTGGGACAGGGACTACTTATACTTCCATTATCCTACAGTTCCATTGTCCGCATAGCATTAAAAGCTTACACACTCATAGAGTACTGTGCTCTGCTAGTGTGGTGTCTGTCAGTGTAAATCCTCAGAGCACAGCTGCATGGATATACTGCCGTTTAGGTAGGCACCCTGTCGCCATGGGGATAAGAGTGATGTAGCCTGGTCATTTTATTGGATATTTTTCATTCTTGCCTTACCTTTGCTCAGTATACACTCAGGTGTTAGTAGTTCTAAGGCAAGCACAACATAGTAAACTTGACAAAACTGAATAACTGAATATTGAATAGGCTGATGCAATAAGGTAAACATTCCATATAATGTAATTAATGGGGCTTGTGAAGCAAGAGTCCCCACTTTAAATCTTTGTCATACTTTATATTATTATTATTTGGAACGCTACTCCTCTTATACTGTTTAAGCTAGTAACATAATTCCAACTTTAAAATGTGCAGAGTGGTCAGAACCAGTGTGTTTTCATAAAAAGTTTTTAAATATATTTTATACTTTTAAACTTTTTTTGGCCCTCTTCATTCACTTTCATGGGATTTCAACATTCTAAACATTCAACTCCCAGATTTCTAACATTCCATTCACTGGGAACAATGCAACTTTTGACAAAAATCAAACAGTTAGTCAAAATGTGAGAGCATGTGAAATCTTCCTCTACTTCTCTGCTATTCAAATCGGAACAAAATTAGCTGTTAACAATCTACCGATACAGCTGTTTTAGTAACCGCATGAACAATTTTTCCCAAAATGTTTTGCAAACAACTGAAAAATGACACCTTGGTCTACTTCTCTGGTATTCAAATCATCTGGAATTAGAACAGAATGATCTACTACCAATCAAAAGTTACAGCTGTTTGTCTGAGTTTAGAATGACGAAAAGTAGCTAGCTAAAGCCAGCTAACAGTTCTCTCAGTCTCGTCATTGAGCAGCCCAAACGGAGCCGTTGCTATGGACTCACAAAAACTTAGAGGGTATGACATCTTGGTTTACTTCTGTTCTATTTAAAGCTGTAATCAGAACGGAATTATCTTCTACCAATCAACAGTTACAGCTCTTTGTCAGAGTGACGAAAAGCTAACATCAGCTAACAGCTCTCTCATGTCTCGTCATTAACTATATAAATGTGCATAAAATAACTTACCAACAGTCATTCTTGAACCGTTCAAGATAGAGACACCAAACCAACTTTCACATGTTCAGGCTATCTTAACTTCAAGTTCTTAAAAATGTTATTAACTGTAACTATAAACATTTACATAAATGAACATAAAATAACCCACCAAGAGAAACTCTTGAACCATTCAAGCTAGAGACACCAAACCAACTTTCACATGTTCAGGCTATCCTAACTTCAAATTCTTTAAAACTTGTATTAACTAGAACTACTATATAAACATTTACATAAATGAACAGAAAATAATCTACCAAGAGAAACTCTTGAACCATTCAAGCTAGAGACACCAAACCAACTTTCACATGTTCAGGCTATCCTAACTTGAAATTCTTTAAAAAGTATATCAATTATAACTATAAACATTTACATAAATTAGCATACCAATAAAAAGTTAGTGCTGTTTGTCGGAGTTTAGAGTGACAAAAAGTAGCTAGCATATGTCAGTTAACAGCTCTCTCATGTTTCATCATTGAGCAGCCCAAACAGAGATGTTGTTGTGGATACTAGCACATGCAGAAGAGTGCATGGGGCAGCACAGAAAGCTAGGGACAGACAGAGAGGGACAGAAGTTGATCCATCCTTAGTTTTCCACTTTCACAGCCATTAACTGTTTCCTTCCTCTCTGGCAACTGAGTTAGGGAGGATGCCTGTATCTTTGAAGTGACTGGGATTATTGATACACCATTCAAAGTGTAATTAATAACTTCACCATGCTAAAAAGGTAATTCAATGTCTGCTTTTTATTTTTTACCCATCTACCAATCAAATCGTATTTGTCACATGCGCCCGAATACAAACCTTACAGTGAAATGCTTACTTACAAGCCCTTAACCAACAATTCAGTTTTAAGAAAAATACCTACAAAAATAAGAAATAAAAGTAACAAATAATTAAGAGCAGCAGTTAAATAACAATAGCGAGGCTATATACAGGGGATACCGGTGCAGAGTCAATGTGCGGGCAGCGGTTAGTTGAGGTAATTGAGGTAATATATACATGTAGATAGAGTTATTAAAGTGACTTATGCATAGGTAATAACAGAGAGTAGCAGCAGCGTAAAAGGAGGGGCTGTCACAAGCGTCGTAGTGAACAGACCAAGGCGCAGCATGTTGAGTGCTCATCTTTTATTTTTTGAATAAAAAAGCACTTCAAAGAAAAAACAAACGACAGCCAAACAGTTCTGTCAGGTATCCTAACATACTAAACAGAAAGCAACCACCCACAAAACCCAAAGGAAAACAGGCTGCCTAAGTATGGCTTCCAATCAGAGACAACGAAAGACACCTGCCTCTGATTGGAAACCATACTCGGCCACACATAGAAAATGAAACATAGAAACAGAAAACTAGAACAAATTCCCCTAGAAACAAACCAACCCCAAAACACACAAAACAACCCCCCTGCCACGCCCTGACCATTCTACTATGGCAAAATGACCCTTTTCACTGGTCAGGACGTGACAAGGGCATTGGAAAACCTCCCTGGTCTTTGTGGTTTAAATTCAGTGCTCGACTGAGGGACCTTACAGATAATTGTATGTGTGTACAGAAATTAGGTAGTCATTAAAACATGGAATTCAAACACTATTATTGTACACAGAGTGAGTCCATGCAACTTAATATGTGACTTGTTAAGCAAAGCTTAACTTCTAAACTTATTTAGGCTTGCCATAACAAAGGGGTTGAATACTTATTGACTCAAGACATTTCAGTATTTCCTTTTTAATTCATTTGTAAATATTTCTAAACACATAATTCCACTTTGACATTATTGGGTATTGTGGTGTAGGCCAGTGTCACAAAATCAAAATGTAATACATTTTAAATTCAGGCTGTAACACAACAAAATTTGGAAAAAAAGTCAAGGGGTGTGAATACTTTCTGAAGGCACTGTAACGGCTTTGCTTTAAATAGTAAGGTACAATTTCTTTTACTTCTTCCACTACCACAAATATATATTTGAAATAGCTAAAGCAAGCCCCACAACCATCTAGTTATTTTTCTTTCACTCTTCATAAAAGTAGAGTTTGTACATTTTGGAATTGGAAAGCATGTTTGTGTTCAGCCAAAAACGACTAACACAATCCTGCTTTTAAGCTGTACATTATATTGCAACATGGACAAAGATTAAATGGACATTAGAGCCTTCATGAAGTGGCCACTAAAAGCACTCTACGCAGTTTTGCCTTCAGAATATGCGCTTGCTCTTACTACGAGTCAAATAAACGCTCACAAAAAAAAGAACATAATATCCATAATTTGATCCAGACACCAAAAAGTGCCTTGGGGGTATTTTATCTAACGTTATCAGAGAAGAGGATTCCAAAGTATTTATTTCTTTATCAGGCTAGTTTCAGAGGCATATGTTTGATATATAATTACTGAAGATACATATTTTTTTTAGCTGTTCTACTTTCCTCTCAGTCTATTGTACAGCCTGAAGAGGTACAGATGCCTGATGTATCAATTACACACTATCCTCAAGTTCTGTTCAGCAATACATCCATTCGTTCTACTGACAGACAGTCGTAATACAGGAAGACAGGTTACTTTACATATGCTAATATTGTAGCTTTATCTTTATGTTCACTATAGACCTACAGTACAGCACACGTCCAATCTGTTTAAATCTTCCATAGACCGTACCATAGACTACCTTGTTGTCGTTGTACCTAATGATCATAGGGCGTGATAATATGTGCACCATTTGGCAACGTGGGGAAATGTATCTTTGTTCACTGCTGCGTCTGTAACAGACCACATAAGACTTATCAAATATGACAGAGCATAAAGTCAGCCTGGGGCAAACGAATGGTGTTCAGAGCACGACTTTGGCCCATGACAAATTGGATTTTGACAATCGGTTTATCAAATTAAGTGTGTGTGTGGAGGCCAGAGCATGCTGAGCTGACATGCCCCTGTGCTGTGAGACTTATGGTACGGGCCGGGGACTGACTCACAATTGACTCATGGCCCTGATGGCAACACAAACACAAACACACACACTGTACATACATCAGGCGTGGGCCAAGGTTTCACTAGGCAAACATGGTGAGAGCAGAGAGAATCCTATGCAAACAGGTGATAGCTGAGTAAAGCCAGCCAAGCTGGTGTGGTTCCCATTCAGTGAGCCTTTGATACCTAGGTCCATCCGTGTCAGTGTAGGTCCCGTGGTGGTACTGTAGTGCAGTACAGTAGAAGGATAAGGCTCTCGGTGCAGGTCCCAGTGTAGGTCCCGTGGTGGTACTGTAGTGCAGTACAGTAGAAGGATAAGGCTCTCAGTGCAGGTCCCATGGTAGTAGAGTCCTGCACGGGTCAGAGGCGCACCCGCCACGCGCCGGTCATATCAATTCCAAGACAAGCTTTTTTCCGGATGCCCCAAACAATCGGAAAGGGGCTTCATCAGAGAAAATGACTTTACCCCAGTCCTCAGCAGTCCAATCCCTGTACCTTTTGCAGAATATCAGTCTGTCCCTGATGTTTTTCCTGGAGAGAAGTGGCTTCTTTGCTGCCCTTCTTGACACCAGGCTATCCTCCAAAAGTCTTCGCCTCACTGTGCATGCAGATGCACTCACACCTGCCTGCTGCCATTCCTGAGCAAGCTCTGTACTGGTGGTGCCCCGATCCCGCAGCTGAATCAACTTTGGGAGACGGTCCTGGCACTTGCTGGACTTTCTTGGGCGCCCTGAAGCCATCTTCACAACAATTGAACCGTTCTCCTTGAAGTTCTTGATGATCCGATAAATGGTTGATTTAGGTGCAATCTTACTGGCAGCAATATCCTTGCCTGTGAAGCCCTTTTTGTGCAAAGCAATGATGACGGCACGTGTTTCCTTGCAGGTAACCATGGTTGACAGTGGAAGAACAATGATTCCAAGCACCACCCTCCTTTTGAAGCTTCCAGTCTGTTATTCAAACTCAATCAGCATGACAGAGTGATCTCCCGCCTTGTCCTCGTCAACACTCACACCTGTTTTACGAGTGAATCACTGACATGATGTCAGCTGGTCCTTTTGTGACAGGGCTGAAATGCAGTGGAAATGTTTTTTGGGGATTCAGTTCATTTGCATGGCAAAGATGGGCTTTGCAATTAATTGCAATTCATCTGATCACTGTTCATAACATTTTGGAGTATATGCAAAGTGCCATCATACAAACTGAGGCAGCAGACTGTGAAAATTAATATTTGTGGCATTCCCAAAACTTTTGGCCATGACTGTAGAATCCAAAAAAGTGTTAAAGAAATCAAAATATGTTTTATATTTTAGATTCGAACTAACCACTCTATGCCTTAATGACAGCTTTGCACACTCTTGGGATTCTCTCTTCCAGCTTCATGAGGTAGTCACCTGGAATGCATTTCAATGAACAGGTGTGCCTTGTTAAAAGTTAATTTGTGTAATTTCTTTCCTTCTTAATGGGTTTGAGCCAATCAGTTGTGTTGTGATGACGTAGGGCTGGTATACATAAGACAGTCCTATTGGTAAAAGACCAAGTCCATAGGTCAAGCACGATCTAGCGAGATCCTATTGGCATGTTCTTGCCTGTGCCGTGTACCTGTGCAATAACTCAATTCGCCTTTGCAATTCTTCTAAACAACGCAATTTAAAAAACAAATTGGCAAAGGGTAAAGTCTACAAAACTCATAACAGATTCTACTTTTGGGAACAGAAAACTGTATTGAGATTAAATCTTTTATTGATGACAAAATTTGCAGAATGTCAGCCAAAATCCATCTTGTTCTATCTTCTCCCACTGCCAGCCAGTGGGCTTCCATTCACTAACATATATGGTAGTGAGTGGAAACGTCAAGCGGAAGCTTCACATTTATACATCTGGTGAAATATCTGTCTCATTGTTCTATCTGTGGTGGTACTGTGCAGTACAGTAGCAGGATAAGGCTGGGCTGCTTACTGAGGCATTGGGCCGGCTCTGAGACAGTTACAGTAGGGAGAATAAAACTGCATAATGACTTGGAGTATTAATATTGTAAAGACCTGCCCGGGCTGACAGCCTCTAGCTCTGAAATATCTGAGCTGATAAGGTGAAAAATCTGTCTGAAATACCTGAGCCGACATGATGAAAATCCTTGAGCAAAGCACTTAACTCTAATTTGTTTCAGGGGCTCTGTACTAATATGACTGACCCTGTAAAATAACATATTTCACTGCACCTATCCAGTGTACTACATGACCAAAAGTATGTGGACACCTGCACGTCAAACATCTCATTCCAAAATCATGGGCATTAATATGGAGGTGGTCCCCCCCTTTGCTGCTATAACAACCTCCACTCTTCTGGGAAAGCTTTCCACTCAATGTTGGAAGATCACTGCGGGGACTTGCTTCCATTCAGCCACAAGAGCATTAGGGAGATCAGGCACTGATGTTGAGAGATTAGGCCTGACTCGCAGGTGGCGTTCAAATTCATCCCAAAGGTGTTCGATGCAGGCCAGTCAAGTTCTTCCACACCGATCTCAACCAACCATTTCTGTGTGGACCTCGCTTTGTGCACAGAGGCACTATCATGCTGAAACAGGAAAGGGCCTTCCCAAACTGCTGCCACAAAGTTGGAAGCGCAGAATCGTCTGTGCATGGTGATCTTAGGCTTGTGTGTGGGTGCTTGGCCATGGAAACCCATTTCATGAAGCTCCCGACAAACAGTTATTGTGCTGATGTTGCTTCCAGAGGCAGTTTGGAACTTGGTAGTGAGGACAGACGATTTTTATGTGCAACACACTTCAGCACTTGTCTGTCCCATTCTGTGAGCTGTGTGGCCTACCACTTTGCGGCTGAGCCGTTGTTGCTCCAGGACGTTTACACTTCACAATAACAGCATTTACAGTTGACCGGGGCAGCTCTAGCAGAGCAGAAATTTGACAAACTGACTTGTTGGAAAGGTGGCATCCTATGACGGGGCCATGTTGAGTCACGGAGCTCTTCAGTAAGGCCATTCTACTGCCACTGTTCCCTATGGAGATTGGCTGTGTGCTCGATTTTATACACCTGTAAGCTCCGGGTGTGGCTGAAATAGCCAAATCCACTATTTGAATGGTGTGACAACTTACTTTTGTATATATAGTGTATGGAGGTTCGGTAATGTAGTCATGCAATGTATTACAAACACACATTACTTGTAAACCCAGATTAAAAAGGCTAGAAGCATTAAGTCTCTCTCTCAGCCCTGCGTTCTGTGGGTAATCCATGTTTCAATAACTCAAGGTGAGTTGGTGAGCAAACTAAATTATCCCCCAGAGAAATCACTTCTTTAGCACCTACAGTTGAAGTCAGAAGTTTACATACACCTTAGCCAAATACATTTAATCTCAGTTTTTCACAATTACTGACATTAAATCCAAGTAAAAGTTCCCTGTTTTAGGTCAGTTAGGATCACTACTTTATTTTAAGAATGTGAAATGTCAGCATAATAGTAGAGAGAATGATTTATTTCAGATTTGATTTCTTTCATCACATTCCCAGTGGGTCAGAAATTTACATACGCTCAATTAGTATTTGGTAGCATTGCCTTTAAATTGTTTAAATTGGGTCAAACGTTTTGGGTAGCCTTCCACAAGCTTCCCTTGCTCGCACACACATTTTCTATAGGAATGAGGTGAGGGCTTTGTGATGGCCATTCCAATACCTTGACTTTGTTGTCCTTAAGTCATTTTGCCACAACTTTGGAAGTATGCTTGGGGTCACTGACCATTTGGAAGACCCATTTGCGACCAAGCTTTAACTTCCTGACTGATGTCTTGAGATGTTGCTTCAACATATCCACATCATTTTCCTCCCTCATTATGCCATCTATTTTGTGAAGTGCACCAGTCCCTCCTGCAGCAAAGCACCCTAACAACATGATGCTGCCACCCCCGTGCTTCATGGTTGGGATGGTGTTCTTTGGCTTGCAAGCATCCCCCTTTTTCCTCCAAATATAACGATGGGCATTATGGCCAAACAGTTCTATATTTGTTTCATCAGACCAGAGGACATTTCTCCAAAAAGTACGATCTTTGTCCCCATGTGCAGTTGCAAACCGTAGTCTGGCTTTTTTATGGCGGTTTTGGAGCAGTGGCTTTTCCTTGCTGAGCGGCCTTTCAGCTTATGTCAATATAGGACACATTTTACTGTGGATATTGATACTTTTGTACCTATTTCCTCCAGCATCTTCACAGGATCCTTTGCTGTTGTTCTGGGATTGAGTTGCACTTTTCACACCAAAGTACATTCATCTCTAGGAGACAGAACACGTCTCCTTCCTGAGCGGTATGATGGCTGTGTGGTCCCATGGTGTTTATACTTGCGTACTATTGTTTGTACAGATGAACGTGGTACCTTCAGGCATTTGGAAATTGCTCCCAAGGATGAACCAGACTTGTGGAAGTCTACTATTTTTTTCTCTGATGTCTTGGCTGATTTCTTTTGATTTTCCCATGATGTCAAGCAAAGAGGCACTTAGTTTGAAGGGATTCCTTGAAATACATCCACAGGTACACCTCCAACTGACTCAAATGATGTCAATTAGCCTATCAGAAGCTTCTAAAGCGATGACATCATTTTCTGGAATTTTCCAAGCTGTTTAAAGACACACTCAACTTAGTGTATGTAAACTTCTGACCCACTAGAATTGTGATACAGTGAATTATAAGTGAAATAATCTGTATATAAACAATTGTTAGAAAAATGACTTGTGTCATGCACAAAGTAGATGTCCTAACCGACTTGCCAAAACTATAGTTTGTTAACAAGAAATTTGTGGAGTGGTTGAAAAACGAGTTTTCATGTCTCCAACCTAAGTGTATGTAGACTTCCGACTTCAACTGTGTGGGGCACCTCTGATTTTCCCCTACAGATTCGGACTCCCTTGGACCCGTCTCATCTTCTTTCCTCTCCACTCCTCTCATGTCCCCATCCCTCCTCCCATGTCCTCATCCCTCCTCTCATCTCCTCTTCTCCTCTCTTGGCAGAGTTGACTCTGGAGTCAATTACCGCTGCCTTCAAGGCAGGAGTCCCTCCGCACTGCGCATTTTCAGGTGTCTCTGAAAGACGATCCTCGCTCTCTAGCAGCACACACACTGATAATCGCATACACACACACACCTAAGCCCACCCCACCACACACTGTACTTTATTTTTAATGTGAAACAGAAAAGGAGCAGTGCCAGGGTGTTGGGTGTAATCCCTCTCATAATGCCCTTCACCACTGGCCAGGACATGATGTCATAAATTAACATGCTGCGAGGTCAGCAGGACTAATGACCAGCACAGCAGCCTTGAAAACATAATGTAGCATATCCTGAAAGACGTTCAGAAGGTCGAATGGTGAAGTGGTCAAACGGTATTAAGGCAGTCGTGCCAGAGTGTCACGCGTGAATTCATCATGTAAAAGTCTGTGAAATACAGCCATATTACCAGATGGTCAAGCGATCAAGTGTCCAGACGGTCATGCCAGAGCGTCACGCAAGTGATGACAGAAGGGGGTGAAAGGTCAGCTGTGGGCGTGTAAAGCGGTTGCACCGTCCTCCATTGTCCCTGTCACAGACACACATGATGCCTGGGGGGTTGGAGTGGGGCCAGGCGGTGTTGTGAGCCTAGGTTAGCCAAGTCAGTGCAGAGCCAGGAAGTGAAAACAATAGCCCTCTTGTCTTGTGAATGTCTGGAGGTCATGTTGAATCTGACCCCTGTGATGATAGGTGAGAGCAAAGGATGTCTCATGGGAAACCAGAGCCTTGAGTTTGGCATTCTGCTATAGGTATTCTGCTATGTTGGGTAGACTAGGACTCATGGTTCACCTCTGTCTCCAGGGGCCCCTGGGGAACTTAGACCTTGCTGAGACTTTGAACTCCTCTCTCTGCTCGACACACACAAAAACTCACACTCGCAAACAAGCATATACAAATGCACACAATGGCACAGCCCACACTTGTATCACATTATTGTATAAAATCAAGGTTATTTGTAGTTATAAATAATGTTACTAGGGTTGCACATTTTGGGGAATATTCAGAGGTGGAAACTTTCCATGGGAATTAACGGGAATATATGGGAAAAAACGTGAATATATGGGAATTAACGGAAATATATGCAAGTTAATATTAATACCATTGAAATGTAGATGTTTTTGGCATTGGATATATTTACCATATCGTATGGAGACAGAAACATAAACATTTTACCTTATCATAAGCAGACATAATTGCAAATGTTTAAATCCTTCCAATAGAAAAAAAATAAAATAATTTTAGTTACGAATTGAACTTTAATTAAATGAGTTGACTCTTCACATGGGAGGATTTCACTGAACAACAAAAGAAAGGGAATATTGATTGATCCACAATGATCCATCGCATCTCCCAAAAACGTTTTCAACATACATCTGTAAAATTATAGTCTAGAAACTAAAGCTTTGGTTGTCTTCCTCTCAGGCTTCCATGTCTTCTCCCTGGACCTCCACAATGTCCACCTCTTGAACATCAGACTCTGAGGCCTCATTTTCACTGTCACTTTCCAACCTTGTTGAGGATGGCTCGTTGTCAGGCTCAAAAAGCCTAAAATTTGCCCGGATGGCCACCAATTGTTCAACCCTTGTATTGGTCAGCCCGTTGCGTGCTTTTGTGTGTGTTCCCAAACAAGGACCAGTTGCGCTCTGAGGCGGCTGATGTTGGCGGGATTTGGAGGATGATGGAGGCAACAGGGGAAAGAGCTCCAGATCCACAAAGTCCCTTCCACCAGGTGGCTGATGAGATATGTTGGCACGACTGCCATATTACATCTCCATCCCAAAGCCCTTGCTTGGAAGTGTACTTCGCCAGACTGCCAAGAACCTTGCCCTCATCCAGGCCAAGGTGGCGAGACACGGTAGTGATGACACCATAGGCCTTGTTGATCTCTGCACCAAACAGGATGCTCTTGCCAGCGTACTTTGGGCCGAACATGTATGCTGCGGCGTGTATGCGCTTCAGGCAGACGTCTTCACGCTTTTTGATGTATTTCAGAACTGCAGTTTCCTCTGCTTGGAGCAACAGTGAAGTGGGCAGGGCAGTACAGATTTATTCTCTTACATCTGCAAGCAGAGTCTGAACATCAGACAGGATGGCATTGTCTCCCTCAATCCGTGCAATGGCTACTGTTATAGGTTTCAAGAGTTTCTGGCTGCTTACCACTCTCTCCCAAAATACATCATCCAGGAGGATCCTCTTGATGGGACTGTCCATATCGGCAGACCGTGATAAGGCAATTTCTTGGAGAGACTCCTTCCCCTCCAGGAGACTGTCAAACATGATGACAACACCAACCCAATGGGTGTGGCTGGGCAGCTTCAATGTGGTGCTCTTATTCTTCTCACTTTGCTTGGTGAGGTAGATTTCTGCTATAACTTGTTGACCCTTCACATACCTAACCATTTCCTTGACTCTCTTGTAGAGTGTATCCATTGTTTTCAGTGCCATGGTGTCCATGAGGAGCTGATTCAATGCATGAGCAGCACAGCCAATGGGTGTGATGTGAGGGTAGGACTCCTCCACTTTAGACCAAGCAGCCTTCATGTTCACAGCATTGTCTGTCACCAGTGCAAATACCTTCTGTGGTCCAAGGTCATTGATGACTGCCTTCAGCTCATCTGCAATGTAGATACCGGTGTGTCTGTTGTCCCTTGTGTCTGTGCTCTTGTAGAATACTGGTTGGGGGGTGGAAATTATGTAGTTAATTATTCCTTGCCCACGAACATTCGACCACCCATCAGAGATGATTGCAATACAGTCTGCTTTCTCTATGATTTGCTTGACCTTCACTTGAACTCTGTTGAACTCTGCATCCAGCAAATGAGTAGATAAAGCATGTCTGGTTGGAGGGGTGTATGCTGGGCGAAGAACATTCAGATATCTCTTCCAATCAACATTGCCTGTGAGCATCAGAGGTGAACCGGTTGCATACATAGCTCGAGCAAGACATTCATCGCCATTTCTTCTTCTTCTGATTCCAGGAGGACCATGAGCTTTTGCTATCAATAAGGTGTCTGATTCATCATTTTCACCTCGAATAGAAGCAGAGGGACTTTTGTCAGAGGTTGCTTGTTGTGAGCGCTGAGGGAACTTTATGCACTTGGCCAGATGATTTTGCATCTTTGTTGCATTTTCACATATGATTTGGCACAGTATTTGCAAATGTACACAGCTTTTCCTTCTACCTTAGCTGCAGTGAAATGTCTCCACACATCAGATAGTGCCCGTGGCATTTTCCTGTAAAGATTAGGAAAAAAAGTATAAAAAACGAACAAATATAATTCCATGTACAGATAAACAGTTAAGCAGTTAGATTAAACAACTCCTTGTAAGATAAATGTTTTAAAATGAAGCATGCATGGAAACCGGTGAATTAACACTCCTCAGTTAGCAGGCTCAAGCAAGCTAAAACTCACATGGTAGCTAAAACCCACATGGTAGCAAAAACTAACTAGCAGAAATTGTTAACAAGTTAGAAATGATTTAAACACACTTTGCTGTAGGCTACTATTTACTAGTTAACAAAAAATAATGTCATATAAAATATATTCACCCCACCCAGTATTGTAATCAAAACTTACCAGAAAGCATGTAGTCCTTGGCTCTGACAGTGTAGTAGTGTGGGCTCAATAGCATCTCATTAGCATGCAAGATCTTGAGAATCAGCTGTACATGTGATGGAAGAGTGCACTGCACATGTGATGGAAGAGTGCACTGTGAATGCAGAGGGTTGCAATTCCATTGAATTGGGGATAGTTTAACCAAAATATTCCACAAGACCTAGAATTGCCTTATGTGTATCCAACAATAATCCAACAACAATAAGCTAACTTTTTTTATGAATTTAAGCAAAATTCCCAAAATTCCGGGATTAGCTTCCCATGGAAAATTTCCGGAAAAATCCTGGAAGTTTACCGGAAAGTTTACGACACTTTGCAATCTTAACTGTTACAACAGATACTATTCTGTACACACCAACATACAGTCCTCAATATAAACCCACACCAAACACAGTGATCTGCCACCTTACAGCACTCCAACTATACTCCCACTCAAAATCTGTTCTGATAAAACTAACTGCGGCTCACATCAACTCTTGAAGACCATTGAAAAGCACTTTAAAAGTTAACAGCCCCTCTAAACAGCAGGCTCCCACTGGTCAAACTATTAAGAATATATACTATTCTCTGATTATTGGGCGTAATACTGTCAAGTAAAATAATCAAATGCTAAAATGAATGTTGTCTTTGACCCAAGACGAAGCAGCAGTTCTTGATATACAGACAAAAATTGGTTCTGCGTGGAAGTCGGGAATAAAGGTATGCCCCACATTTACCCTCTCATATTGGGAGGACCAACCAAACAGGAAGGAAGGACATGATAAATGAGTTTTCGAAAATCCATCTTGAAACCTGTGTTCATTTCACTGGGCATCACAATAACGGTCTATTGTGTTCTTGCTCCTGACCTGGACATGAAACAAATGTATTGAACTACAGAATAGTATTTTATGTGCTGTACTATAACTGAGGCGGCGTTTGTCTGTTCATCTACTGAAGTTTACCTCATCAAAGGTCGGTCTAGTGAAAGGGGTGCTCACTTGTTTAGTACGCAAAGGATACTAGGAGTTTGTGGTTATAATGACTATGTGAACATAAAACAGGGAAGTGGACAGAAAAGTGAAAAGAGGAAAAAAACGAAATAATAATAACAATAAGCATGGACCAAAGTTAACCTATAAATGGGATCTTAAAACGAGCCTGTTTTTATTTGCTTATTGATTTCCCTTTAATAGGTCCAGCATACTGTATTGCCAAATATGTAGCACTTTGGCAATACAGTATGAAGCGACCTGATGGACGTGCTTGAACTATCGAGTACAGGCACTTTACACTACAAAACAATCTCTACACAACGTTCTCAGATTAGCGAAGCCTGGTGAAGATAATTTACAGTTGTGAATGCTATACACTATTTTTGTGAAATGTCATTATGTGTCTGAAAACATGTATTTTCCTCGATCTGTGTAATCAGACTAGGCTGAAGATTTCAAACCTTTCTTTGCGGCTGACCCGTTTTAGCCCTTGGGACTCTGAAGCTCAACTCAACTTTACAATTGCTTTTGTGGGTTACAATAAAAAGGGTTCAAGCTACAGCGGAGACAGGTTTTAACCCTATGAGCTATGATTCCATAATCTAGCCTTCACATCTGAAGTGGTAGTTTGAATTTCTCCCATTGCATACAGCGTAATCTACAGTACACAGCACTTTGAGTCCCCTAGAAAAGGGTTATAGGAATCTAATCCAATATCAAATCAAATCAATTATCAGTTATTTTTTGGTTTTGTTTCCCCTATAAACCCGAGAACGAATTTGACTGAATATCACATCCCCACATTCCTGCCCCTCTATCTCAGGAGCAGTAAGTTTGTGTGTTTATACCCCCTGGAATTGAAGAGAGGAGCTTGATGCACGGCTAATGAAACCTGTGCACTGTGTCATTTAATCTGACACCAGCGTAATCTTCTCAAATGCCTGTTTCCACCCTGGTATGTTGTGTTATCCCAATTACAGCCATGCTCCATTGATCTGAGGAGATTAAAAGTGTTCTTAGCTGTTGGTACTCTCCACAGTAACTACAAATAGACTGGAAAATAGAATCATGTAACCCAGTACCACTCAATAGTTTAATTGGTCATTTTTAGTTGGTGTGTGTGTGTGTGTGTGTGTGTGTGTGTGTGTGTGTGTGTGTGTGTGTGTGTGTGTGTGTGTGTGTGTGTGTGTGTGTGTGTGTGTGTGTGTGTGTGTGTGTATGTGTTCATTTTGGCACTTCATTAGAGTGGCAGGCAGCAGATGGTTGCTTGTGTGCTGACACTACTATAAGGGCACCTTTATCAGGAATGTGGTACTAGAGAAATCCACTCAGTGGCACTTTTCCATCCCAGAAATGTGTGGATGGCAGGTTGGATGGCATCACCCACATTCACCACAACCACCCTTATTAAGATAATTCCATGACTTCATTTTTCAGAGAAGATAAACATACAAATATGTTTATTGTCACATACAAACACTATATGTTGAGTCAGACTTTCTTCGGTCATTTAGCATTTCCTATTGATTCTCAATGCCATTCCTCTGATGCATCCTTAACGTTAGGGAAACAGCTTTCCTATACATCTGTAGTCGAAACAGCATCCCCCCCTATCCATGCCAGAATGGATTTTCCTCAGAGGTCGGCATTTAGGGTGTATCCTTCTAATTTCCCTCTATAATTCAGGTCTGATTGATTAGAGACTATCGACTAATTAATTAAAAACGCATAGGTCCCTGTGGGAGAGTGGCTGTTCATTTCAGAGTAGGGTCCAACAACTCCATTAGCTCAGCATCCACTCACCAATAATCCCAGGAGATTGGCTGCAGTTGGCTACTTTACCACCCAGGAAGCCTTGTACTGCTTTACTGTATGGAGTTTACACACCATAGACCATCACTGCGTCTATGTCCCTAAAGAGTGCACTACTTTACCCGATTCCCAATAAGTAGTGCACTATAGGGAATATGATGCAATTTTTACAAAGCTCTACTACACTAGCTTCCAATTTACCTAACTTCACTGTTAAAATAGATAAACATGAGATACCAAACCGATTCACAAGGTTGCTTAACTCTTGAGGTTACTCAGGTGTCGAGCGAACTTGATAAGTCTGCTTTTAGCACCTCATTGCTGGAACCAACTACAAAAACATTACATTTAGATGTTCTGGTGTTTCTGTGTGGACCTCGCTTTGTGCATGGGGGCATGGTCATGCTGAAACAGGAAAGGGCCTTCCTCAAACTGTTTCCACAAATTTGGAAGCACAGAATTGTCTAGAATGTCATTGTATGCTGTAGCATTAATATTTCCCTTCACTGGAACTAAGGGGCCTAGCCCGAACCATGAAAAACAGCCCCAGACCATTATTCCTCCTCCACTAAACACTTGGCACTATACATTCGGGCAGAAAGCGTTCTCCTGGCATCCGCCTAACTCAGATTCGTCCGTCGGACTGCTAGATGGTGAAGCGTGATTCATCACTCCAGAGAACGCGCTTCCACTGATCCAGAGTCCAATGGTATGGCTGAAATAGCCGAATCCACTCATTTGAAGGGGTGTCCACATACTTTTGTATATATAGTGCATATGAAGGGCTCCCTTGTGAAAGAAACCCTGGTCTCAATGGTGACTCCCTGCTTAAATAAAGGAACAAATTATAATAATTAAACAAAAATACAATCGGAAACCCTGATTGCCAAAAACACAGATTGCATATCTATTCCAGATATAATGCACCTTGTGGAGTAGCATGGGGTGCATCTAAAATGGAACCCTATTCCCTATATAGTGCACTACCTTTGACCAAGTCAAAATGTGTGCACTATATAGAGAAAAGGGTGCCATTTTGGACACACACCCAAGGCTCATCACAGGGATACAAATATGTCCTTTGTGAAATGGTGTGAAGCCAATTAATGTACTGAAGGCGAAGGAGCTAGTAGTAGATTTGAGGAAAAATATGTTTTTAATCCTATTTTTATTAATGGTGAGAGATTGGTATTGTTGACTTTTACAAGCACTTGGGTGTAATAGTGGACAACAAACTGAAATGGAAGGAGAACTTCCACAGCATCTACAAAAATGCCCAATCCAGACTGTACTTTATAAGGAAGCTTAGCTCTTTTAATGTCCGTGACAAAAGGCTTTGCATGTTCTACAGCAGTGTCGTGATGGATGTAGTAAGCTATGCCATTGTGTGCTGGAAAGATCATTTATCCAAGGAGGACATAAACAAGCTTGACAAAATAATCAGGAATTCCAGTGCAACAATTGCCTGCATCCCCAATCAATGCAGGACATGTTCATAAAAAAGCTGCAAGCAAAAACACACTTGATCATGGATCATGCAACACAGGAGCAGCTTCAGTAGCAGGTTCAGCCTGTCCAGAAGTCCCACAGAGAGGTTTAGACGGTCATTTTTACCCAAAGACATGAGGCTTTTTAACGAGTTGATTAACTGTTTTATGATGTCTTCGTATTGTGAACAGTATTCTTGCAGGTTTTTCCTCCAGAGTGGGATGGAAAACAGCACTTGAATCCGACTGTTCATCTGCGGATGCTAAGGTGCAGGTGCCTTCATGTGTCTTGATATGTTTTCTGTTTGGTTGTGTCCTGTCCTTATACGTTACGGATGATGAATGCTGTGATAAAACAATTTCCCAAGTTGGGATTAATAAAGCAATACTCTGCTCAGTTCACGCACAAGGACGGGCCAGGAAGATGTACGGGCTGGAAGCATAATGTATTCATAGGGAGGACGATGGAAAAATTGGTCTGCAGTCATGATGAAGCACCTGCTGGTGTCATTGATAAATTATTATGGAGTCTATAGGAATTGAGTCAGATCCCCACCAAAGACCACTATATTAGCAGAGCACTATACGGTGCTTTACTGCTTCAGTTGAATTGACATATATACAGTAGTGTAAACTCAACATATTTGGGATGATTTGCATGGGAAATGACAAGGAAATATCCTATTTGGATATTTCAGAGGATGCTTACGTCAATATTAGTTTATGTTTGATTTAATTATGCTAAGTGCATTGCTACACACTGAGTCCGGTTGCAAGTCAACAAAAAATCTGCAACTTCAAGGCACTGATTTAGTGCATTCTAGTTCTACCTAGAATGCTTGTTTTTGCATTCTAGTTCTACCCAATGAGAATCTAATTTATACCGCACAAACAAATCACAACAGATTGGGTTTATCTGGCACATTTTCTTAGCTCGCACACGCCCATTATTCACAATATAGACTGTGTTAGAATCTGTGTCAGACCAGGTACTTTACTAAAACCTGCTCTAATGATGTGTGCATTATTCATAGGTAGCCTAACACGGTCTTTGTACAGTTTCCCGTCCTTGCGTAAAAACCCGCACCGATCCTCTGGCTTTTCAGACAATTAGCCTAGCGCAGGGGTGTGAATATTTACAAGGGTCTTGCTCTGAGCAACATCATAAATGAAAGCCTTAGATAAATTGAGCCAAATGGATTTATTTTAAATGTCTGACATCTTCATGTTGAACTCGATATGACTTCCGCTAGGACTAGCCGTGGTGGTTTCTCTCTCCCAGACGTAGGCTATGCATCACTGACTGGATTTCAGACCTTTTTTATGTCCCATTCTGGGATCACTGCACCCCTGGCTTTCACTCATGACCGGCCTTCGCCACACTGTATCTAGGAACTCTTCTGCTGTCGCTTCCCAATCATATCTGCATTTACGTAAAGCGGCAGGCAGCTCTTGAAAGTTCTCTGTGCTGTTTGCCTTTGGTAATTAGACTGTGCTAAGACAACATGGGCATCTACGAAAGCAGAGACAGGTTTGACTAACCCAGCCTCCCACTTTTCACAGAACACAGGGTGAAGCGACGAGTTGAACACAGTCTCACAAAAAGACGTAGGACTTTACACATCTTCCTCTGTTAGAAATGGATCTCTAGTAACGGTTGCTGAAGCTGTGTACATTTCTGATTTACTCGGTGTCTTCAGTAAAACATTATAGTTCAGTGTAAGTAGAATGATTACCACTAATTCTGATCATTTCTACCCATATTATTATCATAATAAGTAGTGTTAGTCGTATTAGTACTGAAGTAGTATAGCAGTTAGCTGTACAGCAGTAGCGTGTAGCAGTGGTAGCAGTGGAGGTGGTGGAATTATCCCTGACCTCATTGACATACAATAGTCTACTTAGAGGTAGAAATGTCAATCGCATGCAGATTGACAGAATGATTCACTCCTTGTATCACCAAGGTGTTCAGCTGTAATTATGTGAGTGGGCTGGAGCAGTAGGTAGGTAGGCAGGCGCCTCTTGCCCTGTTGTTAGCCAGCGCTAATGATGGAGCCTGCAACATACCTCTCAGCTTTACTCTACAGCATGGAACATGAATGACCTTTCTACCTGCAACACACTATCGTTGTTCCAAATGGCACCCTATTTCCTATATAGTGCACTACTTTTGACCACAGCACTATGGGGCATCGTCAAAAGTAGTGCACTATATAGGGAATAGGGTGGCATTTGGGATGCAAGCACTGATTCACTAAAACAAAAGCTGATGGTCTCGTAGCTTAGCATAGGATTGTATATAGTTTTTCCTCCCAATCACATTACATATCAACCATACTGTAACACTATAGGGCAATGTGTTAGCTAGCTAGGATGCTACAGGTAGATTGACAAGGTGTTAGCTAGCTACTGTAGGCTGCTACAGGTAGATTGACAAGGTGTTAGCTAGCTACTGTAGGCTGCTACAGGTAGATTGACAAGGTGTTAGCTAGCTAGACTGCTACAGGTAGATTGACAAGGTGTTAGCTAGCTAGACTGTTACAATTAGATTGACAAGGTGTTAGCTATCTAGGATGCTACAGGTAGATTGACAAGGTGTTAGCTAGCTAGGATGCTACAGGTAGAATGACAAGGTGTTAGCTAGCTAGGATGCTACAATTCGATTGACAAGGTGTTAGCTAGCTAGACTGCTACAATTAGATTGACAAGGTGTTAGCTAGCTAGGATGCTACAGGTAGATTGACATGGTGTTAGCTAGCTAGGATGCTACAGGTAGATTGACAAAGTGTTAGCTGGCTAGGCTGCTACAGTTAGATTGACAAGGTGTTAGGTACAGTAGCTAGGCTGCTCCAAGTAGATTGAAAAGCAGCTTTGAAACATTGTAACAGTCAAGGTGTTAGCCAGCTAGGTTATTACTGGTAGATTGACAACAGTGCTGTACTGTGTGTTTTCATATATATTCTGGGGCCTTCTGTTGCAATATTATACTGTATGCTGCTAAATACTGAGATGTTTTAGTACAGTACAGGCAGCATAGGGAGTCAAATACAATGTTGGTTCTTTATATCAGTTATGAATGATGTGATTAGACAGAGAGACAGAGGGGCCAAACCACCAGAAAGAGTTTGATAATAGAAAACACTGAGTCATTCCTTACCTCACACAGCTGGCTCCTGCCCTTAACAATAGGCTCTTTCCTCTTCACTCCATCTCTGCAAACAGAAGACAAGACAGCAAGGTGAGTGGTGATGAGAAAGGAGGAGAAAGTAAGGGAGTTGTTAGAATGAGAGAGAGAGCGAGAGAGAAGGGAAGAATGAGGGATATTTGATAAGGGAGTGAGCGAAATAAAGAGAGGTGAATCATGAGAGAGAGAAAGAGAGTATAACGAGTCATAGGAGAGAGAGTGAAAGAAACACAGGGAAGATACGAGACATTTGTATACTCTACAGAATAAATGCACTTAGAAGTTGCACATTGCCTTATCTATTATAACAATAGTATTTATATTTTACGACTACAGTGATACTGTGCAAAGGTAAGGGATCACAGCTGCTACCTCGCTCTCCAACCAAGGTGTATGAATTGAGGACCAAACTGACGTAGAGAGGCGATTCAGCAACTCCTGGAGGACAACAGAAGTAAATTAAAAAGCATATTTTTTTCTTACAAGTAAAACCTGATATTGTGAACAGCCTTTCTACCTCCATTGTGCAGTCATAACAATGAACAAGGTGGCCAAAGAAAGAACAGAAACAGAAAGAACATTCATCCAAACTGCATAGAATTTAAGCCAAATTCATGTTGATATGGTAGAAGCGGAGAGCCAACATCTGATCAGTATTCTGCAGAACTGTTGCTGTACTAACCATAAGTCGTATTCATCGACCTGGCCAAGGCTTTCGACTCTGTCAATCACCACATTCTTATTGGCAGACTCGACAGCCTTGGTTTCTCAAATGATTGCCTCGCCTGGTTTACCAACTACTTCTCTGATAGAGTTCAGTGTGTCAAATCGGAGGGCCTGTTGTCCGGACCTCTGGCAGTCTCTATGGGTGTGCCACAGGGTTCAATTCTCGGGCCGATTCTCTTCTCTGTATACATCAGTGATGTTGCTCTTGCTGCTGGTGATTCTCTGATCCACCTCTACGCAGACGACACCATTCTGTATACTTCTGGCCCCTCTTTGGACACTGTGTTAACTAACCTCCAGACGAGCTTCAATGCCATACAACTCTCCTTCTGTGGCCTCCAACTGCTCTTAAACGCAGGTAAAACTAAATGCATGCTATTCAATCGATCACTGCCCGCACCTGCTCGCCCGTCCAGCATCACTACTCTGGACGGCTCTGACTTAGAATACGTGGACAACTATAAATACCTGGGTGTCTGGTTAAACTGTAAACTCTCCTTCCAGACTCACATTAAGCATCTCCAATCCAAAATTCAATCTAGAATCAGCTTCCTATATCGCTACAAAGCATCCTTCACTCATGCTGCCAAACACACCCTCATAAAACTGACCATCCTACCAATCCTCGACTTCGGTGATGTCATCTATAAAATAGCCTCCAACACTCTACTCAACAAACTGGACGCAGTCTCTCACAGTGCCATCCGTTTTGTCACCAAAGCCCCATACACTACCCACCATTGTGACTGTACGCTCTCGTTGGTTGGCCCTCGCTTCATACTCATCGCCAAACCCACTGGCTACAGGTTATCTACAAGTCTCTGCTAGGTAAAGCCTCGCCTTATCTCAGCTCACTGGTCAACATAGCAGCACCCACTCGTAGCATGCGCTCCAGCAGGGATATCTCACTGGTCACCCCCAAAGCCAATTCCTCCTTTGGCCGCCTTTCCGAGACTCATATCTCCCTCACTAGCTTTAAGCACCAGCTGTCAGAGCAGCTCACAGATCACTGCACCTGTACATAGCCCATCTGTAAACAGCCCATCTATCTACCTACCTCATCCCCACACTGTATTTATTTATTTATCTTGCTCCTTTGCACCCCAGTATCTCTACTTGCACATTCATCTTCTGCACATCTACCATTCCAGTGTTTGATTGCTATATTGTAATTACTTCGCCACCATGGCCTATTTATTGCCTTAACTTAACCTCATTTGCACTCACTGTATATAGACTTTTTGGTTTTCTTTTGTTCTACTGTATTATTGACTGTATGTTTTGTTTATTCCATGTGTAACTCTGGGTTGTTGTATGTGTCGAATTGCTATGCTTTATCTTAGCCAGGTCGCAGTTGCAAATGAGAACTTGTTCTCAACTAGCCTACCTGGTTAAATAAAGGTGAAAAAAAATTATAATAATAAAAATAAAATAAAAACACTTCTGGAAGGTTGAGAATCTATTGATGTATGAGCAGTTCTCATTCAGACCCACTTACTGCATACAAGGTCAAATGAAATTCTCCCGTATCAAATTGAGTTCCCCCTTTCTCTGTTGATGAATGTGTTGCTATGGCTGACAGTGCTGATGCAAAATGAAGGACTAAAAAACATATATAACTATCAGGTTCTCATTTCTGTTTTGAATGATATTAAATTGAAAGAAAATGAATGTATTTAAAGAACCATAAAATAGTCTAATTAATTGATTAGCATAATGCACCGGATTTCTTTTTTTTTAAATGAGGAAAAAAACAGTGAGTAAATGGAATCAAACACTTGCCTGTATGACAGCATCTGGATGTGCACACAATAGTTTGATAAAGGTTTTCAGATCAACCTATATATAAAAGCAGAGAAAAATTACTGCAATTACTGCTAGACTCTATTTTGCTCATAAAGGTTAAAACCTTGTGTAGTGTTTCTAAATGGGAAAGTAATTGAGAGTATAGTAATTTTAGAATACAAAGTGCACTTAGGTGTTCTGGAAACATAAAAAATAAATGTTGTTTTTCCACAACGTCTTGTAATCCATTCTTAACCACTTCCTAGCTGAAGCCATTTCTAGTGCAAGCCAAGAACCTGCCATCTACCTATCAGCATCTCTGTCAATCATAGAACCATACTGACTAGGTATGTAAAGAGTAGAGCCAATTAAAAATAGAAAGGGAGAGAGGGAGAGGGAGTGAGTGAGAGAGGGGAGAGATTGAATAAAGAGAGAAAGAGAGACAGACATAGACAAGGAGAGAGAGACTCTGTGGCCCCACCTTACTGCAGCCCTGTCACCAACCCTGACTGACAACTGGCAGACAACAATGCATTCTGGGTAATAGAGAGGAACTCCTCTCTTCACTGGACTATAAGTGGCAGGAGGGAGTCTGTCTGTCTGTCTCAACCCCAGCATGTGCACCGTCACCTCAGGCTCTGACCCCTGAGAATCACAGCTGATAATGTCTTATACACCCATGTCTGTCACCCAGGGGCCATAGCAGTCAGAGTACACACAAGACAGAAATCCACAGGGCTGACTCACTGTAAGAGGGACACAAGCATGCACAAAGATGCATGTACGCGCAAACACACATATGCACACACGCATGCAGACAAACAGGAACTCCTTAAACAGGTGGCCTGCCGTTGAGCTTTCATCACTTTATGAAAAACCCTTTATAATAGTGATAAATTAAACTGTTTGAAATCTATTTCACATCCCATCCACCAGGCATAGGCAATTTAGTCGGGATTCTGTGGGTGATTCCGCATTCGGGGAGGTCTTTCTCACATTTACTCTAATGCATTTATCGCAGTTAGAAAACATACCGTTGTTCACAGTTCACTCCATTCATCTGAAGCTGTAATCATTTCGCCATTTGAAATGCATTATGCAACTCTTTCTGTGGGCTCATCAGCATAACATGAATTATTGCCATCATTACGGAGGGCAAAGCAGAAACACAGTATCACTTAATTATTCACCAAATGAAAGAATGAAGGTAAATTATGACACTTTTATTTTAGTTGACACAAAAGATTAGTCGCTGACTAGATTTCTCTCCTTCAGGAAAATAAGACAGCACTAACAGTATAACCCTTACTGGATCTCTCTCCTTCAGGAAAATAAGACCGCACTAACAGTATAACCCTTACTGGATCTCTCTCCTTCAGGAAAATAAGACCGCACTAACAGTATAACCCTTACTGGATCTCTCTCCTTCAGGAAAATAAGACCGCACTAACAGTATAACCCTTACGGTACTGGATTTCTCTCCTTCAGGAAAATAAGACCGCACTAACAGTATAACCCTTACTGGATCTCTCTCCTTCAGGAAAATAAGACAGCATGAACAGTATAACCCTTATTTGTGATCAGTTGTAAAATAAGTTGTGATGCCAGACTCTTTTGACTGGTAAGTTTATTATTATGTGGCAAGATGTTGAGCGTTGACATTACATTAAAGGCACACTAAGCTTTAATAATCCTCTAAACAGCTACCAACAACACAGGGCCATCGAAAAAAATGTGTGGCGAGCAGACATTTTCCCTTTTCAATCGGGTGGAGCACCACTTCTTATTTGGTTTACTACGAAATATTGAAGCAAAGGCATTAAAAGAGGGACAAAGTACTGTTTTTCTAGACTGATTTCCCTCATGATTTGTCAACTCGCAATTTATCTGTCCTTCACATCGGAGTGCTGCAGGTTCGGTGCGCGCTTGACCAATCATATTCACGGAAATCACGGGCCGCGTGGGCCGGGCACAATGCACACTCAAGTGCCCTTTCCACTTTCCTCCGGTATTTATTTAGCGAACATGATAACACATCGCCCTGACAGACACATGCAAAAACTCTTTCCATAAATGTTACAGGACTGGGCTACTAATAACAGCAGCTGCATACAGCCTATGCACATTTCCATCTGGCCAGGGTAAATAAAGTGGTAATGTTTTGTATTTATAATCCATTTATTTGTGTTAGGAGAAAATGTGTGCAGTATGTGATCAAATGTGGTTTATATTCAAACTTGGGCTGGCTAGGCTGCCTATACCTTTTCCATCCAAAATGTTTAACTGGAATTAATCAACACAATAGTGATGACATTCTGTAGAATGTCAGTCATTTTTTTATTAGACATACAGTTTTTTAAATGTATTTTTATTGTTTAAATTTAACTAGGCAAGTCAGTTAATTAAGAACAAATTCTTATTTACAATGAGGGCCTACCCCGATCAAACCGTGCGCCGCCCTATGGGACTCCAAATCATAGCCAGATGTGATACAGCCTGGAATCGAACCAGGCACTGTAATGACGCCTCTTTCACTGAGATGCAGTGCCTTAGACCACTGCACCACTCGGGACCCCTGCGTAGGTGCATAGCCCTGCATAGTGCATAGGCCAACACTATTGAGTTCTATTGTCCAATCACAGTTGTTGTCTCTGTGTTTGTAGAGGAAGCCCCTTTTAGACTAGTTTTAAAATATAATTCATACGAACAAGTACAAGGTTGCTGGTCATCCTCCCCAGGACCAGTTTTTCCAGGATTCTTTTTTAAAACCATGTGACCTGATAACAACTGTTTTTGTCCCATTATACCACACAACGGATTTAATCACTGTCACAGCTATAGAGTCTGAAAAATGCCCCACCCCTCTGGGACCTGTGGTTCCACCTCTGTAACAACATCTTAGCTACCAGAGAACATTATACTTTTGACAATGTAAAATCACTGTAAAATATATCAGCACATTTACAACAGTAGCTATGGTTATTACAGTATATCTAAAATACCTGATTATCTGTGTAAGACCTGAGAGCATACAGGGCAGACCATGGATCAATTAGCCATTCCGGTGTTAATTAGCGGAAATATGCTTCCGCTCTCCCATTTAACAAAATAAAGTTACCGTCTCTGTATCAATCAATTCATTTAAACACTGTTAAAGCATCCGCGGTGTAACCATCCTCTTCCGTTGTCATGGCACATTACATCAATCGTAGCCTATTATGTGAACAAAACATTAGGTTCAATCCACACATCAATCTTACTGTATTATTATGAACCATATCAAATCAAGTACTGCCAACCACGTCTATCCATCTTAATGACTATGGTAACAGCGAGATAGTTGTGACAGTGATTAACGACTTTATATATCCTTGTCCGTCAAAAATGAACCACCAAAAGTCATGGACGGCTCTGGTATAGATGAGTTATGACTTCCTGTTGGTGGAAAAAGAACGACGTTGTGTCAGATTGTGTGGCGTCACCTGTAGATTAATGATACCCCCCTCCATCCTCCCCTTCAACCACCCCTTATCATTCCCCCCTCGAACGCCATTATAAGAACACACCTTGGTGACCGAACATCATTAGAAGCATCAGTCAAGCCCGCCGTCTTCACTTTAAAACCTGTTGGGGCTAGGGGGCAGTATTTTCACAGCCGGATGAAAAACGTACCTAATTTGAACAGGTTACTACTCTGGCCCAGAAACTAGAATATGCATATTATTAGATAGAAAACACTCTGAAGTTTCTAAAACTGTTTGAATGGTGTCTGTGAGTATAACAGAACTCATATGGCAGGCAAAAACCTGAGAAAAAGTCAAGCAGGAAGTGAAAAATCTGAGGTTGTAGTTTTTTCAAGTGATTGCCTTGACTGTATACAGTGACTTAGGGTTCATTTTGCACTTCCTAAAGCTTCCACTAGATGTCAACAGTCTTTAGAACGGTGTTTGAAGATTCTATGGTGAATTTGATGGGAATAACAGCACAAGGAAGTAGGTGTCCCATTATAAGGCATGGGCTCAGTCACGTGCAAGGACTTGGGAGCGAGCTGAGTTCATATTCACTCCTAAAGAGAACGGATAGGTCCGGTTGGAATTTTATTCAAGATATATGATAAAAACAACCTAAAGATTGATTCTATACATCGTTTGACAGGTTTCTACAAACTGTAGTATAACTTTTTTGACTTTTCGTCTGGACTAAGTTAGCATGCGCGTTGTGGATTTGGATAGTGAACCTAACGCGCGAACAAAATGGATTATTTGGACATAAATATGAACTTTATCGAACATTTATTGTGGAGCTGGGGTGCCTGGGAGTGCCTTCTGATGAAGATAATCAAAGGTAAGTGAATATTTATAATGTAATTTCTTAGTTTTATTGACTCCAAGATGGCGGGTTTCTGTTTGCTTGTTATTGGTGTCTTCTGGGCTGTACTCAGATTATTGCAAATTGTGCTTTCGCCGTGGACCTTTTTTGAAATCTGACAAAGCGATTACATTTAGGAGAAGTGTATCTATAATTCTGTGCATAACACTTCTATATTGATCAAATTTTATGATGAGTATTTCTGTAATATGTGTGCTCATTGTGCTCATTCACCGAAAGGTTTGGAGGGAAAACATTTCTCAACATTACGCGCCAATGTAAAATGCTGTTTTTGGATATAAATATGAACTTTATCGAGCAAAACATACATGTATTGTGTAACATAATGTCCTAGGAGTGTCATCTGATGAAGATCGTCAAATGTTAGTGCATAATTTTAGCTGAATTTCTGGTATTTGTGACGCCTGTCCTTGCTAGGAAAATGGCTGTGTGGTTTTTCTTGTGTTGGAATAGTCCTAACATAATCTAATTTTATGCTTTCGCCGTAAAGCCTTTTTGAAATCGGACAATGTGGTTGGATTAACGAGAAGTTTATCTTTAAAATGGTGTAAAATAGTTGATTGTTTGAGAAAATGGAATTATGAGATTTTAGCTGTTGTGAATTTGGCGCTCTGATTTTCCACTGGCTGTTGTCAAAATCAATCCCGTTAACGGGATAAGAACGGGAAGGGGTCCCATAGAGGTTAAACTTTTCCATTGACACTTCTGCTCTCTCCGATCCTAATTACCATGAAGAAGTGTGTGGCTGAAGGGCGCGTTCCGAATTCAAAGTGTCAGCGGCTTGGCTGCTTGGAAATGGATAGCGAGCGTCTGATCCAAAGAGGACCACAGGCGGGAAACGGGATGATTAACCTTCAGAAAAAAGTTCCTTAAGGGGGACCTGTCAGATGTCGTTAGCGACGGGGAAGTGCACGAAAGACTGATGACATTAAACAACTGTGTGAGCGTCATGGAAGTGTAGGTGCTGAAACGTTCTCTAAGCGGTTCCATGAGATTAATGTCCTCAAAGTTGTAGGGTTGAAATACATCTGGGAAGATAGGGAGATAGCAACCCTGAAGTCAATGTGTTTTCAAAGTGGATATAATTAAAGGATGACAATGATGGGCTCTGTACTGTAGGTATTGTACCACAAACTCTAGCCAACATGAACCTACCGGCTCAAAACAATGTCGGCCCAACGACCTGGTGAAATCATGTTTGTTGAGCTTTGTCGACTCAACAAAGCTCTCAATACATTGAGCAGAAAAAGTTTCCATTCGCAACTCCATCTCTAGCAGTATTGAAATTCCTAGTGAAACACTACCCGGAACCTGCCCTGATTATAGGCTCACATCTTGATGTAAATGTTGACAGAAAGGAAGTGTTCCAATCAAGGTTGATCTTTGCACTTGTCACTCTTTAAGCTCTGCTCAGCATTATACATCCGATGCCCTTCAAGCTAAGATGCAACAGAGATGTGCACAGCAGTGGAAAATACAGGACTGATTGAAGTGGAAGCACAACTCTCCCTTTCTCTCTCTCCCTCTCTGAACAGTGATGTACCATCGATTCACACTGGATATAGTGGTTTGCTCTATCGGAAAATACTACAGAGGATGTTGTGGACATACAGTGCTTTGCAAAAGTATTCATCCCCATTGGCGTTTTTTTCCTATTTTGTGGCATTACAACATGTCATTTAAATAGATTTTTATTTGGATTTCATGTAATGGACATACACAAAATAGTCCAAATTGGTGAAGTGTAATGAAAAAAATAACTTGTTTCAAAAAATATATATTTTTTAATTTAAATAAGTGGTGCGTGCATATGTATTCACTCCCTTTGCTATGAAGCCCCTAAATCAGATCTGGTGCAACCAATTATCTTCAGAAGTTCACCTGTATGCAATCTCAGTGTCACATGATCTGTCACATGATCTCAGTAATATACACCTGTTCCGAATGGCCCCAGAGTCTGCAACACCACTAAGCAAGGGGCACCAGCAAGCAAGCGGCACCATGAAGACCAAGGAGCTCTCCAAACAGGTCAGGGACAAAGTTGTGGAGAAGTACGGAACAAGATTGGGTTATACAAAAATATCCGAAACTTTAAACATCCCACGGAGCACCATTAAATCCATTATTAAAAAATGGAAAGAATATGGCACTACAACAAACCTGCCAAGAGAGGGCCGAGAGGGGGGGGGGGTGAATCGTTATTCATGCTCAAGCTTTCAGTTTTTTTGTCTTATTTCTTGTTTGTTTCCCAATAATCTTCAAAGTGGTAGGCATGTTGTTTAAATCAAATGATACAAACCGCACAAAAAAATTAATTTTAATTCCAGTTTGCAAGGCAACAAAATTTGAAAAATTCCAAGGGGGTGAATACTTTCGCAAGCTCCTGTAACTAGGGCTGTGGTGGTCACGAAATTTTGTCAGGCGGTGATTGTCAAGCAAATAACTGTTGGTCTCACGGTAATTGACCGTTAATTAACATAAACACATTTAGCATCTCCTGGCTTCCACACATAGCCTAAAAGCCATTTTAAAAAGTCTAATAAATCAAAATAATATAGCCTACAGCTTCACAATAAATCCATTACTTATTTTTGAAAGTTCTAAAGAAGGATGATACGAAGAAAATGTTGTCTATTTCAGAAGAAAATAATAGCATACTCTGAGTTGTCCTTATGTTAGGTCCTGATGTGGCTATGCCAAATGGCTGTGGGCTACACTAGTTCATTTAGCAGACATGATTTGCTTAGAATTCCATGGCATTATTTTATATTATGAAGAATACAATTGAACAAAGCTGAATAAAATGTACATATTTTCTCCAAACGATTTGAGGGAGTGTGCACATGCGGCTCTGTGTTGAGCGGTTAATAAAGAAATAGGTACTCCTACAGTATATGCTTAATTTTGAGTTATTAATGTAACTTTAGTTGTTCTACAAATGTTGGGCTATATGTTTTGATTTTTAATACATTGTAAGGCTGCATGATGAGAAAAAAGTCGCTTGAAAGGCATGAGCTCTGCTTTGTTTTTTTTGCACAGGTTGTACACACTCCAATAGTCTCTCATTCACAATTTGACAAGCACTTGATAATGCCTCGAATTTCACGGCAGCATCCCCTTGGTGGCCGTAATGCACCCTAAAAAAAATCCATGCCTTTTGCAGCCCGGAGTGCTGCGTTGTGCCCTTCTCCCTGAGTGTGCTGCGTAAACCGAAGCGTCTCTCCTCACACGGCTCTCCGTGTCACGTGATCGGGTCTTTCTCACAGGCTACAAGTTAAGACAGACACATCGGGGACGTAACTGCCCACGTCCTTATCCAATTCCGAGGTGCATATTGAAGATATTTTTTCATCAGCCAATCAGATGAGTAGGCCTAACGAACAGCAAAAGCACTAGCCTATGTTAATCTACTATCCCCCCACAGTAGAAAAGTTGACCTAATCTATTCTGTGCGAGAAATAAATATTCCCAACATAGTCTGGGACAGTTGTGAGATGCGATAGATCCCAAATGAATACAAACCCTTTTTATGCAATGTGGCTGACGCAACAGACCAGAACTTTTAGCTTAAAATGTTGATAAACTATTAGGCTATTTCTTCACATTATAAGTGCAGCAATGTGCACATGGTTGTAGGCTATAAGAGTGAATGTTTCAATAGCGGAAAACAATTATGCATGTAATGCTTTTGATATAAAGGTGCATTTTTATGGTGAAAATTATCTTCCCGAAACTTGAAACTCACTCGCTGCTTATATACTCCAGTTAGGCTCTACACCCCTTGCAAAGAGGATGAATGTGCTTAATTTTAAGAAGTTAATTGGCCACTTTAGTTGTGATACAAACCTCATTAAAACATGTAGGCCTATGGGCTAGGCTACATGAGGTGTGCGACTATGATTCAAACATGTAGCAAAAAAAGCATTGTTTCTTATGCTGGGCATCATTCACAAGTGATAAGATATAATTCACAAGTGATAGGCTAATATTGTCACCCATCAGACTATTCTTGATTTAATCTTGTCTTTACATATACTAAATAATATTTAGAATGGACCATTATCATGCACCTGTATCGAAACAGGGGCAGCGAGAAAAAATACATGTCATCTATGCACTTAAATAGTGCATTTATTTTAATGTCAGCCAGGTAGGCTATACTGCTGTTGTAAATATAAGAAATGTGCTTAATATTAGGAAAGTTGAGAAATAAATATAGTAGGCCTAGCCTATAGAAAGCTGATGGGATCCTCCTCTTTTTATTAACGGCCATCACTCTGTTTTCTCCCGCAATTGCATAGCCTTTAGAAATGTTGCGTAACATGAGCTCATGGGCTCTCATGAAGTCTTTGATTAGATTTTCGAAACCATTTGCAATACAGTGCTGAGTACCAGGCAGTTAGCAAGTTTGGTAGGCTACTAATGACCAGCAGCAGCATGGAACAGCTTGGAGAAGCCTAATTACCATGACTAAATGGTCATGTGGAATTTGATTGCCTTCATGACTCGTGACCGCTGATGTGGCGGTAATACGGCCACCGCAACAGCCCTAGACATACCTCATCATGAGACTCAAAAGGTTTACCAATTGGACCATTATTTCTGGGACTTTGTGGATGCTTCCTCTTGAGAATCTGACACTTAGTAAACCAGAGAGTCTTAAACACTTCCATCACTGCCTCAGCCACCTAAGGACTACACTGGAAGTCAACGTTCCTTTCCTTTCCTCTCCTCTTCTCCCATCCCCCCTCCTTTCCTCCCCTCCACTCTCCTCTTCTTCTTCCCAGTATGACAAAAGAGCATCTGCGCTCCACAGTAAAATAATGCTAAAGCCTAAAGAGAAAAATGAAGAGAAACAGTTTTAGCTTGCTAAATGAGAAAGCTTCGTCTAACTTGATGCCTACAGAAATTCGCCCCTCACTCTCTATTGGCATTGCAGTGCATCATAGCCGAAGAAGAGACAACCTTCCATTGATGTGATTTCCTTTGATCTTCCTGAAGCATCCCAACACCCCACCCTCTTTCTAAGTCTCTTACACCTCCTCTCTCCCCTCCTCCCCTCTTACTCTTTCTTTCTGCCTCTCCTCTTCTTACCCTCTCTCTATCTCTGTCTCTCTCTCTCTCTGCCTCTCCCCCTCTCCTATCAATTAAATTCAAAGGGCTTTATTAGCATGGGAAACATATGTTTACATTGCCAAAGCAAGTCTATCTCTCTCTGTCAGGACTCTGAAGCGTGGCATGTCTGTCTGCTCCTCTCCTCACCACTTGCACCTCATCCTGCCATGGACACCATTGCTGACTGTCTGTATACCCGGGCTCCCTTCACCCTCTCCCAGACCTAACGCCTTGCACGTCACGTGGCCAGTCCACCGAGAGTGCTCTTCTCACTAATCGGAGCTGGCTATTCCCTCCGTCAAAGTGGAGCCATTAGTTGATGGTGAGGGGACGTTCCTGCCTCAGTACTGCCAATTGTCTCAATTACGGTACGGTGCTGCAATTGCACGAGTGTGTGAGAGACTGGTATGAAGGATGGGGATGGCTTGCTCAGCTAAAGAAACATTGTGGAATTCCAGCATTTTAAGGAGACATAGCTCCAACTTAGTGTTTGTATGGGGTTCTTCATACATTGTGTACAAGACAAAATGGTGGCATGATCTGTTAGGTTCAGATTGGGAAGTACAAAGAAGGATGGAGAATTATTCCTCTTTGTCGACACTGCTATTTGTTCTGACTGATGTGTTTTGATGTGAGATCAATGCCTCCTCACAGCAGGCCATTTCAATCAACGTCTTTTCTTTACTCTGGCTAGACTGGCTCATTTACTGTTTATATGTCTGATGAGACTGACACTTCTCATTACCTCGATGTTCTCCTGCTCCTCGTGACAAACCTCTCACTGTGCTGTTAGTCAAAGCCCTTGTCATTCTCTTCACTTCTCTTTTGGACCCATATCCCAGTCTCCTGCTTCTCTATTGGACCCACATCCCAATCTCCTGCTTCTCTATTGGAGAAACAAATCAAATCAAATTGTATTTGTCACATACGCCGAATACAATAGGTGTAGACCTTACAGAGAAATGCTAACTTACAAGCCCTTAACAAAAAATGAAGTTTTAAGAAAAAGAAGTGTTAAGTAAAAAAAATAACAAATAAAAGTAAAGAATATTTAAAGAGCAGCAGTAAAATAACAATAGCGAGGCAATATACAGGGCGTACCGGTACAGAGTCAATGTGCGGGGGCACCGGTTAGTCGAGGTAATTGAGGTAATATTTACATGTAGGTAGAGTTAAAGTGACTATGCACAGGTAATAAACAGAGAATAGCAGCAGCGTAAAAGAAGGCAATGCAAATAGTCTGGGTAGCCATTAGATTAGCTGTTCAGGAGTCTTATGGCTTGGGGGTAGATGCTGTTGAGAAGCCTTTTGGACCTAGACTTGGTGCTCCGGTACCGCTTGCCGTGCAGTAGCAGAGAGAACAGTCTATGACTAGGGTGGCTGGAGTCTTTGACAATTTTTAGGGCCTTCCTCTGACACTGCCTGGTATAGAAGTCCTGGATGGCAGGAAGCACAACCCTCTGTAGTGTCTTGCGGTTGGAGGCCGAGCACTTGCCATACCAGGCAGTGATGCAACCAGTCAGGATGCTCTCGATGGTGCAGCTGTAGAACCTTTTGAGGATCTGAGGACCCATGCCAAATCTTTTCAGTCTCCTGAGGGGGAATAGGTTTTGTCGTGCCCTCTTTACGGCTGTCTTGGTGTGCTTGGACCATGATAGTTTGTTGTTGATGTGGACACCATGGAACTTGAAGCTCTGAACCTGCTCTACTACAGACCCGTCGGTGAGAATGAAGATGTGCTCTGTCCTCCTTTTCCTGTAGTCCATAATCATCACCTTTGTCTTGATCATGTTGAGGGAGAGGTTGCTGTCCTGACACCACACAGCCAGATCTCTGACCTCCTCCCTATAGGCTGTCTCATCATTGTCGGTAATCAGGCCTACTACTGTTGTGTCATCAGCAAACTTAATGATGGTGTTGGAGTCGTGCCTAGCCATGCAGTCATGAGTGAACAGGGAGTACAGGAGGGGACTGAGCACGTACCCCTGAGGGGCCCCCGTGTTGAGTATCAGCGTTGCGGATGTGTTGTTACCTTCCCTTACCACCTTGGGCCAGCCCGTCAGGAAGTCCAGGATCCAGTTGCAGAGGGAGGTGTTTAGTCCCAGGGTCCTTAGCTTAGTGATGAGCTTTGAGGGCAGTATGGTGTTGAACATTGAGCTGTAGTCAATGAATAGCATTCTCACATAGGTGTTCATTTTGTCCATGTGGGAAAGGGCAGTGTGGAGTGCAGTAGAGATTGCATCATCTGTGGATCTGTTGGGTTGGTATGCAAATTGGAGTGGGTCTAGGGTTTCTGGGACAATGGTGTTGATGTGGGCCATGACCAGCCTTTCAAAGCACTTCATGGCTACAAATGGGAATGCTACGGGTTGGTAGTCATTTAGGCAGGTTACCTTAGTGTTCTTGGGCACAGGGACTATGGTGGTCTGCTTGAAACATGTTGGTATTACAGACTCAGGGAGAGGTTGAAAATGTCAGTGAAGACACTTACCATTTGGTCAGCGCATGCTCGCACTACACGTCCTGGTAATACGTCTGGCCCTGCGGCCTTGTGAATGTTAAACTGTTTTGTTGGGGCTAGGGGGCAGTATTGAGAATTTTGAAAAAATATGTGCCCATTTTTAACTGCCTCCTACACCAACTCAGAAGCTAGGATATGCATATTATTACCAGATTTGGATAGAAAACACTCTGAATTTTCTAAAACTGTTTGAATGGTGTCTGTAAGTATAACAAAACTCATATGGCAGGCAAAAACCTGAGAAAAACAAAATAATTTTGTGGCTGTACTATTTTTCGAGTCATTGCTAATCGATCACACAGTGACAAAGGATTCATTTCGCACTTCCTACGGCTTTCACTAGATGTCAACGATCTTTATAAAGTTGTTTGAAGCGTCTATGATGAACAGAGACCGGATGACAAGGAAGAGAAGTTGACGTCCCTGGGATGTCGTCACTTCATTACTGCTCGCACCTGCGCATTCATGTGAGTTCATGTGAGGCGAGACATTTTTCAAAAACGTTTTTCAAGACACAGGAGAGGTCGGGTTGAAACATTACTGATGTTTCACGTTAAAAATGGCTCTAAAGATTGATGCTAAATAACGTTTGACATGTTTGAACAAACGTAAATAGATTATTTTTTTTACTTTTCGTCGTGACTCCCCCCCCCCCGCCCTACTTTTTAGTAGCCTACCGAAGCCTAACAACTTGGAGTTATTTGGACATCAATTATGAACTTTGTCGAAAGAAACCACATTTGTTGTGGACCTGGGATTCCTGGAAGTGCCAATGGATGAAGATAATCAAAGGTAAGGGATTATTGACAATAGTATTATTGATATTAGATGGTTACAAGATGGTGCTAACCTGTATATCCTAGCCTATTGTTCTTAGCACAGCACCCCGTTTATTGCAAAGTGTGATTTCCCAGTAAAGTTATTTTGAAATCTGGCAATGCAGTAGCATTTACGAAATGTTAAACTATAATTATTTGAATGACAATATTATAATTTACCAATGTTTTCGAATAGTAATTTTGTAAATTGTAACGTTGATTGACCGGAAGCATTTGAGGGGAAAAAAATTCTGAATTTCACCGCTACTGTAAAATGCTGTTTTTGGATATAAATATGAACTTGATGGAACAAAAAATGCATGTATTGTATAACATAATGTCCTAGGAGTGTCATCTGAGGAAGATTGTCAAAGGTTAGTGCATAATTTTAGCTGGTTATCTGCTTTTGGTGACGCCTGTCTTTGAATTGACAAAACATTACACACAGCTATTTTCAATGTACTCTCCTAACATAACTTAACTTTATGCTTTCGCCGTAAAGCCTCTTTGAAATCGGACAATGTGGTTGGATTTAGGAGATGTTTATCTTTCAAATGGTGAAAAATAGTTGATTGTTTGAGAAATTGAAATTATTAGATTCTTGCAGTTTTGAATTTCCCGCCATGGTCTCTTGACAATGAATCCCAATACCGGGATAAGATCCCCAACAGGTTTTAAAGGTCTTACTCGCTATGGAAGTGTAATCACACAGTCGTCCGGAACAGCTGATGTGCTCATGCATGTTTCAGTGTCACTTGCCTCGAAGCAAGCATAGAAGTAATTTAGCTCATCTGGTAGGCTCGTGGGCAGCTCGTGGCTGTGCTTCCCTTTGTAGACTGTTGTTGTGTCTCTGACTATGATTAGATTATAAGACATGCTATTTTATCAAATCGATTACCTAACATTTAATTGATTACGTGATTGAATTAAAAAACATGCAACAATTAAACCATTAACCTGGGGCAAGACAGAAGCATTAATTTTTATAGAGCGGTTATCTCGCGATTCCACTCTCTTATTGTTGGGGCTAGGGGGCAGTATTTTCACGGCCGGATGAAAAACGTACCCAATTTAAACAGGTTACTACTCTGGACCAGAAAATAGAATATGCATATTATTAGTCGATTTGGATAGAAAACACTCTGAAGTTTCTAAAACTGTTTGAATGGTGTCTGTGAATATAACAGGCAAAAAACCTGAGAAAAATTGAGTCAGGAAGTGGGAGAAATTCGAATCCCTTGAAAAACTACAATGACATAGGATTTACGTTGCACCTCCTAACTCTTCCATTGGCTGTCAACAATCTTTAGGAACTACTTTCATCAGTCATCTGTAACCGGGCAGAAAATTCTGGCTCGTTCAATCCCTGGCCAGTCTGAGAACAGGTGTCTTATGACGCGCATCCACGTGACTTAGCTGTTGTTTTATTTTTCTTGTATGACGAATACCTATTGCCCGGTTGTAAAATTATCGCAATTTTACGGAAAAAAATACCCTAAAGGATTGATTGTAAACATCATTTGACGTGTTTTTACAAACGGTAATGGAACTTTTGGCCATTTCGTCTACGGATTTGCGTCCACGCCACATGGCATTGTAAAGTGTTCTGGATGGGTCAACAAAACGGACGTATTTGGAAATAAATTATGGGCTTTGCAGAACAAATGAACATTTCTTGTGGAAGTGGGTGCCCATCCGAGTGCATTCCGCCGAAGATCAGCAAAGGTAAGTAAATATTTCGAACATATTTTTAGAGATTTGTCGACGTCGGGGTTGTAGGCTAACTGTATAGCTTAGCATTGAAGGCTAAGTTCTGTACTCAGAATATTGAACAATGTGCTTTTTCCGTAAAGTTATTTTGAAATCTGACAAAGTGGCTGCATAAAGGAGTAGATTATCTCTAATTCTTTAAATAATTGTTATCATTTTTTTTCAACGTTATGAGTCCTTCCGTAAATTAAATGTGCCTATTCACCGGAAGTTATCGGGGGAGAACATTTTCTGAACGTAACGCGCCAATCTAAAAATTGGGTTTTTGGATATAAATATAAACTTGATCGAACAAAAAATGCATGTATTGTCTAACATGATGTCCTAGGAGTGTCAGCTGATGAAGATTGTCAAAGGTTAGTGCTTAATTTTAGCTGTATATCTGGTTTTGTGATGGCTATCGTCCTTCTTTTTTTTGCTGAGGTGCTATGCTAAAATAATCTAATGTTTTGCTTTCACCATAAAGCCTTTTTGAAATCGGACAATGTGATTGGATTAACGAGTAGAGTCTCTTTAAAATGCTGTATAATAACTTGAATTTTAATTTTGAGATTTTTGGGGGGGGGGAATTTCGTGCCGTGTTATATCACTGGTTGTTGTCCAACCAATCCCGTTAACGGGATTGTATCCCCAACAGGATCTGAAGATCTTTTATATCAATAGCAGTCAATTATTAATTGTCAACTCGATCAGTCTCATTATGATTGTCGTAAGTACTTGGTTATCTGCACAAACCCTAGCTAATGTAGCGGTCATCGTAATGGATGGACCAAGGCGCAGCGGGTTGAGTGCTCATATTTAACGTTTATTTTAAATAACCACGAACACTTCACAAAAACAAGAAAACAAGAAACGGATGACAAACAGTCTTGCAGGCAACACACAGCTATGCAAAGAACAACCTCCCACAAATCCCATGACAAACACATTCCTATTTATAGGACCTTCAATCAGAGGCAACGATAGACAGCTGCCTCCAATTGAAGGCCCCAAACTCAATTACCTAAACATAGAAATAGAAATGACTAGACAGAACATAGAAATACACTAACATAGAACAATGACAAAAACCCCGGAATACATAAACCAAACACCCCTCTACATTCACACACACTCCGAACCATATAAAACAAATACCCCCTGCCACGTCCTGACCAAACTATAATAACAAATAACCCCTTTACTGGTCAGGACGTGACAGTTCCCCCCCCCCCAAAGGTGCAGACCCCGGATGCACCTAACAAAAAAAATCAGACTGGAGACACGCACCTCAAGGCTAGTGCGAGGAGCGGGAACAGGACGTACTGGACTGGGTTGACGCACTGGAAGCCTGGTGCGTGGGGCTGGTACTGGAGGTAAAAAAAACCCGGAATACATAAACCAAACACCCCTCTACATACACACACACCCCAAACCATATAAAACAAATACCCCCTGCCACGTCCTGACCAAACTATAATAACAAATAACCCCTTTACTGGTCAGGACTTGACAGCTAACAAGTTGAATCAGCAAAACACAAATTGGCTTAATTATTTATTTACTAAAAACCTAAATAATCCCACAGAATTACATGTATATACACAGGATAGATCACACATCGATTCCTAATCATGTCATGAAAAGCCCCTAGTGGGCTAACCCGATATGACAGCTGGTTACACAAAGGAAGGGGGTTGGGTTTGAATGAAAGAGCGGGAAGACTGAGGGACAAAGGGATTGGGTGTCACGTCCTGACCAGTAGAGTATTAGTATTATATATTTGGTCAGGACGTGGCAGAGGGGTATTTGTTTCATATGGTTCGGGTTGTGTGTATTATTAAAAGGGTGTTTGGTTTATGTAGTCTGGGGTTTGAGTATATGTTCTAGTGTTGGTTTTCTATGGTTTTCTAGTCTGTCTATTTCTGTGTGGTTTGTGTGGCTCCCGATCAGGAACAGCTGTACATCGTTGTTCCTGATTGGGAGTCATATATTAGATGCTTGTTTTCACCTGGGGATTTTGTGGGTAGTTGTCTTTAGCACTGCTGTTGTGAGTATAGCCTGTTAAACTGTCTTTTGTCGTTCTTCGTTTTGTTATTTTTTCCATGCTCTCTGTATTTAATAAATATTCAAGATGAGCATCCACATTCCTGCTGCGTTTTGGTCATCTCTACCCAACGACACCCGTGACAGAACTACCCACCAGAAAAAGACCAAGCAGCGGAGTAAGGAGAAAAGGGAATTTGAGTTTGACCAACGGGAGAAATGGACATGGGAGGAAATTATGGCCGGAGAGGGTCCATGGAGAAAGTGGAGCGAAGACTGGGAACGCTACAGGGGAACACGACTGGCGTTTAAGCCGGAGAGACACCCCCGATAATTTTTTTGGGGGGGGGCACACGGGTAGTTTGGCTGGGCGATGGATGAGCCATAAGCCAGCTACCCGTGTTTATATGGAGGACCGTATAGAGTGGAGGGCGCCGAGTTTTGAAGAAGTGCGCACGATCTCGCCCATACGCACGCACAGTCCAGTGCGAGTTTTTCCAGCCCCTCGCAGATGCCGTGCTAGAGTGGGCATCCAGCTGGTAGGAGGATGCCTGCGCAGTGCGTCTGGTCACCGGTGTGCCTCCTAGAACCAGGCTACCCTATGCCCGCTCTACGCACGGTAACCATCAGGCCCCTGCACAGCCCAGTTCGCCCTGTACTAGCACCCCGCTCGTACAGGGATGCTAGTTCCATCCAGCCAGGACGGGTTGTGCAGGAGGTGCGATCAAGACCGTCTGTGCTCCTCCATGGCCCAGTATTTCCAGTTCCCGCCTCTCGTGCTGACCCGGAAGTGCGAACCCCTAGTCTGGCACGTCCAATACCAGCACCACGCATCAAGCTTCCAGTGAGTCAGCCTAGTCCTACTCAGCCTGTTCCCGCTCCTCGCACTAGCCATGAGGTGCATGTTCCCAAACTGGCACTTCCAGTACCAGCACCACGCATCAGGCTTCCAGTGCGTAATACCAGTTCCACTCGGCCTGTTCCTGCTTCCCGCACTAGCCCTGAGGTGCGTGTCCCCAGGCTGGTACCTCCACAACCAGTCCCACGCATCAGGCTTCCAGTGCGTCAGCCCAGCCTCGAGTGTCCGGAAACAGTGCCCTGTCCAGAGTATCCGACGACAGTGCCCCTTCCAGAGTATTCGGAATCAGTGCCCCGTCCAGAGTATCCGACAACAGTACCCCGTCACGAGTATCCGGTAAGAGTGTTAAGCACGAAACCGAGTGAGACGGCCTACAGTTCGGAACCAAGGGAGACGGCCCACTGTGCAGAACCGAGTGAGTCTGCCTGCGGTCCTGAACCGAGTGAGTCTGCATGCAGTCCGGAACCGAGTGAGTCTGTCTGCGATCTGGAACCGAGTGAGTCTGCCTGCGATCCGGGACCGAGTGAGTCTGCCTGCGGTCCGGGACCGAGTGAGTCTGCCTGCGGTCCGGAACCGAGTGAGTCTGCCTGCGGTCCGGAACTGATTGAGTTTGAATATAACTTTGAATTGTTTGAGTCTGCCTACAGCTCGGAACTGAATGAGTCTGCCAACGATCCGGAACCGAGTGAGTCTGTCTATGGTCCGGAGCCAAGAAAGCCTGCCTACAGTCTGGAGGACAATAGGCCAGAACCTGAGCCACCTCCAGTATAGGTGGGTTGGGGAGGGGGGGTGTAGCACAGGTGCCGTCGTTGACGGCAGCCACCCTCCCTTCCCTCCCTTTAGTTTAGGGGATTATTTTGTTTGTTTTGGGGTATGTTGTTTTTTTTGTGTGTGAGGTGCATCCGGGGTCTGCACCTTTGGGGGGGGGGGGGGGGTACTGTCACGTCCTGACCAGTAGAGGGAGTATTTGTATTATATATTTGGTCAGGACGTGCAGAGGGGTATTTGTTTCATATGGTTCGGGTTGTGTGTATTATTAAAAAGGTGTTTGGTTTATGTAGTCTGGGGTTTGAGTATATGTTCTAGTGTTGGTTTTCTATGGTTTTCTAGTCTGTCTATTTCTGTGTGGTTTGTGTGGCTCCCGATCAGGAACAGCTGTACGTCGTTATTCCTGATTGGGAGTCATATATTAGATGCTTGTTTTCACCTGGGGATTTTGTGGGTAGTTGTCTTTAGCACTGCTGTTGTGAGTATAGCCTGTTAAACTGTTAAACTGTCTTTTGTCATTCTTCGTTTTGTTATTTTTTCCGTGCTCTCTGTGTTTAATAAATATTCAAGATGAGCATCCACATTCCTGCTGCGTTTTGGTCATTACAACCCAACGACAACCGTGACATTGGGTCTCTATCGGACCTTGAGAAGCTATGCTACCGTAAATACAGAATCTTATGCATTCTAATAACCGCCCATTCGGAAAAGGAAAATGCAAGATATATACTGCTCCAAAAAATAAAGGGAACACTTAAATAACACATCCTAGATCTGAATGAAAGAAATAATCTTATTAAATACTTTTTTCTTTACATAGTTGAATGTGCTGACAACAAAATCACACAAAAATAATCAATGGAAATCCAATTTATCAACCCATGGAGGTCTGGATTTGGAGTCACACTCAAAATTAAAGTGGAAAACCACACTACAGGCTGATCCAACTTCGATGTAATGTCCTTAAAACAAGTCAAAATGAGGCTCAGTAGTGTGTGTGGCCTCCACGTCCCTGTATGACCTTCCTAAAATGCCTGGGCATGCTCCTGAGCGGATGGTCTCCTGAGGGATCTCCTCCCAGACCTGGACTAAAGCATCCGCCAACTCCTGGACAGTCTGTGGTGCAACATGGCGTTGGTGGATGGAGCGAGACATGATGTCCCAGATGTGCTCAATTGGATTCAGGTCTGGGGAACGGGTGGGCCAGTCCATAGCATCAATGCCTTCCTCTTGCAGGAACTGCTGACACACTCCAGCCACATGAGGTCTAGCATTGTCTTGCATTAGGAGGAACCCAGGGCCAACCGCACCAGCATATGGTCTCACAAGGGGTCTGAGGATCTCATCTCGGTACCTAATGGCAGTCAGGCTACCTCTGGCGAGCACATGGAGGGCTGTGCGGCCCCCCAAAGAAATGCCACCCCACACCATGACTGACCCACTGCCAAACCGGTCATGCTGGAGGATGTTGCAGGCAGCAGAACGTTTTCCACGGCGTCTCCAGAATCTGTCACGTCTGTCACGTGCTCAGTGTGAACCTGCTTTCATCTGTGAAGAGCACAGGGCGCCAGTGGCGAATTTGCCAATCTTGGTGTTCTCTGGCAAATGCCAAACGTCCTGCACGGTGTTGGGCTGCAAGCACAACCCCCACCTGTGGACGTTGGTCCCTCATACCACCCTCATGGAGTCTGTTTCTGACCGTTTGAGCAGACACATGCACATTTGTGGCCTGCTGGAGGTCATTTTGCAGGGCTCTGGCAGTGCTCCTCCTGCTCCTCCTTGCACAAAGGCGGAGGTAGCGGTCCTGCTGCTGGGTTTTTGCCCTCCTACGGCCTCCTCCATGTCTCCTGATGTACTGGCCTGTCTCCTGGTAGCGCCTCCATGCTCTGGACACTACGCTGACAGACACAGCAAACCTTCTTGCCACAGCTCGCATTGATGTGCCATCCTGGATGAGCTGCACTACCTGAGCCGCTTGTGTGGGTTGTAAGACTCCGTCTCATGCTACCACTCGAGTGAAAGCACCGCCAGCATTCAAAAGTGACCAAAACATCAGCCAGGAAGCATAGGAACTGAGAAGTGGTCTGTGGTCCCCACCTGCAGAACCACTCCTTTATTGGGGGTGTCTTGCTAATTGCCTATAATTTCCACCTGTTGTCTATTCCATTTGCACAACAGCATGTGAAATTTATTGTCAATCAGTGTTGCTTCCTAAGTGGACAGTGTGATGTCACAGAAGTGTGATTGACTTGGAGTTACATTGTGTTGTTTAAGTGTTCCCTTAATTGTTTTGAGCAGTGTATATTCACTCTGAGCTGCGCTTCGATAGATGGGTCGAAGATGGAAGACTGGTTTGCCCAGTAGAAATTGCCATTGTCCTTTGTATAATCTTTCTGGTCGTAGTGTTGTAGAGCGGATACGTTGAAGTACGCTGTCGTTCTTAGGAGATTGTCTGTCCTTTCCTAGGCCATGTCCGTTTACAGCTGCAGCTGATCACTCGACGTCTCGGATGTATCACTTCTTCTTTAGTGAATAATAGTTCAAAGTTCATACCAAGTTGCCATGATCAGCTCGTGCTGTATTCTGGCTGGTCTAGTCAAAATTCACCATTCCAGCATGGTGATCGTCACCTCCACGTGATCTGGTCTCATGTACATTTCGTTAGATAGAGTAGTCGTTCAACCATTCACAACCACAGCTCACGCTGGGGTTTGCTTAGTCTAACGTGAGTTGGGTCACAGGGGCTTTTGTACTGGGGAAGAGAAGGGCGTGTTTCATCCCTCTCCAACCAATGTCTGTTCACTTGGGCGTGGCCACTGAGTGAGCATAAGTTTACTTATGAAAACCATTCTCTCATTTAGAAGCTAAAATCAAATTTCTTCTCACAAATAGTTTCATATTTAAACATTTAAATTGCACAACAATTCCATGTGAATCTGATAACTAGAATGTGTAGACTTTCCAAGATACAATTTATGTCATCCTATCATCAGATATAATGTCCCAGACAACAACTAATCTGACATCATATTCTTTGAGTACCAACGGACACGTTCAACTGGTTGAGAAAGGGAAATATTGTTCCATTCCCCAAACATTTGATGTTACCATACTTTCTCTGTGGTAACACAGGGCTTTCCAAGAGTCCATTCTGTAGAGTGGAGAGAAAAGGGAGAAAGGTATTTATGGGGGGTCATAAACCTCACCCAACAGGGCAACGTCATGACACTGTAATAGTTTGCAAACCCTGCCACATCCGACGAGCGCTGGAGCCGGTGTAGTACGATTCGATCTTAGTCCTGTATTGACGCTTTGCCTGTTTGATGGTTCGTCAGAGGGCATAGCGGGATTTCTTATAAGCAACCCTCTGCATCCCTGTGATTGGACATTACATAATTATGATAAACATGAATTATATGAGTCTGAGTAACAGCAGAGTGTGAGCTGAACAGTGAGAGTTGATTGGAGTGCACAGACCTCATCACTGCAGGCTGCTATAGACGTTAATGGAGGGAGAGGGTAAACAACATTGAATGTTATGTTCTCCCCTTGTCAAAGCCAGCAGAACAGTAGCGGGCTGATGAGAAAATTACATGTTGCAGTAATGGAGTCTTTCTATGAAAACATGCTTTCAGACCTTGATCAATAAATTGTATTATGCAGTGGTAGGAGTCACCTTAACCTGTTTAAATATGTAAATTAATGCACCTTTTGAGAATTAAATGCATAAATTGGTTTTAATAAGCCTAAATTGAGGGCATTTTTATCATATTTTGTATGATGAATTGTCTGTGTGGAACAATGCCTTTGTGGTTACAATATTGTGACTAGGCAAAAACACACATTTGAATAAATCATTGTTTCTTATTAAGGGAAATATTATGCAGCAACAAAGTGTAAACAAAATTATTATAAACATACTTTTTATTCATTATGTTATGAATTATTGCAGGTAAGTTTAGAAATACAGTGTATTTCTTCCACCATGGCGTAACATTTGCTGTGATTGTCTACCATTATCTTTACCTATAATTTCCTAAAGCCCAAATCCTTTTTTAAGATGCCGAAATGGTTGGATGACAAAAACTGTCCCCTCAGGCAGGAATAATGGTTACAGAGGGAACCTCAGAATGGAGAGGAGGTCAGAGTGAGCCAAAGCCATCTCGCTTCACTTCCCCAGAGCCATTAGAGCCATGCACAAGGTGTTCCTCTCAACAGAGCATTACAGCTGGCACATTAACTTACAAACTCACATAGGGTTAAATTGTTTCCCCTCTGACTGAGCATTTTAACTAAAAGCAATGACTTTACTAATCAGGAAAGACTTTGGGTTTAATTTTTAAACCAAAGCTAAGTGTATACACAGCGCACGCTAAACCCTAGGGGAATAAATTCTTTCTTTCCCTAAAACACTTTGCCAAACAATCTGAGACGAAAATGGAAAAGTTAAATCACGTGTTGAATATATCTTGGCTCTAAGGTAAAACGGGTAGGTCATCTGAGGTGAAATTTGTCAATAATGTGAACATTATCAGCACGATGAGACAACATAAGGAGAGAATGAGAGAGACAGATATAGAGAGAAAGTAAGGAGAGAGGGAGAGACAGGGACAGAGAGGGAGAAAGAGAGGCCTTGTATAATGGAATGTGCGTAGGTTGCTGGGTTACTTTCTAAAGAAAACAGTTGAATTCACACCTCCGCTTTCTCTGGCACAGCACGCTAGCACTTAAAGGTGAACGAAGCCAGAGCCAGAGGAAAAGGAAAGGCATGATCTGTCTTAAAGGTACAGTCATAACAACCTGCCTTGTGCCTCCTACCTAGACAACATCCCAGGTCTTTTACCAGCACACATACAGGAAGTGTTTCGCACGGTAGCAATAGCTACGGACACCAGGGAGTGAAGGTTGCACAGCAAGGGGTGAGCTACGCATTACTCGTAGCCTACAGAGTCACTCTCCAAATGATGACACAGAATGTGGTAGGCAGGAAGCAGCTCTCTAGGTGAATTAAGTGTCACTCTTGGTCACCTACTCATGTCCGGATGCTGCCATGAACTGTCACCGTCACAGAATCACAGCAGAGAGAGAGAGAGAGAGAGAGAGAGAGAGAGAGAGAGAGAGAGAGAGAGAGAGAGACTCTCACTCACTCATCACCGGACCTGTTGCTTCTTGAGCACCTCTCTACTGCTGTGACTCTGTCTGTAACTCATGACTACCGCTTCCCCGCCACGCCTGTTATGAAAGTATCCTGTAGATGAGATTTTAAAAAGCCCATTGAGGTAGTTTCGTTTCCCCTCTCTGTCCTCTTTGAAATGTGCCCGCTCAGATGGTAATCAGACACACATTGACGTACAGGCAGAACCCCAACAATTTCTCGTTGATTCTCTCACAATGTGATTATAAAAGGGGATAGAAGAGGTCCAATGTAATGGGTCGATAGAATTATTTGAGCTTTTAACCGTTTTGAGTGAGAGCTCAAGGATACAATAGAAGCAACGAGGCTCCTAAGGACTAGAGCGAGGCAGTTCGCCTTCCCTTCGGTCGTCACAGACCAAAACAAACGAGAAAGAGAGAGAGAGGTCTTCAGTGAAAGCTCTGTTGTTGCTTAGATGCTCTCTGAAACCACCAGACAAAAGCGAAGACGCCCCGAGCTCAATACGAACAGCAGGCATTATGTGAGAACAAAAAAATGAATGCACTTGCGCTTCGACATACAAGATGGAGTATTACTCATTCTAATTAGACACACTCTTTATTTTCTTCCCTCTCTAGATACAAACAGCACACACACTATAAAAGACGAGTCTTTGAACGAGAGTGTGAATGGAAGCTATGCCCTCCAGACTGATATGGTAATTATGCTTCTTTTCAAAACAAACCAGTCAATAACTAGTATTATCCTACCTTTCGGACCATTTAACCCACTGAGGTTGATGCTTTATAAAATGTCAATTATGACACGTGAACTGGATGAATACAAAGTATCTACCCTCCCACACAGATGTAAATAATCGTCCTCACACGGGGCACCATTACACACACATGCACCCACGTAGCCAAATGAGATGATCTGTCTTTCTCTATCTGTCTCTAGCTAAGCAAGAAAAAGAAGATATTTCTGCACATGAATAAAGCAATGACATTAGCTGTCAAACTCATAATGGTGTTTACACACACAAGGAACAACTGTTGGTTATTGTTTCACGAGTAGACAAGTCACCATAATTGCTCCGCTTTTCACGAGGAGCCCGACACCCGTTCATCTATATTATCATTACTGACTAGCGGGTATTATTCTCAGCCTCCTTGTTAGCGCGGCAGAACGGCAACGGCACTCGTTTGTTTTCACCATTATTCCTTTTCTTCACGGCACAATTGGCTGAAGCATATTTCTGCAGGAAATTCCACAGCGGCGGTTGGCAGGTGGTGGTCAGAAAAACGCTGAACGTGTGCGTGAGAATGCAGATAGAGAGAATGGGAGAGACATCGGCTCCGTGGTTCTGACTCACTGAGCCCGGCGCGCGCATCAGCTCTGACAGACGCACCATATGGACAGAAGCAAAACAGAGGTAGGGCAACAACAACAAAAAAGACGCTGAGAAAACAACAGCTGTCAAGCCACAGAGCCGGCAAAACAAAGACGTTATTATTCCAGTCCACCCTTGTAAAATATCTATGGTCCCAACCTCTAATTAAGCCCAGGTAAACCGGCTAGGTCTGATTGGTGTTGAATTATCTGTCAATCTCATCGGAATCATGGAGAGATTAGCAAATAAACATGTCAACAGCTAGCAACATGTCAAAATGTCAGCCGGCTACGGGGCAGTTTTTCTCTGGTAGCTGCCAGAGCCAGAGAGAAACAGTTACATGTGTTCATGAAGCTGATTGGCGAGGAGGGGATAGAGGATGAGTAGTGCACAGATGGAACACAAGCACACATGCACACCAATGGACCAACACACAAACAGTGCAAACATGCACACATCCATAAACATGCAAACACACAAGAGAGCACTTGGACTCGCATGTGCACACGCGCACAAACACTTCCTCCCATCCATCCACCCACCCAGCAATCCATACCCATACGTCATTCTGATTCACCTAGCATACAGTGAGTGTGGAAAGGGGGGGGTCTCTCAGTCCACCATTCTCTCCCCCTCTCCAGGCATCTCTCCTGGGTGTGGGTTATTAGGATCCAGCCCTGCTCCCAGCAGCTGCTGCTTCCCCAGGTCTGGACTGCAATGAGCAGTGTTTGATGATCGCAAGCCATCTGCAGACTCAGGCTGCATACACACAACTCCCCCTTTTATACATACTGTGTATACAGAATGATATTATATAATACATTATAAGGAGAATGTATACAATATGTCACCAGAATGGTGAAGAGAAATCAACAAGGATTACTGGGCAACAAACATGGTTGCATCCCAAATTGCAACCTATTCCCTATATAGTGCACACCAAATATTTCTAGCCCGGCCTAACGGAGGGAAGGTTGTTTCATTCATATTGCATGTACAAAGGAAAGGGAACGGATGAAAGTGTGTTTGGTTAAATTAAACTGGTATGGACTTATTTATTCTGGAGTATAGGGACACTGATTAGGAACATCAGCCACATGTCTAGATGCTTCTAAGCAGAGGAGGCTTCACAACCCAATTGGTATTCATTTATGCAGAAATGGGGCGGCTGTGGAAAAGAACCGGGCTAGAACATAGAATATTGTTTTTATAGTCTTTCTCTCAATTTCAAACTCTTTTCTCTCTCTCAATACATCTTTACTGTTTCAGTACACATTTGTGAAGAACAACATATTGTTATAAAACGTGTTGTTTGTAGCCTGGATGCTGATTGGTTGATAGCAGGGAGTTATTAACGACAGTCCCTGGGTAAATGCCTGTTAACAGGGCTCCTGAGTGGTGCAGTGGTCTAAGGCACTGCATCTCAGTGCTAGAGGTGTCACTACGGACCCGGTTCGGTTCCAGGCTGTATCACAACCGGCCACGATTGGGCGTCCCATGGGGCGGTGCACAATTGGCACAGCGTTGTCAGTGTTAGGGTCAGGTTAGGCCGTCATTGTTCTTAACTGACTTACCTGGTTAAATAAAAAAAAACAGTTTGAATTATCAATTCACGTCCTACAACCCAGCCAAGCAATTCATGAACTTAATTTCCCCTGGAAAAAAGCATCTAGACATTTCCCCATGCTTCTAGCATTTGATTCAGTTTCTTTCTTCTAAACCAGACATTTTGAAAGTCAGAGACAGTGGGCCTCCCTTCAGAGAACATCAAGAACCCCCCCCCCCCCCTCCTTGCCTAATGAGCGTGAAATTATGGTTGCTGTGAAACTGTTAGAGAACAACTTTAGAATTTTTTGGACACTGTTCTGATTTAAAGCATTAATCTTCAGCTCCCATATGTGGACTTAGCCTTAATCATGCTCTGCACAATTTAATTAACTTGCAACTGACTTATATATATGGGGCACTCTTTTCACAAGTTGACATCAGCAAACCGCTCGCCCACACAACGCCATATACGCTGCCATCTGTACAGTTGAAACCGAGGTTCAGTTCTGAACGACAGTGCTGTTCTGAATGACCAGTTGAAGAACAGTGTGATTATGGTGGCCCAGAGGGGTTGTGTATGGTGTGTGCTGCATGAGTTTTGCTACTTCAAATGGTCACACCAATATGGATCAGGTCACACCTTGTCACACCCACCAAATGGGAGCAAACATACCTGGAAGTCTGTTCAAGATCGTTAAAGAACGTTTTGGGGGAAATGTGTCGTTCAGAACAAACCGTCACGCAACATAGCAAGCATTTAATCAAACTGACCACAACCCCATGCCACAAACTCCGGTTGTATTTGCATTTTTAAAACAATGCCATGCTCGCAATTTTAGGAGTTGAAAAATAAACGTGGTAGCACTGGAAAGCTAAAATATGCGTTTTCCCCTGCGATTGTAGCTATAAATATGCCTAACATTTATTCATTTTATAGAACTGAATAGAGTTTGACTTGGCTTTCCTTTCACGCCTCTCCTGAAAACTCACCCCCCTTGGGAGGCGCACCACACACTTTGAAATCCTCTGGTCTAAACCTTGCTGCCTTGCTGCCAACCTGTGAAACAATGTTACTGGGGTGTTTTTACGATCTCCACCGTACCATTGAGAATGAACGTGTCCAGAGGAGACTCATTATAATGGATATATCCAAAGAAATTACAATAGAAATCAAGGTAAAACAAACTTTAGTTGGCTAGCTAGCAAAGGAGAAGTAGCCAGCTTGCATAGCAACTTTTTTAGCCTAGAATGGACGACCAGTCCGCTTGGCGGGAAACCATGCCAATAGAATGGACGACCGGCCTGCCTGGCAAGCAACTTCGAAATCTCCAAACTAACTACTGGCTTTTTCACAGACTATATTGTCTGGTGGAAGGATGAAATAAAACAAACGTATTCATTAAAATAACGTTTTTAATGTAAACCTGTCTTTAAATCTTTTTTTTAATATGTTGGCAACCATTTTATAAAAGCAATAAGGCACTCGAACCCCGGGGATTATCGTGAATAACACCCTCGTAAGGGCTGTTTTCCTGGCCCTCAGCTTCAGATCGGCCCCGGGTTCTAATGCCTTATTGCTTAAATACTCTTAGTTTCTCTAAATATCTCTCAAGTTCTCCGCAGTCCTTGTAGCTGTTCCTGTACAATGTTGTGAAGAACAATATCTTAATACTATTTGTCCTTCAAATGCTCTCCCTTTCTCCATCTCTCTCTGTTCTCTGTAATCCCTGTGCATGTTACTGTTTCAGTACAATGCTGTGAGAAACAATAGCCAAACTACCTCCAGCAGTCGCAGCCTGGAGCTAAGCTAAATAGCCTACATTAGTCTAAAACAAGGGCACTAAAATCCCAGAGGGAGGGAGGGATGGGGACCACTCTGGCAGAGTCCTCATTTACTCTAGACTCACAAATTGATGTGCATTATGGGAGTTCACGCCGTGCCTAGACTGTTCCTGCCTGCTCAGTTACGGGTCTCATTTTCTAAGTTGGCTTTGCAAAAGTCCCAAATCACAAACAGCATGGGGATGTCAGAGCAGTTCATCTTAGAAAACACAACTATAATGGCTGCACAGCCAGCACACACATTTTTGCAGCCCACTGTATGCGTGTTTTACTGTTGTATCAGCGGTGTATCATGTATTGGACTAAATTTGGTAAAACAGTTATATTGCATCTGCTCAGTATACAGCAATAATGATATGTGACCGACCAGCTTGATTCGGCCTTATATAGCAAAATTTGAAGTGGTGTTTTTTACGTTGGATAAAAGTACTCAGAGCTAGAAAATTGTATATCATACACTACAGTTGAAGAACAATGTGAAAGTAATTCTGCTTTAAAAGTTGATAAACTTGTAACCTCACTTTTGAGAAAATGGACCTTGAATGTTTTGGTACCTACTGGAGAGCTCTTCTTTGTCTACACACATTCAGCATCATTCACACCGTCTTAAGCTTTAGCCCAACCCATCTCTGTTTTTATGTTATCAATAGCGTTGGTGACTGCAACTGTGCTGCTGGCAACGATTTAAAGATGCTTTTTTGCCAAAGTTTACTGACACCAGCCATATTCAACAGGTGTTGAGTGTTTGTAAATTCATCAGTTATTCTGCTCTCTGGCACACTCAGATGAGAGTGCTCTGATATCGGAGTAGATAGTCAGAGTGAATTTACCAGCTACGTCTATCGACAGTGGTCGCAGTGACATCCTAAACATTCTATTGAAATAGTTACTTGCATAGTGGAGTCTTTTGTTTACACAGAGAGATCATACATGTAACATTAGCTAGCTTTCTGACAGAATTAGATACGTGTAATATCTGAAAATGTAGCTAGACTCTCTTACCCGTACATAGATGGATGTAATCCAGAGAGATGTTTTATACAACAGCCTTCTGTGTGTTGTCTTTTCGACTCCGTCTGCATATTTGCAATCAAACGCCTGAATTCTCCATCTCCTTAGCTATCATACTCTAATTCCACTGATTTCAAAACTTGGTCCTCCAGAAAGTGGAGAGCAACACTTATACAGTTCTATTATGTGATATCTTTCAAAAAAATCCGCGTTAGAAAGGATTACCTACAAATACTGACCATCTCATATTATAGACAGAAGCGTGCAACATGGCAGATCAATCTGAACTCATCTCTCGGCATGCACAGCACACTCATTATCTCAGCCAATCATGGCTAGCGGGAAGGTTGCTGACTTTTTGTTGGCTAAACCAACAAGGCTCGTAATTTAACAATTGTATTCGTACTTACAGATGACATACAAGTTTGTTATTAAGGCGCATGAAAGTTCACATGTTCCAGAAGGCATTTCTGCCCCCAAAAAATGCATTTTCATTAAAAAAATATATGTTTACATTCAACTGGCGCTCCTGTGAAGTATTGGCGCGTGACATATGCCTAGTCTTCCCTGTGGCTCAGTTGGTAGAGCATGGTGTTTGCAACGCCAGAATGGTGTGTGCAACGCCAGGGTTGTGGGTTTGATTCCCATGGGGGGCCAGTACAAAAAAAAAATGTGTGAAATGAAATGTATGCATTCACTACTGTAAGTTGCTCTGGATAAGAGCGTCATCTAAATGACTAAAATGTAAAAAATGTAGTTTCCTGAAACGAGTCACATATAGCTAATCCTTTAGGGTTACCCACTTTATAACGTCAGCCCTAGGCACACTTAAACCTAATGAGACCGCCTACAGTATTACAGTACAAACCATGCAAGTCTGTGCCAACACATCACTCTTCTCCAGTGCACCTCTGTATCGTTATCCAGAAACACCTCCACTCAGTCTGTGTCCCAAATGGCACCCTATTCCCAATATAGTGCGCTGCCTTATGGGCCATGGTCAAAAGTAGTACACTACATAAGGAATAGGGTGACATTTGGGACACAGCCAGAGACTAGGCACCGGGCCCGTTTTCTTTGTGCAGCCTGACACAACGTCGCGAGGCTGAGAAATGTATTAGTTGCTGACAAGTGTTGTTGTTCTTCAAATGTTTTACCCAAGAAGACAGAAAATGAAGACTGAGTAGAACACTGTAGGCGCAGGAACTAAATCCCTATTTTCAAGGACTGGAATACATGCAAATAGGATGCCATTGTCTTTCGGCATCTTTCACAATAGAAACATTGGTATGTTTCTGTGCATTGTATGGAAAGACAAAGCCACTAAGCCAGTGGGTGTTTATCTACCAATGAATCAAGTCAATGCCCAAGGCCTAGGCCAGTAGCAGTGCACAGCCAGGGAGGATGCAGTACAGTAATGTTCCAATGACATTCAGGAATGGAAATCTCACCACCAGCCCTATTTCCCCTTGAATATGGAACAGGGCCATAAATGATTAGACCATTTTGAGAATAAATTAGAGAGCTTACAACTGGAATTCTAATGTCCATGTTAACCGGTTAGCCAAAGTCCATTTGACATTCACGTTTTTGAGGGTCCTCGTGTAATTCCACTTAAATGCAGCTCAACCTTTGATAATTTCTTACCCTTGTGTTCTGAGTTTTGCCAATCTAATTGGGAGAGAAAACTTCCAGTGGATGAGAAGATTGAAAATCAGATTAAAGAAAAGTAATGTAATTCAAATCACAGCCCCCCCGAGTTACATCAAGGGCTACAGGAGAGTTTTTTATTTAACTAGGTAAGTCAGTTAAGAACAAATTCTTACTTATAATGATGGCCTAGAAACAGTGGGTTAACTGTCTTGTTCAGGGGCAGTTACTTTGTCAGCTCGGTGATTCGATCTAGCAGCCTTTTGGTTACTGGCTCAAAGCTCTAAACACTAAGCTACCTGCCGCCCCAAAAACTAAACCGTTGTCGGCAGGATTCAAACCTGCGCGGGAAGATCCCAATGGATTTCTAGTCCATCGCCTTAACCACTTGGCCAAAGCTGTCTGAACTTGTGAGTGTGTGTGTGTGTGCGTGTGTGAACAGCGTATGATTAATATGCGATCATCTGATAGCATCATTGAGGCATGAATTCACATTCACACCATTTCAAACATCATCGTGCCAGGGCCCACACAGTATCTGTCAACTGACACGTCACCGTTACATCACTACATCACAATCAGTCTTAACTCAGTGATTAACAGTCAACGAGCTGCATACCGACACTTCCAAACAACACAAGATTCGTACAGGCAGGATGAGACCTCCTCTTCCGAATGCCCTTTTATGAGGAAAGCCATACAGACACCACACACACACACACAAAGCAGAAACAATCTCAGGAGGGAGATGGACAGAAAAGAAGAAGACAGGAGTGGATAGAGGAGTGGATCCAGCAGCATGCAGGCTGTGTTGTCTGTGCCTCCAGGTGGGTGCTTATCTATTCCAGGGAGATAAGAGAAAAACAAGCATGCTATCTCCCCTGAGGGCTGGCCTGTGTTGGGTGGTTAACCTCAAGAGCGCCTCGCTGCAACCCACAGCAAATGAAACCTAGAGCAAGAATGATACAGCTGAATGCTCAAACACCTTCCCTTAGCACACCTATCACCTTGAAATTAGAAATCTATGCCAATAGAGCAAAATATGTTTTGTAGGAAAAGCCATATCTTTAACATTCCAAGTAGCGAGTGGACGATTAGCACCTTTCTGCACTGAATATAAGAGGTATGGAAAGATGATGAACAGAGGGATGGATCAGTTGAAAGACTGGCATTTTCATACCGCAAGAACATTCCTGGTTGGATGAAGGTTTGATCAAAATAAAAAAATAGAGGTAAAACAATGGATTATGCAAGACTAAGAATGACCGTATGGATCTCTTACCAAGGACCATTGTACTATTTCTATATTATTAGCATATCATTATCGAGATACAGTAAGTCCTGCAGCAAGTATTGGGAATAATAGAGTAATTTCTGCCCATTCCAGTGCCGTTTAGCTGACAGAAAATGTCACCCTGGAGTCTCCTGTCAGAATACCCTGGTGATTCCACCGTGTAGGACTCAGTCCCCCATCCTCATTTCCATTTTGCCTGGACTACAGACAGTAAGTAACTAAATAAAATATTTTTTTTACTGAAAAACACTGGGTTTTATGAAATTCTGCCAGCCTGCCTACACATTTCCCTTCTCTAGAGTGTATTTACATAAAAGAGCTGCCCCCCCCCTTTCCTTCTAAATAGGAGACGCTAGCTACATCAGTGTGAGTTCTGGGTTTGATGCTGCCGGCTGCTAGAAGCACATCGCTCATAATTCCTGTGTTTAGCTATCGCTGGGTCTCACCTACCACTGAGCTCAGTCAGACCAGTCTTTGCACGTGTCTTAAATTGTACCATATTCCCTACATAGTGCATTACTTTTCCATATATAGTGCATGACCTCTGGTCAAAAGTAGTGCACTAAATAGGGAATGGGGGCCATTTGGGATACATTATCATCGGCTGATATGGGAATCAGTCCAACAGCCACGTTGTGGTCTCCCACGTGCCGATACTACAGTCGTGGCCAAAATTTTGAGAATGACACAAATATCCATTTTCACAAAGTCTGCTGCCTCAGTTTGTATTATGGCAATTTGCATATACTCCAGAATGTTATGAAGAGTTATCAGATGAATTGCAAAGTCCCTCTTTGCCATGCAAATGAATTGAATCCCCCCCAAAAAACATTTCCACTGCATTTCAGCCCTGCCACAAAAGGACCAGCTGCCATCATGTCAGTGATTCTCTTGTTAACACAGGTGTGAGTGTTGACGAGGAAAAGGCTGGAGATCACTCTTGTCATGCTGATTGAGTTCGAATAACAGACTGTAAGCTTCAAAAGGAGGGTGGTGCTTAGAATCATTGTTCTTCCTCTGTCAACCATGGTTACCTGCAAGGAAACACGTGCCGTCATAATTGCTTTGCACAAAAAGGGCTTCACAGGCAAGGATATTGCTGCCAGTAAGATTGCACCTAAATCAACCATTTATCGGATCATCAAGAACTTCAAGGAGAGCGGTTCAATTGTTGTGAAGACGGCTTCAGGGCGCCCAAAAAAGTCCAGCAAGCGCCAGGACCGTCTCCTAAAGTTGATTCAGCTGCGGGATCGGGGCGCCAGCAGTACAGAGCTTGCTCAGGAATGGCAGCAGGCAGGTGTGAGTGCACCTGCCTGCTGTCTTTGCACAGTGAGGCAAAGACTTTTGGAGGATGGCCTCGTTTCAAGAAGGGCAGCAAAGAAGCCACTTCTCTCCAGGAAAAACATCAGGGACAGACTGATATTCTGCAAAAGGTACAGGGATTGGACTGCTGAGGACTGGGGTAAAGTAATTTTCTCTGATGAATCCCCTTTCCGATTGTTTGGAGCATCCGGAAAAAAGCTTGTTCGGAGAAGACAAGGTGAGTGCTACCATCAGTCCTGTGTCATGCCAACAGTAAAGCATCCTGAGACCATTCATGTGTGGGGTTGCTTCTCAGCCAAGGGAGTGGGCTCACTCACAATTTTGCCTAAGAACACAGCCATGAACAAAGAATGGTACCAACACGTCCTCCGAGAGCAACTTCTCCCAACCATCCAGGAACAGTTTGGTGACGAAAAATGCCTTTTCCAGCATCATGGAGCACCTTGCCATAAGGCAAAAGTGATAACTAAGTGGCTCGGGGAACAAAACATTGATATTTGGGTCCATGGCCAGGAAACTGTCCAGACCTTAATCCCATTGAGAACTTGTGGGCAATCCTCAAGAGGCGGGTGGACAAACAAAAACCCACAAATTCTAACAAACTCCAAGCATTGATTATGCAAGAATGGGCTGCCACCAGTCAGGATGTGGCCCAGAAGTTAATTGATAGCATGCCAGGGCAGATTGCAGAGGTCTTGAAAAAGAACGGTCAACACTGCAAATATTGACTCTTTGCATCAACTTCATGTAATTGTCAATAAAAGCCTTTGACACTTATGAAATGCTTGTAATTATACTTCAGTATTCCATAGTAACATCTGACAAAAATATCTAAAGACACTGAAGCAGCAAACTTTGTGAAAATGTATATTTGTGTCATTCTCAAAACTTTTGGCCACGACTGTATATGCAGTTGAAGTCGGAAGTTCACATACACTTAGATTGGAATCATTAAAACTCGTTTATCAACCACTCCACAAATTTCTTGTTAACAAACTATAGTTTTGGCAAGTTGGTTAGGACATCTACTTTGTGCATGACACAAGTAATTTTTCCAACAATTGTTTACGGACAGATTATTTCACTTATAATTGTCACGGTTGTCGTCTGGAATGGAGGACCAAAATGCAGCAGGAATGTGGATGCTCATCTTGATATTTATTTACAAAATAAAGTGAACACCAAAATAATAAACAACGAACTCACGAACAACAAAACAGTCTTGTAAGGCTCACACACGCAAAACAAGAAACAATCTCCCACAAACACTAAACCAAACACATACCCATATATAGGACTCTCAATCAGAGGCAACGAGAAAGCACCTGCCTCCAATTGAGAGTCCAACCCCCATCAACCTAAACATAGAAATACAACTAACTAGACTAAACATAGAAATACATTAACAAGGAACAGTGCCCAAAAACCCCGGAATACATAAATCAAATACCCTTCTACCAAAAACACCACCCCGAACCACATAAAACAAATACCCTCTGCCACGTCCTGACCAAACTACAATAACAAATAACCCTTATACTGGTCAGGACGTGACAATAATTCACTGTATCACAATTCCAGTGGGTCAGAAGTTTACATACACTAAGTTGACTGTGCCTTTAAACAGCTTGGAAAATTCCAAAATTATGTCACGGATTTAGACGCTTCTGATAGGCTAATTGACATAATTTGAGTCAATTGTTGGTGTACCTGTGGATGCATTTCAAGGCCTACCTTCAAACTCAGTGCCTCTTTGCTTTACATCATGGGAAAATCAAAAGAAGTCAGCCAAGACCTCAGAAAAAAATTGGGGACCTCCACAAGTCTGGTTCATTCTTGGGAGCAATTTCCAGATGCCTGAAGGTACCACGTTCATCTGTCCAAACAATAGTACGCAAGTATAAACACCATGGGACCACGCAGCCGTCATACCGCTCAGGAAGGATGCGTTCTTAGAGATGAACATACTCTGGTGCGAAAAGTGAAAATCCATCCCAGAACAACAGCAAAGGACCTTGTGAAAATGCTGGAGGAAACAAGTACAAAAGTATCCATATCCACAGTATAACGAGTCCTATATCGACATAACCTGAAAGGCGGCTCAGCAAGGAAGAAGCCACTGCTCCAAAACCGCCATAAAAAACCCAGACTACGGTTTGCAACTGCACATGGGGACAAAGATCATACTTTTTGGAGAAATGTCCTCTGGTCTGATGAAACAACAGAACTGTTTGGCTATAATGACCATCGTTATGTTTGGAGGAAAAAGGGGGAGCCTTGCCAGCTGAAGAACACCATCCCAACCGTGCTTTGCTGCAGGAGAGATGGTGCACTTCACAAAATAGATGGCATCATGAGGCAGGAAAATTATGTGGATATATTGAAGCAACATCTCAAGACATCAGTCAGGAAGTTAAAACTTGGTCGCAAATGGGTCTTCCAAATGGACAATGACCCCAAGCATACTTCCAAAGTTGTGGAAAAATGGCTTAAGGACAACAAAGTCAAGGTATTGGAGTGGCCATCACAAAACCCTGACCTCAATCCTATAGAAGATTTGTGGGCAGAACTGAAAAAGGGTGTGCGAGCAAGGAGGTCTACAACCCTGACTTAGTTACACCAGCTCTGTCAGGAGGAATGGGCCAAAATTCACCCAACGTATTGTGGGAAGCTTGTGGAAGGCCACCTGCAACGTTTGACCCAAGTTAAACAATTTAAAGGCAATGCTACCAAATACTAATTGAGTGTATGTACACTTCTGACCTTCTGGGAATGTGATGAAAGAAATAAAAGCTGAAATAAATAATTCTCTCTACTATTATTCTGACATTTCACATTCTTAAAATATAGTGGTGATCCTATCTGACTTAAGACAGGGCATTTTTTACTAGGACTAAATGTCAGGAATTGTGAAAAACTGAGTTTAAATGTATTTAGCTAAGGTGTATGTAAACCTCCGTCTTCAACTGTATGTCCTATTTAAAAAACAACTGGAAATGGGGAATGCAACGTAAATGAATTCATTGTTATTGGCGAGATAACAGATGGTGGTGAGTGAAGGTATAGGGTGATGTTCTAGCTATAGGGAGCGTCTTTGTGAGGTAGGAGTGATGATGTTTGCGCCTCTCTCTCTCTCTATCTCATCTTTGTTCGAGCTTGATGTGCTTCTTATCACTCCCATACCCCACATCTGACAGTCGTTGTAGGCGAAGAAGAATCACATAGCTAATCTTTTTATCAATTGTGTATGATAATTTGTGAACGCAAAGTCATTACAGCATTGGAATTTAATCTAAGGAATCTTCAAAGACAACATCATAAGGGAGTCGGGTATGACCCAGAGGCTATAAAACAAAGTCATAATGTTATTATTTTCCCAAGTGAATAATACAATCTACATTTGACACTCAGGGATGGTTATTACTGTAGCTTTTGCTTGTGAAAAAGACTAAGCATTTTGGGATAAAGGCGTATTAAGAAGATTACAACACTAATCTATCTCACAACATAATGAAGGAGCTGTCTTAATACAAGCCTTTCGGATCTTATGTATTTGAGTACTGCTGATTGGACAGCAGTGTATTTAACTCGCCGATACAGAATCACATGGAAAAATAATGCCTGCAAATTGCCACAAACTTCCATCCATGTAATTACAGTATTGAACATTTCCATGCGAAGGCAGCCTCCGCCATAATGTGAAATGAATACATTTCTGACACGCAAACGAGACACAAAAGATAATGTTCTTCCATGAAATTACACGTTTAATTGTGTTTTCTGCTGTGATTCAATTCACCATGTGAAAACAGATGCCAATGTGCCACATCTTCCTTAATTGCTTCTGTGCAATGTGTTTTTTATAGCATCCGTTCATAAAACACATTATATCACAATTATAAGCAACACTAGTGCATTTCTATTTTTGTATGAGGAACTTCTCTACCATGACAGACAGCAGCTTAGAGATGAATTCTGAAAGAGCACCAAGTACGTATTCGCTCATTCCTCACACAGTCAAGTAGTATGATACCTCCAAAACAGGATGGGTTCCATTGGAATAGAAACAGGAAGAAAGACAGGTTTTCTATTGAAGTAACCCGTACCCATGCAAGGAGAAGGTCTCAGGCTATGGCTGGGTGACCTGTGAGTGATTGTTCTGAAAAGTCCCTTCTTAAGGACAAAAACCACAACACAACATTAACATTGCTATCTGCTGCTGCACAGCAGCAGTAAATCCAGTCTTTCTCTCAGGCTATTGTTCCATCTATGACATCATAGCCTCAACAAAAGCTCCCAATATAAAAGAGGCATAGACAAAAACAGAGAAGTAAACAAAACAAAAACATGAAGGGCTTTCTTCTGTGGAATACAATGGGACTATAACACCCCATTCGTCAATCGATGCCATCCTCCATATAAATCCCCAACAGCTTTCACGGCGAGATATCAAGCCGCTTTAAATGAGATCTGTCTGTGTTTTTAGTGGTTTTCAATTTCACAGACCCAGGCCTCTGTGTTTTCTCATAAAATGGACAGACACTCCAAGACTGTCTGTTTAGAGTCCCGTGTGTGTGTGTTTACACGTTGTGGCTGTTAGGGAACACTGCTCCTCCACATCTCCGTCTGCCAGGGTCACCGTGAAAGACAGGAAAGGACTTGTACGGCAACGTCGTCATAACCAGGCCTGGGATCAATTCAAATTGCCATTATGATCACAAGAGGGGAATGAGAAAAAAAAACGTATTCCATGCTTCAGAAAATCACCAATAAAATCATATGAAATTAGGCCTATAGCTGATATTCAGCCAGGTTCAATATATATTTTTTGTAGCTGTTTCCCTTGCATCAGGATCATATAGGCCTACTATTAATGATGATGACAATAATGGATTGCACATACAGTACCAGTCAAATGTTTGGACACACCTACTCATTCAAGGGTTTTTCTTTATTTTTACTATTTTCTACATAATAGAATATTAATGAAGGAATCATAACTATGAAATGACATAAGGAATAATGTAGTAACCAAAAAAGTGTAAAAATATCAAAATATATTTTACATATGAGATTCTTTAAAGTAGTCACTCTTTGCCTTGATGACAGCTTTGCACACTCCTGGCATTCTCTCAACCAGCTTCATGAGGTAGTCACCTGGAATGCATTTCAATTAACAGGTGGGGAATTTCTTTCCTTCTTAATGTGTTTGAGCCAATCAGTTATGTTATTACAAGGCAGGGGTGGTAAACAGAAGATAGCCCTATTTGGTAAAAGACCAAGTCCATATTATGTCAAGAAAAGCTCAAATAAGCAAAGAGAAATGACCGTCAATCATTACTTTAAGACATGAAGGTCAGTCAATACGGAACATTTCAAGAACTTTGAAAGTTTCTTCAAGTGCAGTCACAAACTATCAAGCGCTATGATGAAACTGGCTCTCATGAGGACCGCCACAGGAAAGGAAGACCCAGAGTTACCTCTACTGCAGAGGATAAGTTCATTAGTTACCAGGCTCAGAAATTGCAGCCCAAATAAATGCTTCACAGAGTTCAAGTAACAGACAAATCTCAATATCAACTGTTCAGAGGAGACTGCATGAATCAGGCCTTCATGGTCAAATTGCTGCAAATAAACCAGTACTAAAGGACACCAATAAGAAGAAGAGATTTGCTTGGGCCAGGAAACACAAGCAATCTGTCCTTTGGCCTGATGAGTTCAAATTTGAGAATTTTGGTTCCAACCACTGTGTCTTTGTGAGATGCAGAGTAGGTGAACGGATGATCTCCGCATGTGTGGTTCCCACCGTGAAGCATGGAGTAGAAGGTGTGATGGTGTGGGGGTCCTTTGCTGGTGACACTGTCTGTGATTTATTTAGAAGACTCTTAACCAGCATGGCTACCACAGCATTCTGCAGCGATACGCCATCTCATCTGGTTTGCCCTTAGTGGGACTATCATTTATTTTTCAACAGGATAATGACCCCAAACACACCTCCGGGCTGTGTAAGGGCTATTTGACCAAGGAGAGTGATGGAGTGCTGCATCAGATGACCTGGCTTCCACAATCACCCGACCTCAACCCAATTGAGATGGTTTGGGTTGAGTTGGACTGCAGAGTGAAGGAAAAGCAGCCATCAAGTGCTCAGCATATGTGGGAACTCCTTCATGACTGTTGGAAAAGCATTCCTCATGAAGCTGGTTGAGAGAATGACAAGAGTGTGCAAAACTGTCATCAAGGCAAAGGGTGGCTACTTTGAAGAATGTCAAATATATTTTGATTTGTTTAACACTTTTTTGGTTACTACATGATTCCATATGAGTTGTTTCATAGTTTTGATATCTTCACTATTATTCTACAATGTAGAAAATAGTAAAAAATAAAGAAAAACCCTGGATGAGAAGGTGTGTCCAAACTTTTGACTGGTACTGTTTATAGAAAATGTTTGACTATCAAAACTCATTAAATTGTATGGGGGTTGCTCACCCCATCCATCATTTATGTGAGTTTCTGAAATATCCTGCGTTTTCCCAGAATCAACCACATTTCTGAGTCCCTGGAATGAAACCATCCTCTCACAACTGTGGATTTATGAAACTATAACCTCAACGCCAGGCTGCTGTACATTCAACAATAATATTTCCCATCTGTTTTTCACCCCCTCATCCCATTGTCCACACTGTCCTCTAATGACACACCCTCTGGCACATTGTACCAACATAAGGCAACTATATAACAAGGCAACAGTCAGCATGTCGCCCTCCATGAACGATGCAGCACCCCTCTTGGGCCAATCAGTGTGATTTTGTAAATGACAGATCTCTATGGCAAGACGCATCATTCACCCGAGTTTGGTTAAAATCAGGAAAGTGATGTCTGATATATCGTGTTGGTTAGCTAGACTCATATCCCTGAGTATGTGTGCCAAATTTCATCACGGTGAGTGTGTGTACGAAGTGTAACTATTACTTATTTACTGTGTGATAAATATACTGAATGTGTATATTCATAAATGAATTAAGCTTTATTTTACTATCAGAAAATACATACAAATATTTTTTTAAATAAGCTCCAATGGTTTCTGTTTGTGCATGCTTCATATTGTAGACTGAATATTATTGTCTTACAGAAGATACAGTAGACTTTGCTTATGCTGGCCTTTCACGAGGGTGGCAATCTACATACTCGATAACTGATAACTGTAATTTGATAACTGTGGCCAGAGTTGCCATACATGCAATATGTCATCGGTGTGGGAGATGCTATTCCTCTTCACGTTAGGGAACGGTTTCCCTATCTTCTATAGTAGGGATGGGCAAGAAAAAAACGGAACAATTCATGCTGCCAGTTTTTAATATGATACCTGATGATCAATGGGCCCCACCCCGGGCGGGATTTGGACCATGCTTACTACAAGTTTAGATAGCTGGCCGCTAGACTCATTTACCAATCCCATTTTCTCAGCTGACATGAGATAATTGAGTGACTGCTGACGCACAACCAAATTTCGAAATTGCAACTTGTGTATTCTATTATTCTAACTCTCAACAGTAAGTTGAGACCCCGACTGTGTTCCAGTTATTTAAACAATGTATTGGTCCACAGGCCTACAAAAGGGGGGCCCAGTTGACCATCCCTGTTCTATAGCATGCACCAGCTGAGACACGGGTAAACATAACCGTCAGGGCTGGCCACCTGCTCTTACCCTTCCTTTCCTACGTCTCATCCTCCGTCTCGCTCCGGGGCCTACCCGCTCTGCATGGTAGCAGCCTCATCAGCATTCACTCAGGGGAGCACCTGCTGCTGCTGAGGTGGATGCTCCACCGTTATTGGATCGCTAATCTGTTCCTGGGAGGCCTTTCAGACAGGCGAACGCTGGAGGAAACGGAAATAAGCCATCTACAGGGGCCGTAATGATAAACTTTGAGCACGGCAAGGCGTGAGAATACAACAGCGGCCCAGACACGTTTGGGTTTGTGAGGAAACAAGTAAAAAAGGCAGTCGGTTGGTTGTCGGGTTGCTTGCCAGCTAGGCCCAGCGCCTTCCGGAAGCACAGAGTTATTGCTTTTATTTGAAGACTGCTCCGGCTTTCACCCCCAATAAATCACAGCACTCGATATAGTAGCGGGGAGATGGTGGAGGAACCTGGCCTGCAAACCATCTGGTCTCCGTGTTTCACAGACTACTATGCCAATCTCCTGGAACACTGATTATTGATCAATGGTGATGAATTTACTGTAGCCTAGCTACCAGCGGAGAAAAATGTATTTCTCATATTTGTTTTCACTTTACTGTACCGAGGCTGCTCTGTAAAAACCTCCAACTGTGACTCAAAGCGATTAATTCTTGCAGTGAAAATATTTCTCATTATTTTCTTACAATGCACCTACAAATGACTGACTCTTGGAGATCCATTACTTTTCCCCCTACAATATTCATTAGAAACCACAAAGGATGATGCCCTTAGTATTTCTCAATTCGGTAACACTTTACTTGACACCCAGCGTCATAACACGTTATGACACGGTCATAATCATGTCATAATATGTCATAACAGCTGACATAACTTGTCATAACCTGTCATAATATGGTCATAACGCTGTCCTGACACATATATTTACATCTGTTGTGACATATATTGCGTTGTTTATATGGTTGGTTATGACACCTACATTTTATTCAAATGGGTTTTTTCCCTGCCAAGAAGTTTCCTTTTGTTTTAAAGTTTGTTTCTTAAATCCCGTGTTGTTGTTGTAATTAATTATTTACAGTAATGTTTTCTTCCATCATATTTTAAATAACTTGTAGGAAATACACTTTATAACACTGTCATAAAGCATCACGACCATCCTGTGTCACTTTACTTGGACTAAGAAAATACACTTTATGACAATGTCAAGAAGCATTATGACCATCATAATCATATAAGCCAGATAGGCCTATCAAGTACATGCCCTTATGTCAGTCATCAGTCAAAAAGAGGGTGTCTTGTCCTGCTCCTGAAATCTGCTTCTGCATTCATCCCAGTCATCAGAAACAGAGCATTGGGGTAGGTGCATATCTCACATAAATGTGTGCGCAATTACAATGATAGTTTAATATGGTCAATTTCAGAAAATATGATATAACATAAACATAATGTTGACAAGTAAACTATGGTTTAATGGAATGTTTTGCCTTGTGTAGTAGGTTTTGTGGGTTTTGACACTCTTATGTAAGTGTCATAATAACCAACAATAAAATAACGCAATATATGTCACGACAAATCTAAATATATGTGTCATGACAGTGTTATGGCAATATTATGACAGGTTATGACACGTTATGTCAGCTGTTATGACATATTATGACATGGTTATGACCGTGTTATGACGCTAGGTGTCAAGTAAAGTGTTACCCTCAATTCCTTTCTATATTGCTAGGCAGGCAATGAGTTACTTTGTCTCACTAAACCTCATCAACAGTAATGATACAGTATAATGAAAAGAAGATGCCCCAAAAGAGATAATAATTCTAGGAGAAAGTTCATAGAGAAAGATACAATCAAACATCTAAGCGTTGAGCACAAAGCAAAAAACGAAATGTTGGATAATAAAGCAGATAGCTGTCATAAAACAGATTCTGTTTGGCCTAATGGCTGTATGTTTGGCTTTTAAACAGCAGAACCCATTGGTTCTGTGGTTATAAGAATCACAGTGTGCATACCATTTCTTTGATTCAGAGCTGTGATCAACACTGCAGAGCAGACATGGGCTGTAAAGCGCTGGTGGTGTGTTTAATGGCTCTCAGTTGATGTTTCGCTGAAAAGAGGGATGCATGGATGGATCCTTGACAGTGTCTTTTTTACGAGACAAAATGATGGCATGTAGCCTCCATCCTTTTGATCTCTCTCCAATCCCTGCCAGTTTTTAATGCCACAAACTGAAATGGCCAATAAATGAATAACACTACTCTGTTGGCAGAGTACGGGGTCAATAATGGATCATTCATTATTGTTGAACAATGGTGAAGAGTAGCGCAGTGGTAAATAGCTTGTGGTAAAATGTCCAAGAGGAACAGATGGTGAATTAAAGTTGATATAAGTTGCATGATGGTGGATGGAACATTGTCAAAAGTTACAGGTATGGGATACGGATATACTGCTACTCTCAGAATTGGTCATTTAAGCAGGAGTCTAAGTACAGTATGGAAAGAGAGAAATAAGAATTGACAGAAACAATGAATGACCATGAGCAGGGCTGTTGCAGTGACCGTATTACCGCCACACCGTTTAGTCACGGTAATTAGGCTTCTTCAAGCTCTGATGCTGCTGATTGTCATTAGTAGCCTATCAAACTTGCTAGCTGGTACTCAATACTCCATTGTCCCTGTCACGTCCTGACCATAGTAAGATGTTATTTCTATGGTAGAGTAGGTCAGGGCGTGACAGGGGGTGTTTTGTGTTTTTCTATGTTTTCTATTTCTATGTTTAGTTCTAGTTTTCTATTTCTATGTTGTTGTTTTTGGGATGATCTCCAATTAGAGGCAGCTGATCCTCGTTGTCTCTAATTGGAGATCATATTTAAGTAGTTTTTTTTCTCCACCTGTGTTTGTGGGTAGTTTTATTCTGTTTAGTCTTCAGTACCTGACAGAACTGTGAGCTTATCGTTTTTTCTCTTTGTTATTTTGTCTCTAGTGTTTTTGAGTTTAAATAAATTTCCTCATGAGCACTCAATACGCTGCGCTTTGGTCCCCTCTCTACGACAGTCGTTACAGTCCCTCTAATCAGTCTGACATCAATGCAAATGTAATCGAAAATCTAACCAAACACATAATCAGAGCCCATGAGCTTATGTTGCGCAACATTTCTATAGGCATGAAAATGAACCACAGGAAAAGCGTCCTCCATCTGCTATTTACAGTTGAAGTCGGAAGTCTACATACACTTAGGTTGGAGTCATTAAAACTCGTTTTTCAACCACTCCACAAATTTCTTGTTAACAAACTATAGTTTTGGCAAGTCGGTTAGGACATCTACTTTGCATGACACAAGTCATTTTTCCAACAATATTTTACAGACAGATTAATTGACTATCACAATTCCAATAGCTCAGAAGTTAACATACACTAAGTTGACTGTGCCTTTAAACAGCTTGGAAAATTCCAGAAAATGACGACAAGGCTTTAGAAGCTTCTGATAGGCTAATTGACATAATTTGAGTCAATTGGAGGTGTACCTGTGGATGTATTTCAAGGCCTACATTCAAACTCAGTGCCTCTTTGCTTGACATCATAGGAAAATCAAAAGAAATCAGCCAAGACCTCAGAAAAAAAATGTAGACCACAAGTCTGGTTCATCCTTGGGAGCAATTTCCAAACGCCTGAAGGTACCACGTTCATCTGTACAAACAATAGTACGCAAGTATAAACACCATGGGACCATGCAGCAGTCATACCGCTCAGGAAGGAGACGCGTTCTGTTTCCTAGAGATGAACATACTTTGAGGCAAAAAGTGCAAATCAATCCCAGAACAACAGCAAAGGACCTTGTGAAAATGCTGGAGGAAACAGGTACAAAAGTATCTACAGTAAAATGAGTCCTATATCTACAGTAAAATGAGTCCTATATCGACATAACCTGAAAGGCCGCTCAGCAAGGAAAAAGCCACTGCTCCAAAACCGTCATAAAAAAGCCAGACTACGGTTTGCAACTGCACATGGGGACAAAGATTGTACTATTTGGAGAAATGTCCTCTGGTCTGATGAAACAAAAATAGAACTGTTTGGCCATAATGACCATCGTTATGTTTGGAGGAAAAAGGGGGAGGCTTGCTGTCACGGCTGTCGAAAGGAGTAGAGGACCAAAGTGCAGCGTGTGTGCAGTTCCACATTTTATTTAATCTGTGAAACTTTGCAATACATAAATAAACTGAATCGACAAAACAACAAACCGTGACGCAGAGGAGAAACAAACACTACTCAAAAATAATCACCCACAAAACCCAGGAAGAAAAACCCCTACTTAAGTATGATCTCCAATTAGAGACAACGAGGACCAGCTGCCTCTAATTGGAGATCATCCCAAACAAACCAACATAGAAATACAAAAACTAGAACCTAAGAACATAGAAATAGAAAAACACAAAACACCCCCTGTCACGCCCTGCCCTACTCTACCATAGAAAATAAAAAATATGGTCAGGACATGACACTTGCAAGCCATAGAACACCATCCCAACTGTGAACCACGGGGGTGGCAGCATCATGTTGTGGGGGTGCATTGCTGCAGGAGGGACTGGTGCACTTCACAAAATAGATGGCATCATGAGGTAGGAATATTATGTGGATATATTGAAGCAACATCTCTGGACATCAGTCAGGAAGTCAAAACTTGGTCGCAAATGGGTCTTCCAAATGGACAATGACCCCAAGCATACTTCCAAAGTTGTGGCGAAATGGCTTAAGGACAATAAAGTCAAGGTATTGGAGTGGACATCACAAAGCCCTGACCTCAATCCCATAGAAACTTTGTGAGCAGAACTGAAAAAGCGTGTGCGAGCAAGGAGGCCTACAAACCTGACTCAGTTACACCAGCTCTGTCAGGAGGAATGGGCCAAAATTGTATTTTATTGCGTGAAGCTGGTGGAAGGCTACCTGAAACGTTTGACCCAAGTTAAACAATTTAAAGGCAATGCTACCAAATATTAATTGAGTGTATGTAAACTTCTGACCCACTGGGAATGTGATGAAATAAATAAAAGCTGAAATAAATAATTCTCTCTACTATTAGTCTGACATTACCCATTCTTAAAATAAAGTGGTGATCCTAACTGACCTAAGACAGGGAATTTTTACTAGGATTAAATGTCAGGAATTGTGAAAAACTGAGTTTAAATGTATTTGTCTAAGGTGTATGTAAACTTCCGACTTCAACTGTAAGTGCATAGACGACATGTATTTTTCCCCGCTGCCCCAATTTTGAGACAGGTGCACGATAATGGTCCATTCTATATCAAAACAAATTTCACACATATATTATTTAGTATATGTTAAGACAAGATTAAATGAAGAATAGTCTGATGTGTGACAATATTAGCCTATCACTTGTGAATGATATATTATCACTTGTGAATGATGCCCAGCATAAGAAACTGCCTTTTTTTTGCAACTTTTTCAAATCATAGTCACACACTACATATAGCCTAGCCCATAGGCCTATATGTTTTGATAAGGTTTGTATCACAACTAAAGTGGCCAAATAAGTTCTTGAAATAAAGCACATTAATTTGCTTTACAAGGGGTTTAGAGCCTAACTGGCATACATAACCAGCGCATGATTTTCAAGTTTGAGGAAGATCATTTTCACCATAAAAATGCACCTTTATAATAAAATCATTACATGCATAATCGCAATTGTGGTCACTTTTTATCAGTGGTGGAAATTGTACCCAACAGTCATACTTGAGTAAAATGAAAGATACCTTAAAAGAAAATGACTCAAGTAAAAGTAAAAGTCACCCAGTAAAATTCTACTTTAGTAAAAGTTTTTAGTTTAAAATATACTTGTATCTAAAGTAAATGTATAAATCATGTGTCACGAGCACACTCCAACATTCAGACATCATTTACAAACGAAGCATGTGTGTTTAGTTAGTCCGAGAGATCAGAGGGATGACCAGGGATGTTCAGTTGATAAGTGCATGAATGTGACTGTTTTCCTGTCCTGCTAAGCATTAAAAATGTAACGAGTACTTTTGGGTGTCAAGAAAAATGTATGGAGTAAAAAGTACAATATTTTCTTAAGGAATGTAGTGAAGTAAAAGTAGAAGTAGTCAAAAATATAAATAGTAAAGTAAAGTACAGATACCCCAAAAACCTACTGGAGTAGTTGTCATACCCTAACTGACCCGCAACATGTCCCTGTGGTCATCCCCGAAGCCAGTGTCGTCCCGCAGCGCGTCGGGGGGGAGGGGGGGGGGTGCTGTCACGGATCCCCCTGGTAATGGTGCTCATTCCGTTCACCAGCTCCGGAGGTCTACGTCACCGGCCTTCTATGTGTTTGTTTTGGGCTTCGTCCCCGTCTTTTTCATGACGTACTTTATTTTGGGTGGAGAAATAAAATCCCCCTTACGTATTCCTGTCTCCTATCATTATATAGAGTGACATAATAATCTAAATGGAGACAGTGGGAAAGGCCGAGCTGGCGACCATCGTAGAGACAGTCCAGCATCACGAGGACTGTCTCTCCAGACTCGGCAGCGCCATGGACAGCGTGCTGGCAACCATCCTGCATTTGCAGGGGAATGGCAGTCCCTCCAGTCTCCAGCACTGGTTCCGGCACCAGGCCACACACCACCACTACCTGCTTCCATCCCATCTAAGTCGGTTTGGGGAATACCCCTGTCCCTCCTGGAGCGCTTTTACGGCGAGCCAGCGAGATGCAAGGAATTCCTTCTGCAATGCGATCTGTACCTCGCTCGCTACGCCGAGGCCGTCTCCGGGAGAGACAGAGTTGCCACCGTCATCTCAGCACTGACCGGACGGGCCCTGGACTGGGGTGCTGCGGTCTGGGAAACAGGCGGACCTGAGGTTGAGTCCTACGAGCGCTTCACCCTCCTCTTCCATTCGGTGTTTGATCATCCTGTGGAGGGCCCGAGAGGGGGGTGAGCACCTACTCCGACTACGCCAGGGATCTAGGACCACCTCGGAGTTCGCTCTGGAGTTCTGGACCATCGTGGCCTCTACCGGATGGAACGAGTTGGCTCTGGTCACCGTGTTCCCGCAGAGAACTGCGTGAGGATGCACAGATGGAGTTAGCCTGCTGTGATGACAACCTGTCACTCGACCAGCTCATCAGCATGGCGATCCAGTTGGACAAACTCCTGCGGTCCCGACGAATCCGGAGCCCATGGTTACACCTGCTCCATGGCCAGAGCCGATGGAGGTGGGCACTGCACGTTTGCCCGAGGCAGAGCATAGGAGAAGGAGGAATCTGGGCCTATGCTCCTATTTTGGAGAAAAGGGTAATTTCTCCCCAACCTGCCCTATCCACAAATAGGCGAGGAGATGACAAGCCAGGGAATTTGCCTGCTCCAACCCAGGCAGGATGCAAGATCTCCCCTCTTTTTCTGTCAACTCAACCAGTGTGTTTTCCCACTAAATTCCCTGAATACCCTAGCCCGTCACTCTCGTTAGCTCTGATTTGATTCCGGAACTGCCGGGAATCTTTTAAAAAGCGCACTGGCCACTGCATTACGCATTCCTTTGGTTCCCCTACAGTCACCCATTCCGGTTCGAGCCCTGGATAATTGTCCAATAGGGACAGGGCTTGTACATCACATCACTGTTCCCGTTTCTCTGCTGACCCATGACACTCATTTAGAACAGATGACCTTTTTGATTATAGATACCCCCACACACCCCGTTATTTTAGGTCTCCCCTGGTTGAGTTGGTATAACCCTGTTATTTCCTGGTCCGAGAGGAGACTGCTGGGCTGGTCGCAAGAGTGCCAGGGGAGGTGTCTCGCGGTGTCTGTCAACACCACTATGTTGGAAAGTCCGGGCCACGCCCCTCAAGTGGATTTACCGGAGGAATACCAGGATCTGCACCGGGTTTTCTCTAAGACCCAGCCTACACGCCTGCCTCCTCATCGCCCCTGGGACTGTGCCATTGACCTGCTGTCTGACACAGCCCTTCCGAGAAGACATGTCTAACCCCTCTCCTATGCGGAGACCGAGGCCATGGAGACCTACGTACAGGAGAGCCTCCAGCAGGGTTTTACGTCACCATCCTCCTCAAGCTTATTTTTTGTTAAGAAGAAAGATGGGGGACTGCGCCCCTGCATTGATTATTGAACACTGAATAAAGCCACCGTTAAGATCCGCTATTCTTTACCCCTCATCCCAACCATCATCGAACAAATGCACAGGGCGCAGTACTTCATGAAACTGGACTTGAGGAGCGCCTACAATCTGGTCCGCATTCGTGCAGGCGACAAATGGAAAACGGCCTTTTCCACGACCACGGGCCATTACGAGTATCTTGTTATGCCCTTTGGCCTGTCTAATGCTCCTTCAGTCTTCCAGGCCTTTATTAACGAAGTGTTTCAGCACATGCTGGGACGTGCGTAGTGGTTTATATAGACAGCATTTTGGTAAATTCTGCTGACTGCCCCCAGCATGTCTCATTAGTCAGGTCTGTGCTGGGAAGACTCTTGGAGCATGATCTATATGTTAAACAAGATAAATGTTTTTCCAGCAGTCCGTGTCCTTTTTGGACTACCTCATATCCATGGAGGGAGTGGAGATGGAGGAGCAATGCGTCAGCGCAGTCAGGCCATGGCCCATCCCCAACTTCGTGAGAGCAGTCCAGTGATTCCTGGGGTTGGCCAACTATTTCCGGAGGTTCATCCGGGCCTTCAGCACGGTGGTCGCGCCTCTTACCTCCCCGCTGAGAGGAGAGGAGGTCTCCAGTGGGTTCGATGGATGGCGGAGGGCGTTCGAGACACTGAAGGCACGCTTCACCACTGCTCCCGTGCTGGCACATCCCGACCCCTCAGTCTCCTTCATCATCAAGGTGGATGCCTCCAAAATGGGAGTCAGGGCAGTGCTGTCCCAGCGCACCGGAACTCCTCCAAAGCTGCGGCTCTGCGCCTTCTACTCCAAGCAGCTGAGCCCCACACAGATGAGCTACGATGTAGGGGACCAGGAAATCTTGGCGGTCAAGAAGGCTCTGAAGGAGTTCAGGCACTGGCTGGAGAGGTCCAAACACCCTTTCCTGGTGTGGACGGACCACCGCAACCTGGAGTACATCAGGGCAGCGAAGAGGCTAAAACCGAGACAGGCTAGGTGGGCTCTATTCTTCGCCAGGTTCCAATTCACGCTTTCCTATAGGCCAGGCTCGAAGAACGTGAAGGCGGACGCCCTGTCTCGCCTCTATGACGAGGAAAGGCAGGGAGAGGAGATCCCATCATCCCTCCAGTGCATGTTGGGGTATCATCGCGCCAGTGGTGTGGGACGTGGAGGCCCTGTGCACGGAACCCGCACCTGCAGTGCCTGGAGAACCGCGCCTACATGCCCACGGGTGTGCGGGACCGCCTCCTTACCTGGACGCACATGGCGCCTGTGTCGGGTCATCCTGGGATAAGCCGTACCATCGCCTGCCTGACTGAGAAGTACTGGTGGCTCACCTTGGCTAGGGACGCCCGGATTTACGTCACTTCCTGCTCCATCTGTGCCCAGTCAAAGACCCAGACACCTCTCTTATGGAAAGCTCCTTCTCCTGCCGGTTCCATAATGACCCTGGTCTCACCTCTCGGTGGACTTCGTCACTGACCTTCCCCCCTCCCAGGGGAACACCACCGTTCTCGTCGTTGTGGACCGGTTTTCCAAAGCTTGTTGCCTCCTTGTCGACATATTTTTAATCATCATTAGAGTCACATCATGCAGCCTTACAATGTATTAAAAATCAAAACATATTGCTCAATGTTTGTAGAACAACTAAAGTTACATTAATAACTCTAAATGTAAGGGCTGTCGTCGGAAGAAGGGGACCAAAGCGCAGCGTGGTACGTGTTCATGATTGTTATTATCAAAACACTCAAACAAAAATAACAAAACGAAAAGCCAACAGTTCCGTCAGGTACTCTATACAAAACAGAAAACAACTACCCACAAACACAGGTGGGAAAATGGCTGCGTAAGTATGATTCCCAATCAGAGACAACGGCCTCTGATTGGAAACCATACTCTGCCAAAATAAAGAAATAGAATGCATAGAATGCCCACCTCACACCCTGACCTAACCAAATAGAGAAAAAACACGGCTCTCTAAGGTCAGGGCGTGACACTAAATTAAGCATACAGTATAGGAGCGCCTATTTTTTTGTTAAACGCTCAACACAGAATAGCGACACTGAAATCGTTTGGAGAAAATATTTATATTTTATTCAGCTATGTTCAATTTTATTCTTCATACTATAAAATAATATAAAATAATGCCACGGAATTCTAAGCAAATCATGTCTGCTAAATGAACTAGTGTAGCCCACAGCCATTTGGCATAGCCACATCAAGACAACTCAGAGTATGCTATTCTTTTCTTCTGAAATAGACTACATTTTCTTCATATCATGCTTCTTTAGACCTGTCTAAAATAAATAATGGATTTATTGTGAAGGTGTAGACTATATTACATGGATTTATTCGAGTTCTAAAAATGTAGATGTTCCAAAGGTCTGCATCCGTGGCTTGTAGGCTATGTGTGGAAGCCAGGAGATGCTAAATGTGTTTATGGTAATTAACGGTCAATTACCGTGAGACCGACAGTTATTTGCTTGACAATTACCGGCTGACGAAATTTCGTGACCGTCACAGACCTATTCATGAGCTCATCTTAATTTAGCTAGAAGGGTCAGCAGACATAAGAAATTGATTGATTGATTGATGATAACTATCAACGACATTAATAAGAGATTGATTATTTGGACACACACCAGTAGATGATTGGGAATATGTCAGGAAAAAATTATTCAGATGGTACAATTTATTTAGATTTTTTTTTTACTTATTCTTTGCTAAGCACAGTGAACAGAAGTATATTTTCCTGTTAGCCAATATAAAGAGATCGATGTGCATCTGAAGTCTAACTTGGTTTATTGTCCATCGTGTGGAGTTATCAGATCACTCATCATAATCACTCCATCCCTTCCCAATTTTCTGGGTCGCTGGCAGATGCTCCTTAGCACAATGAGATTAAATCAGTATTGTATGAAGATAAAGGAGTTTGCTATCAAAGATTTAATCAAAAGGAGGCTCATCACATATTTCAGTTTCCGAAAGACTCAATGGCTTTACTTACTGATGTACAGTGCTGGAAAAAGTACCCAATTGTCATACTTGAGTAAAAGTAGATGTAATTGCAAAATTATACTTAAGTATCAAAAGTTAAAGTAAAAGTATAAATAATTTCAAATTACTTCTATTAGGCATTCCAAACGGTGCAATTGTTTTACTTATTTACATTTACGGATAGTCAAGGGCACACTAAAACACAATTTACAAATGAAGCAAGTGTATTTAGTGAATCTGCCAGATCAGAGCCAGTAGGGATGACCAGGCATGTTGTCTTGATAAATGTGCGAATTGGACCATTTCCTGTCCTGATAAGCGTTCATAATTTAACGAGTACTTTTGGGTGTCACGGAGTAACACATACATTATTTTCTTTAGGAATGTTGTGGAGTAAAAGTAAAAGTTGTCAAAAATATAAATAGTAAAGTAAAGTACAGAAACCAACAACAAAAAATACTTCAGTAGTACTTTAAAGTATTTTTACTTAAGTACTTTACACCACTGCTGATGTATAAACTGGTCCTGGGTCAGTTGACAGCAAGGTGAAAGGTGCACAGGACAAAGTGAGAAAGGAAAGGGAAAGGGAGATACCTAGTCAGTTGTACTGACTCTCTGAATCAGAGAGGGCTGCCTTAATCAACATCCATGTCTTCAGCGCCCGGAAGGGGCCAAGGGAGCATAATATTTGTGTCACAGAAGCAATCCTTGTTGCATTGAATAGATTCAATTGAATTCCTGCTTTCGTAAGGTAATTGATAGCATCTGATATACATCTGAGCAAAATAGCTGGAGCATTACTGACTCGTGGTAATCATGATTTATAATACGTATACTCAAGACATAATCCAGTATCTTCCCTTGTGTGAGTTCATCCCATCCAAGGCCCTGTGCTTATTAAATACGAGCATCATCCAGAAACTGTAATCAACTAAATCTTGAAAAAAGCATGGGCGCAACAAATGAGAGATGATATTTTGTGCAACACATCACAGCGCCCATATCATGTAGCAAAGCCAATTTGTGTAGCTTGCGAACAGAAAATAAGGACTGAAGGAGACAGATGTTTTGCTTAGAAATGGCTAAATCCAAATATCTGGATTACAGTTGAAGTACAAGCCAGGTCATATTTACTATTTTTGACCGCAACAGAGACGATGTTCTTTAAAACCTTGTTAAACTACAAAATGCAATACATTCAACATCCCTGTTCAAATGCCTAGAGTACTGGGGGTCTTGTCAAGAATAAACTGTGAAAATGGTGACCTCTATATGTACAGTAGCACCACATGATTAAACAAAACAAACAACTACAAATTAAAGCAATAATATAAATAGTGTACACAATTGATTTCGAATTCCCTTCTGGAGGGATGACAGAGCATTCTTTCATCCTTAAGTCATAGCTTTTCTTTCCCACAATTCCCAGGGTACAGTAAATACACTCCCCTCCGTATTTATTTGGACTGTGAAGCAATTTTTCTTATTTTTTTTTTTACATTTGATATTTGGCTCTATACTCCAGCATTTTGAATTTGAAATCAAATATTTCATATGAGGTGACAGTACGTAATGTCCCCTTTTATGTAAGAGTATTTTCACTTGATGAAAAAAAATTGACAAATTCACTTACATGTAAGTGTATTCAAGTATTCAAAATGTTAATATTTGGTCCCATATTCCTAGCACGCAATGACTACATCAAGCTTGTAATTCTACAAACTTGTAGGATGCATTTGCAGTTTTTTTTGTGAGGTTTCAGATTATGCTTTAGGAACTGAATGGTGCATAATGTCATGTTGAAGTCATTTTTATTGTAAATAAGAATTTAAGATGTTTCTGAACACTTTTACATGAATGTGGATGCTACCATGAATATGGATAATAATGATGAGTGAGAAAGTTACAAAAGAACAAAGATCATACCCCCCAAAAAAATGCTAACTTCCCCTGGGAGGTTGGATCAGGAACGGGCTACTGCATTTGGGGCTACGGGGCACCGGCCTCCAGCAAATGTCCTGCAATTCTACACATTTTCCTAACATATAGAATCTGACCTCCAGTGGTCACTCAAATGCCCGAAACTAAAAAACTAAAACATTACTTGGTTAGGGGCCCCCTGGAGGTCGGGGTCACAGGTCACGTGCCATGCATGCCCGTTCGGTAATCCAGCCCTGGGTATGATCTCAAATCCAAAATGCTTGGGTATAGAGCTAAATGTACAGTGGTTCCTCCTTTAAAAGTTGCGAGCTTACACCGCGGGACTTAGAGGTACCCAGCGTCATGGCTTCATTGCTCCAGACCACCGCAAGGGGGAGTTAGAGCACTCATTATGCATTTGGGTCCCAAGGTTTTTACATGACCAATCAAATCGAGTGGTTCCAATAACGAATTTGAGGCGAGCCATCCGTCGCTGGTGACTTTCTTCAGCAAAGATGGCTGACAAAACATTACGGTGGAAGCAAATGTAATTAATTATAACGTCATAACGAGTCAAGCAAAAAAATTACAATTGAGAGGAATATGTTAGTTAATATACAGACAAACGATTGTGCATATTTTTTTGTCATAAAGTTCATTTATGAAAATCCCTATTTAGCAAGATAGCTGACTAGCTAACATTAGCCAGCTAGCTAGCTAGTGTTATGACATGAGTATGAAATTGTAATTCGTGGTGTTTAATGTTTTAGGGACTCCTGAGAAAACTAGCAAACCAGGCTGTCGTCTTGTGAAACTGGATGTAAAGAATCTAGCTAGCTAAAGCATTTACTGGAAATTGAATGTACAATTGTGTAAGCTTGCCTTGCTTATATTTGCCATGCAATGCAGCTAAATAGCTATTTAACTATTTATTTGCTTATTGTGTAGTGGAGGATAAATATAACTGTATGCCTATGGATGTGTAGCTAGCTACAGTATGTAGCCGATCTGTGTATGGACCCTAAAACGTATGGTATGAATATTAGTTCATAACCTATGAACCTTAGCTATCATAGTTGTTGTATCGACTTCAAGTCTGAATGGCATTAATGAAGCCTATGGATTGAGTAGAATATAATAACTGTATTGTGCCAAGGATGCAAGTCCTATATACATGTGTACTGTAGTTATTACCACACATGAGATCCCCACATTGTAGCCTGTACATTGAATATATTCACTGATAATGTACTCTTCCATGGCAAATAAAGGTGCGGTTCAGGTATGAATCTCTGTGAGACATTCTTTTTCAGTCATATCCAATACCAGGTGTATCAAACTCCATTCTTTGAATGATGCTGTGTCTGCATGTATGTATTACAATTATACACTTCAACAGTGTTTACCACTCCTGCTCCTGGGACATCAATGTAACTATGCAATAGACTAGAAACATGATTTAAGTAAAGGCTGATTTGTAATTCATAAATATACTAAAAAAACAGTACACTACACCTCCTATGCATATCTAAGTCCCTTCATTTGCATTAATCTGAGGACACAGGATAGGTGTAGTATTTCAATGGGATACTTAATTTCAACCAGCGGAGAATGTGAAACGCTTTATTGAAAGTTCATTATCCAGGTGTTATGAATACATAATACATGCATTATAAATATTATAATTGTAATATTATATTATAAATACAAGTTCAATCTGTTCTTTAATGCACATGCAATACATTATAAAAAAAGAAGAAGAAAGAGGATGTGGGGAGAGAGGAGTAGAAGACAGAAAAGGAAAGAGGTAAAACAGAGGAGCAGGGAAGACAGAATATGATTAATGATTTACAGTGCTACCCTGATATTCTCTTAGTTCATCACAATTACATAGTGTCTCTAGCGGTGTCTCCTAACCAGCCTTGGGCTCGCAGTCGGGCTGAAGGTTACCTTAAGAGCGGGAGAGGTGGCGATGACGGGACTGGCTTCCTCTCTCACATCAAAACATACCTGCAGACGAGAGACAGATGGATAGAGAGAGAGAGCATGATTTACTTCTTTGGGATAGGTGGGACGGTAGCGTCCCACCTGGCCAACATCCGGTGAAATGGCAGAGTGCCAAAATCAAATTACTATAAATATGAAACTTTCATGAAATCACAAGTGCAATACATCAAAATACAACTTAACTTGTTGTTAATCCAGCCAAGGTGTCAGATTTCAAAAACGCTTTACGGCGAAAGCAAACCATGCAATTATCTGAGGACAGCGTCCAGCACACAAATGCATAACAAATCATTTACAACCAGGGAGTTGCGACACGAAAGTCAGAAATAGCGATATAATATATGCCTTACCTTGGAAGATCTTCTTCTGTTGGCACTCCAAAAGGTCTCAGTTACATTACAAATGGTCCTTTTGTTTGATTAATTTCTTCTTTATATCCATAAAAACTCAGTTTAGCTGGCGCGCTTCAGTCAATAATCCACTCGGTTTCCATCGGTCAAAATGCATACAAAATGAATGCCAAACGTTACCAATAAACTTATCCAAACAAGTCAATCAACGTTATAATCAACCCTTAGGTACCCTAATACGCAAATAAAAAATAAAATTTAAGACGGAGGATTGTTATTGTCTTTACCGGAGATAAACAAAAACAATGCGCTATCTCGGCCATGCGCATAGAAACACTACAGCCAAAATGGGAGCCCTTAGAAAAACTACCTCTTCTCCCTAATTTTTCCAAAAACCAGCCTGAAACTTTCTAAAGACTGTTGACATCTAGTGGAAGCCCTAGGAACTGCAACCAGGGACGATTTCACCCTATTGTAAAAGTGCCAGGCATTGAAATCAGTGGTATGCTGAATTTTCTTTTTTTTATGGTTTGTACTCAGGGTTTCGCTGCCATTTAAGTTCTGTTATACTCAAAGACATTATCTTAACAGTTTTATAAACTTTAGAGCGTTTTCTATCCAAATCTACCAATTATATGCATATCCTCGCTTCTGGGCCTGAGAAGAAGGCAGTTTACTTTGGGCACACTTTTCATCCGGACGTCAAAATACCGCCCCCTATCCCAAAGAAGTTAGGCTTTGTTTTTTTTTATTCTAACACGGTCAGTCATTATAATCATCAGGAGGTGAACTGCAAATCTGACCTTGGATCATTAACTCTGGGACTACTACATCTCTATCTGAATTTCAATGTAAAGCATCTCTTTAATAATACTTCCTATTGACCCGACCAAGTGACCTCTCACCTATGATCATGCTGTGCCCTCTGTGTCAGCCAGTTCAGATGCGGGAGAGGTTCACCAACACAACTGATATAACCTAGAGGATTTAGGGAGAAGGATGAAGTGAAGGAGAGAGACTTTTATTGACAAAATAAGGTAGTTAAAGAGACTGTGTTCAACAGGAATCTGTGTGTGTGTGTAGTCTCACTTAGTGTCCACACTAAGTGGCTACAGAGTACTTTATGCTGAAAAACAGACAGATGAGTACAAACAATAGAAGATAATGTCATCATTAGACTTTTACATTACCAGATCACAAATGAATACATAAATACCACTTGAAGCTTGATGATGACTTGATCATTTGAATCAGTTCTGTAGTGCTAAGGCAACAGCTGGTGAGGTGTCAGGTTCGCCTCTGTACTTAAAGGGTGATTATTCGAACTCTCTGTGAAATGCTGCAGATCTGCCCGCTGACAAGATAGGAACACATATCCCACACAGAAGAGGTGGATAGAATTTGACAGGTCAAGGTATCCTTCTTCCTCTAAACTGTGCAGCAAGTTGTAGTACTGACATGTCACAGCACTCCAAACATCTCTCCATAAGCGTTCCACTATAACAGAAAGAAAGAAAAGGTTTTGTGGGGGGGAGGAACGTAATCTCTGTGGTCCTGTGGTCTTCCTCCATGAATAGTGAACACTGAGGTGGGGCCGAGGTTATAGAAATGCAAGTTGTGTGAGTGGTTACTGACTGCATGTGATGCAGACACCTATCTGAGTGTACCTGAAACATTAAAACAGAGCGCTATGTGCCTCACCACTTGGTTATTGCAAGGCTAACCCTCAGGGAAATCATGACTTGGCAGCAACAGGGACTTGATAGTCCAGTGAAAATGGGTGTTTATGTAAATCTGAAAATTAGCAGCTGACATCTTAAGGGTTTTTTAATTAAAGCATGTGAGACAGGTTCCATGTACAAGACAGGCAGGGAGGAAGAGAGACAAAGAACACAGAACAGTTTAATTACCTCTGGTCATGGACACTTTTGCCTGTTCCTCAGACAGTGAACATACATTTGGCAATATCTACATTTTCGACCCCTTGATCAGCTCGCACTTTGAAAGTAAAGAAAATAGCTTATTTTTTTTGTAGATATGAAAACAATAACTGAGATATGACTGTTCAATCTAAAGCAGCAGATGTCATTTTCAGGATACGTCAACACAGCACAGAAAGCTTAACACCAGACTGGTATTGTGGTTGTTCATTGGGTGATGGGAAAAATGCAATATGCGTACAAAATAATATACTTAACTTCTTTGAAAATCCATCTACGCCGCCAAAGATGACAATGTTGTACCTTGAAAAAAAGCATTGGAATTAAAAGTGAAATGTTTAACCTCTTAACCTGCTTCATTATTTATGTATTACCAGTTGATGAAGAACAACTTCAATTTCATACATCATTGAAAATGTGTCTACGAATAAGTAAGAATAAAAATGTTAAAATAACTTATTAGATTTGATGGAGACATTATACATCTTAGTACCATATCAATTTATGATTTGTATCAATGTGGACGAGAGACAGGGGAGCAGGATCAGAGTATTTTTGCCGAACAATGCAACAAAGCTGGATCATTCTGGCAATGATACCTGCACCATCTACACGCTGTAAAGACTCCCTAACTCTTCGCCATTGTACACGATGGCCCATTGCTTGGAGACTTCCTTTGACCATTCTAAAGCCCGCATGGGGCATCCTTGCCTTAATGGTCCTGAATTTCTGGTCAAACTCTTCATCTGGCATATCATTATAGCATTCCTTGACAGACATATTGTGTTCTTTCATCCTTCTGTGAAAAAAAGCTAAACGTTACACTGTCATGAAATATGAATATTTATCGACTATGAAACAAATAAGACATGGCCTGCTTATGAGTTGCCATGAAAGAAAGTTCGATGAATTCAACTGAAAATGGCGAGAACAGGCATTCGTAGCTAAATGTTTTGGTTAGCTTAAAAATAATAATTGCATGATTTATCATTCTACGGTATATATGTATGTAATATAGAAGAATGTTATGAACCCGACACTGAATTGTAGGCGCTAACTACTAGCTATGTAGAAGTTAGATGGAAGAAAGCCCAGTGCTGCTTACCTGAGATGCCATCATCACACAGTCCTTCGTAGGTGTCCGCTATGACTTCCTTTGTGTCGGAAAGAAAGGCTGAACAGTATTGGTTGTAGCCAAACTGACATAAAAAAATGGCCAAAATGGAGCGTGTTGATAGCGAAATTAGTTTTGTTTTCAAATACATTTTTTTTCTCAAAATATTTTATGTGAATAAAATGCATAAAGTTTTGCGCTCTATTCCAAAATATTTGATTGCAAAAAATTATTTTACTTTGAAGCCTCGTTTTTGCTTTCAGAACAATTGTTTTTGCTTGAAAATAAAAAAGTTTTGCTCTCGACAAAAAGACACAAATGTACCTCCATAGCATACAACAATTTGCCTGTGAATAACCAGGCCTTCATACAAACTTGCTATGCATAATTTTTGATGCACAACCGAAGGTGCTGCCACTCAGGTGGAGAATGACGCGTGGAAGAGGGCGAGGAACGAGATGGGAGTAACAACAATTTGTTGCAAGTTGGGGAGGGGGGGCTAATAGCGGAACAATAGACTATTCAACTTTTACTAAAGAATAGTCTAATAGCCGAGCTAGGTGTGAAAAACCCCCCTCCTATCACAGACCAGATTTGCCCTAACGACCAAGGGGGAGTTAGAGCACTGATTATGCTTTTGGGTCCCAATGCACTACTGTGTCTCTAACTGACAATGAATGGGCAATATAAACCAAATAATAAACTGATAATTGTGCACGACTTCAAATGAAACAAGCACGGAATAGGTTTCGAACCCTCAACTTTCTTGCCCGAAGTCCAGCGCGCTATCGACTGTGCACCAAAAGCATGCTCAAGCCGCTGAGTCGATAGAGCGCGTCCTTGCGGTAGCTTGCTACTCAATGTAATAAAGTAATGACTTTTCAAATAAGTTACCTTACACGTTATGTTGGCTGACAATTTGTTAGCTACGCTGTCCTTACAAACCACATAGCATATCATTACAGCAGCATATACTGGTATGTCAGCTATCTACCTAATGTCAAACCTGCCAGTATATGAACTGTAGGCTATCTAACTACCCAACGTTTATTGACTTGATTATTCCTGTCATTCTTAACTTAGCTAAATGGTATAGTCGTTGTGCGTTCTCAATGGACATTCGGGTGCTTTCGTAAATTCCCTCTGGGCTATCTACTCCGATTTCAGAACACTCTCGTCTGAGTGTACCAGAGCGCAGAATAATGAATTTATGAGCGCTCAACCGGTGTCAGTAAACGTCGGCAAAAAAGCATATTTAAATTGTTTCCAGCAGCACATTTACAGTCACCAACGCTCTGGTTAACACAAAAACTGCCTAACCAGCTCTGCTAGGGTGAGTAAAATGGTCAGAGTCTGGAAGTAGCTAGCAAGCTAGCCAATGTTAGCTTGTGTGCTTGACTGCCGTTGTAAGGCCAGAACGCTCAAATCAACTCTACTTCTCGGCCCGAATGTCCAGTGTGCGCTCCGAGAGTGAAACGGTCTGAATTTACAAACTGACAATGCTCTGAATTTATGAGCGCAGGCACTCCAGATTGAATTTAAGAACACACCCAAAGTCAAAAAATGTCTAACTAGTAATTTGTTATGCTGACTAGCTAGCAAGAGGTTGCAAAGCAACAGCATCAATTTCTGGTAGAGAAGGCAAAGAGCAAGTACGCTCAACTGAAAGTTTGGTTACACTACAATTAGGGTGTGGAAATGTTATGCCCCTTAGATATTAATTTAGAATCCTCCAATCCTTTTATGGTGTAGCCTACTCCCGACCGTCACGTTGTACAGCACCATATTGTCCATTCCATCCTAACGGAAACCCTGAAGGTTTCATTTTTCGTTTTTCTCGGAATAGAAACACCATAATATGAATCAAATTAATTAAGCCAAATTTCTTAAAATCAATCCCATATACTATGTTATTACAAAAAAGGTTTTAAATTCTCTGGTAATGCCAATATGGAAGACTATCAAATGCTTCTCAAAGATTCCCTCTTGTGGTCAAACTAGCACTAACTCGCATTAACAGAAAAAATGGCTGACAAATAAATAACGAGCCACAGAATGCTGCAGCAGCCCACAAGGTGTGCCGCAGTATGACAAAACGTTAAAGGAGGAACCACTGTACACATTTTAGTTTCACTGTCCAAAAAAAATACGTTGGGGAATTTATATCCTTGGTAAAATGAACTACTTGGAAAACATGCAAAATGAGGCAAGCCAGTACCATGCTGTAATTATATCTACAGGACAGAGTGGTACCAAAAGAAGACATTTTAGGGTCAAAATTGTAGCTGGGGAGTCTGACTCCCTCCCTTAATATGCTCTGGGAAAAGCAGTGCATTACTTTGCTCATTAACTTTCTTCCAGTCATTTCATCTCACCTAGCTAACTACGGTAAACAGAGAAAAAAAAGGGGGGGGGGGGGTGATACCCCTTCCCATTACCCATTACACAACAGTAGCTAAGATGGGGAGAAGTCTGTCCATAATAAAGCGCTGCTCTGCCTTCTTAACAACACTATCAACAAGGCAGGTCCTACAGGTCCTAGTTTTGTCTCACCTGAACTTCTGTTCAGTCGTGTGGTCAGGTGCCACAAAGAGGGAAAATTACAATTGTCTCAGAACAGGGCAGCACGGCTGGCCCTTAAATGTACACAAGGAGCTAACATTAATGATATGCATGTCAATCTCTCATTGCTCAAAGTGGAGGAGAGATTGACTTCATCACTAGCTGAAGCTGTTTAAACTACTAGTACACAGTTCGGACATCCATGCGCACTCCACAAGACATGCCACCAGAGGACTCTTCACAATCCCCAAGTCCAGAACAGACTACATGGAACTCTATTCCACATCAGGTAACTGATGTAAGCAGTAGAATCAGATTTTAAAAACACACCTTATGGAACAGCGGGACTGTGAAGAGACACACACACACACAGGTACAGACACATGCATACACACACAAACGCTAGCACTCTACACGCACGTACTTTGAAATAACGTTGTATGGTGGTATTATACATTTTCTAGATATGTAATGATGTAATAATGTTATATGATGTACTGTTTTATCTTTTGTTTTATGTGCGATGTAACTGCCTTAATGTTTTTGGACCCCAGGAAGGTTAGCTGCAGGAACTAATGAGGATCCATAATAAACTCCAGGAAGAGAAGCTGCTGCCTTGGCAGGAACTAATGGGGATCCCTAATAAATACAAATACCTCTCATTTTCTTTTTCATAGAAAACACCTGTCTAGTGGAGCGATGTGTGTTCAATGTGTGTTTTTTCAAAAGTGATCTTCAATTGTTTGGTTCATTTCAAAGTCAGTCAAAGCCTTTAAAGAGCACCTCTGATACATAGAGTGTTTAAATCCCCTAGTACTAGTAGGTCATGTGACCATGGGGGATAAGACAGGGATCAGACAGTTCCATATTAAACCTGCCTCCCTTCAAAATCAATTTGAGAGGCATAATTCTGAGCGGAAGGCAAATGTCAAATTGACATACAGATCTCAGAGGATAACGGAAACTGAAACATGCGTGGGCTGTATCTAACTACTGTTTGAAATAAAAATACTGTTAGGTCTACTCCATCCTATATACTGTATAAACAATCAGAATAGTGCATCAGTGGAGGCGGCTGAGGGGAGGACGGCTCACAATAATGGCTGGAACGGAGCGAATGGAATGGCATCAAACACATAGAAACCATCTGTTTGATTTTGTTGATACCGTTCCACCTATTCCGCTCCAGACATTAGCACTTGCCCATCCTCCCCAATTAAGGTGCCACCAACCTCCTGTGTAGTACATAGCCTATTAGAGTGAACAAATGAGTATTCAAATGGAACATTGTAGTCCACTGAGCTGTAATATTGTTTTGTTCACAGACTCACAGCGAGGAAACAGACTAGAATTGACAACGTGAACAAGGCTACCCAATCACATCTAAATGTAGCACGTCCTTCCAACAAGCCATAATCCTTCAATGTGGCATCTGGGGGCTATAGCGGTCTGTACATGGCTTCAGATACGTAAAGTAACATGTATGGAAGATATATCTTTCAAATGGAGGAAAATAGTTGATTATTTGATTATTTGAAATGATTACTCTTGCAGTTTTGAATTCCCCGCCATGGTCACATGACAATGAATCCCAATACCGGGATAAGATCCAGTATGAACCCAGACGGGTTCGAAAGGTCCAGAGAGGGGGACTGTAGTGGCGACGCTGGGGGTCGTTCCAACGCCATGGACATGGACCTCAACAGAATTTGATGGGTAGTTGTTTTTTGCATTGCTTTTGTGTAGCCTGCGAAACTGTCTCACTATCGTTCTTTGTTTATTGTTTTTTTCGTGTTCACTTTACAAATAAAGTTATAAGTATGAGTCTGGTACTTTTTATGATTTTTTTTTTTTTTTCTCTGGCCTCCTCTTCCTCATCCTCCCTTTCAGTCTCTCGACCTCTAACCCAGGCCCATCATGAGTTTGGAGCCGTGCTGTGCTCTAGGAGGATTAAAAAAAACTATTAAGAGCTTAAATGGTTCTAATGGTGCGCTGAGCGTGACCCCCCTTCTAAATGGCACAGGACCAGAGAGATAATGTATGTGGTGTGGGTGGGACATATCAGCTTCCACATAATGGAAATATAGGAGCAGATTCAACAGCTACTATTGTTGGAAAAAGGGAACTTGCCAAAGTTTAACACAAGGAGGCAGCGAGGGGACCGCTCGTTCCCCTGAAGCCCCTCTCTTGTTTGACTACTGCAGCGCAAATCCAATCATCCACTTGACCAGGGGAGCTTGGAGCCGTCCGTCTCCAGGCCCTTCAGCAGAACCCAATTATACCCGAGACCCATGAGACACTCTCAGAGCTTGGAGCTCTTCCCTTCCCACAGCTAACAATGGTGCGGTGGCCTATGCTCAGTAGGCTGCTCATGTACTGTAGATCCACACACCAACACCGCACCGCACCGCACGGACCAGAGTCGGCGTTCAGTCCCAGCTAGGTGGAGGCAGGGCTGCAGAAAACAAAGTGGGCTACAGCTGTTGATGCTGCTGATGTGGTGGAATCGTGGCGCGCTTGCCGCCTCTTTATCTCTTGTCCTAGATTGGCTGCCGAACACCGTGATACCAGCTCTACGAGCTCCAAGGACGTGTTAAAGGGGAACCTTTGTCCTAAAGGTCCTCGCATACTGTCTAAAGCGCTTAAAGGAAGACTGCAACTGCAAGTTTACAGTTTAGATCCCCACATAATCAGCCGTTGGATTATACTGGGAAAGCTAATGGACTGAGTTTATGTAGCTGCGTTCATTAGACATCGCATTGCTACCAATTCTTCAGATGGCGGTAGCTCACCTCATCAACCTGGGATGTGTTTGTGGTTTTGGCGTGACAGCCGCCTGGCTCCGCTCCGACACGTTCACATCACATCACACGCTATTCAATTGTTTCACAGAAAATGAATGTGGACGTCTGCCATTACAATGCTTACGGAGGATAACAGCGCTGTGTTTGCCATTCAGGGCCATTTGCCATTCTTGTAAACAAATATGGTAAACAATGCTTGTATCTATAGCTTGGCTTAGCTTAATCACTGATTCAACGACCATTCACATACAGTACAACACAATCAATTTGACTCTGTACCTTCCTAATCACTGGCATTGAATGCACTCTGGTATACAACATGGCGTTGCGGTCCCGTGTGGCTCAGTTGGTAGAGCATGGCGCTTGCAACGCCAGAGTTGTGGGTTTGATTCCCACGGGGGACCAGTACGAAAATGTATGCCCTCACTACTGTAAGTCGCTCTGGATAAGAGCGTCTGCTAAATGTCAAAAATGTAAAATGTGTCTAGCCAGCCCATTTTATGAAAGTGTCAAATCAAATAAAACACAAAAATAGTAACACTGTCACTGTGGTTGACTGACTGTGTGCTGCTGTCACATTTGGGCCTTGGAAAGCACAAGCAGGACGGGAGCCATGTGTGACTGTCATAGCTAAAGGGATTATCTAGTGATCCAATAAACTCTGGACGGCAATGACAAAGATGATCACGGCCGAGCATTGAGTGAGACAGATGAAATGTACAGTTGCATTTGTTAGTGACTCTGTATAGAGGACAGCACAGGTCAAATCACATCAGCATGAAAACATCGGAGACGCATGGAGAATGAAAATCACTAACGGAAATGTGAGGAATTGTATTATAGCTTTACTGTGCTTCATATTAAGACTACACTACACAAGACTTTTTATGCATGGTATAACAAACACAATTGACATTACCAGCAGCAACACATAGAGTCCCTTGGTAAAACAAGTGAACCATTGCTTTAGGCAGAATATAGTCCCACATAAATGTGATCACAAAAATAATATATAGCCAACAGACTACAGGTACAGTCTTAGAAAAAAGGTGCTATCTAGAACCTAAAAAGGCTTTCCAGCTGTACCCATAGGAGAACACTTTGAATAACCCTTTGGTTACGTTGATAACATGCAGCGACACAGATTTTCCTTAATTGTTTTGATAAGAAAAACAACAAACGCTGAAGTGCACATGACCTGGGAACAGCATAATATGATATTTTGCTATCCACATTTCTATTGCTCTCTTATCGATGCCATCCACCACCCTTTTTGGTTCCAGGTAGATCTCTTTTGTGTTCCATGTAGAACCCTATTGGGAAAGGATTCTACATGGAACCCAATTGGGTTCAATCTGGAACCAAAAAGGGTTCTACTTGGAACAAAAAAAGGGTCCTCCTATGGCGACAGCCGAAGAACCCTTGTGGAGCCCTTTTTTCTAAGAATAGTAAAATAAATGACACTCTAAGTCATATTAACTAAAATGTAAGGGGTAAACTGTATTTATTGTAAACAGCCGAGGACACTTTACAGGGAGAGTTTATGCTCCTGCTAGACCCCTTACTAAACCAACCTGCCATATAACAGGCTTTTAAAAGGCCTTCAACTAAAACAACCCCAAATACTAAAACCCAGTATGCACACATCGACAAGGTGTTCATATAATGGCAACTGTTTAAAGCTGACTTTGTTTGGGCAGAACAACATTGCCATTTGACAAGTTCAGGCCGGCTAGACTTGAAAGAGATAAATATTCCCCTGAGAATAAAAAAAAAGAAAAAGTTTACCGTAATAACATGCAACAACACAGATTTTCCTTTTAAATTGCTTTGATAAGAAAAACAACAAACGCTGAAGTGCACATGACCTGGGAACAGCGTAATATGAGATTTTGCGATCCACATTTCTATCGCTGTCTTATCGATGCCATCCAACAATTGCCACATAGTGTTTATCTCCTGAATGAACTATTAACCTTGTAGATTCTTATAAATAACATTCCACCACAGCACACACATGTAATTAAGAATATGTAGCTCTTGGCTATTATATTATCCCTGTGGGTAAAAGAGCATTCAATATTCCATTCCATTAGAACTGTGGCAGTACACTGTTGCATTGTTTTGAAGTGTGTATTTCAAAGGATCAATTTCTCAAGTCAAATACATCCTAGATGTAGACCTACATGTTCCCTACACGAATGGAACAATGCAGAAAATGAATCTTAAGCAAGTAGGAAGTGGAGAGAAGGGCCATAAACACGCAATCAAATGCCCCTCAGAGAGTTAATACATAGGGCACACTGGTGCTTCTCCTCACCAGTGTCAATGGGACATGGCTTACGGTAAAAGATAAGTAGCTATTTATAGATAAGAGGGTTTGTGATATGACCTGGATCGTTACACGTTCAATATTGCAATACATTTGACGGGAGTCAAGTGCTTCTAAAAAATGCACAGGACGTTTCCTAAGGCAAATCGTTGCTTCCCGTCGACCACCGCTGTTAACGTAAGGGAATCTGCATCCAAGGCTATTACGGGGTTACTATTACACTTGACCGATGCACGGCCTGCTGACCACACACGGCTACTTACTGTAATGACTTACTATTGATCTATAGCTAACGTAATGCAAAGGTGAACATAGACACTGTAGGGTACAGCCAGGTGAAATATGGCGCTTTCGCTTTGATTATAGCCCATGATTGCTATTGAAGGAACCCTAATCTTTCAATGCAGTAGAAAATAATAGGCAATTGTGATAAGTATGATATTATTGAGATCAGTCAAAATGACAGTGTTTAGATGGATCAAACCAATTCAGCATCTCAATCCCTTGTACATATAAAGACCCCTCCTCTCTCTTCTCTTCCACAACCTTCATTGTTTTCCTCATTTAAAGCTTCCATCTGTCTAAGATACCTATTTTGATATGTCATTGTTTAATTGAGATTCAACTGCTGCCTTTCTTGTCAAATGAGATAAATGGGGCACTGAGGATGTTTGAAATTAAATGGGACATTTTTTTTTCATCCGTAAAATATCAGTTACTGGTAGGATGCCAGAACGCAGGCTTAAATGAGGGAATTTTGGCAGGACCGGGGGAATTAGCGACCAGGCACTGTAAGGTCGAGAGACAGAGAGAGGCTGCGCTTACACAAGATGGACTATGCTTCTTGCTACAGCATTACTCTCTGACAAGCAAGTGTGAAAAGTATTGATGTAGCAACTTCAAACAGCAGCGTAATTCCAAAAGAGGATCAGTCGCACAGTGAAAAAGCCTTTGAGATCTATGGCGTTTCGCCCCACAAAGGCTCTGTCAGAATAAGTCTCTGTCAATAGATTTCCCGAGGTTTAGACACACTGTTCATAGAATGACAAGACGCTGCAGCTTAAATGGTCACTATGCCCCACTATGCACAATCAACAGTTCTATAAACGGAGGAGGTTCAGTATTGCTTTGATTTACTTTGTCATGCTTGTGTACACCACACCTAAATGGTAAACAGTGGTGATACTCTAGTCCTGCACAGTAAACAGATCAACGACCTACTTTTGGCTATGTAACATTTGTTGTTCACATGCAGTTATTGGCTTTGTATGTGCAAGGTCATTGTAGTAGAGCAAGTGTGTTGAACCTAGCTACTGCAAACAGATGCCTCTTTGTCAAAACATAGATGCTATCACCAAAACGTAAAATGAAATTCAATAAGTAAAAAGTGAATATACTGTAGCCTATGCAAAGTTGATATTAAGAAAACATTCATAATTCATGTGTTTATGCTTTGGATATGATGAATCCTTGCCTCCAAGGGCTTATAGGTTCTCACTTGATGAGGGAGAATCTGAGTAAAATAGACTGTTAGCGTAGCCTATGTGTGGTATTTAAATCAGTAGTTGTATTGTAATGTATGTCCCTATGCTGAACGCCCTGTAGTATGTGGATGACATACAGTAAGTGCTAGGGGACTTGTCCTTGAGGCATGTGCTCAGTATGATAGCCGCTATCAACAAACAACAATATGACATGAAGTTGAAAATGAGATAAACATGTAAGCTAGCCTTGCGCAATTCACTTCAAGCAGAGCAATAAAAGGGTTTCAACTCATAGCTATTTGGTTCGATTTGCATCAAAGCCGTAGGCTACATCAAATCAACAGACAATCCTGGACCACAAAACATCCAAGCATCACTGCTAATGTGAGACGCACTCTTCAATACAGAACATTCCTTTGGAGTCCCGGACGGTCCATCAGACGGCAAAGCCAATAGGACAAAAGCAAACAACAGACGATGCATTTCTAAACACAAAGAAGCAGCGACCGAATGGTTTGCACTGTCACTATAAAACGATTATAATGTAACCACAAAGTAGTCGCATGCACGAAATACAACGGCTGAATGACGATGAAAGCTTGTACCAAGTGTTCAGCAAGCTGTTGCGGTCTTTCGCCACTGGACAAACACAAATAGAAGCAATAGGATTCAGTTAACAAAACATTGGTACCTACCAGTCTCGTTGTCTACATCCCACCAAGACAAGTGGTGCTGAAACTGTGTCAGTCCTGCGCTGGGCTCCGCATCTGATCTCACCGCGAGAAAGCAGTGGGGGAGACTTGATAGCGACTGTATGCGGTACTGCAGCTGACAAGAGAGCTGTCCAATCAGGATCATTTGCGAAATGAATAGTAGCCAATCAATCCGTCTGGAAGTGAGGATTCCACTTTCTTTAGCAAGGTTGACTGACATGGCTGCTAAACACATTTGCAATGCATGACCGATGGCTTCAAGGAATTGCACTGCAAAAGCTGAGAAGTTTGATGTAGGCTAATGTATATTTTTGTAGAGTTTGCATGAATATGATGCTCCTCATAACAGACAATTGGAATTAGACAGTTTTAGGCTAAATTAACAAATGACTCGACCTCACAGTGTGACCATTTTGCTTTGCTAATTATAAAAGTCTTACTAAATTGGGATAGACAAAAAACTGCTAGTAAGGGTGACAGAGCGCTGCAGTGCCTTCTGAAAAGTATTCACACCCCTTAACTTTTTCCACATTTTGTTGTGTTACAGCCTGTATTTAAAATTGATACCCCATAATGTCAAAGTGGAATTTTGTTTGTAGAAATGTTTTGAAATTAATAACAAAATGTAAAGCTGAAATGTTAGTCAAGTATTCAACCGCTTTGTTATGAAAAGCCTTTCAGATGTTAAAATGTGCTTAACAAATTGCATAAAACGTTGGATGGACTCATTCCGTGTTCAATAATAGTGGGTAACATGATTTTTGAATGACTAACTCATCTCTGTACCCCCACACATACAATTATATTGAAGGTCACTCAATCAAGTAGTGAATTTCAAGCACAGATTCAACCACAAAGAGCAGGGAGGTTTTTAAATGCTTCGCAAAAAAGGGCACAGATTTGGTAGATGTGTAAACAGACGCTGAATATCCCTTTCTGTATGGTGAAGTTATTAACCAGGCTTTGGGTGGTGTATCAAGTAGAGGTCGGCCGATTATGATTTTTCAACACCGATACCGATTATTGGGGCAGTAAAAAAGCCGATACCGATAATTCGGATGATTTTTATATATATTTGTAATAATGACAATTACAACAATACTGAATTAACACTTTTATTTTAACTTAATATAATACATCAATAAAATCAATTTAGCCTCAAATAAATAATGAAACATGTTCAATTTGGTTTAAATAATGCAAAAACAAAGTGTTGGAGAAGAAAGTAAAAGTGCAATATGTGCCATGTAAGAAAGCTAACATTTAAGTTCCTTGCTCAGAACATGAGAACATTTGAAAGCTATTGGTTCCTTTTAACATGAGTCTTCAATTTTCCCAGGTAAGAAGTTTTAGGTTGTAGTTATTATAGGAATTATAGGACTATTTCTCTCTATACGATTTGTATTTCATATACCTTTGACTATTGGATGTTCTTATAGGCACTTTAGTATTGCCAGTGTAACAGTATAGCTTCCGTCCCTCTCCTCGCTCCTACCTGGGCTCGAACCAGGAACACATCGACAACAGCCACCCTCAAAGCAGCGTTACCCTTGCAGAGCAAGGGGAACAACTACTCCAAGTCTCAGAGCAAGTGAGGTTTGAAACGCTATTAGCGCGCACCCGCTAACTAGCTAGCCATTTCACATCGGTTACACCAGCCTAATCTTGGGAGTTGATAGGCTTGAAGTCATAAACAGCGCAATGCTTGAAGCACAGCGAAGAGCTGCTGGCAAAACGCACGAAAGTGCTGTTTGAATGAATGCTTACGAGCCTGCTGGTGCCTACCACTGCTCAGTCAGACTGCTCTATCAAATTATAGACTTAATTATAATATAATAAACACACAGAAATACGAGCCTTAGGTCATTAATATGGTCGAATCCGGAAACTATCATCTCGAAAACAAAACGTTTTTTCTTTCAGTGAAATACGGAACCGTCCCGTATTTTATCTAAAGGGTGCATCCCTAAGTCTAAATATTCCTGTTACATTGCACAACCTTCAATGTTATGTCCTAATTACGTAAAATTCTGGCAAATTAGTTCGCAACGAGCCAGGCGGCCCAAACTGCTGCATATACCCTGACTCTGTTGCAAGAGAAGTGACACATTTTCCATAGTTAAAATAAATTCATGTTAGCAGGCAATATTAACTAAATATGCAGGTTTAAAAATATATACTTGTGAATTGATTTTAAGAAAGGCATTGATGTTTATGGTTAGGTACACGTTGGAGCTACGTGTACCAAAGCGATTATATGCAATGCAGGACAGGCTAGATAAACTAGTAATACCATCAACCATGTGTAGTTAACTAGTGATTATGATTGATTGATTGTTTTTTATAAGATAAGTTTAATGCTAGCTAGCAACTTACCTTGGCTTCTTACTGCATTCGCGTAACAGGCAGGCTCCTCGTGGAGTGCAATGTAAAGCAGGTGGTTAGAGCGTTGGACTAGTTAACCGTAAGGTTGCAAGATTGAATCCCCGAGCTGACTCTGGCCCTGAACAAGGCAGTTAACCCACCGTTCCTAGGCCGTCATTGAAAATAAGAATGTGTTCTTAACTGACTTGCCTAGTTAAATAAAGGTGTAAAAAAATATTGTTTTTTAAATTAAAATAAAAAAATTGGCCAAATCGGCATCCAAAAATACCGATTTCCGATTGTTATGAAAACTTGAAATCGTCCCTAATTAATCGGCCTTTCCGATTAATCGGTCAACCTCTAATCCAGGTGTACAAAGCTCTTAGAGACTTACCCAAAAATACTCACAGTTGTAATCGCTGTCAAAGGTGATTCTAACATGTATTGACTCAGGGGTATGAATACTTATGTAAATGAGATATTTCTGTATTTAATTTTCAATAAATTAGCAAAAATGTCTAAAAACATGTTTTCACTTTGTCATTATGGGGTATGTGTGTAGATGAGTGAGAAATTCAGGCTGTAATACAACAAAATGTGGAATAAATCAAGGGGTATGAATTCTTTCTGAAAGCACTATACATGTTAAAATCTGTATTCCTCCTACAACCCTCTGGCTCCCTCAATGGAAATAAATATGGCTCTAACTTAAGAGATCTCAGCTGGCCAACCATACATACTGTAGACCAAACTACACCTCTACACACAATGTTTACCTTAGTATCTCTTCCCCCACTGATTAAAAAGTCATGTACCAGAAACATGTATAGTTTTTATTAATAATGACATTACTAATGTAGAAACAATAGAATAGGAAAAGTAAATAATCTTTAATCAGAGTCAGAAGATTAAACCTCACAGGCATTCTTTCCAACAAACCAAGCAAATCAAAAAACCCTTATACTGTAGCAAGAAAGTATAATAAATGTCTTGCAAAATATGAATATGTTCTGTTTTGATGGTTTTAAAATATCAGAGGCAATGTATACAGAAAAACATGGAACAAAAAAATCCCTTTATAATTTTTTTGAAACTGCACACCAGGTGCTTTTAAACAGCAAGATCAAATCTAGATATTGTAATAAAGAGCATCGATATCATTGTTAAAACACAGTACAAAAATTGTTATAGGGAAGTTGTGATATTAGCTTGATTCATCTCTCCACAGACAGAAATGAAATTAGGGATTGTATGAGGACAGAATTGACTACTTAAGTGATAGAAAAGATGGATTAAATGTTATCAGATTTAGGAGTTGTCACTGTCGTCATCGTCATAATATCTGTTCCTCTTGATTTGTTCGTCCACTGACAGCGAGTCATAATCATCTTTCCACAGCATGTTGCTTATCCCCTGTGCACAGACATCCTTCATGGCAAAGCTGTCAAGCTGTTCATCCCCTTTCCACCCGTCTTTGGGTTTATCTGTGTTACCTCTTGACTCCATTCCAAAATCCAAAAGGTCGTCCAGCGATGACACCAAGGGCCTCTCACTGACAGACTCACTAAAGATGTCAGACTTAAAATCAGACAGGAGGATGGAACTGTTATCCAGCCCAGCAAAAATGTCCTCCAGGAAGCTAGAGGTGCTAATCTTTGGTTCCGCTTCAAAAGAAAATGTACTTTGAGTCGCCTCTGTGAAGACATGTTTATCTAGACTGTCGTCTGTGGCCTCCATACATTTGGCACCCATTGGCACAAAAGCGTTCTCCCTCTGCGCCATATCTAGAACGTTGGTTGGCATCCATTTTAGCTCTTCATCCCCGAATATGCCCTCCTTAAAATCACTTTCGGCAGTAGCTGGTTCTGTGGACTGAAGTATTAAATCTCTTTCTTCCATTTTGTAGTCATCAAGCACTTTGAACATTGGTTCATGGTCAAATAATAATTGTCCGTTATTGTTGTTGTTGGAGTTTGCATTTACTGCTGGCTCACCTGATGCCTCACCATCTATCATTGTGACCTTGACCTTATCCTCCTCACTCCCATTTACTTTCTCCATTTTCTCCTTCTCCTCTTTATAAGAGTTCTCTGCCTCAGCCTCCCCGGTATGCCCATTTACTCTCACATCCTCTACCTTCTCTCCACTTTCCTTTTCATCTTTTTCTGTCACATTCACACTTTCCACAGCTCCTTCCTCGTTCACCTCGCTTGTCACTTCCACATCGGGTTCCACTTTCCCAGCTACCGCTATGCCACTGTCTCTTGGGGGTTCATGGGTGGGAGTACTCTCTGTTACCTCTACTAGGTCTACAGGAGTGGTCAAAGCCTTCTTCTCTGCTGGAGTTTCTACAGTTACAACGGCACTTTCCCATGCAGTTTCTTGAGGACAATTTTGTGTTTTTATAGCAGGGCTATCTTTTAATGAAGGTTCATTGATCTGGCTTTTATGGGCATCGGTGTCAGTCTGTGGAGAGCTATCCTGGGGGGGCCATGAGGGTTTAACCAGCTTCACCTCGTCCTCCACCATGAACACTTTCTTGGGAGAATCATTTTGAGGGGGCCATACAACCGCAATCTTACTTGTGGGCTTTTTGTTTTCATCCTGTGATTTGCTCACTTCCTTTTCCTGTGGAGGTGGTACCTCTATCTTTGTCGAACTGAAACTGCTCCTGGCTGTGGAATTTCTGGAATCTAGTTTTTCAGGGGACGGGGATTTTAGCTTAGTCTTTTCATTTTCAATGGAATACTCTTGATTTTTAGCACTCCAAAGGTCTTTGTGAGGCTTCTGTCCAAATCCTTCATCATAATTTCCTTTGGACTTGAACAGTTGTTTGAAGTGTGGCTTGCAGTACATTCGTCCATGGAGAGAGGCGTAGTTGCCAAGGCTGAGAAAGACAAAATGTTGTTGCTACAGTATTCAGACACAACATTTGAAATAAGATAGTTGTTATTATTTGTACTGGTTATAAGCCCAAGTTTGTGGTTTACCTTAGTTTGCCACTGCAGTGCTCACAGCGGAAGCAGCTTTTATGGAAATTGTGTTTGTCTGCGATCAGACTCTCCATCGGATACACCCTCTTCCGACACACCGTGCACAGTTCGGACTCTGGAACTCGAATTTTCTGCAAGAGAAAGATAGTGTTAGGTCATTCTTTTATTTACCTTTTCAGTAAAAACAAACAAAGTGACAACAAAGCAAAATGAGTTAACACTAACATATCAACACTATTAGTTAATAGTTAGTTATTATCAGGAAACCTACTGGACTGTAAATAATGTATGAATTACATGAAAAAATGGTTCTCACTTTAAACGAACTACAAATTATGAAGGCTTTATGTAGCATACAAACAGTAACATCTTGCTAAGCACTACACAGATGCTTCACAAATCTGTGTAGTTCATTCCATAATCTATAAAGGGTTTAGAAAAGGTGACGTACAGTAGTCTACCGTTTAAAAAATGTTTAACTAGGCAAATCAGTTAATAAAAAAGTATTATTTTACAATGACGGCCTACCCTGGCAAAACCCTCCCCTAACCCGGACGACGCTGTGCCAATTGTGCGCCACCCTATGGGACTCCTGATCACGGCCGGTTGTGATACAGACCGGGATCGAACCAGGGTCTGTAGTGACGCCTCGAGCACTGAGATGCAGTGCCTTAGACCACTCCGCCACTCAGGAGCATCTCCCTATGTACAGTATAGTAGGCTGCATTGCCAAATGTGACTTAACCAAGACAGACATAACACACACCGACATACAGATGTTACCAAGCTAAGCTAAGCAGGCCTCATAAATATGGCGTTCGTGCTGATGTTAATCAAAATCAAATCAAATCAAATTGTATTAGTCATAGGTGTAGCCCTTACATTGAAATGCTTACCAACGAGCCCCTAACCAACAATGCAGTTAAAAAAAATACGGATAAGAATTAGAGATAAAAGTAACAAGTAATTAAAGAGCAGCAGTAAAATAACAATAGCAAGACTATATACAGGGGGGTACCGATACAGAGTCAATCTGCTGGGGCACCTGTTAGTTGAGGTAGTATGTACATGTAGGTAGAGTTATTCAAGTGATTATGCATAGATGACAACAGAGAGTAGCAGTGGTGTGAAGAGGGGGAGGGGGGCAATGCAAATAGTCTGGGTAGCCATTTGACTAGATGTTCAGGAGCTTATGGCTTTGGGGTAGAAGCTGTTTAGAAGCTGTTTAGGACCTAGACTTATCGCTCCGGTACCGCTTGCCGTGCGGTAGCAGAGAGAACAGTCTATGACTAGGGTGGCTGGAGTCTTTGACAATTTTTAGGGCCTTCCTCTGACACCGCCTGGTATCGAGGTCCTGGATGGCAGGAAACTTGGACCCAGTGATGTACTGGGCCGTTCGCACTACCCTCTGTAGTCCCTTGTGGTCGGAGGCCGAGCAGTTACCATACCAGGCAGTGATGCAACCAGTCAGGATGCTCTCGATGGTGCAGCTGTAGAAGCTTTTGAGGATCTGAGGACCCAAGCCAAGTCTCCTGAGGGGGAATAGGTTTTGTCGTACCCTCTTCACGACTGTCTTGGTGTGCTTGGACCATGTTAGTTTGTTGGTGATGTGGACACCAAGGAACTTGAAGCTCTCAACCTGCTCCACTGCAGCCCCATCTATGAGAATTGGGGTGTGCTCTGTCCTCTTTTTCCTGTAGTCCACAATCATCTCCTTTGTCTTGATCACGTTGAGGGAGAGTTTGTGGTCCTGGCACCACACGGCCAGGTCTCTGACCTCTTCCCTATAGGCTGTCTTGTCGTTGATCAGGCCTACCACTGTTGTGTCATCAGCAAATTTAATGATGGTTTTAGAGTCGTGCCTGGCTGTGCAGTTATGAGTGAACAGGATGTACAGGAGGGGACTGAGCAAGCACCCCTGAGAGGCCCCTGTGTTTAGGATCAGCGTGGCGGATGTGTTGTTACCTACCCTTACCACCTGGGGGCGGACCGTCAGGAAGTCCAGGATTAAGTTGCAGAAGGAGGTGTTTAGTCCCAGGGTCCTTAGCTTATTAATGAGCTTTGAGGGCACGATGGGGTGGAACGCTGAGCTGTAATCAATGTATAGCATTCTCACATAGGTGTTCCTTTTGTCCAGGTGGGAAAGGGTAGTGTGGAGTGCAATAGAGATTGCATCATCTGTGGATCTGTTGGGGCGGTATGCAAATTGGAGTGGGTTTCTGGGATGATAGTGTTGATGTGAGCCATGACCAGCCTTTCAAAGCACTTCATGGCTACAGACATGAATGCTACGGGTCGGTAGTCATTTTGGCAGGTTACCTCAGTGTTCTTGGGCACAGGCACTATTGTGGTCTGCTTAAAACATGTTGGTATTACAGACTCGGACAGGGAGAGGTTGAACATATCAGTGGAGACACTTGCCAGTTGGTCAGCGCATGCTCGCAGTGCACGTCCTGGTAATCCGTCTGGCTTTGCGGCCTTTTGAATCTTGACCTTTTTAAAGGTCTTACTCAAATCGGCTGCGGAGAGCGTGATTACACAGTCTTCAGGAACAGCTGGTGCTCTCATGCATGTTTCAGTGTTATTTACCTCGAAGCGAGCATAGAAGTAGTTTAGCTCGTCTGGTAGGCTTGTGTCACTGGGCAGCTCTCGGCTGTGCTTCCCTTTGTAGTCTGTAATGGTTTGCAAGCCCTGCCACATCCAACGAGCGTCAGAGCCGGTGTAGTACGAATCAATCTTAGTCCTGTATTGACGCTTTCCCTGTTTGATGGTTTGTCAGAGGGCATAGCTGGATTTCTTATAAGCTTCCGGGTTAGAGTCCCGCTTCTTGAAAGCAGCAGGTCTAGCCTTTAGCTCAGTACAGATGCTGCCTGTAATCCATGGCTTCTGGTTGGGGTATGTACGTACGGTCACTGTGGGGGGGACGTCATCGATGCTCTTATTGATGAAGCCAATGACTGATGTGGTGTACTCCTCAATGCCATCGGTGGAATCCCGGAACATATTCCAGTCTGTACTATCAAAACAGTCCTGTAGCTTAGCAACAGTCCTGTAGCTTAGCAAAACACCACTGGTGTTTTGCAGGTAGTATTTAATTAAGCTGCCAGTTCAGGACTTGTGAGGCATCTGTTTCTCAAACTAGACACTCTAATGTACTTGTCCTCTTGCTCAATTGTGCACCGGGGCCTCCCACTCTTCTTTCTATTCTGGTTAGAGACAGTTTGCGCTGTTCTCTGAAGGGAGTAGTACACAGCGTTGTACGAGATCTTCAGCTTCTTGGCAATTTCTCGCATGGAATAGCCTTCATTTCTCAGAATAAGAATAGACTGATGAGTTTCGGAAGAAAGTTATTTGTTTTGAGCCTGTAATCTAACCCACAAACACTGATGCTCCAAATACTCAACTAGTCTAAAGAAGGCCAGTTGTATTGCTTCTTTAATCAGACCAACAGTTTTCAGCTGTGCTAACATGATTGTAAAAGGGGTTTCTAATGATCAATTAGCCTTTCAAAATTGTAAACTTGGATTAGCTAACACAACGCGCCTATGTAGATATTCCATAAAAGAATCTGCCATTTCCAGCTACAATAGTCATTTACAACATAAAAAATATCTGCACTTTATTTCTGATTATTTCGGGGCGACAAGTAGCCTAGTGGTTAGAGCGTTGGACTCGAATCCCGAGCTGACAAGGTAAAAATCTGTCGTTCTGCCCAGTTAACCCACTGTTCTTAGGTCGTCTTTGAAAATAAGAATTTGTTCTTAACTGACTTACCTAGTTAAATTTAAAAAAATGGATGTTATTTGAATGGACAAAAAATGTGCTTTTCATTCAAAAACTAGGACATTTATAAGTGACCCCAAACTTTTGAACGGTAGTGTATACTTAAGCAATAAGGCCCGAGGAGGTGTGGTATATGGTCAATATACCACGGCTAAGGGCTGTTCTTAAGCACGACTCAACACGGAGTGCCTGGACACTGCCCTTACCCTTGGTATATTGGCCATATATCACAAACCCTGAGGTGCCTTATTGCTATTATAAACTGGTTACCAATGTAATTAGAGCAGTTAAAATAAGTGTTTTGTCATACCCGTGGTATACTGTCTGATATACCACCGGTATTAGCCAATCAGCATTCAGGGCTCAAACCACCCAGTTTATAATTAGAAATATGCAACCACAAGCATGAAAACATTAATCCATAACTTCCAATCAATCCTTTTTGCAAAAGCAGCTCTATACAGTGTCTTAGGCATCAACAAAACCACCCCCCTGTAGACGAGGATATCATGAGGCACGCTCTTGCTGTGTTTTAATGCATTCTAAACAGACTGCCAGTACCCATTAGATTCATTATGCTTTAGAAGTGTTAGTGTCTGTCAGATAAGAATAAAGAAGAAGAACAACAAAGGGGAAATGCATAATGAAAATAGTGCAGATGCAAAACATTAATGCTGAATTTGAAGGCACTGTTAATATTTTTTACTTTCACACAAAAATATGTTAAACACACCATCACTCTCTATTAGTCTCCCCTCATGCTCCATGTGTTGGTTTACCCGTCACGACAGTCTCCTGCTGGTGTGTTACAATCTGTGATGTCCTCTGTTCTGAGACACTGAATCCCAGATTCTGGAACACACTATCTCTTTCGGCCCAGGACTCGTTGAAGCTCTTCAGTAGGTCCTCTGTGGCGGCCTTCACAGGAAGTGCCATCTCTTCAACCGTCCCTTTCACCACGTCGGCGTAGGAGGGAGGGAGGGGGCGGGTCATGTGGCTCTCAGAGTGCATGCTGGTCTCGCTCCTCACCCCGCTTGTTACGTTGCCAAATTCATCCATGCCAGAGAACTCCTCAGTGACGGACTTTGTTTCGGAATGCCCCGTCGGTTCGGCAGACTCTGATTCTCTCCTCTCTCTCTCCTCTTGTTTCTCTCTCACTTCTTTGAGAGCATTATGATCACCCAAGTCAAAGGCATTCTTGATGGCCTTGATGTTGAAGGCAGGTGTTTCATCGGTTTTTGGCGTTTTGGGGTCTGCCTCTGGATCTTCAGTGTCACTTCCCAGTCTATCTGTGATGACGATGGGATCTTTTCTGATGAACAGCTTTGGTTGTGGCGATTCAAATTGATTGACCAGCTTTGACAGGTCAAGCCTAGGGAGATCCTCTTTCATTATGTCTATATTCACACCCTCAGGAACTTCCTCTAGATCCTCTGGACCCAGGCGCTCCGGGATTTCAATGGGGTCCTTCCGCATGTATGTCCTGCTCACCTCTGCCTTCTGAGCTTCCTCAAAGAAGAACTTCTTGTCTCTGACAGTCATCATGGAGTCAACCATATCAGCCACATCCGGAGTCGTCGTCCCAGTCTCCATCTCCTGTGTCTGCATGTGGATCTCAGGTTCAATCAGCGCTGGGGAATCCTCTCTGTCAGAGGCTTGCTCTGTGGTCAGAAACTCAGGCATGGGTGGGGGAGGGGTCATGTCCCGAGAGAGCTTTGCAGTGGTGTCCTTCAACTTGGCTAGCTTCTCTGAGCTGCTCAAGGTGGGAGAGGGTGTGGCCCTACAGAACCGAGAGGTAGGGGTGCGGGGAGGGGGTGGGGTTGGTGTGGCACCAGACCTGTATGACGGAGGAGGTGAGGGGGTTACCATGAGGGGTGAGTCTGTTCTCCTCACTGATTCAATGCTGATGAAGGTAGGTGAAGGTGTTCGAGTTGCAAGCATGGGAGAGGGAACTCTGGGATCAGGACCTTTTACTTCAGTCAGCTCCGGCTTTTTGCTCTCATGAGAGATCTTCTTCTCCTCAACCACTTTCTTATGGGTTTTGACTCTTGATGAGCCAATGATTGTTTTAGATATCTTGGTTGTTGCTCCTCCAAATCCTTTATTTTCAGATGCTGGTGCAGGTGGTGGTGCAGGTGCCAGTGCAGGGTGTGGTGCAGGTGGTGGTGCAGGTGAGGATGCAGGTGATGGTTCTCTCTCCTGTTTTGCCATGGCTGCCATTTGTCCTTCTAAGAATACAAGTTTTGCTTGTGCTAGGTTTCTCACATGGAAAATGATCTCTGTGAGCTTCTTCTTATTCTGCTGAACAGCAACCTGTGTTAAATCACGCTTTTCCTCCGCCCTCATCAACCAGTCAGGGACCTCACTAAGTATTGTTCTCACTGAGTTTGAATCCATTTTCCCTGGATGAAGCTGCTTAATGTTAAATAGCAGTTTCTGTACCATTACACATTTCTCTGAATCTGTGCTCTCCACTGATTGAGCTGAGCTTTCCACCATTGATTGAGCTGTTTCTGTCTGTGCTGCTTCCTTCCCTGCAATGTTCACGGAGACAGCCTTAGACTCTGTCTTCGACCTCTTTTGATGCTGCTGCATTTTGCTTACTTCGCTTTGTTGTTGGAAAGACTTGACCTGCTGCTTCTGTGTGCGAACCTGCTGTTCCTGCTTCTGGAAGCTCTGTTGAACTACTCTCTCATTAACGATCACTTGCTCGTGCTTCTGAATGTGCTGTTCCTGCATGCTCTGTTGACTATGGGAGACAGATATGTGGCAGTGCCCTGGAGCTTGAGCTACTGGCATGGGAACTAGTTTTGGCTCATTGGGAAAAGGGACTTTAATGCCTTTCTGCTTTTCCTTTGTCGTCATTTGGATCTCCAACTTTGTTTCCTTGGCAGCTGCAGTTTTCTCAACCTCCTCAGCTTTCTCCTGTATCACATTCATCTCCACCTTTACTTCATTTTTTGCTGAGCTACTGGTGGCCATCTGCGTGCTCTCCTGAACTACTCTGGTCTCACTCTTAGAAATATTCTCCATACCCATTTGATGTACATGTAATTCATTTTTCACTGCTCGTTGATCTTTTTCCACCACCTCGCTTTTCTCCTCTTTCTTCTCTGTCGGCAACTTCACTGTTCGCACCTTGAAATTTGGTGTCACTTTTGGAATTTTGATTTTGGTGGGCTGAGATGGAATCTTTTTTACTTCCTGTGTGAGAGAGGCGTTAGTATTCTTTTCCTCCTCTGCTTCGTATGTGACGGCGGATTGGGTTTGAAGATGTACATTTTCCTGGACAATGCTCTGAGTGGAGATGATAGACTGTGAGCTAGCATTCATACCACTCTGCTGCTCAGCTACTGAGGACGAAATCACATTAAAGCCAGATTGGACTTTAATGTTGGACTCATGGTGAGGGTGAGCAGCAGAAACTGAAACAGCCTGATGCTTGCCAGAGGAAACAGACTGATGCTTTCCAGAGGAAACAGCCTGATGTTTTCTGGAGGCAACAGATGATGCGAGTTCTTTCCCAGAAGAGACCATAGAGGACTGATCAGTGGTAATGTGTTTCTTATCTGAGGAAATATTTCCAGATTCAGAGGTTGATTTCTTATTTACCATGGAGATCAAAGGTTTGCTCAGGGGGATATGTGATAGAGCTTTCTTCGTGTGCGGATCTTGTGATGCTGTGCATACTTTGCTTTTAAACAGAGTTTCCTCAGCCTGTGTTACCTCTGAGGTCACTTTTGACTGCTCTGTTTTGTGTGCAGCTGAGTGTTGTTCACTTCCAACATTGGTTGAGCCCATCATTTGCATCATATTAGTTGGAGGAGAGGTGGGAGATGTGACTCGTGAAGTGGCGGGAGTTGTGTCTTGTGACTTGTGTCTCTCAGCCTCCTCTCTTTGCACACGATACCTTTCCTCTGCCAGCATCAGTGGAGTTTTGAATTTACTGGCATACGGTTTAGGTTTTGCAACTGGGGCAGGTTCTGCAGGTAGGGGTATTTTGATTGGAGGGATGAATACCTTTTTAGGTGGTCGTGGCAACTCTTCCTGTGGTGGTTTTGGCACTGGGATTGGTGAAGGGATTTTAGTCATGGACACTGTAGAATCAGATTGAACCTGTGTGTTGGTAGTATTTGTAGTTTCCACATGTTTCCAACTGATTTCACTCTTGAATTCCTGGACTACTGCTTCCTCTTTATGTTCTGTCTGAACTGTCATTGGCTGAGGAGGTGGAGGAGGCGGTGGTGGTGCTGCTTGCTTTTTCTGCCATTTTGGTTTGACCAGTATTGGTTGCTTGGGTGGTTCAGGTTTTGGGATTTTGAATAAAGGCTTAGCTTTAAATGGCTTTCCAGGTGGTGGTGTAGGCACTTGGTGTGGCATTGAGTTTAGCTCTTGCTGTGAGGGCGGTGGAGGAAGAAAGTCTTGCCCTGCCTCGGAGGGTGGGGGTGGGGGAGAAGGGAAAAAGTCAGGCTCCCCGCATTCTGCTGGGGGTGGAGGAGGTGGAGGCGGAAGGTCACTGTCCTGTCTCGTAATCAGGGGACGGGATATGGGAAACATTGGACTATGGCATGACAGGGACATTGGGCTGCCTGCCACTGGTGAGGGCGGGGGAGGAAGTGACATCTCAGACTCAGAGGGTGGAGGCGGGGACGTGGGAGGAGGAGGGAAATGAATCTCAGGCGTCCTTTTCTTTATCATACCTTTCCTCTTCATGTCCAGGTTCCGGAAATTTGTATTCAGATTTTTGACGTTGTGTTTTTGTCTAACAGTCTTATGTTCTGTCACAGTTGTTTGCAACTGTTTCATTGTTTTTGTTTCCTGTGTTTGCTTTGAAACAATATTAGTTTGAGATGCGCTTTGTGTTTCTTTCATCACATTTATGTCCGAGGCTGCTTCATTCTCAGTTATCTGATTCGTTGATGTATTATCAGTCATCTGATTGGTCATGTTTTTCTTCTTTATGAAGATGGGTTTAGGGGGTGGTGGTATTCTCTGTTTCACAGCCTGTTTTTTAACATGTGTCTGCTGTGAGGACTCAGACATATTGACTGATTTGACCTGTGTTGTCACATTCATGTCTGAGACTTGTGTTTCTCTCTGTGTTTCTTTCGTCACCTTTATGTCTGAGACTGCTTTATTCTCAGTCATATGATTGGCTGATTTATTCACAATAATCTGATTGCCTGCTTTATTCTCAGTTACATGATTGGCTGATTTATTCACACCCATCTGATTGGATGCTTTATTCTCAGTCATGTGATTGGACGATTTATTTACAATCATCTGATTGGCTGCTTTATTCTCAGTTATGTGATTGGCTGATTTATTCACAATCATCTGATTGGCTGCTTTATTCTCAGTCATCTGATTGGCTGATTGATTCACAGTCATCTGATTGGCTGCTTTAATCTCTGTCATCTGATTCATTGATGTATTATCGGTCATCTGATTGGTCAGGTCTTTCTTCTTTATGATCATGTGCTTAGGAGGGGGTTGCATTTTCTGTTTCACACTCTGTTGTTTAACATGTGTCTGTCCTTTAACTTCAGTCTGTTCTTTTACATGTTCCTGCTGTGAGTCCTCCAAAATATTTACTGTTTGGACCTGTGTTGTCATAGAGTGTTCCTCTTGGGTGAGGGTCTTGCTGCTCTTCACTGATTTGTTCTCGGTGTACTTCTTAGTGTGCTTTTGTGTGGTGTCCTGTGATTTACTGCTTTGACTCTGAGACAGGTTTTTCACAGCAGGGGCTAGATTGACTGTGACGTTCTCATTCTTAGCCACATCTAAGTATTCATGGTCCATCACTTGCTGTGTGGGTAATGGATTTTTCATATGAGCTCTGGGAGCTTTCCTGGGAGGATACTTTCGTACTTTCCGATTTGAATATTCTTTTCTCTGCATCAGATTCTTTATGGCTCCTTTAACATCTCCCTTCATCACCTCCTCCTTCTCTATCTGTGATTGCTCCTCATCCTGGTCCTGCCCCTGCCCTTCGTAGAGGCATTTTATGGAGGTCTTCACATCTCCCTCAGTGCTTCCCCTGCGTTGCATTCGTGGGGATGTGGATGGTTCTAGTAACAGCTGTATTGTGCCTCTCACGTCCCCCTGTTCACTCACTTGGTGCTGGTAAAGCTTTTTCTCACTCGAGGCCTCATGCAAACCCTTCAGCGCAGTATGAATGTCTCCCTTCACAATCTCCTCCTTTTCCATCTCTTTCACTGCCTGCTTAGCCTCTTCTAGTGATTTCAAGGTGCCTTTGATATCGCCGGGCACTAAATCCTCAACAGTTACCTCAGTCTTGGTGGTCGCCGATTTCTCTAATGATTGGAGGGCTCCTCGGATATCACCTCGGACAATTTCTGGCTTTTCCATTTCCTTGGCTTGGTTTTGAGCCTCCTCCAAAGACCTCAGAGTGGTGTGTAGGTCCCCTTTCACCACTTCCTCTTTCTCTATCACGACTCTCTTGCTAATAGTTTTGGTCAGTGAGTCCAGGGCCGCCCTCAGATCTCCCTTGACAATTTCCTCTTTCTGCAGGTTTTCCAGCAAGAGAGCAGGTTCCATCATGAACACCTTCACTGTGTTGTTGACATCACCAGGGACAATATCGTCCTCAGCTACTGTGCGTTCAATCTGCTGTTGATTCTTCCTTAGTGTCATTTTGGTTTCCATAACGTCGCCGCCAACGATGCGTTCCTTCTGCGCCTGTTCTTGTTCCTCATTAGGTTCAAACTGGAGTTGTTTGAGGTAATCCAGAGCCCCAGATTCAATACAGGTGGAGTAAAAGCTAACGTTACCCCTCTCCGTGTCTTCCACCCTTATCCTTTTAGATTCCTCTGACCCTGGGTTGGACAAGAGTCTGTGAAGGGTCCTACTGACATTGCCTTTGATGATATCCTCCTTCTCAACGCCATCACCGTCTTCCTTATTGAGGAGGGAGTATATAGTCATTCGTACGTCTCCCTTTTCGTCTTCTTGAATCAGAATTCCACGTTTTGAGGAGCCCTCCTCCTTTAGTAGGTTGTTGATGGCCTCTTGAATGTCGCCTCTGAGGATTTCCTCCTTCTCAACATTGAATCCCTTTTCTTGGTTGAATAGCTGTTTTACTGTTGTGTTGATGTTGCCTCGCTCTTCCTGGTCTATGACTATCCCTTTCTCTGTCATTTCTCGTCTGTTTAGGAGGTTCATCATGATATTGTTCAGATCCCCTCTGATCACCTCCTCCTTCTGGATTTCTGGAGCATCTTGGTTCATGAGTCTGTATTTTGCCATTCTGACATCTCCTATCTCATCCGTCTCAATGAGAATCCCTTGTGAGTCAACCATTTTCTGACAATACAGCTCTTCAAGGGTCTCTTTGATGCTCTTCCCCATTATTTCAGTTCTTTCTACACTGTTCTCATTAAATTTGGTTAAAGGAGTGGTTTCAAAAAGCCATGTTGTTGTCTTTACATCTGCTTGTGGGATCTCCTCCCGGGTGACAACAGTCTCTGTTCCGTCTGACTCTTTAATGCTGTCAAGCGGCTGTTTTTCAAAGAGCCACACAGACTGTTTGACATCTCCTTTCATCACTTCTTCTTTTGTCACTGTCTCCATTTCGTCATATTCTGAGCCCTCGCCATGGATCTTATCGATGCTGTGTGTTTCAAACATCCATGAGGCAGTCCTGACGTCCCCTTTTTGGATCTCACTCACGCTAACAGTTCTAACATACTTCTGAGACATTTCATCTGTCTCAAAAAGGTGTTTGTTTGTCTTCACATCACCACCCTGGATATCTTCAACTGTTTTAGTCAACACTTTCATGTCCTCAGCGATTTCATCAAGAGGTTGTGTTTCGAACCTCCACCTGGCTGTGCTGACATCACCTTTCTGGACGTCCTCCTCAGTGACAGATTTGATGACATAGACGTCGTCTGTGTCCCTTATTGAATCCAGAGGTTTTGTCTCAAATAACCACCGGGCCCCCACCACATCTCCTCTCATGATTTCTTCCTTTGTCATAGTGGTAACTTCATGGTAGTGGCCCTCTTTGTCACAGATTGCATACAGTGGCTGATTTTCAAACATCATGGTGTAGCTTTTCACATCCCCTTTCTCTATGTCGTCCCTGATGATGCTCTGGAGTTTTGACATCTCAGTCTCGGGGGACTCCTCCTGGATTTTATCGAGAGAGTAAGTCTCGAATACGAAGCGTCCTTGACCAACGTTTCCTCCCAGCACATCAGTTACGGTGCGAGTGTCCTTGGCTCCCTCTGTATCCTCACAGATAGTGTCAATAGGTTGGTTTTCAAAAAGCCACATGTTGTTCACTACATTTCCTTTCTGAATTTCCTCTGCCGTAAGGGTCTTCAGCTTATGCATCGTTTCAGCTGAGGTTGAGGTCATGATGTCGGAAGACCGATTCTGGAAGAGAAACTTCATCCTAGACACATCTCCAGACTGGACATCAATCTTAGTCACCCTCCTGAAGGCACCACTCTCCTCCCCTGTGAGGTTCTCCAGGTTCTCTGTCTCAAAGAGGAAGCGAGCGTGATGCACATCTTTGCCTTGGACGTCCTCTAGTTTGACAGTGCAGGTTTTGAGAACGGTCTCCGATTCGGACTCTGAATGGTCACAGATGTTATCGAGGTTCTGAGTCTCAAAGAGCCATGTGCATGTTTTGACATCCCCTTTGTTGACTTCCTCAACCTCATTCTCATTCCTCACCTTATCTGCTTTCTCATACAGATTATCCATTGGTTGAGTCTCGAACAGCCACCTGCAGGTTTTCACATCACCCTTCTCAATTTCAACACTCTCCTTTGTCTTAGTTTCATCTTCTTCAGTGTTGCTGAAATGTTTAATACCATCGAGGGGTTGAGTTTCGAATAACCACTTGGCAGTCTTGACATCGCCCGATTCAATCTCCTCCTTTGATATACCTTTTATAATCTGGAATTTATTGATACTTTCCTCAAACTCATCGATTGGATGTGTTTCAAACATCCACCTGCAGCTTCGAACATCTCCTTTTACTATCTCCTCACGTCGCACGGTTTTCACCTCATGGTAGTGTCCCTCGCTGTCTTGCATGGCATACATCGGGGTGGATTCAAAAATAACTTTGTTTGATTTCACAGACCCACTGGTAACACCTTCAACTTGAATTCTCTGTGCCCCCTCACATCTGCTTAAATCCAAGGTTTCAAATCTTTCCTTGTGATTTGTGACGTCGCCCTTATCAAGTTCTTCAAGGTTTATAGTGCGTGTCATTTCCTTCTTTTCCTCCCTTATGTTTTCAAGTGGTTGACTTTCAAAAACCCACTTCTGATGTCTAACATCACCCTTCTCCTCCTCGGACGCAACCATCTTCTGAAGTTTCCCTACTTCAGCCAGATCCTTCAGGTTCTCCATTGGCACTGTCTCAAACAGATGTTTTGCTGATCGCACATCACCTCCTACAATCTCCTCTGAGGGTAAAGGTCTGGCATTGGCATTGTCTTTCAGAGTATCCATCTGCTGTGTCTCGAAAACCAGGCAGTGCTTCCGCACATCTGCTCCAATAATCTCCTCCTTTTGCCTGATGCTTTGCCATTCCTCGTCTTTAATGGAGTCCAGTGTTTTTGTCTCGAACAGCCACCTCCCTCGGTTCACGCCTCCCTGGGAGTTGTCCTCCATGGACACTCCACAGATCAGCTTCACCTTGGCAGGGTCTTTGTTGATCATGTCCAGAGGCTGGGTCTCAAAGAGCCAGCGGGAGGTCTTCACGTCTCCTTTCTCCATCTCCTCCCTGCGGATAGCGGTGATCTCCAGTATATTTCCAGAGTCGCCCCTGATGACACACATGGGCTGGGTCTCAAACATCCGTGTGGTTGTCTTCACTTCCCCTTTGATCTCCTCAAGCTCTGACTTCAGGTTCAAGAAGTGGCTCTCCTCAATGGTCTCTGTGTGGCTGAGGGAATCCAAGTGTTGAGTTTCAAACAGATACCTGGCTGTTTTCACGTCCCCTCCTGTAATATCTTTAGTGAAGACAACCTCCAAGGCTTGCTCATCCTCATGGTAGATTTTATTCAGACAATCCAGTGGCTGGGTCTCGAAAAGATAGGTGGCTGTTCGTACGTCTCCTCTCGCTAGCTCAGTCAATTTACCTGTCTGTACAGTGGATTCTGGGGTGTCTACACGCAGCGCATCCATGGGCTGGGTCTCAAACATCCATGCTGTGTATTTGACATCACTTCCTGCAATGATTTCCTGCTGAGCAATGTTCTTCACTTCATCATCCTCATCTGGGGTGTCATCTTTAATGGTATCCAGCGGCTTATTCTCAAACATCCAGCGCATGGACTGCACCTCCCCTTTAAGGATCTCGTCCCACTCCAGGTAATCTCCCTCAGGGCTCATACATTCATCCCCACCACTGTTCTCAAACACATAGCAAGCCTGCTGGACTTCCCCGGTCATCTCATCTTCACTATCCAGCTGTGACTGCTCGATCTCCGTGACGTCGGTGAAGTAGTCCTTCTCCATGGTCCTCCGAACCTCTGGGTGCATGTGCTTGTACAGGCGCTTCAGCTCATTGAGGTTCCTCTGCTTGGAGTACTGCTCCTTGTTGAAGATGTATCTCTGTTGGCCACCCTGCTCCTGAGGCGGGAGAGAGTCACAGCACTCAGGGACCTCCTGGGGCATTAGCTCAGTGGGTGGAGGAGGGAAGTGCTCCATGGTCTCATAATCCATGGATGAGGCTGAGGCAGCGGTAGAGGAAGAGACAGCCCCTGTCCTCATATTGGATGAGGCTGAGGCAGCGGTAGATGAAGAGACAACCCCTGTCCTCATAGTGGATGAGGTTTCATAGCTCGTTGCTGCTGAAGCCCTGGATGACTGTTTCATAGTGGACAAACTTTCATAGCTAGCTGCTGCTGAGGAGGACTGGTTTACCGGTGCCCATTGAAACTGGTTATAATCCAGATCAATCTATGGTTTTATGATTGATGGAAAGAAGGACAGTGGTAGTTGCAGTCAGAATATGAAGTGATAGAGAAATAGAAAAGAGGACAGTATAGCAGAAAAAACCATACAGTAGATTTAAGCAGATAATGACATCTCTGAATATGTTTGTTTTTACACAAAATAATAACTATCATAAATTTGTGCTTTTTAAGCTCACCACATTCTCACGTCATCCAATGTACTCAGTACTCACTACCCTCAAAGTGAATTCCCCTGCTTTGATGTTGATATCATGGCATCGTCTAAACACAGACACACTATAATGGCCACGTAGATAAACAGACTGCATCATTACCTTAATTTGCTTGCCCGGCGTGACCTGTTCTATCGTCTTCTCGTACTGCTGCTTCAAAGCCTGAGTGGAGACCTTTGGTAAGTCCTCTCCTCCAATGACCTTAACTGAAATAGAAACAGGAAGCAGTTGTCTCATTAAATGAGTCTCAGTTTGAAGCCCAGTTGGTTTGGAGGAAACTAAAATCATGTCTTTAAAACCTACCGTTTCCAATTCCGAAAGTGGCATTGATTACCCTATTCCCAGTTGCAATATTTTTTACCTTCCTATGCCTTGATTTAATTTGCAGCCATGCACTGCATTTCTAATAGAAAATCATCTGCAATACAATTCAATTCCACACCTCATCTGTAATTTAGGTTTGGAGAATAATCTCCAGCTTTTCAACAGTCATTACTATACACTGTAGGCTACGCCTACACTCTAGGCTGTGATCAAAAAAGGCCAAAATGAAAATATGAGTAGTATTGTACTCTACCTGTTTCATCATGGTTTTCATAACTGGAGGCCACGTTGCTTTGTTGAACTCTTTGATCATGAGTCACCTGTAATGAGATGGAGGCAAGCGGTGAGCACAATAGTCAATTCTTCAAATTGATTTCCTTCACACACAGACAACAGAATGGGTGTGTAAGTGGAATGTTATTAAATTCACAATGAAAACAGCATTTTTCTTACCATGTAAGGTTAATTTACCCCTGCATTTTTTGTTCATTTTTTAAATATTTTTTTTACTTTAATCTGTGTAGGAAAACTTTGGAAAACAAATAAAGTGATATGAGAAACAAAAAGTGTTACAGTTATTCACGTACACTTCATTATAGATGTTGGGGCAGGTGCGGGGGCAGCTAACATATTGAGTTTATTGAGGAGATGTGCGCTAAAATTATGGGAAACGACCGAGCAGGCTTCATGACGGGCTCAATATGCGTTTGTGAGAAATAGGTTTAGTTTGAGACTGCACCGTTGCAGGGTTAAGGGTCCAACTGAATATATATATTTTTTTAAATGTATATATGAGAGAAAAGTTGAGTAATGATTTGAATTCATTGGTAAATACCAGGTAAGTAATGTATTGTAATAAAGTACAAGTGTATAATACCTCCTGGTCATGGAAGTAGGCCACTTGCTGATTGGTGGGAATGACCTCTCTGACACTGCTCCTCACTGTCACCTCCTGTGAGCTGGACACCTCCTGTCAGAAAGACCACACACAGACCGTTCACACACTAGGCCTACATATTTATGATTCACAAACACGAATGTCTCCAGATGCCGGTGGGTGTGGTTTACGCCGGTTCTGCTTTACGGGGGGTACTTTTACTTGAGGGTGGCATACAGTATTTTGTCACGGACCCGCTCGACTAGCGTCTGTTCCCGTCGCTGACAGGTTGCAAGCAACACACTCGCACTCGCACACAAACACTTTAACACACACACATTGTAGCTAGAAGTCGCAAACACACAGCAGTATTGCGTTCCCCCTGACAGCAGACCATATTTAGCAGCAGGAGGGGAAAATATGAATGTTCAGAGAGCAAAGCTTACTGGAAAATCCATCTGTTATAAATAATACATTATTTCCTGTCAATTGCAGAGCTCTCCCCGTGAGAATAGTAATGCCAAAATTCTATTAGACAGTAACTTAAGGAGAGAGTGAGTGACAAATAGAGAGGTAGAAAATCTCTGAAGTAAAATGAAAATACACCAAATGCACCTCAAATAGGTTTTAGAAATTGAATACTTGAAATTGGACTTTCTTTCCCTGGCATTGTTTCTAGGCCGTCATTGTAAATAAGAATTTGTTCTTAACGGACTTGCCTAGTTAAATAAAGGTTATATAAAATAGAGCGTAGAGGCATACATGTCAGAATAGTACTGGCTCCCTGAGACCACCTAGGTCTGGTATAACATATGTTGTTGCCGTACAACCTGCCATACAGCAAAACAAAACAGCATGTGGACCCATTATCTGAGCTGCATTACCTGAGCTGCAGAGACACGTAAAAAGGCTCTTGATGCACAGTAACAATAACACAACAAAACCCCCTGCTCCACATCTGACCACAGCCCCAGTGCAATATAAATAAATAAGAATAAAGGATTTCTATGTATGGCTTATGCCTTGTCTGTTTAGATGCCAGTACCTGCATGGATCTCTTTTCGAAGTGGACCTGCGTAACGCTGGTCTGGGACTGGGAGGAGGAGGCGTACTCCTGGCTCTCAAACTGTTTCTTCACGCTGGCCAGACCCCCTGGCAGAGAACAGACTTCAGACTCCTCCATAACCTATCACGAGAAGACATAGGCATCATTAGTTCGAGTCATCTCCATGCAAAGGGTTCTCATAAGAGTATCTTCAGGGTTACAGTGGTAGTTAATGCAGAAGTGATAGTGCCTGGGACGTCCTGAAGGGGGCATAAGTGAGCAGCATATTCCACAGGACTGGACTACTTCCCTAAATACAGTTGGGAGTTATGACTTGGACCTCATGACGTTTGCAAGAGAAGGATGTCCCCAGTCTCCCCACACGATTGGAGATCCCAAACATCTGTGACACCAAGTCAAATCAAACTAACTAGTACAACACAGCATAACTGTATCAAGCTATGTTTTAGTGGCGTATGCAGATAGTAGCTGTAAAGGTATTGATGGATAATTCTGGTCCAGATTCTGTCTGTTACCCCTCAAAGTGTTCAGTAACCCTACAGCCCAGCCTCCCCATGGGCCATGACACTGGGATCAACGGAGGACACCGCAGTGGCACCGACAAATGACACTGATGGCCTCAATGCAAATCTACATTGGTGTCATTCAGTACTGAATGTAAAAGTAAATGATGCATGATGAATGTTGATATCCCACTACTTGTCTTCAGAATTTTACATATAACTGTGTGGACAGAGGTTCCTGGAATATGTGGTCGCTGGAAGATCTTTGTAGTGTCCAGGAATATTCAACACTGGGTTTCTTTATGACAAAAGAGGAATTATTTCTATCCATGAGGCTTCTCATTATAAAAAGGCTTAGAAATATAAAAACGTCTTCCTGACTTCCTTTCAGTTCCAATCAGATAACAGTGGCCTGGGTATAGAGAAGCTGAATGGAATGCAACAGACCAGAGAAGAGAAGCCATATAATAGTGAATAATAGTGAACCACTAAGTCACGTAGAGTAAAAGGCTAAAAGGTTGAGGCTCCGATGGCTTCAGTCCAAAGACTGAGTTGAATTAATGGCCTTGGCTTAATACATGCCCTCGTTTTCAATTACAGGCTGGACAAAGTGTAAGCTGCTTTCAGAGAGGTGTTTCTTTACTCTGATGAACCAGGCATCTAAGCTCTTTTTTGTTGTGTTTTTTACACCGCAGGTTTGCTTGGTCATGAAGGTCTGTGTAGAATCGTTTTGAGAATGCGTCATATTTGGAGATACGTGAAAATGTTATTGCATAACACCCATTAAAATGGGATGCACTGCCAATTATACCACACACATTTCAATGTGTGTTTGAAGGTATAGTGTCTGTCTGCCTGCCTGTCCTGCCTGCTTATCAGCCTGTCTAGTTATTATCCTTGGAGTGTCTTTCCCTCCATCTCTCTTTACATCCTTGTGGAAGTATCCTCTTACCGTGGCGGATGAGCTGCTGGCCTCCTTCTTGGACACGGCAGCCTGATACATGGCCATGCGTTCCTTTAGTGACACGGACTCCGGCTCCTCGCTGGTGGGCGCTCCTCCGTCTCCTTTCCTCTGACTCACCACCCTTTCCCTTTCCTCAGGACGTCCTGACCTGGTTCCACCCGCGCTGCCCGCAGCTGCAAAACGCAACAGACATGGGGTTTACTCTCCAGGACATGAGAATGCGGTTTACGCACGGAAAGAGCCGAATCCTGACTTGAAAGCGCCGTTTGTCACACGAAGTTCTGCATTCGTTCTTACCATTGATTTACAGTGAATCCATGGTTTACGTAAAAGTCAGATCAGTTATGAGTCAACCTTTCAGCGTTTCAGCCCATTGATGTCCACCATTTTGTGGTGCCAATAGACTAATGGTCAAATAAAATCAAACATGTACAAACAGAATAGATACTTTCAAGAGATACTTCTTGAAATAACCATGGATGACATTTTAACAGGACGTATTGGAAAACAGTTGTGCTAGCTTCATCCTATTATTTGTAAGGACAGGGCCATGATGTAACTGCGAAACAGAGACAACAGTGAAAACCTCTATCAGTGGAGGCTGCTGAGGGGAGGACGGCTCATAGTAATGGCTGGGACGGAGCGAATGGAATGGTATCGAACACAAACGTGGTTTTCATGTAGTTTATACCATTCCATTGACTCCATCCAGCCATTATTATGAGCCGTCCTCCCCTCAGCAGCGTCCACTCATCTCTTCTGCCATCCAAGTTAGCCTCACTCCTCCGTCTGGCTTGTTCCAGAACCACGTCCCCCTCACATGTTTCGTACATGACCCCTCTATACATAGCCATAGACAGGACAATGGGGATTCACAAAGGATGTTGTCATGAAACTGAAGAGAGTTACACTCATCAATCAAACAGGACTGCTCTAACGTCACACGCACGCACACACTGGTTAGCGGTTAGTACAGTACATCCCTATAGACGTCCAATTAGTGTCAAGTATTGATTTATGGTTGACTCCGCTACGCTATAAGGCATCATTAAGCCAGTGAGATGACTCCACTGAGGATCTCCCTAACACCCACACTGGACCTCAAGGCTTTTAGCATGTTGATTCTGCCTGGCTTATAATGCATTGACATCAAAGAGGACACGGATGGAAATGGTAATTGTGTTATGTAGTACACTTTGACATTCCTATGTTGTGGATTTTCTCTGCTGTTTCACATACTGGGGGGGAGATCTTAGCCAAAACAGAAGCACATGGATAGAACACTGGTATATTTTAAGGAACTATTCCAATGGTATCTCAACTACTACTATTAGCGATATAAAGCTATTCTTTGCCTGGTACATACCGTACGCATATACCCCTATGGAGACGAGCTAATCATCCTAATGCCTGTCAGAAAGTCCTATGAATACATTAATTACTATCTGCCGGTTTGATTTCCTATTCCTGGAATTGACTGGTTATCCGACCGGATGACACAAGTCAAACATGCTTCCTACTTCAAGTCTATTAAAACAGGGCCAAAGTATATATTTGTCTCATAAACACACATGATTTCTCACAGGAGCCAAGCACTTGGATTGGCTACCATGTGATGAAAGCATATTCCCTTAAACCACCATTTTTAGATCCTCCTGCTATGGCGGGCGTGTTAGTGGTAACCAATCACCCTGCACTGCGGAGAGAGATAGCTAGAGGATGACTGACCAGCACAGCAACGTCCAAAAATAAATCTGGGTTTTACCCGCTCTTGACTATAAATACTGGTCAGATACCCTACACCTGAGATCACCTGAAACCTGACACTCGTTTAACACAGCGAACGTGGGATAATGTCCTCATTTATCACTGGGGATAAGTGCGTACCACACGTAAGGCTAAATTAATTGTTAGAACCTTCGTAGGAGCATCGTTAAATCTCAGAGCTGTTTCCCAAAACCGTTATTAATGTTGGACTTGAAAACCCTCGTAATCTAACGCCTGCCTCGCACCACTCGTAGAACAGCAAAGTGCATTGTTAGAGGCTTTTTTTGCGTTCCCGCATCACTTCATACACAGGATCTCCGGTAATTAGAATAAGCCACCTTAATATTTGTAGCCGTAGGTGGTGATATCTCTCTAGGAACTGATCCGTGGTCAGTATTGTGGAATAATTATAATGTTAAGGAACGATTTTAATGTAGAAAGCTGATCCGAGAGCAGCGCTCCCTTTCTTTTGATCCAATCAGTATTGACACATGTCATAACGATGCACTTAGTGACCGTTCTCTCTACGTGGTGTTTTGGGAAACGCGTGTTACATCTTCAGCCGTTGTAGGGAAACGTGTGTTACATCTTCAGCCGTTGTAGGGAAACGCGTGTTACGTCTTCAGCCGTTGTAGGGAAACGCGTGTTGCGTCTTCAGCCGTTGTAGGGAAACGGGTGTTACATCTTCGGACGTTGTAGGAAAGATGCATATTTTAAACAATCCTAATCCTAAATTCCAATGCTATCGGGAAACTGGGCCCTGGGCTGTCAGTAAGACAGAAAGACATACAAGCGTTCTGATGCCATAAAAACGCCGACTAAACCAGACTCCATGAGAGTCGCAAAATAAATCCTCCTTTTTTTGTTTCCCAGTAAGAGAAAGAGGGATGAAGGGAAGGAGAGAGAGAGAGGTCAAACACAAGGACATCTCAAAAGAGCAACATTTCTCCAGAAGCCTAAAAGCTTTTTCCTCTACATCGCTGGCGCATTCCTCTGTTTAATTAGCGATATCAACCGATTTCAACGATTATAACGTTTACAAATTACTTACAGGGTAAAATGCCATAATCTTCCAGCAGATTACCATCTGTTTGCGTTTCAACATTGCTATCTTAAAAGCAGAGTTGATTTCACTCATTTTATTTTCCTATATCAATTCCCCTTCCATAGAAGGCCACCTACTGTATGATTAGTCAGCAGTATGTTTTCACCAACTCCACATGGCAGGAATGGGTGGCTCTTGTTCTCTTCCTTGAGCAGTATTAACTCTGTAATCTCTGATATGCGGGGCAGCGGTGCCTTCATCTGGCTCTAGGGATAGGAGGGGGAGGTTGAGGTGGCGGGTGGGTGTCAGGAAAAGTCTATGGGGGGGACAGTATGTGTGGGTATGCATGGCTCAGTGGCTATATTGAGCTGAGCCAGGGCCGCAAATGGATCAAAGAGACCACTGGATCGGCCTCAAGCACTTGGTCACAATGTTTCTACGCTCACAGTCGGAGAGCATTCCAGGCGAAATAACTAAGTCATATCAGATCGGAAAAACCAAGCTGACTTCATGCATACTTAACAATCCCACTTCCTCGAGGAATCATGCTTCCTTTCGCAATTGTACATTTCATTAATTTAGCAGACGCTCTTGTCCAGAGCGTCTTACAGGAGCATCTAGGGTCAAGTGCCTTGCTAAAGGGCACATCGACGGATCCCTCACCTAGATACCTCGAGATTTGAACCATCGACCCCTCGGTCACCGACCCAATCAGCTTCATCTGACAACTCTATACTTCTGGAACACGTTTAGAAGACTCTTGCTGTAATTCCAGTCCTGTTTTACATGGTAAAACAACCTAGTCGTACAGTACACGCAAGCAAAAGCTGTATAAAGCTGAAAAGGCAATCTGCTGTCAACACAGTCAATTTACCATTCAGCCTCTCATTCATCCAGTACATATAGTATCTCTCTCTCTCCACGTATCTCTAAGTGTCTTTGTGTTCTCACTCAAACCAATCATGTGACAATGAATGTCAGTCCACCTTTACATATTGTAACACACTGAAAGGCTATGAAGGTTGTAAAGACTGGCTTACTTACTGTAATGCTCTCTATGCCTTTAGCACGACCGTGTACCTCGGACAATACAATCCCACAGATAATGTTGAAGAGCCTTGAAATCCCCTGGGAGCCAGCAGGGTCCTTTCGCCCGGCCGTTACCAGAGGAAACGGGGAAAAAAACCTGGGAAGTGATTCAGTGAGGGTTGGAGACCGGCTCCAACAGTGTTGCGATCAGCTCAGCTCTGTGGGGCCTAGTGGACAGTGACAGCTGATTTTATTTTAGATGCCCCCCCCTTCCTAAAAGACAGAGCTCAGGAGGGGTAGGGGGGCTTTTTTTAGATGAGGTACCCTACATGCCTTTTACCTTAAGTCACACGGACCTAACGGAACAGACGTCCTGCACTGAGACCTCGAAACCAGACCCGCATCCCTCGTTTCTCCGAGAGGAGGGGAAAAGACGAAGGGGTGGGGGGGTAATCAACCCAATGAGAGGACCAACCCAAATAACTTCATACAGGTCCCCAAATCCAGAAATATTGACAACGATGATTCACCATTATTTTAATATCTTTGATGATGAAATGTGTGAAACCACCCTAGGCTCCCTTTTAAGAGCCACAGGCAGCAGGACTTTTTACATGCCAGAAATGAAAAGTAGAAAGTGAAGGGGACTGAGTAGAGGGCAGACACCTGAGGTTCAGGGATCTCCCTTGGCTGCCCGGGCCCAGATGGGGAACAGGGATACCAGATGGGCAGGAGTCCCCTCTGAGACCACACCAGAGCCGCCTGTCATAGCTCGCCCTGATGCATCAGCCATGATCATGGCATTTACAACAATCCCTCTCATATCTTAGTGCGTGTGCGTGCGCGTGTGTGTGTGTGTGTGTGTGTGTGTGTGTGTGTGTGTGGTACCGGGCCTGTCTAAGTGACTGAGCAACGCTGCTCCCTCTTTGTGCCATCGAAGCTCCTTATTAAAGCCACTTGTGTTCTGGGAATCATTGAAAACATTTCCAGGAACCGTTACATAAGTGCATGCCTTAAAGCTAGAATCCCTAGTTGCTAGATCCATTTTTGGACTTAATGATTCCCATTGATTCCTGAAGAATATCTTATAAATGCCTCATGAGCTTAGTTCAACTGTCACACTCCATCAGAACTCGAAATAGCTTGCTTAACTCCAATGTTTATAAAACAACATAAATGTAAACAAACACTGTAGAGATTCAAAACATGGTTAAAACTATACATTTGCTATCATGAATTTGAGAGCGGTTAAATTTCTCCAGCCCCATTACTTAGCTTTTTAGCTAAACAGGGACGGGGAGTGTGTATTGTTATTGTTTCAATTAAGGATTCTATCTTAGGAACACACGTAAAGGAAATAACAAGATTTGGTGACTGGAAACTTGGCCCTGTACGTGACATACAAGAAGTATCATTCAATCATTTATCGTTGAACTGACATCATGTCGCAGTTAAAAAGGCAATTCTGCCACTTTTCAACCTCATATTCATCATCTCCAGCACCAAACCAGTGTTTACATACAGTGGGGTCCAAAATGATTGACGCCCTTGACAAAGATGAGCAATAACGACTGTATAAAATAAATAATTCAAATACTGAGCTATATTGTACACTCCTAAAAAAATGAAGGTAGAGGTCAAAATGATTGACACCATTGAAGATTCTTATCAATAAGGAAGTCAAAAGTGTAGTATTTGGGCCCATGTTCCTAGCACGCAATGACTCTACAAACTTGTTGGATGCATTTGCATTTCGTTTTGGTTGTGTTTCAGATTATTTTGTGTCCAATAGAAATGCATGGTAAATAATGTATTGTTTCATTTTGAAGTCCCTTTTATTGTAAATACGAATATAATATGTTTCTAAACACAAATACATTCATGTGGATGCTACAATGACTACGGATAATTCTGAATGAATTGTGAATAATGATGAGTGAGAAAGTTACAGAGTGTCAAAGGTCATACCCCCAAGACATGCTAACCTTCCCTGTTATTGGTAATTGGAAGAGGATAGCATGTCTTGGGGATATGGTCTTTGACCCTCTGTAACGTTCTCACTAACCTGCAGAAAGAGAAAGGGAGACAGCATGAAAGAGGAGAGTAAACTCTGCCCAACAAGAGCGAGCCCCCCTTAAGCCATTGACCTTGTGAGAGTAGCTTCACCACGCTAACTTCTCATTCAGGCCATCTATCAAAGACTGATTAGGATTAGCTCGCTCAAGGCATCAATGTGCAGACCCTGACATATCTTGACATTCTACCCAGGGTACTCCTGGTTCTGTTCAGAAAACCTCCAGGTATTGTATAGTTCCCTAAATTCAAATAGATAGCAGTGATTGTTGTTTTCTGCCCTGCAGTGTGTACCATAGGAGGCTATTGGGAGGAGCTATAGGAGGACGGGCTCATTGTAATGGCTGGAATGGAATTAATGGAACCGTATCAAACACATCAAACACATGGAAAACACTTTTGACTCCATTCCATAAATTCCATTCCAGCCATTACAATGATCCCTTCCTCCTACAGCTCCTCCCACCAGCCTCCTCTGGTGCATAATGTACCCCCAGAGTCAGACATAGCAGTGCATCAACTAAAGAAAAGCCTGGTTATCTCTGCTGTAGGAACCTGTTCCGTGCTGATAATCCCTCTGAAATTGCACATGGATTTCCTGTTCCTGGAGTGTAAACAAATTTGCCCAGAATATCTGATGTCATAGACAACATTCCCTGGCGCTTTATCAGCTATCTAATGCCTGCGGGCCTTCAAAGGGTTAATAATGAACGCATTTCACAAATTCTGGAAAATTCTTTTGATAAATCATAGTAGAAGTGTATGCAAATTCTCTGGCAAGGCTTATTTTCAGGTCACTGTTTAGACGATAGATAATCACAGTTTATTTTGTGTGCTGCCTGTCTAGGTAGAGACTGTTGTCCCTCAAAGCACCCTAGCCCTCTGGTTCTGTTTGAGTATTGTGCTTAATGGAAGTTAATGGGAGGAAGATAACTTTTGCCATTTAGAGAAGCCCTAAGAGAAACACTGTGGATCGAAACGTGTCAATCTGAGTGACAGGAGCTTCGATTTTCCTGGGGCTAAAACCTCCTCCAATAACCTTCATGGGTAAAATCCACAAACAAATTTGCCTCGTTTAACAAAAATTAAGTGGTGCTTTTCTCAACGGAGCGTATCCCCTGATATTATAAAATAATATCACTACAACTGTGAATATGACATCCAATTTAAAAAATATTGTGTTGTTTGGACCCACAGGTGTGGGCGATATAAACCAGACCCAGAATCCAGTGGGATATACAAAAGGGAGATATTGTAACCAAGGTTGTCTATTTAAAAGACAAAAGCATGCTGGTTCGGAGGTGAGGTGAGTGCTTGTTTAAAGCACAAAGTGCAGTGTGTCGTTCACAGGTCTTTATTTAACACGGTGGCTTTGGGCAAACAGCTCCTTTACCGCCTCTGTCACTCACTGTGAGCTGTAAATCACACGATGCTGTCACTGACATGACACTGTCAATCGGTCAGCTCTCACAAACCCTCATCACTTACACCAACGCCGGTCCGCAAAGGTCACAGTGTCTTCCAACTTTAGCCACCACAGTGATTTAGGGCTGGTTAACCATTTCACATGACCGACGTGTGACATTTGAGAATAAATACAAAAATCTGGAAATTCAACTGCTGTGTATAGGTTGTTACTGAAACCACAACAACAACTAGGAGTAATGACGCGTGTGTGTCTATGTGTGTGTGACTGTGTGTTTGTGTGTGTGTGTGTGAGTGAGTGAGTGAAACACACAGTCCATTATTCCACTGAGCCTTTCCCCATCCACTGTCTCTCTCTCGCTTTCTGTCTCTCACACACACTCACTCACACACACACACACACACACACACACACACACACACAGAAGCACCTCAACATGACCCCAATGTCACACACTCAAGCACTATCTCACTCAGGTCATGTCCTCTGCCTTCACACGTGTAAATCATTTAAATGGAGTGAAACAGGGAAATGTGTATTTGTGGATGATTTCCAATTACAGAAACATACATCTGAGAACCTTTTTAAATACCGCACCTTTTTAGATGGAGAATACTGCACATTCCCCACGACTTCTCTGTACAGCCAGTGTTATCAGTTTCAGTGGAAAAGGGAAATCCCACAATGCAGCCACTCAGCAACTTCGCCTATCACAGTAATAGAAACACTGTTTGTGTATCTAGGGTTGTTCATTTTCTACCTCAGATGGTACTCAATTCCCAGAGTTGATTTGATCCCACACAGGACAATACAGTACATTCTCAACACACAAGCGCATCTTCAGATTTCTCTCTCAAATACACGTAACCAATATCACATTATGTAGCTACTATGTGGATTTGAAGAAATTCTTTGAAAGTTGTGAAACCTGATTTCTGATGGAACAAAAGTCCTGGAGGAGGAAGTAAGGCAGTGCGTAATACTGCAGTCATGGCCTACTTACAGAGGCTGGGGTCTTGAGTTGAGGCCATGTTCTCACCAGGTGATGGGTCGCTCTTCTGGTCCAGCTGGTAGTTACTGGCTGGGGCTCCTCTGGATGTGCTGGACTGTACGGCTCTCACTTCCTGGTTAGGGAAAGAGAGGGAGGGAGGGAGGAGAGAGAGAGGGAGAGAGAGAGGGAGAGAGAGGAGGGGGAGGTGAGCGTATTATCACAGGAAGCACCTGTGCTTTCCCAGAAGGGGGTGGAGATTGAGGTACAGGTCATAGCTCAATCGGCACACACACACAGGCTGGTATGCACACACACACACACACACATGCCCATACACACACACATGCCCATATATGCACACACACACACACACACACACACACACACACACACACACACACACACACATACACACACACACACACACACACACACACACACACACACACACACACACACACACACACACACACACACACACACACACACACACACACAGTACCAGTCTGAAAAATGATCCACCCAGTGAGTGTTAGGTGTCACTGAACCCCTGGACACCAGTGGAACATTATCGATGGTAGCGAGGATGTCTGTGTCTGTTGACTGGATGGCAAACAAACCTCTGAACTTACAGCGCAAACACTGATGACCTTGACTGGAATGTGCAAAACAGGCATCGACTGGAAAGTTACAGCAAACAAAACACTCCAGTGAATTTTAATTGGCAAATTCTTAGTGTGTGTAGCAGCTTAAGGCTCCACCCTTCAACAGAATTGTAGGTTACACAACTAGCGTGTTAGACAAAATGCGATATTATAATGCCAAACGTGTCTCGTTGTTAGTGGCATATCCTTGAGGCATATAATCTTGTGTTTCCTGAGGTGTTTTTTTTGTCAAATGTAGAAACTAGTAGACGAAGCACGCCTAGTTTTCTTGCAAATCAGCACTGTCTGGAACAAACAAACCTATGTGTTGTTTTCCAAGAACTATTTGCAAATCAAATGTGTTCCCTGTGGTATTTAATCTACAGCTTCCCAGCGGGACCTGAGGAAGAGTGACAACAAGGAAACAACAACACAAGGACACAACAGACAATGCTCCCGAACACCTGCCACAATCAGAGAAACGCACCCGAGACAAATCTAGGACACACACACACACACACACACACACACACACACACACACACACACACACACACACACACAAAGACACAATGTATTTGAAGGGCATGTCTATGAGAGGAACAGCTTATGAGGTGTGTCAAGGTTGCAGGTCCAATACAGCGTGACCAGAGTTAACCTGTGGTCTGGGTTCTTCGATTGACTGAATGTGGGATTTAGTCCCTCACACTTCAAGCTTTGTCAACAGCAGCACAGTAGTAAACAACCATGTAGCCGAACGCTCCATTCAGTAAAACTCGAACCACTCCTCTCCTCGGGAACGAGCTCCCAGCATCCCACTGGATCGTGCTACCATTTCTGTTGATGTCTCCCGTTATTTAATAATAGTAATAGTAAGTCTATGGCAGCGCTGTGTTTTGCTCCGGAGATGTTTCAGAGCGTCGTTAGCGTCAATAGAACTGATGTTTGAACAGCATTTGTGTCTGTGAAGTTGGGATTGACGACATAGAGAGGACTGTGTGCTAATCTCTAGACGAGGGCTCCATTCAGTCTAATCCACAAGGGGATTTTGGAGTTAAATCTCCTGTAAATAATAATGCTCCACTGCAAACATGTTGGCACAGTGAGTTTATTTGACTGTTTAAAAGAATCCAGTTGCACATTGTATCACAGCAAGCAAGTGGTGCATTCTAATTGATTTCATTGGATAGGGCCCGCAGTCATGTTACCGGGCAGACTGGGCTCGAGCCCCTCTGTGGCTATTCAGCGCTGAGGTCAGATGTCAACAAACAGGGCAGGATGTAGAACATCTTTATCAGTGGAGTGAGCATTTACATCACATAATATAGGCAGCAATTATATGACACGTTTCTATACAAAACACGTCATATCTCTAATGTGTATACGTGTACACGTATATGGTCATTCAGCAGTATACTCATGTATTTCCTCACCCATTCCCATTAAAATAGATCAAACGTTTTCTGCTTTTCTCCACTATCATGCCACAGCATTTCCATTTCGGAAGAGGAATGGGGTCAGAGAAGACACAGACAGGAGGCCATTTCCCAGGGATCCCAGTTAGCCAGATCTTATCCTCCATATGTTCCCGTTGGCCCTGCCACAGCTTCCCCGTCAGCCTTCCCATCCAGCCTGGGGAATTACTTCCCCTTATACGCTCCCCTTGACAGACTGACATCATTAATAAGGTACGTGCTTCAGGAAATCTACCAGCCTCAGAGACAATCCGCAGGAAAAATAAATAACCCTTTTAAGGGTGTCGCAGTAATGAAATCAGTGCCACCCGTCCATGACATTAATGCTGATGTGACAGCGTGCACAGTAAAACGCTGCGGCCGGTGTCAGAGGAAACCATGGCGATGACATCAGTTTATTATATGGAGCTGCAGATTAGGAAGTGACATCGCGACCTGTTGTTTTCTGTCACCCGGGGGTGCACTCATGCACAACCGTGCCTATTAAAATCTAGTAAAGTACATCATACAGCAACTATAGGTGATCTCTCTCTCTCTCGCTCTGTGTCTGTATAGAAGAAGGAGTTCTGGCTGAGGTGACGGACTAGAAGGGGTTGCCGAGGGAAATGGCAGCTCATATGTGACTGACTCACCACTTGGAGGGATGCTTTGTTTCAAATTATGCACACACAGACTCACATATACACACCACCAAGCCTGATTGCTCCTGGCTAGGAGGTCTAATGTTGTGAAAGCTGCCTTATTGCTTTCGTGGCACAACATGAAGTGACATGAGGATGACTCATCAGGATCAACAGTTGATAGTCAAGACAGAGACATACCATTAGGCTGTAGGAGGCATCTGCCTTGCTGCTGGTGGAGAACATCTCGTTTTTCCTCACTCGCCTTAAATCAATCCAATACTTTGTTAATCGATCCGATGTTTTGAGTTACAGCGTCACAAAACTTGCTTCACCTGAGCACGTACTGTACCTGAACAAGTTTGATTTCACTTTCTCCTCTTCGTGAAATAACAAAGCTTTAGTTTCTGGTTTGGAAGCTTTTGCTGAAACGACAGATATTTCCTGTCTTTGAAGGTCACACAGAGGCACTTAACAGACTCCAGAGTGTCTCATCCAAACCTTGGCACGAGCTTCTCTTTCCATCTGAGTTGTTTGTTTGCATCCAATGCCATAAGCTCTCCTCACAATCCAAAAAGTTTGCCGTGAGAAATATTGTACAGTACAATTCTCTGTTGACTCTCACCATTATTAGGAAACACAGGCCACTGAGATCCACCCACTTATATTTCAAGCACTCTCAGGCCAACACAGTCACAAAAGAGTTGCAGCGAGGATAGAAAGATAGAGATGAGAGCGGGGAGAGCAAGAGATAAAGGGGGATACCTAGTCAATTTTACGACTGAATGCATTCAACTGTAAGAGATAGTGAAGATAGCTGACAGTAGAAAGCCTAAATAGTGTATTTGACCTTTCAGATTCCCTATCAAATCTAAACATTTCAAGCAGACAATTAACAACAATGACAAATGGTTTGATGCAAAAACCTAAGAAAGAAATTGGGAAACCTATCCAACCAAAAACATGGAGATCCAGAAAACCAGAGCCTACGCTTTCACTATGGTGAATCACTAAAACAATACAGAAATACACTACGGAAAAAGAAGGAACAGCACGTCAGAATTCAGCTCAATGTAACTGAAGAATCCATAGAATCTAACCACTTCTGGTAAAGTTGGAAAACACTAAACAAACAAAAACACGAATAGTTATCTATGCAAACGGAGATGTATGGATAAACCACTTCTCCAATCTTTTTGACCCCATAACAAAGAACAAACAGCAAAGACATATACATGATCAATTCAAAATCTTTGTATCAGCTTTTAAAGACTACCAGAACCCACTGGATTCTCCAATTACATTGAATGAACTACAGGACAAAATACAAATCCTCCAACCCAAAAAGGCCTGAGGTGTTGATGTTATCCTAAATTAAGTGATAGAAAATACAGACCACAAATTCCAACTGACTATACTTCAACTTGTTAACATCCTCACCTCTGGCATCTTACACAATATTTGGAACCAAAGACTGATCGCCTCAATCCACAAAAGTGGAGACAAATTCAACCCCAATAACTACCGTGGGATATGCGTTAACAGCAACCTTGGGAAAATCCTATGCATCATCATTAACAGCAGACTCGTACATTTCCTCAGTGAAAACAATGTACTGAGCAAATGTCAAATGGGCTTTTTACTAAATTACCATACGACAGACCACGTATTCACCCTGCACACCCTAATTGACAAACAAACAAACCAAAACAAAGACAACATCTTCTCATGCTTTGTTTATTTCCAAAAATCTTTTGACTCAATTTGGCATGAAGGTCTGCTATATTATTACAAAAAATCTGCTATATAATAATAAAACAGTGTTGGGGGGAAAACATTATAAAACCCGTGTACACAAACAACAAATGTGTGAGACACACTTTTCTCTCAGATTACACAGATCCACAAAGAATTTGAAAAGAAATCCAATTTTGATAAACTCCCATATCTATTGGGTGAAATACGACAGTGTGCCGCCACAGCAGCAATATTTGTGACCTGTTGTCACAAGAAAAGGGCGACCAGTGAAAAACATAAATATGGGTTGTATTTACAATGGTGTTTGTTCATTTATTTTCCCTTTTGTACTTTAACTATTTGCATATCGTTATAACACTGTGCGTAGCCATAATATGATATTTGAGATGTCTCTATTCCTTTGAAACTTTTGTGAGTGTAATGTTTACTATTCATTTCTGATTGTTTATTCAACTTTTGTTCATTGTCTATTTAACATATGTTTCCCATGCCAATAAAGCCATTTGAATTGAACTGAGAGAGAGGTAGAGAGAGGGATACAGAGAGAGACAGAAAGGGAGCAAGAGAGAGAAAACAGAGAGTGAGAGAGGAGACATACAGACAGGAACATAGTGGAGGGAAAGAGAGAGGCTGAGTAGAGAGAGAGAGTGTTCTGACGGAGTGGGCCCAGCTTGGCTGTGGCGTCTCCAAGCAGGTTTGAGATGATTAGGAGCCTCTGTCTCGCTGGGCCAGCTGACACACACAGAGGAGCTAAACAGTACTGTGTGCCAGATGGCCAGACGGCCAGACAGGCTGCAGAAGTGTCATATGTTGTATGGGTGGAGAGGACTATTCTAGGCACCAGGCTTTATTGTTGGAAACACCTCTCAGTCTAACACACTCATCACAACACAGTACACCAAACCCAGAAAAGCCCCAGCTACAGTGGGGGGTTAGTGATGATGTAACAGTCCTCTGAGTGTAGGCTACTTTGCACTGGATCTATGGAGGGTGTAGGAAGTTCTCTGAAAAAAATTGTCAATGTTGATATAACATGCATAATCATTTTTTCCACTGAACATTTTTTCCACTGAACATTTCTGAGAGAGACAGAGAGTCGGAAACTACAGAGAGTCAACATGAAAAAAAAGAGTGTGGTTCTGAAATGTGCTCATCATGCTTCACCATAGATGGGACTTGGAAGTACAGTGGCCTGCTTGTTAAAAGTCCCCAGAACCAACATCACTCTCTCTCTGTCTCTCTGTCTCTCTCTCTCACACACACACACACTCTTTCTCGCTCTCTCTCACTCTTTCTCTCTCTCTCTCTCTCTGTCTCTCTCTCTCTCTCACACACTCTCTCTTGCTCTCGCTCTCTCGCTCTCTCTCGCTCTCTCTCGCTTTCTCTCGCTCTCTTTCTCTCTCGCGCTAATTCTCTCTCTCTCACTCTTGCTCACTCTCTCTCTCAATTTCAATTGGGAAACATGGGAAACATATGTTAACATTGCCAAAGCATGGGAACTAGATAATAAACAAAAGTGAAATAAACAATACAAATTTACAGTAAACATTACACTCACGAAAGTTCCAAAAGAATAAAGACATTACAAATGTCATATTATGTGCAAATAGTACAAAAGGGAAAATAAATAAACATAAATACGAGTTGTATTTACAATGGTGTTTGTTCAGGTCACACATATTGCTGCTGTGATGGCAGCAATATTTCACCCAATAGATATGGGAGTTTAACAAAACCAGGTTTGTTTTCTAATTCTTTGTGTATCTGTGTAATCTGAAGGAAATATGTGTCTCTAATATCATATATTGGGCAGAAGTTTTGGAAGTGCAGCTCAGTTTCCACCTAATTTTGTGGGCAGTGTGCACATAGCCTGTCTTCCCTTGACAGTTTGCTCTGTTCTTTTGTTAATTCTTTCCAATATGTCTCTCTCGCTCTCTCTCATTCTCTCTCGTTCACTCTCTCTCTCTCTCTCTGACTAGGCCATTCTCTCTGTCTCATCCCACTGGGCCTATACGTAATGAATGCCAATCATGTTTCACTCCCTTTTATCAGGCTCCTCTGCCTCCTAATGTTTGCTGAGCGCTGCCAAACACCAACTCCATCCGACGCTATTTATACGTACTAGTGACGGATCTAAACCGGTATATCCAGAACCTTCTCCATTTCCAGACAGTGACTTTGGACATAATCAGGGGGCCCCGTGTTCATCAATGCTGATACAATGTTCTGGGGATATAGGCCTAGTCTATCTTTGTTTAGATGGATATAGACAGGTGGAAGCAAAATAAACTAGCTGCGAGTGTGGGCTCAGTTTGACCAACAGTGCTGCTGTTAATGATTAAGCCGTCACTCCGAATACCGTTCGTCATCCAGTTATAAATAAAGCTTTAACAGGTTTGGAAAAAAAACAACATTTAATCTATTTCACCATGGCAACCATCACAGTAGCAGCCAGGTCTGTGTGAGGGGACGTTATGAATTACAGTGCTGTCTTTGTCTCAGAGCAATATCTACATAAATGATTAAACTGTAAGCCCTGTGGGTCGGGTGGTAATCCGCTGGCATGCACGCTCCGGTGCCGGTCTGGGTGTCATCATAATACCGTTGGAAAAAAAGAAAAGGACCCTGAAACACAGAATCATGCTGGTGGTGAAGATGAGTTATGACGATAATGAAGATGATTGGTGAACAATAGGAAAGGAATGCTCATTATATGCACATAACAGATAAGTACAAGATGAATGCTTTAAAAAGGGAAACCCCCAATCAAATTCCCTACCCGTAGTGTATCTAGAATAGAACCTGTTTTAGGTCAAGTCAATGGAAATGAAAAGCCAGGTGACGACGTGGCCTGGCCATTGGTTTAACGGTACAACAGATAAGTGCTGGTAATAATTGTAATGTCTAGCGTTCAGAGACCAATTCCTTTGTCATTGGGCCGTGTGGTTGGACTCCATTAAATGATTTGAATCAGTGAAACTGAGACGAGGTGGAAGTGTCTCATAGAGCTAATGGAATTTTACAAGTGAGCCATTGAGCCACTTTGGGCCGGGCCGGGCTGGAGAAGAGAGGGCTGGAAGAATGGGTCAGAATGAAGGGGTTTTGGTATGGGTGTTAGTAAACTGTGGCCTCAATGTCAACATAACATTAACCATTTGGAGCTTTAAAAGAGGCTCTCAAAGCTGTTCGCCAAATACCACTTCCTGTCAACCAGGGCAGCCAATGAAATGACAGTAAACACAATTGACTAACCCCTAAATATAACAAGCATACACATGATGTTGTGTCAGGTGACAAGTTACCTAGCTGAAAATTCTGCAGATGGGACACATTACATCATGTTCAAAGCCTCCATAAAAATGAAAGGACAATCATGCTCCCGAGTGGCGCAGCGGTCTAAGGCACTGCATCTCAGTGCTAGAGGCGTTACTACAGACCCGAGTTCGATTCCAGGCTGTATCGCCATGATTGGGAGTCACTTGGGCGGCGCACAATTGGCCCGGTGTCGTCCGGGTTTGGCCGGGGTAGGCCGTCATTGTATATAAGAATTTGTTCTTAACTGACTTGCCTAGTTAAATAAAGGTTAAATGAAATAAATGCTTTTGTACATCCAACAGTACAGAGGTATGGTAGGTAGCTACTCAAGCTGTGAAAATCAACCCAAGCTCCCATGTACATTCCCAACTGCACGTGCCACCGTCTGAATGTGTGCAGACGCCTCACATTTAAGTGTCCAGCTGGCCTTCAGGATATGTCATATTTAAAGCCACCCATGACATCAAGCTTCATAAGTCACAGTGGGCTGTATATTTAGAGACTGGGTGTCCCTTGAAGTGGTGAAGTGAGGATGGGGAGTGGGCTATCTATCTCAGAAGCCCCCTAGGACCTCCAAAAACAAACTACCCGAGATGAACTCCCTGGTGAAATAACAGGACAATGACACAGGACGTGCCATGGTGTAGTGACATAGAATCTATCTCTGTGCCATGATTTGGTGACATAGATTCTATCTCTGTGGCATGGTGTGGTGACATAGATTCTGTCTCTGTGCCATGCTGTGGTGACATAGATTCTGTCTCTGTGCCATGCTGTGGTGACATAGATTCTATCTCTGTGCCATGGTGTGGTGACATAGATCCTATCTCTGTGCCATGGTGTGGTGACATAGATCCTATCTCTGTGCCATGTTGTGGTGACATAGATCCTATCTCTGTGGAGTGATACATGCTATATGACTTTGGTTCTATTTCTTCATTAGAGACCTACCTGTTTAGGTGTGCAACTTCTAAGGATTGCTTTAGATTGCGTTTGGATTACAGTGTTATCTGGGTTGTTAACTGGATTCATTCTGACATTGGTGATTTCTGGTTTTTGATTATTATTTGACATTTCTGCTGCACTGTTAGGAGCTAGTAACACAAGCCTTTCGCTGAACCCGCTATAACATTTGCTAAACTATGTACAGTACGTGACCAATAAACTTTGATTTGATTAAACAGCAGTGACATTTATGAACACTTTAGTGTTTAGCGCTATTGTTTCTCATCTATGACAAATGTCATGCTTAATTCAAATCTAAATATCAGATGATAATGAAAACGTTGATATTGCTCCTCTATGATGTGCATTAAAACAACACATTAAAACAGCACTAATTATTAAGAAGAGGCAATATGGAGATGTCTCTATATTCACATTAAATGTGTATATGACTTGTGAATACATATATACAGCACCAGTCAAAAGTTTGGACACCTACTCATTCAAGGGTTTTTATTTATTTGTACTATTTTCTACATTCTAGAATAATAGTGAAGACATCAAAACTATGAAATAACACATCTGGAATCATGTAGTAACCAAAATAGTAGCGACCCTTTGCAGTGATGGCAGCTTTACACACTCTTGGCATTCTCTCAACCAGCTTCACCTGGAATGCTTTTCCAACAGTCTTGAAGGAGTTCCCACACATGCTGAGCACTTGTTGGCTGCTTTTCCTTCACTCTGTGGTCCAACTCATCCCAAACCATCTCAATTTGGTTGAGGTCGGCTGATTGTGGAGGCCAGGTCATCTGATGCAGCACTCCATCACTCTCTTTCTTGGTCAAATAGCCCTTTTTATTTTATTGAAATGTTTATTTCACCGTTATTTAACCAGGTAGACTAGTTGAGAACAGGTTCTCCTTTACAACTGCGACCTGTCCAAGATAAAGCAAAGCAGTGCAACACAAACAACAACACAGAGTTACACATGGAATAAACAAGCATACAGTCAATAACACAAATAGCCCTTACACAGCCTGGAGGTGTGTTGGGTCATTGTCCTGTTGAAAAACAAATGATAGTCCCACTAAGCGCAAACCAGATGGGATGGCATTCTGCTGCAGAATGTTGTGGTAGCCATGCTGGTCAAGTGTGCCTTGAATTCTAAATAAATCACTGACAGTGTCACCAGCAAAGCACCCCATCACACCTCCTCCTCCAGGCTTCACAGTGGGAACCACATGCAGAGATTTGTATTTTATTTAACTAGACCAGTCAGTTAAGAACAAATTCTTATTTACAATGACTGCCTACTGGGGAACAGTGGGCTAACTGCCTTGTTCAGGGGCAGAATGACAGATTTTTACCTTGTCAGCTCGGGGATTCAATCCAGCAACCTTTCGGTTACTGGCCCAATGCGCTAACCACTAGGCTACTTGCCGCCCCTGCTGGAGATCATCCCTTCACTTACTCTGCATCTCACAAAGACACGGCGGTTGGAACCAAAAATCTCAAATTTGCACTCATCAGACCAAAGGACCAATTTCCACTGGTCTAATGTCCATTGCTCATGTTTCTTGACCCAAGCAAGTCTCCTCTTCTTATTGGTGTCCTATAGTAGTGGTTTCTTTGCAGCAATTTGACCTTGAAGGCCTGACTCACGCAGTCTCCTCTGAACAGTTGATGTTGAGATGTGTCAGTTACTTGAACTCTGTGAAGCATTTATTTGGGCTGCAATTTCTGAGGCTGGTAACCCTAATGAACTTGTCCTCTGCAGCAGAGGTAAATCTGGGTCGTCCTTTCATGTGGCGGCTCTCATGAGAGCCAGTTTCATCATAGCGCTTGATGTTTTTTTGCGACTGCACTTGAAGAAACTAAAAGTTCCTGAAATGTTCCGGATTGACTGACCTTCATGTTTTAAAATAATGATGGACTGTCGTTTCTCTTTACTAATTTGAGCTTTTCTTGCCATAATATGGACTAGGTCTTTTACCAAATAGGGATATATTTTGTATACCATCCCTGCCTTGTCACAACACAACTGATTGGATCATACGCATTAAGAAGGAAAGAAATTCCACAAATTCACTTATAACAAGGCAGACCTGTTAGTTGAAGTGCATTCCAGGTGACTACCTCATGACGCTGGTTCAGAGAATGCCAAGAGTGTGCAAAGCTGTCATCAAGGCAAAGGGTTGCTACTTTGAAGAATCTCAAATATTAATATATATATTTTGATTTGTTTAACACTTTTTTGGTTACTACATGATTCCATATGTATTATTTAATAGTTTTGATGTCTTCACTATTGTTCTACAATGTAGAAAATAGTAAAAACAAAGAAAAACCCTTGAATGAGTAGGTGTGTCAAAACTTTTGACTGGTACTATATATATATATCTATATATATATAGTACCATATATATATATATTATCACACGTCAATCCCTGAGGTAATCTCATTAGGATAGCATGATGATTAAGCTGAAGCAGGACTAATTGGTGTGTCTCCCAGACATTTGATTGCCCCCCTCTGGTTGGGACTGGTAATGACATCTGATTCCACTGTCAACCAGTACAGGGCCCCCATGTGTTTGTAAGTGTGTGCGTGTGTGTTTGCGGGCGGGCGTGCGCATGAGTGTTACACAACCAGGGTCAGACAGACCATGTAAACATAAGCAGAAGGGGGTCGGCTAGTCAGCTAGTCCACTCGAGCGAAAAAAGGGCTCTTCACTCTGAACATAAACTACTGCATCACTCCACATCTGTGGATAATGGAAACATAACCTGTCCTCCTCTACAGCGGAATCAGTGAAGTTATGGCACTACTTATAAGACCACCCGGCGATGATCCATCCTCCATTGTTATGTCTAACCTCACAATGACATCCCAGGTATTCCACTGTATAAATTATAAAATATCCCACCAAAGCTGACATTTTATTAAATATGCATTACAACCCTACAGATAAGGCTAGAGACAGAATCATGTTTTAGAGTAAGCTGCAAATCTTTTCTTCTGTGATCTATGAACACCGGCTCTGTGTTGAACTGACACAGGCTTTTGTTAGACGACTAAATCAGAGAGAAGAAGGTGACCTTCCCGTTGCCCGCGAATACTGTGTGCTGATAATGTTATTAGAAGCCAGAGTGAAACAGAGACAACAGTCAGATTATTGTGTTTCATTCAAGGTCTCCTTTAATTAAGTGTTCTAAAGGAAAATGAATCAAATATTAACATTCTGCTTTATTGTTTCTCAGGTCACCTTGCCCCAAAAGGGGACAGAATTAATCTGATTTGGGGGAACAAAAAGCACTTTAACACGACGGCACACAGAACGAAAATTAAAAATGAGAATGAAATCTTCTTCGGAAATTGAAAGGAAACAGCAAATCGGATTAACATTCATTAAGAATCAAACGTCAAATAGAAAGGTCAGGCTATATACGATTCAAAGGAAGAATTAGACAGTGAGAAGTATCCGTGTTCTCAAAATTAAGATTCAAGATAATGACAGAAAGATCGGTTTCTCTACAAATTTTGGTCACACAAAATAAAGGACGAATTCCAAATGGGTGTCGTAGAGTAAAAGTAAGGCTTTATCCTTCTTTCCTTGACTTGAATGATGACATAGAGGAAGGATTGAGAGTCGTCATATTGGATCCCTATAGAAATACAAGCAGTTCAGCGTTAGTATATCACAACGGTACAGTAGATAAACCACCATTGTATGGGGATTGGGGGCGGAAGGGTAGCCTATGCGGTTAAGAGCATTGGGCCAGTAACCAAAAAGTTGCTGGTTCAAATCCTCGAGCTGATTGAGTTAAAAATCTGTCAATGTGCCCTTGAGCAAGTCACTTAACCCTAATTGCTCCTGTAAGTCACTCTGGATAAGAGCATCTGCTAAATGACGCAAATGGGAAATGAAAGTTAGCCTCTTAGCCTAACCTACATCGTCTCAGTCTCATCATGAATGTCAGTCAGCTCATGTCAAGGGAAGAAAATAATTCATCTTTGAAGCAAACTGTGTTAGAAGCAAATGTATCCTAAGTGTATTATAGGACAAGGTCCATTGGGGAATAGCCAAACTCTGTTCTTATCAGGATGTGTTTGGTTTATTATGGCTCTGTTCCACTCTGTCTCGCCATACTAGTCTAAATATACTTAACAAGGCTTAACTTTCCCTAAAATACAACATTTCACTCAGTACCAGATGAAGTTTTTACTGTGTATTGGAGACATGGCCAGTTATTCTGAGCCAAGGAATGTCTGTGAAAGATTGCATCTTTTGGACCTTTGGCATCAGTGGTTCAGTGTTGTGGTTGCAGCAAACTAGGGTACAGTCATCTGAGAAACATCTCACATTTCCTTTCACATCTTTAGTCACTCTCCTCTCCCCAAACACAACCTCCTCTTCCTTCCTTCCCACCTCATCTCCTCTCATTTTCTCTCTCTCTCTCTCTCTCTCTCTCTCTCTCTCTCTCTCTCTCTCGCTCTTTCTCTTTCTCTCTCTCTCTCTCTCTCTCTCTTTCATAATATAATCTTGTCAGTGAGGTCGCTTATACTTATTAATTAAAGAACAGTGAAGATAAAAACCCTCACAAAAAAACAACCCCCTCAGAAAAAACAACAACCCCCTCAAAAAATAACAACCCCCCTCACTATTTCGTTTTTTACACTTCTGCTCTTGTGGTTAAACTACTAAGAATGAGGCTTCTCAGCTGGCCTTTAATCAGTTCAGCTGACTTCACCTTCCTCTTTGTGATCTGAAGCAACACCAGAACCCACAGATCCACATAAGAAGACAGACAGACAGCAGGAACCAGTCCAGAACTCTGACTACGACAGGCATGATCCAGTTCCCTATAGATCCACGTCTCCACTCTGCCTGCGCTCCCATCCGATCTGAGGCAGGCTGGCAGTATCTAAAGGCCCTCCACTCCCGCGCTGTCAGCCACAGCCAGCATACCAATTACAGGGTTATTTTTAAAATACAGCTTAACCATAAAACCCCAGGAATAGGCCTTAAATAACACAGTGCGGAATAAGCCCCGTCGTCTGTGCATGGCACTGCACTGCACAGACAGCATGTGCCACCTACAGGTTTCAGCCCACAGTCGGCAGACTAGAGAGACACCATACTGCAGCTGTGCTGCCGCCTCAAGACCTCTAAAACCTACAGAGCTGGGACTACTGTATGTTTATTATGAGTAGGGCTCAGAGTTTTCCCTGACCGTGAGCTAATTATGAACAACTTTGGGACCCAGTTAAGGTCATATGGTCAGGAACAAATCTAGAACCTAGTTATGGACTAGTCAGAGCTACTATGAGTCCCACAACTAGGCAATCAAAGCCAGCGAGCTCACTGAATTGATAAATAAGAAGTTAGTATCAGAATGGGTGATTAATAACCCACTGGTCTTAAATACATATAAAACTAAAAGCATTGTATTGGTAAACAAAAACAATTCTAAGACCTAAACCTCAACTGGAGTTGTACATAAAGGATGTGACCATTGAGCAAGTTGAGGAAGCTCAACTCCTAGGTAGTACATTGGATGGTCAATTATCATGGTCAAGTCATATTGAAAAATCTGTTGTGAAGATGGGGAGGAGTATGTCTGTTCTGAAAATATGTAATGTGTTTTTGACACAAAAATCAACTGTACAAGTTGTTCAGGCTCTGGTCTTGTCCCATCTTGATTACTGTTTGGTAATATGGTCAAGTGCAGCAAAGAAAGAGCAAGCAAAGCTGCAGCTGGCTCAAAACAGATCAACACGCCTTGCCCTTAACTGCACATACAGAACTGGTTGAGGGTTGATGAGAGATGAACTGCTTCTCTTCTTGTTTTTATGAGAAGTATTACTGTAATGAAAATTCCAGATTGTCTCGCATAATCAAATAACATTCAGCGCAGAAACCCATACATACCTCCCAAGACACGCCACCAGGGGTCTCTTCACATTCCCCAAGTCCAAAACGAATTCACGACAACACACAGTATTATACAGAGACATGATCGCATGGAACTCCCTTCCATCTCCAATTACTCAAGCAAACAGCAAAATTACCTTACAAAGTGGATAAAACAACGTCAGGTGGCAAAATAACTGTGAAATGACACACAACCTACACACACACATTATTCTTTAGTTGCACTGCTTGTATATCGTCGCATTCGACATTTGTGTGACTCTTCTTGTCTATCAGTGTATCAGTGCTTTGTTACTTGTCATGTTTTGTGTGGACTCCGGGAGGAAGTACCTGCTGCTTCGGCAAAAGCTAATGGGGATCCTAATAAACCAATAAACTCCGTCGGTGTATTGATCTGGTTTATAAATAACTAAAGCTGCCTTCAGGGAGCTTGACACTGAGACATGGCCATTTCCTTTGTTTACAGCGTGATTACGTTCCCTTTACAACTCTCGAGAGGACGGTAATAACATGGCCGGGGCTGAGAAACATCAGTTGTGTATTTAGGCTACACTCCATAGACAGGAGGATGGACTAGAGATCAATACAGATCTCTCAGTGCAGCTAATGGGGAGACTTCCCTCATTTCTTTCACTTTTGCTGTGCTCTTCATGCTATCTGCCGGTACCTTATAGATGCACTAAGGATATCGTGATACTATTTGCATTATAGTTTTGATTAAACCAATAGAGAATCTGCGGTGGATCTTTGGCATTACGAACACATCATGGCCAGATTTGAGCAGAATATGGTTGGCATCATGACGGTGTTAAAACCAACTAAGAGAATAACTAGGTCAGATGGACCATTCGTTACTCAACGGTAGACATTTGGCTGTGGGACGCTTTCCCCAAAATGACCCACTTTGCTTCCAAGTGTCTTAGATTTTCCTCTGAGAGCAGCCAGCTGCAATGTGATGGAAAACCAGGCGGTGAGCCGGTGAAACAATCGCACTCGACTTCAGCGAGAATTTTTTTTAGACGTAAGCACTTTTACCAGAGTCAAAAAACTTTGGGTAAACCCTTTGCCAAAGGCTGAATCATATTTCTCTGGCTTTTCAGTATATTTTTTAAAGATGCCTTTTAAAACACTATTTGTCTAGAGAGAAGACGCTCCAAGTATCAGAGCATCATCATTCCTGTTCATGTCTTTGTAACAATACTCCTGACCCCTAGACGTTGGTGTCCACTGCTCTTTGTAACAATACTCCTGACCCCTAGACGTTGGTATCTACTGCTCTTTGTAACAATACTCCTGACCCCTAGACGTTGGTATCTACTGCTCTTTGTAACATTACTCCTGACCCCTAGACGTTGGTATCTACTGCTCTTTGTAACAATACTCCTGACCCCTAGACATTGGTATCTACTGCTCTTTGTAACAATACTCCTGACCCCTAGACGTTGGTATCTACTGCTCTTTGTAACAATACTCCTGACCCCTAGACGTTGGTATCTACTGCTCTTTGTAACATTACTCCTAACCCCTAGACAGTGGTATCTACTGCTCTTTGAAACATACTTTCTATCCCTGGTCATCTTGTTCTATCTTGACATTGACACCATCAATCTTCCTAAACAGAGCATTTTCTAACTGTGTAAAAACCAGATGCAATAAAAAGAGGGGGCAAAATACTGAAACCAGGTGCTACGCCAGGGGTTTTCTATTTGTCAGTGATCACACGGAAGTCTTTCACAGGATCCCACATAGCCACCCTGAAACCGGAATAGACGTATTTATGGAATCAAGTGAGAGAAACAATAAGAACACAAAAACGAGCAGCAGAGCTGATGTTTTTAAAAAGTGTGATGCCATTGGTCACCAGACCTCCCTCTATCTACACTGATACTCTGCTCACCGTCGTTCAGACACTAGAGACAGATACATTACAACTGTGACAAAATCTGCAATGAACCTACTTTACTCAACTTACTTTTTGAACTTTACACAAAAGTTTTATTCAGTTTCTCACAGTAAATGTAGCACATAATTGCCCATCAGTTAGTTCCCTCCCAAACAGTCCATGGACCGAGCGCTTTGGGCCACAATAAGTTAGGGCACTGTTTGGCTAAAACATTCAATTCACATAAAGCTGTACTGCATAATAAACAAAGAAGTGTACTTACGGTGTTTGTTGCTCCTAGGGGCTTCTCAAACATCCTCTTCAAGCTACTCAGGGGGATGTCAAATCTCTCAATGGTCTTGGCAGCCTGGAGGTCCTCCCGGAGTACTTGGTCGTCCGTACCGTCTGCCTGAGGGCCAGAGAGATACGGCGAGGAGGAGACGGACCCCGAGGTCACTAATGACTCGCCACTCACCACCTCCAACTCCTCTCCATTTCCTGATTGAATTTCCATTGTTGTGGAAACCGTACCCCCCGTTCTTTCCTCTGGGCAGGAGAGTACAGGGGAAGTCTATTGTATGACTGGGAGGTAAAAGGGGGAGAAAGGAAGAGAGAAAAAGAGGGAGTATTGTGAGTGAGAGAAAGAGAGAACGAGGAGTAGATGGGGCTCCGGTGCCTTTCCCTGCTCTGTTCGGACCCCGTGGCTGCTCTAGACACACCCGGGCTGATAGACGGCACAGAGAGGCTGGCCTTCAGAGGAGGAGAGAGAGGGAGAGAGGAAAAGGTTTTCCCAGTGACACGCCGTTTTGGGTCTTGGACGCAGCTCACAGTAACGTCAGCTACATAGCTATGAGAAATAAATATTCACTTTAGAGAGAGAGACAGAGGGAGACAAAGAGAGACACGCACACAGAGAGAGAGAGAGACACGCACACAGAGAGAGAGAGAGAGACACGCACACAGAGAGAGAGAGACACGCACAGAGAGAGAGAGAGAGAGAGAGAGAGAGAGAGAGAGAGAGAGAGAGAGAGAGAGAGAGAGAGAGAGAGAGAGAGAGAGAGAGAGAGAGACAGACAGACAGACAGACAGACAGACAGACAGACAGACAGACAGACAGACAGACAGACAGACAGACAGACAGACAGACAGACAGACAGACAGACAGACAGACAGACAGACAGACAGACAGACAGACAGACAGACAGACAGACAGACAGAAGGCCTACTTTATAAATGAAATATTACACTAATAGAAGTATTATAGCCTACCTTTCAGCTTAATCCTGAAGCAAGGAACTCCAGAACCCAGTTTAGACTGAACAGACCCCTTTCTCCCTCCCTCTGTCAGTACCACCCAGGCCAGGCTGACAGGAAACAGTTGAGACCCAGGGTTGACAATGTCTCCACCCTCACACCGCCCAACCCCAGCCCTATCCTTGTCTGGCTCCAATCCTATTATTCCTGAACAAATCATGGAAGCTCTGTCACAATTAACCTCCCACCCCAGCCACCAGTGTGATGGTTGTTTTATTCTTTAACACTTATTGCCCTTCCTTTCCTTGGGAGGGTTTTACTCCACTGGGCACGGCTAAAGGTTTGTTTGACGATTTAAACACATTTTTTCCTCTACTTACAACATTGGATCACAACTGTTCTACTATTTTTCTTTGTCCCCCTGTAACATTAATGTTATCTCTCATAGCTTTGCGTTGAATGTTTTTTTTTGTGTCAAGACAAGGGCCCTTCAGCGTGGGGATTTCGGGCTGTGTGAGCATATGCTAACTGTACTGTAAGGTTTCGCTGGGTTTTCTGAAGGAGTTTAAGCACCATGAGAAATGAATTGAATTACTTATGCATAGGTTGTGAAATCCGCCAAGGCAACGCGGTGGTCTCTCAGGTATGTCGAAAGCACTTTTTTAAGCAATAGGATTTCAAAGAGTACTTTGGCAACAGTCTCAGGTAGTAGTTGAATAGTTGAATATTGGAATGTATTTTAAAATACACTTAGAAAGTATTAGAAAATACTCAAATCCACTGACTCAAACACACTCCCATGCATTTGAAAATAGTATTTGAAATAAGTATTTGAAAATACTTTCAAACATTAGGCTATTTATAGCATAGCAAATTATAATAGCAAATGACTTCCAATAGAAGTAGTTGATTCGGGCCACATTATTAGAAAATAGTCAAATCCCAAAAAGTAGTTCAGCTCAGGGAATAAAGAGAGGGATACAACGGGATAGAGAGAGGGATAAAGATTGAGCGAGAGATCAGATCAGCTTAATGAGCGCGAGGCCATGACAGATGCATCTGACAGTACTGTGGGGATATAGTATGCAGCTTCATCTGAACCTGCGGCACATACATTATTTAGTGGAGGCCAAAGGTATGTGTGTCACTTTCAGATGGATCCTGTGTCCGCCTGGCACACTCGTCTTACAGGAGTTACAACGCTCACACAAACGCATGCACACACGTACGCACACACACCGCCCTCTCCCACTCAAAGCGGATCAGAAGTTTAAAAAAAATGGGCCTCATACTCTCCAGTCCTAAAGTCCCCTTCATTCCCATGGAAAACCCTTCAAATACAAAGACATAACTCAACATCTACATACCAGCCATGTCATGACAAGTAGGACTATCATTTGTTATCATGGAATGCAAAAAGTAGGGTGGGGGTGTATTTCTCTACAGAGAAGTTCTCCATAAAAAAAAACACTGGATTGTTTATTTTGTATCCAAATAAAAGTTCTTATTTCTAAGCTTTCATTAGATTAAGATGGGCTTTTCCCAGCAGACTGAGAATTGCTGCACGCAGTACTAGACATGTGGGTAGGCATGAGCCATTCATGGCTTTCTGGTCACACACAGTCATTCAGTATCAGATCTCTGTCTCACATACTCCAGTTACTGAGGTTTACTTCAGGCCTTGGTTTTCACACGTCGCCGAGACGGCAGGTGAGAAGGGACACTCTATCTAGTGAACAGTAGCCTATGTTTACACAATGTTTAACTGGGTGTTCTATTAGTTCAACAGCTACAACAGAGATGCACACGGCACTCAATGCTTTGGATATTATGTGACATTATCAAAACATTTCCTTTTATATTATTTAGTTGTGTATGTTTATAGTTGTTATTTATAATTGTTAAACAGTGTATTGACATTTTTTTTATTGACTATACATCTTTAAACAAACGTCCATTTGATTTAGCTTCTAACAATGCTTGACCAAAAGAACAATGCATAAACGGTTATTGGAGATTTTTTCCCCTACGGTTACACTGCTTCCCCCGTTCAATCTTTCGTCATGTTCTCTTGACAGCCGGATGGAATAGCTTAACGAATGACTTCCCAGAAACCACCCTGAAGAGACAGATTGCAACATAGACCGTTGAGAGTTCAACATTTAAGTGAGGGAAAGCTTCATCTTGAAGTTTTGGAGGGGAATGACTAGGTTACAAGCAAAGAGCTATTAAACTTATCCTAAGCTTTGGGCCATAGTTAGCTTGTTTGGCTTGGTACTCCGCCCAGACCAGACCGTTCTTTAAACACAAACCCAGATGGTATCTGGACATTTCTCAGCCACCTCTCTCTCTCTCTCTCTCTCTCTACTGCTGCTGCTGCTGCTGGAAAAAGTGACTCCATCTCATTTAGCTCTCATTACTATGCAGCTAGAGTCAACAGGGGATAAGGGTCTCATAGCGCCTATGTTCCCATGTGCTAAGCAAGACTTTCTGTCAAAAAGACATATTGAAGACGATGAATGTGCAAGACAATCAACATTAGTTACCTTTGTGTATGTGGACTGCATTAATACAGATGTAGGATCTTAATTTGAGCCAGTTTGCTACAGCAGGACAGGACATTTTAATTATTATTATGTGAATTACAATGAATGAATATTTTTGTAGGGGTTGATACATTTTTCATTAGGGTAAATCAAGTTTGAAATTTCAAAGTGGAAATGACAAACTTTAGAAGCTTTTTTAAAAACTCAATCACACTACACGTTTGCATTTCCTGCTGTGCAGGAAAATTCTCAGCAACAGAAGAGTGATCAAATACATCTGTAAAACCACAGAGAATAGAAATGGAACAGAACGGATCCAGTGCTGTATGTGTGCTGTGAGCGCCCTCTACTGTTTCCTGGCTCTAATATCACGCTGTACCCATTGATAATACCATTTTTAAGCCAAATGCTGCAAATGTCCCCAAGTAGTTGAAGTAATCTATTCAAATACACGGTGTGCTATACCCAAATCCAACACTTGAATAAAACAGATTAAATGAAATATCAAATGATAATCATACAGAATATACTATATATGTTAGTTATTATACAACTATAACAACTTGTGGACACATCCTGGCAGGGTGTTTCTGTACCTCAGCTACGACATTCAAATATAATACTTATTCTTGACAGCTCAATACATAAAACAATACATTAAGTACTTAAATACCCCGGTGAGAGTCTAGACAAGCTTTCCACTGGATGGCAGCAAAACACTTGAAATCGCAACAAATCCATAGTTTAGCCACACACACACACACACACACACACACACACACACACACACACACACACACACACACACACACACACACACACACACACACACACACACACACACACAAAACACAACTTCTTATCTGAAGACCAAAGACCACAATTATTTTTGTTGGAGTTGGCAAAAATATTGTTTTATGTTTTCAAAGATAGGTTACAATGTTGCAAAAACACGTATAATTATTTTCTAGAGAAGCGGACACTTTGGTAGTCCACGTCTAATTTCATTCACCTGGGCATGATTGGCTAACCCTAGTCACGTTGCCTGTAGGGTTCGCGTCAACTCCTTTCTCTCCACCATTGTCAGCGCGCGCAGCCGAAAAATCCTCCACGCATCTGTCGTGCTGCAAAACCTACTAATTCATTTACGACATAATCAATTATAGGACCATGTCACTCTGTTCTGCGTTTGTGTGTATGGTGCGCAAATATCATTTCAGCTGCATTGATAATTAGCCTTTGACTTAACAGTTGTATTTAGACTACTCGTTCGTTTATTTTAGCCAATACGGGACATCATCTTATACAGTTGACAGTTTTTCGTGATGGTTTGACAACATGATTGGTAAGTCACTGTTTTTGATACCTCTGTATTGGTCTTTCCCGCTATCCTTTTCAATTCCTATATAGCACTGTATAGCGCGATACCCTGATTACTGTGCTTTTTCACTATCTGAATCTTAAACAAGCTGAGTGAGTGCATGATTTGAGAGATGTTACACTAACAATGGACATATTATGTATATATAAAGTGTTATGGAATAGAATAGTACATTTTATTGTAGGATACGTGGTTTGTCATAGAGGCGTCATAGCCTTCAGGGTTTCTTGCGTTGTCACAGGCATAACTACATTATGTTTTCATTCAATAGGTTTCACCACTATGTTTTATTATTAAAACAATTTGACATTGGTTTTATATAAGCTGTAGTTTATCTGCTAGTACCCCCCAAAAATTTGTCATTAATGACATCATAGTTTAACCTTTTCTGTTTAACTTATTCCGAAGTTACGCATAGTTATAACAGATTGATTAAACTGTATTTGCATGTCTTATCATAAAAAAATCTATGCTTTTGTAAACTCGAACACACACCACACACACACACACACACACACACACACACACACACACACACACACACTTACACTTCAGTGCTGCAGAGAGGAGGCAACAGCCCCAGTCAGTCTGTTGAGAAAGGGCATCTGTGTGTGTGTAGAGCCCCACTCCTGAGTCCCCTGGGAACCAATTACTCATCACCAGAGGAGAAGGGGGAGAAAGAGAGGGAGGAGGGGGGAAGAGGGGGGTGGGGCAGCAACACCTGCTTTCCACTCCCCCAAGCCAAACTCTCACTATAAGCTGTGTCTCACTGCATGAGTAGTTTCTATGGGAACCCAATCCACGCTATCAGTGAATTGTGTGTCTCTATATTTCAGCCAATGTCAAATAAGAATACATTAGCTCATCAGTCCTCACCTGTGCGAATTTCCTTACAGGCCAGCAACTTCTCATGCCAACAACCTAACTTGATCTCTCAGCATCTAAGGTAGGTTGGCTTTAACTTGTCCAAGCATTGTTATTTCAATTTGTATACTGATTTTAAACATAAACTCCATATAAGGTCTGTCCAACTAGCAGCCCTGTTAGCCGTCTGTGGCGTTTCCTAAAAGGTTCCTGATGGGACAAGCCATCATGTAGTGAGTGGGGCAGCTAAGTGCCAGTGCAGGCTGAATGATACTTGATATATCTGGGTAGAGCCTCTCTTTGTCCACCACCCCATGGTTATTATCTCTACAGGAGATAGCAGGGGAGAGAAAATAGAGCTGGAGAAGTATGGGGTGTTATTACACAATACAATGCAATGACATAGACACATACACACAAAGACAAAAACAGGAATTTGTTTATGCATCTCCAGACTGTATGTCTTGGCCAGCTTTGAGAGAGTGCTTGTCCGGTACACACACACACACACACACACACACACACACACACACACACTCTGTAAAGGTCACCCTGATTCTCCGGCTGTCAACATCTGTCTATCAAATCCATCATCAAGCAATTCCCAATGCATAAACTATATTACTAGAAGTCATGCCATGTTTTCATCAGGCTTTGACTGTATATTATTAAGGTGAAGGATACATTGTTACAATTTCATAGCAAGAGAGAGAAAGTGGTTGCATCATTGTCGGTTAAAAATAGTATTCTAGTTACACTTCCAATGAATGCTTCAAAATGCATAGTAATAATATGATAGTCTATACTGTATTTTACATGTAGAATTGTATTACTATTCTATATTTCAATGGATCATTCTGTATTGTCATTGATACAGCTCCAGAACTATTGTGTGTAGGGATGCACGATATATCAGTGAGAATATCGGAATCGGCTGATATTAGCCAAAAATGCCAAAATCTCTAGTTTAACGGCGATGTCGAAAACCGATGTCAAAGCTGAAGTGCATACCTATATAACGTAGGTAGGTGATGTAATGACGTCACAAAAAATACAGCGCTACATGTGCAACACAGCATTCCTAACCTGGCCCACAATGTCTGCTGTGTGGATCTATTTTAAAGTTTCAAAGGAAGATAACAAAAATGCGATATGCAACGTTTGTGCTGCTGTTATTTCCCGAGAAGGGGAGAAAGTGAAATCATTCAATACCACAAACCTAATTATTCATTTGAAGAAGATCAGCGACTACTACTAGAAGGCCAGCTTCCCGTAGTTGCCTCTTCACTGTTGACGTTGAGACTGGTGTTTTGCGGGTACTATTTAATGAAGTTGCCAGTTGAGGACTTGTGAGGCATCTGTTTCTCAAACTAGACACTCTAATGTACTTGTCCTCTTGATCATTTTTTTATTTCCTAAATTAAAGATGAGATAATGTGTTGTAAAGTTGCTCTCATTTTACTAGTCTGGTCAGTTGAGCACATTTGAAAAGTTTAAGTTGTGCCATTTATAGCAGTTTATGACAGCCTTGAGACAGTCCTTTTTTCAAGCAGTTAAAGCTAAAATTATTAACTGCATTTTAGTTTGAACCAATATTTCTTTCAAAGCATTGAAGTTTCTCCATACGGTCAAGATTGGATAGTAAGAAGAGCCACCAACAACTTCACCATCTTTGTAATGCGGGGCAGCTAAACTATTTGTGTCATGAACATCTGTTGTGCCGATAAAATACATTCATGGATGTGTCATTTCTCTCATTTACAAGTTATTAAACAATCTGTTCCTAACTGAACAAATGAACATATGACACTGTTTCAACTATTTAACTGTACTGGAATGCTTAAAAGTCTGCTAAAATGTTAAATATAGGTTATCGGTATTGGTATCGAGTTCTTTGGCAAGGAAAATATTGGATATCGGTATCGGCCAAAATTGTCATATCGGTGTATCCCTAATTGTGTTCAGCCACACTGTATATTGTATCTATAGTCCTCTCCTCTTCAGCATACATAACAGTTCTTCTTTGTGAGATGTGGTATACTTCCCAGTCCAACTCATGCTTCAGCATAGTGCTCTCCTTTCGCCTCCACCCCCCCCTCTCCTCACTCCCCCTCCTCCTCATGGCTGGTTGCCATGGCAGCTGATTGGAACGTTCACTCAGTCTCCAGCAGCATATTGCTGTTCACCCCCTAGGAGAGGACAAGCCGCTTACAAAAGGAAACATCTAGGAATTAACCCGGGTGCTGAGGTCAGCTGAAAGTGTGATTATTTCATTTCACATGTTCATTAATTGTAAGAGATGGTCATTATTTGGGATTATTTAGTATTATAAAAATATATATATTATAACCTAGCAAACCATTGTAAATGTATTGTATTCTTTGTATTTGCCTGGGTTTAGTAAACTTATTCTCCAATCATAGCCAACCATGCTCACACCTCTTTAAGGCTTCTGTCTAGAGACTTACCATTAAATAAACTAGCAGACAGAATGCAGACAGGAGATACACAGCAACCTTCCACTTTCATCTAGATAATTACTTTGAATCTCCTTGCTCCACGTTTGATTGGAGAGAGAATATGAGAGAGAAAGAGCAAGGGAGAGAGAAATAAATAAATATGGATAGCGAGAGAGGGAGAGGAGAGAAAGAGAGAGAGAGGGATGTTGAGAGAGAAAGAGAGAGAGAAACATATAGAGAGAGGAACAGACAGAGAGAGAAACATATATATATATATATATATAGAGAGAGAGAAACAGACAGAGAGAGAAACATGTATATTTATACTGCTCAAAAAAATAAAGGGAACACTTAAACAACACATCCTAGATCTGAATGAAAGAAATAATCTTATTAAATACTTTTTTCTTTACATAGTTGAATGTGCTGACAACAAAATAAACACAAAAATAATCAATGGAAATCCAATTTATCAACCCATGGAGGTCTGGATTTGGAGTCACACTCAAAATTAAAGTGGAAAACCACACTACAGGCTGATCCAACTTTGATGTAATGTCCTTAAAACAAGTCAAAATGAGGCTCAGTAGTGTGTGTGGCCCCCACGTGCCTGTATGACCTCCCTACAACGCCTGGGCATGCTCCTGATGAGGTGGTGGATGGTCTCCTGAGGGATCTCCTCCCAGACCTGGACTAAAGCATCCGCCAACTCCTGGACAATCTGTGGTGCAACGTGGCGTTGGTGGATGGAGCGAGACATGATGTCCCAGATGTGCTCAATTGGATTCAGGTCTGGGGAACGGGCGGGCCAGTCCATAGCATCAATGCCTTCCTCTTGCAGGAACTGCTGACACACTCCAGCCACATGAGGTCTAGCATTGTCTTGCATTAGGAGGAACCCAGGGCCAACCGCACCAGCATATGGTCTCACAAGGGGTCTGAGGATCTCATCTCGGTACCTAATGGCAGTCAGGCTACCTCTGGCGAGCACATGGAGGGCTGTGCGGCCCCCCAAAGAAATGCCACCCCACACCATGACTGACCCACCGCCAAACCGGTCATGCTGGAGGATGTTGCAGGCAGCAGAACGTTCTCCACGGCGTCTCCAGACTCTGTCACATCTGTCACATGTGCTCAGTGTGAACCTGCTTTCATCTGTGAAGAGCACAGGGCGCCAGTGGCGAATTTGCCAATCTTGGTGTTCTCTGGCAAATGCCAAACGTCCTGCACGGTGTTGGGCTGTAAGCCCAACCCCCACCTGTGGACGTCGGGCCCTCATACCACCCTCATGGAGTCTGTTTCTGACCGTTTGAGCAGACACATGCACATTTGTGGCCTGCTGGAGGTCATTTTGCAGGGCTCTGGCAGTGCTTCTCCTGCTCTTCCTTGCACAAAGGCGGAGGTAGCAGTCCTGCTGCTGGGTTGTTGCCCTCCTTCGGCCTCCTCCACGTCTCCTGATGTACTGGCCTGTCTCCTGGTAGCGCCTCCATGCTCTGGATACTAAGCTGACAGACACAGCAAACCTTCTTGCCACAGCTCGCATTGATGTGCCATCCTGGATGAGCTGCACTACCTGAGCCACTTGTGTGGGTTGTAGACTCCGTCTCATGCTACCACTAGAGTGAAAGCACCGCCAGCATTCAAAAGTGACCAAAACATCAGCCAGGAAGCATAGGAACTGAGAAGTGGTCTGTGGTCCCCACCTGCAGAACCACTCCTTTTTTGGGGGTGTCTTGCTAATTGCCTATAATTTCCACCTGTTGTCTATTCCATTTGCACAACAGCATGAAATGTATTGTCAATCAGTGTTGCTTCCTAAGTGGACAGTTTGATTTCACAGAAGTGTGATTGACTTGGAGTTACATTGTGTTGTTTAAGTGTTCCCTTTATTTTTTTGAGCAGTGTATATATATAGAAAGAGAAACAGACAGAGAGAGAAACAGACAGAGAGAGACACATAGAGAGAGAGAAACAGAGAGAGAGAAACAGACAGAGAGAGAAACAGAAAGAGAGGTGGATGTTGATTGAGAGAGAAATAGAGAGAGAGAGAACATATATTTATATATATATATATATATATATAGAGAGAGAGAGAGAGAAACAGATCGAGATATATAGAGAGAGAAATAGATAGAGGGAGAGAGAAACAGATGGAGAAAGACAGAGAAACAGACATAGAGAAAGAAACAGATCGAGAGATAAACAGATATAGAGAGAGAATCAGATAGAGGGAGAGAGAAACAGATGGAGAAAGACAGAGAAACAGACATAGAGAAAGAAACAGATCGAGAGATAAACAGATATAGAGAGAGAATCAGATAGAGGGTGAGAGAAACAGATGTAGAAAGAGAAAGAAACAGATATATAGAGAGAAACAGATAGAGACAGAGAAACAGATAGAGAGAAACATATATATAGAGAGAGAAACAGATAAAGAGAGCTAGAGAGAGAAACAGAAAGAGAGAGAAATAGACAGAAAGCGGGACTGTGGGTGAGAGAGAGAGAGAGCAGTGGCTGAGAGAGAAATCAGTGGCAGATTTTAAATGCAGCACAATTAGTTTCACCAGTCACTAGGAGAAGAGAGGGCGAAGAGAGCAGCGAAAAGGGCTCACTAACTCGCTGTAGGAAACATACAGTTGGACGTCTCCACTATCTCCTCTTATGCTTCCGACAGCTAGGCCATATTGTGTGCAGTGGTAAAGGCTACTGTTTATTTAGTCAGTGGGAAATGAATATATGTTATACCTCTCATTAGAGTGCATTTGTTTAACATTTTCTAGAGACTGAATTTAATTTCCAGTGACGTGTTAGCTCATGAGACAAGTGTCCGTAGATCAACTTTGCGAATAGCTCATGATCTTTGGTCTTTGTTCTCCAAAAGCTTTAGACTGTGAGTGCATACTGACAGAATGTCAGCCCTCCCCAATACTATATCAGCCTAACAAGCCATTCTATTCTGTTATGTCTAAGTAGAATTTAGAAGTAGAACGTAAGTAGAAAATGGCCCTTATAGGATTTGAGTGGTGCGCTGGTTTAAGATGGAAGGGTATTCCTTCTCTCATTAGGCTGTGGGATTTGGGATGTTTGTCTGGGTGCTATATGTCTGGTATTGCTATAGCAACCAGTTTTCATTCATGTATGGGTAAACTGTAACTGCTGCACACACACACACACACACACACACACACACACACACACACACACACACACACACACACACACACACACACACACACACACACACACACACACACACACACACACACACACGTACACGTACACAGGACAGTCAGAATAGTCGTAGAGGGACTGATGTTGTAACACCTTTCTGTCACCTTCCATCTTAAAGCAGACGTTTCTCTTGTTATTTTCACCCATGGCACCATTATACGACCATAGTGACTCTGAAGAGCTCTCTGAATAAGGGAGATACAGCTCTCTGAATAAGGGAGATACAGCTCTCTGAATAAGGGAGATACAGCTCTCTGAATAAGGGAGATACAGCTCTCTGAATAAGGGAGATGCAGCTCTCTGAATAAGGGAGATACAGCTCTCTGAACACAGCTCTCTGAATAAGGGAGATACAGCTCTCTGAATAAGGGAGATAAAGCTCTCTGAATAAGGGAGATACAGCTCTCTGAATAAGGGAGATACAGCTCTCTGAATAAGGGAGATACAGCTCTCTGAATAAGGGAGATACAGCTCTCTGAATAAGGGAGATGCAGCTCTCTGAATAAGGGAGATACAGCTCTCTGAACACAGCTCTCTGAATAAGGGAGATACAGCTCTCTGAATAAGGGAGATAAAGCTCTCTGAATAAGGGAGATACAGCTCTCTGAATAAGGGAGATACAGCTCTCTGAATAAGGGAGATACAGCTCTCTGAATAAGGGAGATACAGCTCTCTGAACACAGCTCTCTGAATAAGGGAGATACAGCTCTCTGAATAAGGGAGATACAGCTCTCTGAATAAGGGAGATACAGCTCTCTGAACACAGCTCTCTGAATAAGGGAGATACAGCTCTCTGAATAAGGGAGATACAGCTCTCTGAATAAGGGAGATACAGCACTCTGTCTGGTATTTGCTCATGACTCATGTCTATTTGGAATATAATGGCAGAACATATGAATGGCATGGAGTCATCGTTTCGTGATTTGTTCGATGGCGCCTAGTCTAATTTTAGATTTTTCTCTTAGGCTTTGTCTGTCCACTTCTCTCTCTTTCTCACTCTCTCTCTAAATTCTGTCAATCCAGCAACATTTTCAACTCAAACTGAAAGAAAGAGCACATTTGTGTGGGTGGGTGGATAGGAAGAGGAGACATTGTTGCCTGCCTGTGTGTGTGTGTGTGTGTGTGTGTGTGTGTGTGTGTGTGTGTGTGTGGTGTGTGTGGTGTGTGTGTGTGTGTGTGTGTGTGTGCCTGTGCGTGTCTGCGGCAATAGGCTTCTTCAGCACCAGATGACATTAGGGACCGTTCCTTTAGGAATCCCATTTAACTGACCCTCTCTGTGACGTCATTCTAGAATCTAGAGAGGGCTTCCTTTCTCAACCTCCCTGCCTGGAGGCTGGCTAGCTAGCCTAGCGCTAATTCAACCAGTCTCACTGCAGTGAGTGAGTCAGGGCTCTTCTCTGCTGTGTGACACACACACACCATCAACCCAATAAATCCAAACATGAATGGAGGATTTGGTTTTGTTTTATTTGGATCTCTTTTAGTCCCCATTTGGACTAATCTTCCAAGAGTCCTTAAACAGGAGGAGGAGGTGTAGAGAGGAAAGGGGAAGTAGAGAGAGAGGAAGAGAGGAGATGCAGGAGGGTATTTTAGGCCAGTGAGTTAAGTTGATTTGACAGTTGGCCCGTATTCATCATCGAGACTGACTGTCTGTGGACAGGGTCAGGACAGGGGCTGGCATCAGTGCTTCCCACTAAGCTTTGTCACTCATGTCCATGCTATTTGTGGCAACCTGAGCCTGTAAAGTGACACAGTGGTGTTGTGTCTGCCTGTAATACAGGGTTTGGGATTATAAAAGGGAGATTTAGTATTGCAGATCTGTCTCCTTGCACTTTTTGCTATTTTGTCGAAATTGTCTGAGTACACCAGCCCCCCCTTCTCTCTTTCCCTTCTCTCTCTCCCATCTCTCTCTCTCTCTCCCATCTCTCTCTCTCCTCTTCTTTCATTCCATCCTCTCTCTTTACTTGATCTCCAAGGACTTCCTCCTCTACCTCAGTCAGGCTTCAGCACTTCAGCCAGCACAAACTAACGAGTCTTTTGTGTGGAAAGGAAGAGAGTGCGAGCGAGAGCAAGAGAAATGGAGTTTGAGAGAAAGAGAGAGAGAGAGAGATAAAGAGAGAGAGAGAGAGAGAGAGAGCTAGAGGGGAGAGAGAAGCTGGCTGAGAAAGCTGACAGCAAGCAACACCAGAGGGAGAGGCAGAGAGGGGGTAGAGAGAGAAAGATAGTGAACGCTAGACAGACTCCTGGGTGCTAAACAATAGAGTAAGAGGGTAGCAGCAAGGTCTGTTCTTCTGGGAGCCCTGTCGATGTGGACGTTTATGTAGTGAATACTGTGGGAATGCACTAGAGAATTCCTGGAGTGTGCAAGGCGATACGACACAGGTCAGTCAGTGGAAATATACATTATTGAAGTGTAGTGGTAATAGTTTCTCACCTTTGGTACTTTTACATTTTATGGGGGAAACTCAAGAGTGGGATCCATTCAGCACAGGACACTATCTGTAGCATCTGGTGTGGAGGGAGCTTATGCAGCGTGGTGTTCCCAGTGTATATCCTGCTGCAGGGCTTACTGTTCTTCCTGGAGAGAGAGGGAGAGAGAGAGGGAGAGAGAGAGAGAGAGAGAGAGAGAGAGAGAGAGAGAGAGAGAGAGAGAGGTGGTTAGCAAAATGGAGGGAGGGAGGGAGGGAGGGAGGGAGGGAGGGAGGGAGGGAGGGAGGGAGGGAGGGAGGGAGGGAGGGAGGGAAGGAAGGAAGGGGAGGCTCCCTACACCTATTCTCTCACTGCCATTGCAGGGTAGCTTGCTCCTGTGTTCTGTTCTGTTCTGCTCTGGTGCATGATGTCATCCGGTACCAGGTCACAGAGGGAGAAGCTCCCAGCCTCAGGTCCTGTTTTGTGGCCATCAGTAAGGAGGCATTTGTTATGAGATTGTGATTTGTGTGGACAGTAATCCACAGTTTTAAGTGGTATTGTTTTGCACAGAGTATCCACAATGTCTATATGTCAGGCGACGACTGTCTGAATGAAACATTTCTCTTACTAAGATACGTGTATACGATGACACCGTTGTCATGGCAACCACCGCAGGGTTTTCAAGGAATAGGTAGCATGGTGTATGGAGCGCTGGATTCTGAGGATGAGAATGAGAATACATGACTGAAATGAAGTGTAGGAAGTCGGTACGTGATGCTTAGACACAGCCATGGAAACCCTTACCCAGTTCCCACCATCTCCCCATACTGTCACTGTGGGGGGTTGTGTTTGAATTTTAGTTTTGTTTATTCATTCGACCTTTTTTACCAACAAGCACACATAAAACTTGAAAAGCCGTACATGCGCATGAGTAAAATCATGGAGGGTAACACACGATAACATCTGGGACTTTCCATTGTGGTCCTCTTGAAACAAGATGGCTAAGCAAGATGCAACACGGTTGAACACAGTATGACAGCAAGATGTCCTGTACTGTATGTGGAGTGGGATGGGAAGGGGGGGCTGCCGCTGCAACATCCATATATTATGTCTTAAACATCCCTCTGTGAGTCCTGTGTGTGTGCACGCGGAGTGCAGGTGATTACATGTGTGTCCATTCCTTGATGCGTGTTCCCTTTCAGTCAGTCAACTTCGGTACAACATACTATGGGGAGTCGCACCCTGGCGAAAACACAATTGGAACACGAGACCGTCTGACGTTGTACCATCTCAACTGTCCCGTAGTGGTAGAGTTGCTCACCCCCTGGATGTTATGTGCTGAAGTTTGTATGGTTCTCATACGTTTCCTTAATCACGAACAATTAGTTATTCTTCAAATTGTTTGGCCTGGCTATAGCAATAAGTAAGCGGGCTTACGCGACAGAAACAACGAAGGCTAACAAGCCGGGTTTGGATTCGCGACCATGCCCCGATTAATTAAAAGATACTCATGTTAGTTGTCTTGTATGTCTTGGCTCGGCGCTTGCTCAGGCTGCCCTCACTTGAATCTGTTCCTGTGCGAGACTAGGGGATGGCTGACACTGTTCCCCTACTAATCCGTGGCACAGGTTCTCTCGACAATCGTGTAGCATTCTTTAGGGGGCTTGTTGTTTCCAATAGTGACTTCCTCTCCCGGGTGCCCGTACCTCAGCTGATGGTTTGGGTTGTTGGTCGGGTAGAATGTCTCCCGGCTCCTGTGCGCACTGTCGCCGGTTACGGGAGGCTACTCGAAGAGAGAGGGCGACCAGGTTCTGTGGGTATCCCCGCCGCCTGTGTCTGCAGGGGTTAAGCACTGCTTGCTTCTCTTCCCAGAAGGGTCCGGGTCCCACCTCAGTGATCCGGTCCTACGTACACTTTCGAGACCAGGTTAGCGAACAAGCGCTGCATAGCGTGCTATCCAGATTAGCTAACTCGCCGAGGCGAGCTAGCTACTACTAGCTATTCCTGCCTCCCCACGGTGGAGTTGCTGGGGTAGATCTCTTGTTCAGTATACGTAGCGTTAAGTCGCTTGGTTATTGTAAACAAACCATGCCGCGGTCAAAGAGGCTAGCTAGCTATGGCAACTCTACTCTTATTTTCAATTCCTGGAGTTGGAGGGAGTAGAGAGCATTTCTTGCATGCTCCTCCGATGGGGAAGTAGTCTCCGAGCAGCTGCACCGCTCCACTAAAAACATTGCCGGAACCCTCTGTGCCCATAAGACATCCGCATTGCTTGCTGTTTGGGGTTTTAGGCTGGGTTTCTGTATACACACTTTTGACATCTGCACATGTAAAAAGGGCTTTATAAATACATTTGATTTGATTTCAAGGCCGTTAGTTTATTATGATCAATCGTGATCCATTCTGACTGCTACATTTGTCGTCACACAGGGCCACGTGCAGACACAGACCTATCACGGGCAGGCAGGATACGTGGAGGCTCCCGGTTGACTCTCTCAGGCAGGATGAAAACGACTACATCAACCATGATCTTTTGCTAGTTACGGCCACTTTCACCATGATCCTTAGCAATTTCTTTGTGCCATTCAGGCCCATTTAGCAATATGGCATGCTTCAAATTCAAATACTTCCGGCTTCATGCGCCATTTGGGAGTTTTCATAGGGATACGTGCATGACGTCAACACTATCACTATCTACTGGCTTTAATGGCTATGTGTCACGTCTACTCCCACTCCTCCCCTTCGGCGTTTGACGTCACCAGTATACTAACCACCGGTCCTGGGATCCATCATTACGCACACCTGGCATCGATCATTGCGCGCACCTGCACGTCATCATGAGGCACACCTGGACTCCATTACCTCACTTATTACCTTCCCAATATCTGGCACTCCCTTAGATTCTTTCCCCAGCCAGTATTATTCCTGTGTTTATGCATAGACGCTACTGTTATGTTGTCTCGGTTCATGTTGTTTTATTAAACGTTTCACCTGCTTCTCGACTCTCAGTGTCTCCGGTACAGAATACTGACTCCAACAATGGAAGCAGCAGGTAAAACAGAATATATTCCATACAGTCGACTAGCAGGGATAACTTCTAAGTCAACACCATGACCAGCTGGCACAACTGGGAACAGCTATGGAAGAGGTTCTTCACAGTGTGCAACGTCTCGAACATACCCGGAGGCGTTGCCGTCAACTAGCGGAGGATACTCTACAACCAGTCGACCCAGCGAGCCAGCACAACAGCCCATTCAGCAACTCGCTCAGGTCAGCGACGCCTGTTTGTCCCTACCGGATAAATATGAGGGCACCCCATCTAAATGTTGTGGCTTCCTACTTCAGTGCTCCCTCTACTTTACGCACCAGATGGGAGCCCCCACCACCGAGAGGTTGCCACAGTTATTTCTCTGCAGACTGGGCGGCATTGGAATGGGCCACAGCCATCTGGGAGAGAGGAGAGGAGGAGGAGATTCATATGTTGGGTTCATGGCTCTGTTCAAATGCATCTTCGATCATCCCCCGTAGGGCAGAGAGGGAGAGAAGAGAGGGAGGCTGCCGTGTATGTGCTCACCTTCCGGACAGTAGCAGCATCCAGCGGATGGAACGAGCCGGCGCTTGGTACGCTATTCAGAAGAAGTCTGCGCGAGGAGGTCCAGACGGAACAGGCCTGTCGAGACGACAACTTCTGCTTGGACGCACTCATTGCGATGGCCATCTGGATATCCTACTTCGGGAGCGTCGATACTTTCATCGCTTCTCCCTCCCTCAGTGAACACTCTGGATCAGAGCCTAAACCCATGGAGGTAGGGGGTCACACGCCTCCCCGTGGCAGAGCGATACAGACAGAGACAGATGGGGCTCTGTCTGTACTGTGGTCAAAGAGGGCACCAGCTCCAGCGGTGTCCGGCACTTCTTAATCCGGGATCCACAAGAGCAGAGGGATGGTCACGTGATCTTCCACCTCCTGGGGCAGAAGTGAGTATTCCATCTTCATCACTTTCTGCTAAACTATTTTTGGTGTCCATCATACTAAACTCAGCAGAAAAAAGAAACGTCCCTTTTTCAGGACCCTGTCTTTCAAAGATAATTTGTAAAAATCCAAATAACTTCACAGATCTTCATTGTAAAGGGTTTAAAAACTGTTTCCCATGCTTGTTCAATGAACCATAAACAATTAATGAACATGCACCTGTGCAACGGTCATTAAGACACTAACAGCTTACAGACGGTAGGCAATTAAGGTCACAGTTATGAAAACTTAGGACACTAAAGAGACCTTTCTACTGACTCTGAAAAACACCAAAAGAAAGATGCCCAGGGTCCCTGCTCATCTGCGTGAAAGTGCCGTAGGCTTGCTGCTAGGAGGCATGAGGACTGCAGATGTGGCCAGGGCAATAAATTGCGATGTCCATACTGTGAGACGCATAAGACAGCGCTACAGGGAGACAGGACGTCCTCGCAGTGGCAGACCACATGTAACAACACCTGCACAGGATTGGTACATCCGAACATCACACCTGCGGGACAGGTACAGGATGGCAACAACAACTGCCCGAGTTACACCAGGAACGCACAAACCCTTCATCAGTGCTTAGACTGTCCGCAATAGGCTGAGAGAGGCTGGACTGAGGGCTTGTAGATCTGTTGTAAGGCAGGTCCTCACCAGACATCACCGGCAATAACGTCGCCTATGGGCACAAACCCACCGTTGCTGGACCAGACAGGATTGCCAAAAAGTGCTCTTCACTGACGAGTCGCGGTTTTGTCTCACCAGGGGTGATGGTCGGACTCGCGTTTATCGATGAAGGAATGAGCATTACACCGAAGCCTGTACTCTGGAGCGGGATGGATTTGGAGGTGGAGGGTCCGTCATGGTCTGGGGCGGTGTGTCACAGTATCATCGGACTGCGCTTGTTGTCATTGCAGGCAATCTCAATGCTGTGCGTTACAGGGAAGACATCCTCCTCCCTCATGTGGTACCCTTCCTGCAGGGTCATCCTGACATGACCCTCCAGCATGACAATGCCACCAGCCAAACTGCTCGTTCTGTGCGTGATTTCCTGCAAGACAGGAATGTCAGTGTTCTGCCATGGCCAGCGAAGAGCCCGGATCTCAATCCCATTGAGCATGTCTGGGACCTGTTGGATCGGAGGGTGAGGGCTAGGGCCATTCCCCCAGAAATGTCTTGCAGGTGCTTTGGTGGAAGAGTGGGGTAACATCTCACAGCAAGAACTGGCACATTTTGTGCAGTACATGAGGAGGAGATGCACTGCAGTACTTAATGCAGCTGGTGGCCGCACCAGATACTGACTTACTTTTGATTTTTGACCCCCCCCCTTTATTCAGTGACACATTATTCCATTTCTGTTAGTCACATGTCTGTGGAACTTGTTCAGTTTGTCTCAGTTGTTGAATCTTATGTTCATACAAATATTTACACATGTTAAGTTTGCTGAAAATAAACGCAGTTGACAGTGAGAGGACGTTTCTTTTTTTGCCGAGTTTATTTGACTGTCCCTCATGTACTGTGTCTACAGCGTTAGTGGATTCTGGTGCCACAGGGAACTTTATTGACCAGACCCTTGCCTCCTCTCTTAACATCTCATACTCGCTCTCCTCTCTTTTCCGGGTTCAAGCCCTTGATAGTCGGCCACTAGGATCCGGAACCATTACACACATCACCCAACCCCTCACCGTAGAGTCCATTCATCAGGAGAACATCCCCTTCATCACCAGGGCACCAGTTCACAAGATGTTCCTCGGCCTCCCTTGGCTTCAACGCCATAATCCCACCATCTCATGGTGGAGGATGAAAATCACAGACTGGCCAACTGAATGCCAGAGGACCTGCTTCCTCATCCCCTGTTGTTCTACGTCGGTTGAGAGTCCTGTGGTTGCCCTTCAGCCCAAGAACCCGGAGATATACCAGGACCTGCGGGAGGAATTATCCAAGACCCACGCCACCTGACCCAGGCCATGGAGGATTACATCCAAGAGGCGCTCCAACAAGGTTTCATCCGCACGTCCTCTTCTCCTGCGTCGACTGGTTTCATCTTCGTGGCCAAGACGGATGGAGGGCTACGTCCATGTATTGATTACAGAGGACTCAATGAAATCACCAGGAAGTACCGTTACCCTCTCCCTTTGTTGCCGGCAGTCATCGAACAGCTCCACAGGGCCCAGCTCTTTACCAAACTGGACCTGTGGAGTGCACACAATCACATCCGCATCCAGGAGGGGGATGAATGGAAGAACCTATCGCCCAGGTTAAAAAAACACCAAGGACAATGCCCTGTCCCATCTCTACGATTCGGGAGAGGGTCCTGTCAAGAATGCACCTATTGCCTGTAGCTTACTAGTCCCTATGAGTTGTCTAATGATACAGGTTATTGGTGGTTGGTAGCGGAGTCGAGGGACAAGTGTTGGACACGACCATGCTATTATCCAACACAATCTCTGTGGTTCAAATGAACCCTGAAATTAGCTTCCTGGCTCCAGCTCAGAGCTTTTCATTCCTTGGAATTAGATTTGATTATAAATCGCCCCTGTCTGTTACCACAGAAGGGGTCAGTTTTTCAGAGCTGTCTGTCCCATTCCCAGCTAGGCTACAAGGCACTTTGTCACCAGTACCTATGGCTGGTCGGTAGGGTAACCTCCATGGTAACTTCCAGTGTTCACAGGTGTCAAAAGTGTTGTCTCCCGCATGTGAGTTCAATGAAAAGTGTCCCTCCTCCACGTTCATACACACAGTTGTCAAGAGTGGTGGAAATGGAGGAAGAACCAATCTCTCCCAGTCCCCTTCAGATGGCACTTCACGGGAGGCTCACTGTCTGCGTCGACCAGTGGCGTGCATGCGCTGTGCCGCCCTAGATCATGCGAACTGTGACATCAGGGTACAAACTACAATTTGTTGTGTCTCCCACGCTCCTGCAGCATTATCACATCGACTGTCCCAAGGCCTCAGCGCCTGTTTTGAGGGAGGGAATATCCTCCCGTCGCCAGAAGCAGGCAATCCGAGTGGTTTCTATGTTGAAAATCCTGAATGGCTGGTACAGCCGGTATTTCCTGGTTCCGAAAAGGGACAGGACTTTGCATCCCATTCTAGACCTACATGCCCTCAGCTAGCACCTCAGACTACAAACTCAGAATGCTCACGAGCCGCTGGCTGTTTCAGCCTATTGGCTGGTGGCAGCAGAGTCGAGGGGGCACGCAGTGTTACACACATCCATACTACCTTCCCGTATTCAGTTTCTAGGCTTCATAAGAAACCATAAAAAGAGCTGTCTGACTCCATCTCAGCACATACCGTTTCTATCCCTGCGGAGGGTGTTCAGGTTCCGGCTCTGCTTAGCCAAATTTTGGCTGGGCTATGCCCACTGGGGATGATGGCTTCTGTGATGGAAGTCGTTCCCGTGGGGTTATTGTTGATGCGGCCCTTCCAACGCAGAGTGCTAGCCACTCACCTGGACGCATCTCGCAGCCTAACACAGTCGCTTTGGGTGTCCCTGTCAGGCCTTCGGGCCCTGGCCCAGTGGTGGGACCCTCTGCTATTGTTAGGGGGCTCCCATGGACTGAGTTATATCTGGCAAGGTGATCATGACAGACGCACCCCCTCCCCCAGTGTGCACATGCTCTCGCTTTGGGCTACTGTTCCCTGAAGGAGGGAAACCAGGTACAACACCTGTTTGGCCCCACGCCGCCCATTCCTGGGCTTGGTGAAGAGCGGTACTAAATTGAAGGAATGAATCCGAGCCTCACGCTTTTCACCTGTGGAAGGCGGGGCTTCCAACGAGGCGTGGCCTTATCAGGCTTGATTGTAGATCCTTCAACCTGAAGTCGCAAGAGTGCAACTCCCAATAGTATGTTGTACCTCGTTTCCCTCCTTCAGAGAACAGTAGTTATAGTCATAATGTTAAGTTTACTTATATGCACTCGATGTGCATACACTCATCACATATACCGATTGAGAGAGGTCAATGCCCACTATGCCATGAACTGAGCAACCATGTACAGTAAAATGGGTTTGCTCATCGACCATGTATACACTTGTACAATAACAGTAATGACATTTCTTACAACATTCTTTCTCTCTCTCAGGGCCAGACGTTGGGTGGTAGACCTACGGCAGGATGAGTGGGATCCTGAAGAGGAAGTTTGAGGAGGTGGAGGTGGACAGCCCCTGCCTCTCTCTCCGGGGGTCTGATGATGAGGTCTCTGCCGGCAGCGACAGCGGGAACAGCAGCGACAGCGTCAACCCCGGCCCCTCCACCCCCGTCGCCCGTGAGTTGCTCGACTGCTTAACTAACACAGCCAGCTTTGCCAACTTCGGACAACACTGTCAACTATTTGACGCAAAGTGAATGAAATAGCGCCTTACATTGTGCTAGTGAGTAGCCATCCATCTTTTCAGTAGAAAAAACTCCCAGTTAATAGAACCACTTCCTCACCTACTGCTTTTCAAATCAGATCAGATTCCCTCAAGCACCACCAGTATAGAGAGCCTCAACGGGATTAGAATGATAGAGAGAAACAGGAAGTAACTCTTGGGAGTAGTGTGATTTCATCTCTCTCTCGGAGTCATAGCTGGTGATCTCCCCTAGCTCCTGCTCCCTGTGGGTTTTGACAGGGAGGATGTTAGGGATGCTAGAACTCAAGGGGTCCATAGGGATATCAATAGCAGCAATACTCACTTAAGGGCTCCCGAGTTGCACAGCGGTCTAAGGCACTGCATCTCAGTGCAAGAGGCGTCACTACAGTCTCTGGTTCGAACACAGGCTGTATCACATCTGGCCGTGATTGGGAGTCCCATAAGGCGGCGCATAATTGGCCCAGTGTCGTCCAGGTTTGGCCGGGGGTAGGCCGTCATTGTAAATAAGATTTTGACTTGCCTAGTTAAATAAAGGTAAAATAAAAAATAGTCTCTAAATGCCCCCTTTCTCTCTATCCCTCCTTCTATCCCTCCTTCTATCCCTCCTTCTTACAGCCTCTTCTATCTTGAGGTGTGAGAAGCGCCTGCTGGTACGCAATGTGCACTTTGAGAGCGTGACGGTGTACTACTTCAGCCGGCGCCAGGGCTTCACCAGCGTGCCCACGCAGGGTGGCAGCACCCTGGGCATGTCCACACGCCACAGCTGGGTGCAGCGCTACACCCTGGGGGAGTTCGCCGTGGAACAGGAGAGAAGCCACAGAGACATGCTGCGAGACCACCTCAAAGAGGAGAAACTCAACTCCATCAAACTCAAGGTAGTCAAGTCGATCTATCTAAAGGTCGTCAACTCCATCTAACTAAAGGTAGTGTCATAACTCTCCTGTGACGATCTGAAGGATCAGGTTACGGGGGGGGGGGGTCCGCTCTACAGCATGCTCTCTCTCGTAGAGGGGGAGAGCGGGAAGTCGACTGTTTTATGGTCGGTTATAAAATACGCTGCCCCTATGCTCTGTAGTGTTCGAGATTGGAATGTAAACTGTGGAACAGAGAGAGACCCTCAAACATCAAAAGTTTGAATAATTAAACAATGTTTCTATTTTTGAGAATGTGGGAATGGTCCGTGGACGCTGAAGGGCCGGTCACGTCGAGTGTTTCATTTGGTGATCTAATGGACAGGAAACACATAACTATCTCTTAAAGTGTACATTAAACTATTTGTGAAAAGTAATGTTAACCTTCTAAATGAGAAAATATGGGTTTTCATATAAATTTAACCAAATCAGTGGTCACGCCCACGTGAGCGTAGACATTATGTCGGCGTCATGGACTCGCGCCTTTTTCCACAGAGTATAAAACCCACTTCCTACAAAATTTACATCAAGTCAGAGAACGCTGCGAGTCCCCACGTTGAAATGGCTAGCATTCTATAGATCATTAGACCATACAACTGTAGTTTTGGCTACATGGCTTGAAATGGTTAAACTCCCAGACTATCGATCACTACAGAATAAGAGCAAATCTTAGCCGTATAATTACTAGTCTGCAGCTAGAAATTCCGTAAGTCTAGTACGAGAATACCGACAATCGCCGAAACATCTATTCTAAGAACATTGTACGCCTGACGTATCGATTACAACAGACACTATCCAGGGCCGCGGAGGAAGCTACAACCACGAAGGACATTGTGACTTCTGAGGAAGTTTACCAGAAACTCTCTGATGAACTGACTCTCCAGCAGACGGACAGGCGATTCCAACAGAGAAGACAACAACGACATACGGGGCGTAAATATATACATTGAAATTATTCTCGAATGAGCGGCCGTTCATGTGCAAAGGATTAGCATTTCAATGGGTATAATTATCAACTGTGTGTAGTGAATCCATTTCGTCTTTCCCGCTCTTTCTCAGTCCCCGCCCCTTTCATTTGTCTACCAAGCCGTCATATCAGCTTCGTCCGCTGGGGACTTTTTCTTTGTGTCATGTAGTAACCCACATATCTACAGTTTGTTTTATGTAATTCGGTGTGGTTAGTTAGTAAATAAATAATTAAGCCAATTTGTGTATCGACACTCTAAAATTGACACTTTAAACACCATTTTTTCGTGGTGCCCCGACTTCCTAGTTTAAAGTTACATGATTAGTTTAATTGCGTAATTAAATTACAGAGAAATGCTTTGATAATATACAGTCTTCACATTTAATGATAGTCCAGACACGACAGTAGTCAACTCCATCTAACAACTTTTTTGGCCCACAACCCCATTTTGATATCTGAAAATTCTTGCGACCATCACATACTTTTAATGTGGGCTATGACAGTCCATTGCAAATTAGTCTGACATAATGCATCTTATCTCACCACCACTAATGTGATGGGTGTGCTTGGGGCATGTCGCGTCAGACCTTCTCAATGTCAGGGGGCGTGGTCGACAGTGCGCACCTCATCTCTGCTGTCACATCCAACCTGGATCGATATTAATTTTTAATGTAGACGAGAGCACTGAATCCAGCTTTACACAGATATGAGCTGGTGAACGGTATACCATGAGTTTCATGGTGCTTTCAAGACAACTAGGAACTCTGAAAAATATGAGGTCAAATCAAAACGTCAGTGATCTTCAGGTCGGAAAGTCTGAGCTCTAGAAAGAGGCTTGAGATTCCAGTTGAATGACCGTTCAAAACACATTTTCCCAGTCTGAGATTTCCAAGTTCCGAGTTCCCAATTGCTTTGAACGCGGCAATAATTCTCAGAGGTAGACGGCAGGGTGTTCGCTTCGAGTCAGGAACCAAAACTCCTCCATAGTGACACGTAAATGCATTCCATCACATGACAGCTTCATCAGCTGTTCGATTTCACTTACCGGCATGTCAACTGAGCCAGGATCACAGTCAAATGGATTGGGAAGCAGGTGCCAAAGTGCTCTTCCAAGCATTGGAGGTGAGCAGTCATCACTCGTGTGGAACACATACTGATGCTGTTTTCTGTTAGAAACATGCACCGCCGAGGGAAGGGGGCGTGGTTCGCTTTTGAAAGACTCTCCAATAATAATTCTTTCCTCTGAATCCACTGATTGGGTCACTCATCTGTAGAATGTATTTGGATTTCCCCTGCATGCTTGCGTTCAGTTAGTTTAGTTACCCAAATATTTCTGTTACATAGGCTGTTGTAGCTGCTTCGCATGATGTATTGTTGTCTCTACCTTCTTGCCCTTTGTGCTGTTGTCTGTGCCCAATAATGTTTGTACCATGTTTTGTGCTGCTGCCATGTTGTGTTGCTACCATGTTATCATGTTGTGTTGCTACCATGCTGTGTTGTCTTAGATCGCTCGTTATGTAGTGTTTTCTCTCGTCATGTGTGTTTTGTCATATATATATATTACATACTAATCAGGGGGAATGGGAACCAGGTGTGCGTAACAAAAGTCAATGCATGGGCATCTCGGCATACACAGCTAACGTTTATTTGGAGAGCATAAGCTGGGGAGTTTGAGTTGTTCAGTCAGTTTCCTCTTGATTGCTAGCAATAGCATAAATTATTTGTTTAGCAGTGTTATCTGACAAGGGATTTATGTGAGTTTCTGTGCCTCTGCCTCCCCATACATTGTTTTCACCATAGAAATTGCTTCCAGTAATATCAAAGTCTCTGCAATAGTGTGTGGTTTCATAGCGTAGCAGGCCTAGCCATTCACCATGGGAATTATTCAAGTGCAACGGTCAAGTGTGCCCTTTTTCCATGATGTAAGGGCGCTCTCTGGTTGAATTTTATCTTTTAGATTTGAATAATTTTCATTTTGATTTTTAAGGTTAACCACATTACAAGGATTTCAAGACACAAAGACGATGTTATAATATATTTTTTTCTTCAGGATTTTGGAAATTCTCCTGCGACCCCCATTTTCAATTCAGGCGACCCGTCCCCCCCCCATGGAGTCGCATCCCCTAGTTTGGGAACCACTAGTCTAACGGAAAGCAGCCGAGGCTGTCTAACGGAAGGCAGCCGAGGCTGTCTAACGGAAGGCAGCCGAGGCTGTCTAACGGAAGGCAGCCGAGGCTGTCTAACTGAAGGCAGCCGAGGCTGTCTAACGGAAGGCAGCCGAGGCTGTCTAACGGAAAGCAGCCGAGGCTGTCTAACGGAAGGCAGCCGAGGCTGTCTAACGGAAGGCAGCCGAGGCTGTCTAACGGAAGGCAGCCGAGGCTGTCTAACGGAAGGCAGCCGAGGCTGTCTAACTGAAGGCAGCCGAGGCTGTCTAACGGAAGGCAGCCGAGGCTGTCTAACGGAAGGCAGCCGAGGCTGTCTAACGGAAGGCAGCCGAGGCTGTCTAACGGAAAGCAGCCGAGGCTGTCTAACGGAAGGCAGCCGAGGCTGTCTAACGGAAGGCAGCCGAGGCTGTCTAACGGAAGGCAGCCGAGGCTGTCTAACGGAAGGCAGCCTAACGGAAGGCAGTCGAGTCTGTCTAACTGAAGGTTTGGACTATGCCTTTGTGTTAAAGTATCCAGCAGTGCAGTGGCAAATTCAGTGTATTAATAATAGATTGCATAAAGCACACAGTGGCACTTCTCCAAGTTCCTAAAGTGCATTCCATTGTACACCAATGTGTAGCATGGCAACTATTTTTGTGCTAGAAATCAGCTAACATAGCAGAGAGATGAGGAAGGAATGTTTACCCGTTAGTAAGCCGGGGATAACCAGGAAAGCACGATAGCGTTAGGACTAGGTTATGAGTTCAAGGTTAATGACAAATGACATTAACCTGAGTGGCACAGTCCTTTCTAGTCAAAATGACCTTTACCTTCCTTATAATGTATTTATTCGGTGTATTCACTAGCACTTTGAGCTGCTTTATCGCAGAGATTCTAATCCAACACAAGGGGATGCGCTAACACAAGCAGTCAGCCATGTAATTGTTATCAATAATAATCCCCCTCATTGGTTTATGCTGATTCCTCTCACATCGCTGTGACCTCGGACAGTGTGTTGGAGTAACAACTTTCTTTGAACAACCTGTGTAAACCATTTGTGTTGAATTGATTTACATCACCACCTAAGGTATTATAAACAGGAGATGAGCGTTTATTTCATAGATACAAGGATACACATATAAGCACCTACAGCAGTCTATATGGCATAACTTTACAAGAGCCTAGATACATTATCCACTGAGTATACAAAACAGTATGAACACCTGCTCTTTCCATGACACAGACTGACCATGTAAATCCAGGTGAAAGCTGTGATCCCTTACTGATGTCACTTGTTATATCCACTTCAATCAGTGTAGATGAAGGGGATGAAAAAGGTTACAAATATTTTTAAGCGTTGAGAATTTAGACATGGATTGTGTGTGTGTGCCATTCAGAGCTTGAATGGGCAAGACAACAGATTTAAGTGCCTTTGAAAGGGGTATTGTAGTAGGTGCCAGGCGCACCGGTTTGTGTCAAGAACTGCAACGCTGCTGGGTTTTCCATGCTCAACAGTTTCCCGTCTGTATCAACAATGGTCCACCACCTAAAGGACATGCAGCCAACTTGACATAACTGTGGGAAGCATTGGAGGCATCATGGGCCATCATCCCTGTGGAACGCTTTCGACACCTTGTAGAGTTCATGTCCTGACGAATTGAGGCTGTTCTGAGGGCAACTCAATATTAGGAAGGTGTTCGGTTGATTCAATGTACATCACTAGAGAGCATCACCATCTACTCGTGTTTTTTTTCTTCCAGCTGACCAATAATGGCACTGTGGAGTCGGACGAGGCCGAGTCTCTGACCCTGGACGACATCTCAGAGGACGACATAGACCTGGACAACACAGAGGTGGACGAGTACTTCTTCCTGCAGCCGATGACCACCAGGCGGCGCCGCGCTCTCCTCCGGGCGTCCGGGGTGCGACGCATCGACGTGGAGGAGAAGCACGAGCTGCGAGCCATCCGGGTGTCCCGGGAGGAGTGCGGCTGTGACTGCAGGGGGCTGTGCAACCCCGCGACCTGCGCTTGCAGCCTGGCCGGCATCAAGTGCCAGGTAAATGGAGCTGTGGTGAGGGTCTCCTGAATTACCTCTGTCAGTATGTTTGCCTGTTAAATGATGGCTGGCCCGCTATTGGCTAGCTGGCTGTTTGCCTGGCTGTTTGCCTGTCTCTTTGTCTGTTTGACCGTCTGCTATGCTTATGCATCTGTCTATGTGTTCGTTATTCATTGGAAACGGAACTGTCCAGTATTGGAGGCTAACTGAGGCGTTGGTTGTCTGTCTGTACAGGTAGATCGCATGTCATTTCCGTGCGGCTGCAGCAAGGAGGGCTGCAGTAACAGCACAGGCCGCGTCGAGTTCAACCCCATCCGTGTTCGTACCCACTTCCTGCACACCATCATGAAGCTGGAGCTGGAAAAGAGCCACGAGCAACAACAACCGCAGGTCACCAATGGTTACCACGGAGAACTAACAGTCAACGTCCCTGTCCAGCGTGCTCTGCAGTACCCCCTGATGTCTGACAACATCCCAGTCCCGCAGGCTCCCATCATGCACCTGCCGAGTGCCAGCGACGCTGAGCAGCATCTAGAAGAGGAAGCGGACGAAGATGAGGAAGATGATGAGGATGAGGACGATGGTAGTAGTTTATGTAGTGGCCTCTCGGACTGCAGCACCGACAGCCTGCACACTAGTGACTCTGAGGAGGAAGAGGAGGAGGAGGAGGAAGATGACTGTGGGTCTATGGAGGAGGGGGTGAGTGGACCCCCAGTCTCTCACACAGAGGTGGTTCCTCTCTCCTCTGTGTTGGGTTACACTGATGGCACACACACCAACACCAACCGCGCTAACCCCAACTCATACTACCACAACCCTTCATCAGGGTACTACCAGATGGACAACTCAGCCAACCTGAACCCCACACCAAAAGCCCCTAGTGAAGCTCCCTCACTCCGCCTCTCACTCCCAAACAGGGAGGAGGCCACCGATGGCCCCACGGTCGTGTCACAGGAACAGCCTAAAACCACCTCCGAGCCGCACACAGACCACCTCAGCCAGATAGAGGGACTGTATATGCATTTTCCCCACACTGACAAAGCACCAGCAGCCAACGCCTGTTCCTCAGCCCCGCAGCAGAGCAACACTCCCCACAGTGGGGAGACTAGTACACTACACCATGAGCAGTCCTTTCAGACGCAGGTCAGCGTTTTTCATCATGAATCGTGTTCTAGAGGCAGCTCTGCGGAGTGGTCACTAGCTGGCACAGCCACAAAGTCATAAAATCTGATTTTAAACCTAACCTTAACCCTAAACTTAACCACACTGCTAACCCTAATGCTTAACCCTAACCTTAAGACCAAAAGCAAATTTTAGAATTTTTACAATATAGCCAATTTTGACTCAGTAGCTGGCCTATCTAAGGGGAAATCGCTCAGTTCTGCCTCCAGGACAAGACTCATGACAATAATTGTCAATCAGCCTTTCAGACAGACATGGACGGTAATGATGTTACACTGTCACTGAAGAATAGCACACGGTCTGAGGTATCTGTGGTGAGGAGCAGCAGAGCCAAGGGTCTTTCAACGGGCTGGCTGAGGCGTCCTCTCTCCTACCTGAGAATAAAAGGGATCCACCAATTCTAGAGACAAACACTAGTCACTAGCAGTGTCAGGTAGACTTGTGGCAAGTTCAATGAAACTGGTTAGTGTGATAAGTCAAATAAGCATTCCTTTGCAGCAAGTATGCACATTTGGATTAATGTGCTGACCAACTTAAAGGGTTAAAGGGATACTTCAGGATGTTGGCAGTGAAGCCCTTTATCGCCTTCTCCAGATCCAGATGAACTTGTGGATACCATTTTTATGTCTGCATGAAGTTGGTAACTAGAGTTAGCGCAATGACTGGAAGTCTATGGAAACCAGATGCTAGCTGTGACCATAGACTACCAGTCATTGCACTAACACTAGTTAGCGTTGGCTTGCAAAACTACCTCTAACTTCCTTCGTACTGGATGAAGGATGCAGGGACATAAAAATGGTATCCATGAGTTCATCGGACTGGGACTGGGGAAGTAGATAATGGGCTTCATTGCCAAAATCCTGAAGTATCCCTTTACTAGAGAAACTACATGATGTCAGTATCAATTCATTTTCTGTACAGGAATAATGCTGTTTTTGACCTATCCTAGAAACTGGGTCGCCAGTTTGATTTGAATAGAACCTGAAGGACAGTGTTTGTTGTTTTTAACTCCTGATGAATGTACCTTTTTTAAAGTGAACGATTAGGTTTCAAAGGCAAGCTGTGGGGTTTTGCCTCAGAAGGATCTTTGCACATTATTGCACACACAGTTTCCATGTCCTGGATCTGAACGTCTAACAGCTATTGGACAATGACTGTGAAAAAGTTAGAATTAAACAAAATGATTCCTTATTTCAACAATATAACCATGTTGAATGGGGAAATGAAAAGATAATCTAATTTGAGTTAAATGAATGAACTAAGATAGACAGTAGGGCTCGGACGATATCAGTAACGCGATACTTGTTGGTAGCGTGGCAATGAAACAAAACACAAAGCGGATTTAACTTCTTTAGGAAAACAGCCCTGATGTTGGAAATAACCATTGCTGTCATCCAGAGTCGCATGTCTTTATTTTCCATGTTATAGCTCACAATATTTATATATAGCAGGTTTTTAAAAGACCGAAGAGTTTTGTCTGCTTCGTGTTTACATTTTTGCCATGGGAAAAATATTGCAGTACTGGTATAGTCACAGCCTTAGTGGATTGAGCTTTTATATGGAGTCAACTGGAAAATGTATATAGCTGCAGTTTATTTATGGCTATACAAAGTTTATGTAATATTATGTGCGTTTTGATAATGAGAGCATGCAGTGGATTTTGAGGTACTTCAATTATTAAGCGTCGGTCTCGTGCTGATCTGTGTTGTCTCATAGATGTTGAATACTTCGCATGTATTTTGTTGAAAGGAAAAAACCCTGTTTAAAAATGAAAGTCGTTTTTTTTAAAAATATGCAGTGAGAATGTCAAAAGGAAACAAAGAACATTTATACTTTACATTAGATTGGACAATCCTCCAAGATACTGTAGTTAGAGCCACAGACTTAAAATTGTCTCTAGTCTTACCACTACATTTAGGTCCATCTTCAATTGGACCATGAAACTTGGAAAATGTACGTCATTTGAAATCGTTTTAAACGTCTTGCTCAATTTCATGAGACAAGCTATATTTTCAGTGCTGCTATTATGATTTGATATCAAGTTTTATTGTCACATGCACAGGATACAGCAGGTGTAAAACAGTACAGAGAGAACCTTAACTTGCGAGCTCTTTCCCAAAAATGCGCAATAATGGTAGTAATACAGATAAGGAATAAAACACGGGAAATGCGACAGAAGAAAAACAGAAGAATAGTTATATAACATTCTTATATACAGGTCAGTACAGTGCCAGTACTGTTATTACAATGTGCAGGGGTACTGGAGTGATTGAGGAAGGAATGGACCTACTCAATCAAAACATGTTATTTGTCTACACTCTCTTTTCTCTATGTATCCAGTCTCTTCATCTAGCCCCTTTGTGGTTCTCCTCTTTCTCTTGCTCTCATGACCTCTCTCTCCTCTCACCCATCCTCTGACATCATATCACGTCAGCCAATGAGGTGGTATGTAGCGTAAGGGTGCCAAAGCGTTCATGTTCAGGTGATTTATAGTGAAGTAAGCTACGTCTGTACCAGTCTCTGCTATTCTGCTGTAGATATGATTTGGTAGTCTATATTGTGGTCAATGTGAAACTGGGTATTTATTGTGGTTTATTCTCACAGCAGTCTGTTGTGTCATGAAGGCCTTGAAGTGCACAGAGCTCATGTTGTTTTTGGCTTTGTCCCAAATGGCACCTTATTCCCTTTATAGTGTACTTCTTTTGAACAAGGAAGTAGTACCATTATAGGGTATTTGGGACATAGACTTCCTGTTCTGTTTAGTTTTGTCCCAGAATGTCTCTTTGTTTATCAAGACTGCCTAGAACTGGGGGCCAAAAATAGATTTTCTCTGTTTGTCTCTTCTTTTTTTTCACCACCATTTGTTCCTTTTTCCACAAACATCAGACTTTGAGAATAAATAACCAATGGAACAATTGTGTCCCTTGTCAATCATTTTGGTTACGGATTATTATGACCTTGACATTTTGTCAAGATGAATCATACATATATCAGTAATGTATTGTTGTAATTATTAAAGAAAGACAAAATGTACATCCTAAACATAAATATGGCTGTTTCTCTTTCTTTTTAAAAAGTGTTTGTCAACACCCATTTTCCAGTTTCAAATGTAGCCTCTGAAATCCCCAGAGAAAACCAGTGCCATGTTGACTGTCTCGCCCACAGAGTCAGAGTGAGATGGATTCTCCGGAATGTGTCTGTTTCCCAGGGTAACACATAGCTAAGACTGCTGTCTTGCGCTCAAGACCTCTACATTATGTAATGAATTTGAAGAGTTCTTTCAGTAATGTCTCAGCAACTGATTATTCCAGGATATACAGCGCCTTCGGGAAAGTATTCAGACGCATTGACTCCACATTTTGTTAGGTTACAGCCTTATTCTAAAATGTATTAAACTGTTGTCCCCATCAACCTACACACAATACCCCATAATGACAAAGAAAAAACTGTTTTTTAGGCTCCGTCTGGGCCACTCAAGGACATTCAGAGAGTTGTCCCGAAGCCACTCCTGCGTTGTCTTGGCTGTGTGCTTAGGGTTGTTGTCCTGTTGGAAGCTGAACCTTTGCCCCCAGTCTGAGGTCCTGAGTGCTCTGGAGCAGGATTTCATCGAGGATCTCTCTGAGCTCTGTTCATCTTTGCCTCAATCTGACTAGTCTCCCGGTCCCTGATGCTGAAAAACACACCCACAGCATGATGCTGCCACCACCATGCTTCACCGTAGGGATGGTGCCAGGTTTCCTCCAGATGTGATGCTTGGCATTCAGGCCAAAGAGTTGAATCTTGCTTTTATCAGACCAGAGAATCTTGTTTCTCATTGTTTGAGTCTTTAGGTGCATTTTGGCAAATTCCAAGTGGGCTGTTATATGCCTTTTACTTTCGAGTGGCTTCTGTCTGGCCACTCTACCATAAAGGCGTGATTGGTGGAGTGCTACAGAGATGGTTCTGGAAGGTTCTCCCATCTCCACAGAGGAACTCTAGACTTCTGTCAGTAACCATCAGGTTCTTAGTCACCTCCCTGACCAAGGCCCTTCTCCACGATTGCTCAGTTTGGCCGGGCGGCCTGCTCTAGGAAGAGTCTTGGTGGTTCCACACTTCTTCCATTTAAGAATGATGAAGGCCACTGTGTTGCTGGTGACCTTCAATGCTGCAGAAATTGTTTGGTACCCTTCCTCAGATCTGTGCCAACATAATCCTGTCTCGGAGCTCTACTGACAATTCCTTCGACCTCATGGCTTGGTTTTACTCTGACATGCACTGTCAACTGTGGGACCTTATATAGACAGGTGTGTACCTTTCAAATCATGCCCAGTCAATTGAATTTACCACAGGTGGACTCCAATCAAGTGTAGAAACATCTCAAGGATGATCAATGGAAACAGGAGTCTCATAGCAAAGGGTCTGAATACTTATGTAAATAAGGTATTTCAGTTTGTTTAATATATTTTAATATATAAACATTTCTATGAACCTGTTTTTGCTTTGCCATTATGGGGTATTGTGTATAGATAGCTGAGGATTTTTTGTTTGATTAATCCATTTTAGAATAAGGCTGTATGTGGAAAAAGTCAAGGGGTCTGAATACTTTCTGAAGGCACTGTATGTATTGTTATTTAGTATAAAGTCAGTTATAGCTAATACGATTCTGTTCTTGTCGATACCTTCGAAAGTAGTGATTGTAATGAATTGAGAAATAGTCAGAAAATACATTAGGGACAAGGTCTTAGTTTTAAACTGACTGTCAGATCAGTCAGTCTACTCTGGTGTTCTTGAGATGTCAGTCTTGTGCTATACCTCTATACCTGGATAGTTGACAACATATTTAATCATGTCTAAATTATGGCTTAATGAGGAGTTCAGTAACAACATTGAAATAATCATTATTACATTCATGAAAATATTATTAAAATTACATAATACAAATACAATAAATTATAATAGGTTATACGGTTTGACTCAATGGAACTTGATGACAAAACCAAAATTCCCTTGCTATGGGGGGTTGTTTATTGCCCATTTGTGCTGTTGCTGAGCAACTATTTCTAGGTAATCATGGAAATTATTCTCAAGAGTTCAACAGACATAATATCCTACTATAATGACATCATTTGAGTACTTAATTGAGCACATAAGTTCAGTCTACTGCGTGATTTGAGCCAGTCAACAAGCACTCATAAAGCATGTTTATTGAAAATCTCCTTGAAATCAGCCAGAAGTGCTACCCAGACTGGTCATGTGTCTCCCCACCTCTAGGTGGAGCCACTGACCTTATTTTGCAGGGAGTCCTCTCTTTGGTGGCAGGCAGGTTAGGGTATAAGGTGGTCCTGTCTACCCACCTCACACAGGCTAATCTGTTCCTGTATGGGGACCTTGTCATGGCTCACTGCCCATGGGTGTGTATTAAACTAACATTGACTCAAACAGACCCCCACTACAGCAGGTGCTGAGCACACAAAGGACTTGTATGGATTAAAGCACAGGGATATGAAGGCAGTTCATTGATACTATGCATATACTGTAATATTGTACAGTTTAACAAGTGTATTCCATGGCTTCTGATCATGGTGTTTTTTTTTCTGATGCAGGGAAGGAGGGAAGGACAGGGGTTGGGAAGGGTATGCCTGCTCGCAGCAAGGTATTGTGGGTAGGCAGTTGGGAGACACTACTATCAGCAAAGTGTTTTGAGGCGGTAAGGGTGGGGGTAATCTCAATCGCTCTCCCTCTGTATACAGTTGATATATGTCTCCCTGCTGCCTATTGACCATTCAACATGCTAACAATAGATTGCATAACGCAACAGTTTAATCTGATTGAAAATATTCTGTGTACAAAGTATGCTTTCCAAAATCGGGTTTTATTTTGGAAATCTTGATTTTGTGTTTTGTGGTCACATCTTTGGTTCTAACAAAAATGTCACTCGTCACACATTTGCAAATGTATACATTTCAGTGTAACATGAAATTCAACCACATGGATGATACCGTCAACCAAATATCCAGCAATATCCAGCAACCTTCATACTTTCTGATAGAGCATAGCTTAAAAGAGAAAGGTAACAGGTGTGTTCTCCATTCTTTTGAATGTTTTATTTCATGTTTGCAGATGAGCTGATACTAGTCCTGACCTGCATGCCCTTCACTAACACACTAGCTGAAGGAAAAATGGCTGCCGATTGCTTTATGTTTCATATCTACAGAAATGTGGACCATACAAGTGTTGTGGACCATACATGTGTCAATGTCTGCAGAATGTAAAACAAGTTGTAGAAAAACGGCAACTTAAAAGTTACTTTAAAAAGCAACAGTAGAAGTGCTATTTATAATACTTGTAATACAAGTAAACTGTAGACCCCAGTCACACACACTTGTGCGCACACACACGCGCGTGCCCGCACGGACGCACACACACACAGATGTGTGCACGCAAACACGGGCGCACACACACGCGCACGCTCACATAATACCCTTTGGGGGTGGCCATGAAAAGATAAAAAGTGCTCTTACATCAAATGGAAGTGTTATGCATACTGTGGGTCCATTTAGTACACCATACTATTTATACATCGAACCAAACCACTATGTTGAAAGAATCAGGCTTTGAATTCAAATCATTCATGAACTATGAGTACAGTATGCAGTACAGACAAGTGGTAAACTCAACGCCAGGTGTCATATGCACATATTATAATGGAGTTAGACATCTTTGGAAAAAGACCATCAATGTGTTCCCTTTATTATATTTTTGTTAGTCATCTTTCTTTACAAGAGTGTTTCAACAGAAACAAGTAGTGGAGAGAGAGAGAGAGAGAGAGAGAGAGAGATATCGAAATACATCTGTCGGACACATTGCTTTGTGACAATGAATGTCTACGAAAATGAAGAAGATCTCATTGGATCCCTCTCAATGAATCTGTTGACATACATTCAGGATCTCTGTGTCCGTGGGCATGTTCATAGAAACAGCGAGGGGGGGAACAACGGCAATTCATATAGATGTACAAGATATATCTTTACCAAGTGTCACCGATGATAGGTTGCGGAATTAAGCTTGTGCATAATGTAACGTTCACGTGATGAGTAACCTTGCCTGAGACCTGAAGACCTGGGTTAGCTCCCCGAGCTAAGTCTCAGACCTTACCTCAGCGGGCTAGCACAGTCTTGTGGTGTGCAGGAGACCCGGTTAGTTACATATACAGCATCTATGCTTATTCCCAGAGTGATACACGAAAACTGCGGCCTGAGAACAAATAGTTCTAGGAGCAACAAAACGTATGTGGCGTTAGTATTGGAACATGGATTTGTTTAGTCGCTGAGTTTTGCTGTACATGGTGTTTTTACAACCGTGAAAAGCAGTGGACACATTCTCACAATTACACGATAAAACATTCCTTACCATTAAAAAAAGGAAATTATACAAAAATGCAAGAACCTTAAGTAACACGGCGATCGTTATTCAAGACACTGGATGTAGGATGGTAGCAGCAGCACTAGCTACAGAAAACTTCACAGTATACTCATGTGTGTCAGATAGTAACACTCAACAGAAAATCACAAGCGGTTTCGCAACGGCTTTTTGAGTTGCCGTCTTTCACTTACTCCTGGCAGTGATACATAACAATAATCTTCCCCTGCCTTGTTACCCCCTGGAACAGTCCCCTTAAATGGCTCCAAACCTGCTCTCAGGCCTTAGCTAGCTACACATCAGTTTGGCCTAGCACCCAACACCACCACACCACCTCCACCAACACATTAGCATACCAAAACTGTAAACACGTTTTTCTTCAAAGCAAAGTCTTAGTACTCATCATTTGTCCTTTTGTTCGCTTATTTATTTTGCTCTCTCAGATCTTTGTCTCTGTTCTCTTTCTCCCTCTTTTCTTTCTCATATTGGTCTTTCTCCAAATTTGTGGCACTGTTGTACGAAGGCAACGAGGCGGTGGAGGGCGTCATGTCCGTTTTCTCTGTGGAGGTGGAGTTGTCCGCTAACTGTCCTATCACCAGCACCTCCTTGTCCTCCAGCTCGTACATCACACTGCCTTTAGGCTGCTCCTTGCAGAGCTCTGCTGCTTTCTTCAGAGCGAGTCGGGCCAGGTAGCGCCTGAATGACCTCTGGATCACCACGGCAGACATGTCTTCCTGCTTGCGCCGCAGGGTACTGGTGATGGGTTCGTAGGAGACTTTGGAGGGGTTGGAGGCCATGAAGCGCTCCTCCATCTGGCCCCGGAGGAGGTCCAAGCCTTCACCCTCTCCCAGGACACGCTTGGTGAAGGCAAACAGGATGTCAAGGCAGTGGATGCGCTCCCCACTGACCATGGGCAGATCCATTTTGATCAGCTGGATGTGGTTGGGCTTGGCCATTCGCAGCGGTGGGTCCAACGCGTCTGCAAAGTCCGACAGCTTGTCGTACTCCACGAACTGCGTGGCGTCCGGGTCGAAGCGCTCCCACACCTCGTAGAACATCTCAAAGTCGTCCTCGCTCAGCGGCTCGGCCGACTCCTCGGTGGCCACGCTGAAGTTCTCCAGGATGACGGCGATGTACATGTTGACCACGATGAGGAAACAGATGATGATGTAGCTGACGAAGAAGAACATGGCCACTGGCGGGTTGCCGCAGTTTCCCCGGTACAAGGTGCCCGGATGCTCCATCTGGCTGTCACAGTCAGGCTCCTTCTTGTTGAGGATGGGCGCCAGGAGGCCATCCCAGCCCGCCGACGTGGTGATCTGGAACAGGCAGAGCATGCTGTTGCCGAACGTCTCGAAGTTGAACATGTCGTCAATTCCCGCCTCGTGCTTGACGTAGGCGAAGTTGGACATGCCGAAGATGGCGTAGATGAACATGACGAGGAAGAGCAGGAGGCCAATGTTAAACAGGGCAGGAAGTGACATCATCAAGGCGAACAAAAGCGTCCGGATGCCCTTAGCGCCCTTGATGAGACGGAGGATCCGGCCGATTCTGGCAAGTCGGATGACTCGGAATAACGTTGGGGAAACAAAGTACTTCTCAATCAATTCTGATAAAAACATACCTGTAAGGACAGAGACAAAATACCACACCAATTAAACACATACAATTTCTCGGTTACAACTCCAAACATTTCATTCTGAACGCTACATTTCCATTCAAACGACTATGAAGAGTCAAGGTTCTTACCTACGATTGAAAGGATGACAACGACAAAGTCAAACACGTTCCAGCCAATGGTGAAGTAGTAATGGCGGAGGGATATCATTTTGAGCGTACACTCCCCAGTGAAGAGCACTATAAAGACAAAGTTAATCCAGTGGAGGATATTTTCCCTCTCTGGTGTCTGGTCATCCTCTTCCACCATCATAGTGACCATGTTGAGGCAGATGAGGATCATGATGACAATGTCAAAAGCCTGCTTCGTTACGAAGTCAAACACACAGCCTTGGAATGCATTCTAGAATGGAAAGACAGATGAAGGGAGAGAGAAAAACAGAGAGAGGAAGAGAGCGATAGAGATATATATATATTTAATCATCATTACTGTGAGAATTCAAAATAAATATTGATTTACATTTTTTGTTATTTGCTTAGAGAAATCAGTCTTAAATATTCATTCTTAATATTTGAGCTACTGCTTGGTTAAATGGTTATTGTAATATCAATAGGTGTCAATATCAAACCGTTGGCCTGGGAATAGGCTTCTGGGGTTTCTTGGAGCCGAGCTTCTTCATGGCATTGTAGTATTTCTTCTGTTCCTCTGTCATGAAGATGTCCTGACCTCCAAAGTAAAGGGGAACAGTACAAAACCTGGTAAAAACCTAACACACGGACAGCCAGAGTGTGCATCTCTCTCTCTCTCTCAAGTTTCTTTCAGTCATTGTTAGCTCGGCGCGCTTTTCAGATCTCTCTCTCTTTCTCATCCCTCTCCTCTCGATATCTCTCAGGCTATTTTACGCTCTCTCTCCTCTTCCTCCTTGAACTTTCTTTCTTTTTCTCTTGTCTCCTCTGTCTCGGTATCACGGAGACTGCATTCACAGTGTTAGCTCTCTTATTAACGACTGGAAGGTGAATGTGTGTGTGTGTGTAACTCATATGCCTGCTGTATTTAGAATAATCTCTCAGCTAGCAGCAGGTTTGACAAAACACTGAGCTCTCGATATCGCAGTGTATACTGAATACGTATCTTTTTCTTCTGTTGGTTGAAGTTGTCAATGATGACACCAATGAAGAGGTTGAGAGTGAAGAAGGAGCCAAAGATGATGAAGATGACAAAGTACAGATACATGTAGAGGTTCTGTTCATATTGGGGCTGAAGTTCCACCTGAAACACAAACAAGAAAGATATACAGCAAAATGTTTAATCATTGCACATATTCCACCATATTCAAGTCAAACCCTCATTTACAGGACATTCCTAAAGGAAGATTTTTTTTTTACAAAAGACATAAAAACACCAACATTCCAATAAAAAATGTCAACTCAAAACCTTAAATACAAGAGTCAACCTGACTTTAAACTGTCAGCCATTTTCCATGACCAGAGCCCCAAAGAAACACTTACATTACGAGAGTCCACAGCTGCGTACATGATGTCCATCCAACCTTTAAATGTTGCCTAGGAGCAGAGAACAGAGAACAGAATGAATGACTCTGAGGGGTCACTCTCAAGTGGTTACTTACATCTGACTTCCCTGTTCCTTTGCTGCAGCCTTGCAGTCAGGCTCCGCTCCACTACTTTTGGTTAAGGAGAGCTATTTTGGTAGCAGGAAGAAAATATTAAATGAACAGTCACAATACTCTGTGAAAGGTACTAAGCTATGTCTCGAACAAAAAATACTCTACACTGATTTAAAAGCACAAAAGTGGCAAAAAAGTCAAAAACAAGACCGCCATACAGGCATACGGTATATACTCTGAGTGTACAAAACATTAGGAACACCTTCCTAATATTGAGTTGCATCCCTTTTTGCCCCTAGAACAGCCTCAAGTCGTCGGGGCATGAACTCTACAAGGTGTCGAAAGCATTCCACAGGGATGCTGGCCCATTTTGACTCCAATGCTTCCCACAGTTGTGTCAAATCGGCTGGATGTCCTTCGGGTGTTGGACCATTCTTGATACACACAAGAAACTGTTGAGGGTGAAAAATCCAGCAGCGTTGCAGTTCTTGACACACTCAAATTCCTCTGATCAGTCTATGTCATGGAAAGTGCAGGTTTTCCTAATGTTTTGTTCACTCCGTGTAAATTAACATTATATGCACGTTTCATAATAGCTACACTTTTAAACCAGATTTATTAAAGCATAATCTTCCCGAACGCCAACAGACAACTGACCATGTCCTCATGCCTGTCCCACTCACCACTTGCAACAAGGCCAAATACCCGGCCCCGACATTATCAAAGTTGATCTTGACATTCTTCCATCGGGCGCTGTTATTGGCCAGGGCCAGACAGTCGCTCTTGTTGTTGACCACCTCGATGGGAAAGGTCTCGTCGTTGGTGGTGTTGACGCAGTAATAGTACTTCCCTGCGAACAGATTGACGCCCATGATGCTGAAGATGAGCCAGAAGATGAGGCACACCAGCAGCACGTTCATGATGGACGGAATGGCACCCAGGAGGGCGTTCACCACCACCTGTCAATCAAAGATGACATGGTTAGAGCGCTCGATCAAACCGGTTCTCTGAGGTTTCTCTGGATAGGACTAGAAAGTAATGTGGCAATGTGTTGAGTGAGATAAAGTTGAAGCTGAAATGCACACTCTTGTTACTAAAGAACCATTTCTAGGCTTATCAAAGAATCCTGGTTACCATAGATAATAACATATGCAATAATAATATAATCATGTATAGGGAGGGTGAATAGCGCTGGTAATATTGAGATATTTTGTTAGGTTTAGGAACACATGAGATTATGTGTACAGTATTTTCACTGTGTTATTTTCAGTACAAAGCGTGTTACAAGCGCTACCACAAGAGTTTGACAGTTAACTATTTAAGGAAAGGAAAAGGACGGAAACGCTCTTTCAAAGGAGTGGCGACAGAGCACATTTAACCACTGTAAGTTCAAAAGCAAAACAGGAAAAACCTTAGAAGAGTCAGGGTGAAGTCACAACAGTGCTTACTGTAAATGAAAAGACACACAAAGAAAATAATTACACATCAAAAGGCCCCACACAAGCAACATCGAGGCAGAGCAATGTTAGAATCTATCGACACAATGCGGAGAAAGTCATGCAGATACACACGAGAGACATATCTCGAAATCTAGCTCTATACACAGGCATGCGTCCATTTAAAATACATCACTGGTTTCTATTTTCCTCCTTCTAGAAAGCCTCAGCCATTTAAAAAGGACTGTGGCTAAGAATACTACAAGATGTCAAATGTAACAAGGCATTCATCTCCTAAAATAAGTTACATTTAGTTATGACATTTAGTTATTTTCAAAAGACTCAATTGCAGTGGACTTTATCATAACAAATATCCTAAAAGCTGCTTGAGGGGCTCTTTCTGATTGCAGTTCAGCATGAAACATGTTCTCCAGTAACCCTTACCCTCATGCCCTCGAACCGTGACAAGGCCCTCAGGGGTCTTAAGGCCCGCAGGGTTCGTAGGGATTTAATGGCACTCAGCTCAGAGTAGCCTAACGCATTGGCTACCAAGCTCACCAGAGACACCTGAGAGAGAGAGAGAGGGGGAGAGAGAAAGAAAAACAGAGAGAGAGAAACAGAGAGAGAGAAACAGAGACAGAGAGAGAAAAAAACAGAGAGCAAGAGAGAGAGTGAGAGAGAACGAGAGCGAGAGCAAGAGCAAGAGCAAGAGCGAGAGCGAGAGCGAGAGAGAGAGAGAGAGAGAGAGAGAGAGAGAGAGAGAGAGAAATAAGCAATGTCAGGAGAGACGTTTGCAGAAGGAGAACTATGTGGTACATGGGTAACGAATGTTATGGAATTTCCATTCATTCCAATTGGTAAATGAATTAATCAAATCCCTTTAAATTGCTATCCAAAGCTTAGATTTTAATTCATCTGCTGACAAAGCGTGTTCAAGGTCATCGCGTGTGTATGGAGTTCGCATACAACTCCAGCAAATACATACATCAACAATGAGGAAGTCCAGCCAACACCAGGCGTTGGTGAAGTACTTCTTGAATCCATAGGCCACCCACTTCAGCAGCATCTCCAGGATGAAGATATAGGTGAAGACTTTGTCTGCATACTCCAGCACTATCTTAATGGTCTTCCGCTGCTCTATGTAAATGTCTTCAAACGCCTACACAGAGACACAAACAAGGAATCTAGCATTAGATAATGTTTGTCAAGTGTTTTGAGTCACATAGGTTGGTGTTTTTTTGATAAAATGTAGGGCTCTGAGTTTTTCTGAACACAAGACATGACCAGGAAATACTCTGGGCCCTAGTTATGCATATGGATCAGAGTTTTCCCTGTCCAGACTCAACTCTACTGATGAGTACACTCTGACCAATCAACGTTTCAGTTTTCACTTCAAAACAGAAGTGTCAGGCTAACCAAGAAGCCATAAAGCTCATCTTCACTCTACTTCAAAGTAAGCAGACTGTAATTATTTGACACTCACATTGTGATGTAAAGGCAACTAGAGCACATGTTTACTTGACTTTTCTTAAAAGAGCGGTACAACATTACACAGGCCAGGTGAGCAGCAGCCACTCACCAGAGCGCCACTGCTGAGCAGGATCATGAAAATGATTAAGGTCTCGAACCAGTTGTGTTCCACGATGATGAAGCACGTCTTCCTCAAGGTCCACCACATCTTCCACTTGCCCTCCTCAACGTTCACCTGGCAACACTGGAACCTGAGCACACAGCCTGGGAGAGACAGAGAGAGGGAGAGAGAGAGAGAGAAGATAAAGTAATGCCTTGTCCTTCCATCAGAGCTCGGAATTCGCTCTAGACTACTTCTGATGTGTGAAAGGACAAAGTATGTCAAAGATAAAACGTTTGTCTCTGTCAGTCTCTCTCAAACCTTCCTCTCGCCAGTCCCGCTCTCCCTTCCCCCTTTCCCTCCTTCTTCCCCCACTCTTCCTCGTCCTCTCCCAAAGCCCCTCCCTCCCTCACCATCAGTGAAGCAGTTCTCTGGGTCCTCTGACTCCTCGTCCTCCAACTCCACTGACTCAGCTCCATCCCCCGGGGGACCGATATCCACCGAGCTGCCCTCCGACGAGGTAAGGTGCTGGGGCTCTATAGGTAGCTTCTGTGGGGGCGGGGGGAGAGACAACCTTCTGAGCTACTAGAGATCTTGAGATTCTTGTAATGGTTCATTCTCCATTGTCATGGACTGTAACAGTACAGTAGTCTCACCAAAAACTTTGATCTGGACTGGAGACATGACTTTGGCTTAAATGTAAACTCAGAGTTATACTCGTTTCATCATTATAATCATCATTACATGCAGCGTCAATCAAAAGTACCTACAGGCTTTGAGATCAGTTTGATCAGGGGAGATCCAATCACACTGTAGTATACAGCACCTGGTAGCAACAATACATGCTACAGGGAGAGGTTGGTGTTACAATGCACTGTGGGTATGTTTGATATTGGCTCAGACAGTCGAAGGGGGCATGCAGTATTCCAGTGCATTTCCAATCCTGAAATCGGAAAACAAGCAAGAGAATAGCACAAGCTTCGGTCTGTTTCGGGAAATAAATGGGTATTGCCACATTAGCTAACCAGCAAAAACCAGTACTGTGCACTGTTTACAAGACAGCATGTGGTCTGGAGCTATCAGATAATAATAATATAATGAATACTAATATAACATTAGATGCAGTGTGACCATGCTACCCAGAAAACATACAGGGGAGATACAGCTAAATGGGGTACTCTAACAGGATTATCCACTGGAGACTAAGAGGAAATGTCCCTCCAAGAGGAAATAATGTTGGAGGGATCTCTGGGGCTGACTATAGTACAACTGTCCTTATTCTTTGCTATTGGCAGGATAATCATTGGATCATAAATGCACACTTTGACATTAGAGCCCTGCAATCCATGCAAGTTATCAGTATTACAGTAGTAGAGATATTTTTTTAATATAAATATATAATCTACATGCTGATTGGGCTCCCGAGTGGCGCAGCGGTCCAAGGCACTGCATCTCAGTGCTACAGACCCTGGTTCGATTCCAGGCTGTATCACAACTGGCTGTGATTGGTAGTTCCATAGGGCGGCGCACAATTGGCCCAGCGTCGCCCAAGTTAGGGTTTGGCTGGGGTAAGCTGTCATTGTAAATAAGAATTTGTTCTTAACTGACTTGCCTAGTTAAATAAAAATAAAAATATGCAATACAGTGTTCTGTGTACTGTATGGTGAGAAGGCTTAGCTCCGTAGGTGGAATCCCTGTCCTGTTTTCATTGGTAAAACATGGTGCAATGTTTAGGGAGTTTGGGGCGTCTGGCTGGCTGGCAGACAGAGGAGTAACATGCCATCAGTACTAGACAGTGCAGCAGGTCTGATTGCCGTGGGACCCAGCTAATACGTAGTGTGAACGATGGAAGCATGCTACCCTGCCCGCTCCACGCCCCTCCCGCCCGAGATACACAATGTTCCAGAAGGAGCGGTGGTGCTCTCTCTCTCGCTCTTTCTTTCTCTCTCTATACCTCTCTCTCTCTCTCACACACATTATATCCCCCTTTCTCACATGTTCTCTATTTCATCCTTCTTCTTCTCTCTCTCTCTATACCTCTCTCACACACGTTCTATCTCTCCCTCTGTCTCACACATTTTCTCATCCTGCTTGTTCCGTCTTTTCCATCTCCCTCCCTCTCTCTATTCTTTCACACGTCTTCTCCTTCTCTCTCTTTTCCAGTCTCTCGCTCTCTGCCATTTCACTCTCTGCCATCCCTCTCTCTCTCTCTTTGTTCAGGGCGAATGCTATATATAAATTGAGGGTGCCCTCCTGCCATGCTTTTGGAAGGCAATATATAATTTGTGTCTCGATTTCACTTGGGTGTTTGCTATAATTGCTGCATCAGTTCAGTATGGTATGGCTGACTGTATGCAACCGCTAATCTCCCAGGGGTTCAAAGAGACTAATATTCAGACACCAAAACATTCACTAGATCTATACAGGGAGAACATGTCACCCTCGTGATTTTAACCTAAAGTACTTCGGTCTCTTCCTCTCCTCCTTTTCTCTCTTCATCAATTCTCTGTTATTTTTTCTCAATCTTGGGGTGATCAATGCCAATCACCTCCAAAATCAATCAATACAAACCAAGCAAGGAAATCAAAAGGAAAAACAAGTCACATGACTTCACCTATCAATGGGAAAAGTGGATGCAGCTCATTCATAATGGTGTTGAAACTACAAAAAAAGCCTGATGATCAAATTACAAATAAAGAAATGAGATGAAGGGGGACAGAAGAAAATAAAGGCCAGGGACTACAACAGAGGAAAGCAGTTGGGGAGGGGGGTAGTCAGGCAGAGAACAAAAAAATAGGGAATCCGTTGAAAGAAATGCAAGATAAGTATTGGTTGGTTCTGTAAAATGGCATAGGCAGTCTTCATGGTTAGTGCTATGTAGAATAAAATGGTCTTACAAGTCTCCTCTCTCTCACTGACAACCTTGTGAGCGTCTGTAACACAGCTGCAATAACAAACGGTGGGTTAAGCAAGGTAAAGTGACAAACCATGAGCCAGCTCATAATGTACAGTACAACCTCGATGTCTGTTTTCATCAATCAGCTGCAAGGCACATAAGAACACAGGTTATCCACAGAGAAACACTTTAGAAGACAAGGCTCCAGGATGATATAGAATAGGATTAAACAAATTGTGAGGACAACAATTGACCTTGTACTGTTCGTAGCACAAAATCACACTCACACACTCACACACGGTTTATGATCCCGTTCCCAAATAAATAGACTAATTTCAAGCTATTATTTATAAGGGAGAAGGGGGATCAGCAATGGCATCTAATCCATATTTGTTGCATGGAGAGCCATGACCAGAAACAGACCAGGCTAGCTTTCTCTAATAACTGAAGGAGTTGGCTGGGGGCAGGTCGGCTCAGCTCCACTCCCTGTCCTTGGCTCCGGTCTGGAGATGTGGGGGCGGGGCTACAGAGCCCAGAAGGCCCGCTTACCCTCCTAGCTTAACGTGACATTATGTCTTCGAAGCAGACACACATCTTATTTACAACATCTGCTCCAGAATGTCGTGTGTGTGTGTGTGTGTGTGTGCATGTGTGTGTGCGTTCGTGTGTTCGTGTGTGTTCATGTGTGTGTGTGTGTTCGTGTGTGTGTGTGTGTTCGTGTGTGTGTGTGTGTGTGTTCGTGTGTGTGTGTGTGTGTGTTTGTGTGTTCGTGTGTGTTCGTGTGTGTGTGTTCGTGTGTGTGTGTTCGTGTGTGTGTGTTCGTGTGTGTGTGCGTGTGTGTTCGTGTGTGTGTGTTCGTGTGTGTGTGTGTGTTCGTGTGTTCGTGTGTGTTCGTGTGTGTGTGTTCGTGTGTGTGTGTTCGTGTGTGTGTGTTCGTGTGTGTGTGCGTGTGTGTGTTCGTGTGTGTGTTCGTGTGTGTTCGTGTGTGTGTGTTCGTGTGTGTGTGTTCGTGTGTGTGTTCGTGTGTGTGTTCGTGTGTGTGTTCGTGTGTGTGTGTTCGTGTGTGTGTGTTCGTGTGTGTGTTCGTGTGTGTGTGTTCGTGTGTGTGTGCGTGTGTGTGTTCGTGTGTGTGTTCGTGTGTGTTCGTGTGTGTGTGTTCGTGTGTGTGTGTTCGTGTGTGTGTTCGTGTGTGTGTTCGTGTGTGTGTGTTCGTGTGTGTGTGTTCGTGTGTGTGTTCGTGTGTGTGTTCGTGTGTTTGTGTGTGTGTGTGTGTGTGTGTGTGTGTGTGTGTGTGTGTGTGTAGGCCAGTGAGTGGGATATTTTAAGTCCTTTATCTGTCTTCCGGCCTTAATTTACAGTCTATTAAACATGTCATAAATATTATGTTTATTTTAAAATCTCAGTGGTGTGATTTCTAAGGAAAGGGATTAAATGTGTGAGAAATGAGCCTCCACACACATCCGTGAGCCTCCACACACATCCGTGAACACCCACACACATCCGTGAACACCCACACACATCCGTGAACACCCACACACATCCGTGAACACCCACACACATCCGTGAATACCCACACACATCCGTGAGCCTCCACACACATCCGTGAGCCTCCACACACATCCGTGAACACCCACACACATCCGTGAACACCCACACACATCCGTGAACACCCACACACATCCGTGAGCACCCACACACATCCGTGAACACCCACACACATCCGTGAACAGCCACACACATCCGTGAACACCCACACACATCCGTGAACACCCACACACATCCGTGAGCACCCACACACATCCGTGAACACCAACACACATCCGTGAACAGCCACACACATCCGTGAACACCCACACACATCCGTGAACAGCCACACACATCCGTGAACACCCACACACATCCGTGAACACCCACACACATCCGTGAACAGCCACACACATCCGTGAACACCCACACACATCCGTGAACACCCACACACATCCGTGAACAGCCACACACATCCGTGAACACCCACACACATCCGTGAACAGCCACACACATCCGTGAACACCCACACACATCCGTGAACACCCACACACATCCGTGAACACCCACACACATCCGTGAACACCCACACACACACTTCACTTCGCTTCACCCTTTGCAAGGACGCTGCTCTAAACAATTTCTTTCAACAAGCGCATATAATAGCGAAGACCCATTTGCCCGCCTGTATACTCAGTGAACCAGATAACACACACATCAGCCCATTATAGATATCTAATGAGAACATCCAGAAACGACCTGCTGCTTGGGCCATAGGCCATTCTGACTCATTATCTGTAGTCAATCATCATCAAATTTCAAATGTATTTATAAAGCCCTTCTTACATCAGCTGATGTCACAAAGTGCTGTACAGAAACCCAGCCTAAAACCCCGTACAGCAAGCAATGCAGTTCTAGAAGCACCTGCAGTGACTGTACTGTCCTCTCATGCTACTTCATTGTTTTGATGCCTAGGGATTTATAACAGTACACTACAACAACCCTGGATAGTGGACTAGGCTAGAAAGAGTCAGCAAAATATCTAGCTGAAAACTGCCTCTGGAATTCTGGAGTTCTCAGATTCTATCCACTGATGTGTAGTGGTAAAAAATAATCGGTGAACAAAGTAACGCTGCCTATATTTCCAATGCATTTTTCCACTTTAGGTGGGTAAACGCCTGGCAAGATGAAAAGGTGTGTGAACGCCGATTATGTGCGTTTCCCTTCCACTTCACCACTGATTCTGTAAACAGATCTACGTCAAACACAGCAGACCTTGGTCAAATACATATAACAAAAACGATGAAATACGATAGAGTTGCGCTGTATTTAGCTTACCTGACAAAATGGAACCAATGGCACAGTCCCAAAAGTGTAAACCAATGGAATAGTCCAAAAGGTGTAAACAAATAAGCCTTGTTTAACCATCCTGATCTCATGAGCTCACATTCTGTTTCACTACACATGACACGTAATGGGAGCACACACGGTTAGTTCTGGTTCACAAGGCTAGTAAACCAGTAGAACAATCCCAATAGTGTTAACTAAAGGAATCGTCCCAAAAGTGTAAACCAATGGAATTGTCCCAAAAGTGCAAACCAATGGAATAGTCCCAAAAGCGCTCACTCTGCTTAAGGTCAAGCTAAATCATGGCACCTCCAGTAACACAGACACCACTCAGAACTAACACAGACACCACTCAGAACTAACACAGACACCACTCAGAACTAACACAGACACCACTCAGAACTAACACAGACACCACTCAAAACTACCACAGACACCACTCAAAACTAACACAGACACCACTCAAAGATACCACAATTAAAAGATGTGATGTGACTGTGCTCGTTGCTACTTAACAGAGCAGCACAGGGGTCTCTAGTCAAACCTCCTCTCTTACCTCTTTGCTGCCCATCGACATTTCCTCAGAGGCCGAGTCGCTGCTGAAGTCCTCCGTGATAGCGGTCTCAAAGTCCGACTCGCACACCGCGATGGGCACGCTCACCGTCAGGCTGGGGTTGTGGATGAACGACATGTAGTTGCACTCCTCCTTTGGGTAATTCGCCGTACTGTCTCCTAACCCCACCCCCAACCCCCCTCTGGGCCGCCCGTTCCCCTCCTTCAGACAGACCCCACTCGGATCTTTAGTGATCTCGACCAACATGTGTTTTGAGATGCAGTTGCCCCCCTTGCCGTTGATGGAGCTGTGGAGCTCGTCCAGGGTCTTATCCCCCTCCAGTGACCCCCCCTTGACCCGTTTGGTGGCTCCGCCCCCGAGGAACAGGCTCTGGATAACCTGACGGATGGTCACCTTGACCCACGCCACGCCCCTCTGGATGCGGCCCACAGCGATCTGCAGGTTGTTCATCTCGCTGTCGTCGTCCGTGGCCGCCAGGTTGTCGGCGCTGAAGGAGCTGAGCAGCAGGGCCAGGAACAGATTCAGGACCTGTAGAGGCAGAGGGAGGAAAGGAGTCCATTCTGATCTGGCTTCAGTTGTTAATATGGAGATTCAGTTCAAATTGAAAATTGCATATCACGTAAATATGGCAATGCTTAAAACATATTTGCTGCACCAGTGTCAAACACAAATTGACCAAGAAAGATTCATCACAAGTACAGTGATATCATCCATAGGTATGGGGATTTTGGGATATACAATGACTAACAGCAAAAACACCTACCACCAGGTTCCCTATAACCATGACCATCATAAAGACGATGAGGCACATGCTCTGGCCAGCCACCTCCATACAGTCCCACATGGTCTCGATCCACTCCCCACACAGCACCCGGAACACGATGAGGAACGAGTGGAAGAAGTCATGCATGTGCCAGCGCGGCAGCTGGCAGTTGTCTGCGATCTTACACACACACTCCTTGTAGCTCTTGCCAAACAGCTGCATGCCCACCACGGCGAAGATGAACACGATGATGGCTAGGACCAGTGTCAAATTACCCAGAGCTCCCACCGAGTTACCGATGATCTTGATCAGCATGTTCAGGGTGGGCCAAGACTTGGCCAGTTTGAACACCCTCAACTGTCGACAAGAAGAATCACATGAGGTTTTTTTGTTGTTCCTGGTTGTGACTACGGTATTAATATCTAGCTAGCATCAATCAACAAAGGATGAAGATGAATATTACCGCTGTATCAAGGAGTACGTAAAAGAAAGGTAATCTGTTATTCGGCTAAGGGGGGGGGGGTAGTATAGTTATGTTTCCTGTAGAAATGTGGCAACTAGAAGGTACACGATCTGCTCTGACGGGGTCAACTCGGGAGGAACTGGTGTCAGAAGTGGGATCTTACCAATCGGAAAGACCGGAGCACAGACAGGCCCTCTACATTGGCCAGGCCGAGCTCCATCAGACTCAGACTGACGATGATGCCGTCAAATATGTTCCATCCCTGTTGAAAGTAGTAGTAGGGGTCCAGAGCGATTAGCTTGAAACACATCTCGGCCGTGAAGATGCCTGTGAACACCTACACAGAGCCAGAGACAGAGACAGTAGTTAGATTTGAGCACGGTTAGAAATATTTCCATAGAATGAGTGTTAGTGGTTGTGTGGGTAGTGTGTGGGTTAAGCTTGGCTAGCCATACATATTTGGACGTATGGATAGATGTACATCTTTGTATACAGTTTCCATAGTATGTGGCCAACTTGGTGGCTGAATCTTCTAAAATAGACTTAGACAATGAAACTGTGAAAAATAACAGATTGGGGATTTGGAAGATGCCACGTGTGACTTTGAGGAGAAGCTATACCAGGTGCAAGAGATTTTCCTTACAAATTCCTTAGAAATGAAAAAAGCAGCAGCGGACATTTCTGAACTCTTATCCAACAGACCTATACATCCATTAATGGATCTCTATCATTTGTAACTGTTTCTGATGTATGTATTGTGAAGTATTGTTCAATAGATGTACTATGTAAGGCATTTATTTATCTGTGTTTCTATTTCACAATTCATTTTACATATACTATCAGATTGCTGAGTGAAGGGTTTGGGTGTATAAAATATCTAAATATATATGATGTATTGTATGAATAAAAAAATATACAATTAGAAATGGCTGTTAGGGGACATCCTAGTAACAGTCTCTCTTTAACTGCTTGATATTTCGAAAAAGCCTTGCAAGTTTACGTCAGTAATATTGAACACGTACCAGGTTCCCGACAGAGAGGACATGATTGAACTCCTTGGTCATGGGATAATGTTCCATGGCCATGAAGAGGGTGTTGAGAACGATACAGACGGTGATGGCCAGGTCCACGAAGGGGTCCATCACCACTGTGTTGACGATCCCCTTGAAACTCAACCACATAGGACAGCAGTCCCAGATCAGACAGGTGTTGGCAAACTTATACCAGCATGGTGGACACTTCTGCCTGGACTCTTCAAGCTCTGGAAAGGGTTAAAACAGTCACATTTTGGTGTCATTTATTTATTTTTTTACTAATTAGTAATTTAGCAGATGCTCTTCTCCAGAGCGACTTACAGGAGCAATTAAGGTTAAATGCCTTGCTCAGGGGCACAGACAGATTTTTCACCCAGTCGGCTCAGGGATTTGAACCAGCGACCTTTTGGTTACTGGCTCAACGGTTTTAAACGCTAGGCTACCTGCCGCCTGTTGTCATGTAGACATGTCCACATTCTGGCTATAAGCATTATGACTTGTTATAAGCATGTATAACAAGGACACTTCATTGATGGCATACACATTATAATGGTTGTTGTAGGCTATGAGTCTTCAAGATGTTTGGTTCATCGGTCTAGTATAATAACATATTATTTAAGAACTTGGTGTGACACCAACCCTCCATGGTGTTGGTGAGAATACTGGCCACACTCATAGCTCTGGCTCTGGCTCTGTCTGGCTCATCTAGGTAGGCCATGGACGCCTGGCGAGACCTCCTCTTCTTCAGCCTCATCTCAGAGTCAGTGGTTGTCCCCTGGAGATCAAGAAACATCTGGAAGAGTTATTCAGTGTACGGACTAGGTGGCCTGTAAGGGACTCTATACCAACAATGTTGGGTTCACTTCAAATAGTATTTATTTTTTGTCAAATACTTTAGCTGGGCAATGGAACCAATGGAATAATACCAAAAGTGCAAACCCGGTCATCTGACTCAATCAAAAGAAAATGAATAACATTTGGAGCGTGGACTGATAAAAACTATAGCTCACCTCAGGCAGGAGCAGTCCTACAGGCGAGGTGGGCACCGAGGTCCCTCCCACTAGCGAGACGACGCCGTTACAGTCCACGGTGCTGTGCATCTTGCCGTTGGCGGGCAGCAGGACGCGCTGAGGGGCCAGGCTAGTCTGACTGACCGTGCTGGAGCGGCGCTCGATACGGCAAGGCACGAACAGGGAGCCGCGGCGGCTGTCGGTGTCCTCGAACGTACTTTGCTCGTCGTCTGCGAAGTCGTTATCGGAGACCACATCGCGGGCGCGGCCTTGGAAGCTAAACAGGCTAGCTCGGCTGTTCCTCCTCGGGGAGAAGAGGGAGCCACGGATACTGAGGAGAGACTGGTGGAAGGGGAGAGGGAGAGGGAGGAAAGAGAGAAAGGGGAGAGGAGAGAAAGGTATCAGTACTGAAAAAGAGGAGGAGGATGGAGGTTATGGAGACGATGAAACGTAAGAAGGAAGATCAACATGATTGGAGTGACTCAGTGGACACTCCGCCCAGTGGAGTGATGAGGAAGATGATGGTAATGAGGACAATGGTGACTAAGACAATGACCCTTTCCCCTCACTGTGTACTCGCCTGGTTGGGTGAGGAGCATCTCTTCTCGTAGGACAGCCGGTTGGCATCTATCGAAAACCGGAAGCTTAACCTCTTGATACTGTCCTCCGACTCGGACTTGTGGAACTTCTTGTGCTCGCCCCTCTCTTTTCTCTTCTTCTGACGGTTCATTCTCTCCTTGGCGCTCTTGGAGATGAGTTTGGAGGTCCCTGAGGAGGCTTCTGAGGAGGGCCCCCCTCTCCCGCTGTACTCTCCGTGGCTCTCTGTGGCTGCTGCCGCGGCAACCTGCCAGCCAATCACACACAAGCACAGTTGTCACGGCAACCGGCACCCGTCTTTGGTGGACAGAGCACAGAGCAGAGCGGCAGGCAACACAAATACCCAAATCAGCTTCAAAGAACTTCTTAAAATGGAGGCCTGTGTTTTGTCCCACAAACTGATTGTTTTCCTAACGAAACTGGCAAAGATTAAAAGGTTATCTGTTCCGGAAGCAAGTGAACAACCAAATTGCTCTTTGAAATAATAACAAGCCCTGCATAACCTGAATCACTGTGGATTCATTTACAACAACAAAAAGCATGGGAGAAAAAGTCATTCATTTTTCAAAAGCAACCATGCTTAGACTAAGTATATAAAATCTTTGTGATATCCATGTTTTTGTTATTATTGTATTGCTGGACACTTGGTCAAGCTGTTATTGTAAATAAGAAATTATGTGTAGCAGATGGAACTTCCCTCCCTCCACGGAAGCTAATACTGTACTACCAATACTACACAGAGTAATTATTCCTTCTCTATCTACCTCTTGCTTCCATAGTAATGGAACACCCTTGTGTGTAAAAGCTTGACACCAACCAAGCACCAAGACATACTTACATAAGAGAGGATTATGGACTTAAGAGAGAAGGGCAATAGAGGGCAGGGTAGGGAAAGACAGAGAAAGACAGGGAGGACTTTGGCTGTATGCACTCACTACTGTGTCGTCGCTCTGGATAAGACGGTCTGCGTAATGACTCAAATGCAAATGATTTAAAAAAGTCAAACTCTGCAATGCAAATGCACAAGCAGAAATCAGCCAATACCAATGCCTCCTCCTGCTGTCTCTTGAGCTGCTCCAGCATGGCCTGGAACTCCTCCTCCTTCTGGGCTGCCTCCTCTATGGTGGCCTGGTTCTGCTCATCGTAGGCCATGGCCACCACAGCCAGGATCAGGTTGACCAGGTAGAAGGAACCCAGGAAGATCACCAACACAAAGAAGATCATGTAGGGCTTCCCCGCCGCTCGCAGGGTCTAAGAGGGAGGGAGAGAGAGAGGGACGGTGGAGGGAGAGAGGGGGAGGAAGAGAGGAGACAGAGAGAGAGAGAGAGAGAGAGAGAGAGAGAGAGATGGTAGAGGGAGAGAGAGGGGGAGGGAGGGAGAGACAGAGAAGAAAAGAGGGAGAGAGAGATTGGGAGGTAGGTAGTTAGGGTGGGGAAAGAGGGAGGGATAGAGGGAGGGGGAAAGAAGGATAGAGGGAGGGGAGGGAGAGAGAGAGAGGGATAGAGGGAGGGGAGGGAGAGAGGGATAGAGGAAGGGAGATAGATAATTGTTTTCATTATATGCATTTTCTTTTCTTTACCAGTATTCCTGAGTTGTTTCACTGTTATTTTCAGTGATAAAGCACTGAAAGGGGATCAAGTGTATCAGATCAGCAAACAGTGAGCGGACATTTTGTTTCTAACCAATAGCTTTGGCCCACCTGTTGGTAGAGATTTTCCCAGAAGTCCTGGGTCATGAGTCTGAACAGGGACAGGAAGGCCCAGCCAAACGAGTCGAAGCTTGTGTAGTCGTAGTCTGGGTTCCTGCCCGCCTTGATGCACGTGAATCCCTCTGGGCACAACCTGTGGTGAAGAACCCCATACACAACACACAGGTCAGCAACCATATTGTGGTCACTAAACCACTGCCACAAGCCACTTGTACAGTACAGAGCGATACAGTGGATATTTACAGCGTCCACTGAGCAGCATTGGTTTTCATTAGATCGACTTAACTGTACTTACACTGAATATGATTTCATTTTCTAAGATCAGCCTGACTACATTAACACTATCAACTGGTTAAGGAAACAAGTGAGTATGCTTACATGCATACTAATAACTCGATATTAAACTGATTATGACAAAAGTCAGAGTATGGCATTAGTCATGTAAACACCTTAATCTGATTATCTTAATCGGCGTAAGGTCAAAGTCGATTAAAACACCTGATTTTCTGAAGCAATCTTTCTAATTATTAGGACATGTAAACAGCTTAATCGGCGTTCCAGCTGTGTATTTGATCTGTGCATGTGCCAGGACCGGAAGCATATGCCTCCCTCTTATGCGTGAGGGAAGTGAGTTCGGAAAAACTGAAAGGATGCATCATTGAAATATTTTTCACAAACAAACTTCATTTGTCCAAACTCAGAATCAAACAGTCTTTGCAAAAATAACACGTTCCGTGTTGTAAAACGTTTATTTTGTCTGCTGATTATTAGGTAAATCGTTCTTCTTGCAAAGCATGTAAAGGTTTTAATCAAATTATTACATTAATTTGACAGTGCACAATAATCATATTTATTGTGTGCATGCAATCGTGCTCAGTAATTCCGTATGTGTGTTGAGGCTGTGTTGGTGAATGTAATTGGCTATGTAAATAAAGGATGTTGTCGAGTCTCACCCGGCTCCACTGCCATTCCCACAGAGGAGGGCGTCCCTACGGTTGGGGAGGTAATAGTAATTACCTAGAAGGAAGAACAGAGAGAGGAACCATCAGTCAATATGTTGAGGAGCGCTCGGGGAAAGGATGGAGGCAGGCAGGGAGGGAGGAAAGAGAGGAGGGAGGTTTGAAACTGGATTAAAAGATTTGAAATTTAGCAAATCATCTTAATGGGTTTTCAAACTTGTACAAAATTCTGATTTATGAATTAAGCAAACAATATGCTGTGGCCCAGTGGTTGAGTGCTTAAGTGAAATAAACAAAAGCACTTTATTAAAATAATTGTTATTGTCATTATATATATATATATATATATATATATATATATATATATATATATATATATATATATATATATATATATATATATATGGTATAAAGGGGGGTGCAACTCAATATTAGGAAGGTGTCCTTAATATACTGTATACTGAACCAAAATATAAACGACTGACTTGACTGCATCAAATGAACCAACTCAATTCTGCTGAAATAATATAGTCCTCTCCACTCTCTTGTATTAGCGCCAAGTGCTCTATTCTAGTTAGCATCTCTTCAATGCCTAAGTGTTAAGGAAACAAGTGAGTATGCTTACATGCACACTAATTGTTTATTTCAATTCACTGTTTTCCTTATATGAACTGTAACTCAGTAAAATCATTGAAACTGTCACGTTTCATTTATGTTTTTGTTCAGTATATACAGTATATGTATATATATACACAATTGAAGTCGGAAGTTTACATACACTTAGGTTGGAGTCACTAAAAGTCGTTTTTCAACCACTACACAAATTTCTTGTTAACAAACTATAGTTTTGGCATGTTGGTTAGGACATCTACTTTGTGCATGACACAATAATTTTTTACAACAATTGTTTACAGATTATTTCACTGTATCACAATTCCAGTGGGTCAGAAGTTTACATACACTAAGTTGACTGTGCCTTTAAACAGCTTGGAAAATTCCAGAAAATGATGTCATGGCTTTAGAAGCTTCTGATAAACTAATTGGCATAATTTGAGTCAATTGGAGGTGTACCCGTGGCTGTATTTCAAGGCCTACCTTCAAACTCAGTGCCTCTTTGCTTGACATCATGGGAAAATCAAAAGAAATCAGCCAAGACCTCAAAAAAGACCTCCACAAGTCTGGTTCATCCTTGGGAGCAATTTCATCTGTACAAACCATAGTACGCAAGTATAAATACCATGGGACCACACAGCCGTCATTCCGCTCAGGAAGGAGACGCGTTCTGTGTCCTAGAGATGAATGTACTTTGGTGCAAAAAGTGCAAATCAATCCCAGAACAACAGCAAAGAACCGTGTGAAGATGCTGGAACAAACAGGTACAAAAACATCTATATCCACAGTAAAATGAGTCCTATATCGACATAACTTGAAAGGCCGCTCCAAAACTGCCATAGAAAAGCCAGACTATGGTTTGCAACTGCACATGGGGACAAAGATCGTACTTTTTGGAGAAATGTCCTCTGGTCTGATGAAACAAAAATAGAACTGTTTGGCCATAATGACCATCGTTATGTTTGGAGGAAAAAGGGGGAGGCTTGCAAGCCGAAGAACACCATCCCAACCGTGAAGCACAGGGGTGGCAGCATCATGTTGTGGGGGTGCTTTGCTGCAGCTGGGACTTGTGCACTTCACAAAATAGATGGCATCATGAGGCAGGAAAAGTATGTGGATATATTGAAGCAACATCTCAAGACATCAGTCAGGAAGTTAAAGCTTGGTCGCAAATGGGTCTTCCAAATGGACAATGACCCCAAGCATACTTCCAAAGTTGTGGCAAAATGGATTAAGGACAACAAAGTCAAAGTATTGGAGTGGCCATCACAAAGCTCTGACCTCAATCCTGTAGAAAATATATGGGCAGACCTGAAAAAGCGTGTGCGAGCAAGGAGGCCTACAAACCTGACTCAGTTACACCAGCTCTGTCAGGAGGAATGGGCCAAAATTCACCCAACTTATTGTGGGAAGCTTTTGGAAGGCTACCCGAAACATTTGACCCAAGTTAAACAATTTAAAGGCAATGCTACCAAATACTAATTGAGTGTATGTAAACTTCTGACCCACTGGGAATGTGATGAAAGAAATAAAAGCTGAATAAATCATTCTCTCTACTATTATTCTGACATTTCACATTCTTAAAATAAAGTGGTGATCCTAACTGACCTAAGACAGGGAATTTTTACTAGGATTAAATGTCAGGAATTGTGAAAAACTGAGTTTAAATGTATTTGGCTAAGGTGTATGTAAACGTCCAACTTCAACTGTACGTCTCGTGTCTGAGGTGTTGAATTGCGACTCTACTTTGTCTCTATACTGAAGCTTAGCTTGTTTGATTGCCTTGCGGAGAGAATAGCTACACTGTCTGTATTCGGTCATGTTTCCGGTCGACTTGCCATGATTAAAAGCAGTGGTTCACGCTTTCATTTTTAGGTGAATGCTGCCATCAATCCACGGTTTCTGGTTGGGGAAGGTTTTAATAGTCACCGTGGGTACAACATCACCGATGCACTGCTAATAAACCCGCTCTCCGAATCAGCATATACATCAATGTTGTTGTCTGAAGCTATCCGGAACATATCCCAGTCCACGTGACCGAAGCAATCTTGAAGCGTGGAATTCGATTGGTCGGACCAGCGATGAACAGACCCGAGCACAGGCGTTTCCTGTTTTAGTTTCTGTCTATAGGCTGGGAGCAGCAAAATGGAGTCTTGGTCAGATTTTCCGAAAGGAGGGTGAGGGAGGGCTTTGTATGCGTTGCGGAAGTTAGAGTAGCAATGATCCAGAATGCTTCCAGCCCGGGTTACGCATTCGATATGCTGATAAAATTTAGGGAGTCTTGTTTTCAGATTAGCTTTGTTAAAATCCACAGCTACAATAAATACAGCCTCAGGATATGTGGCTTCCAGTTTATATAAAGTCCAATGAAGTTCTTTCAGGGCCGTCGAGGTGTCTGCTTGGGGGGGATATACACAGCTGTGATTATAATCAAAGAGAATTCTCTTGGTAGATAATGCGGTCTGCATTTGTTTGTTAGGAATTCTAGGTCAGGTGAACAAAAGGACTTGAGTTCCTGTATGTTGTTATGATCACACCACGACTCGTTAATCATAAGGCATACACCCCCGCCCTTCTTCTTACCAGAGAGATGTTTGTTTCTGTCAGCACGATGCGTGAAGAAACCAGGTGGCTGTACCAGCTCTGATAACGTATCCCGAGGGAGACATGTTTCCGTGAAACAGAGAATGTTACAGTCTCTGATTTCTCTCTGGAATGCAACCCATTCGTCTACCTTGTTGTCAAGAGACTGGACATTGGCGAGTAGTATACTCGGGAGCGGTGAGCGATGTGCCCATCTACGGAGCCAGACCAGAAGACTGTTCCATCTGCCCCTTCTGCGGCGCCGTTGTTTTGGGTCGCCTACTGGGATCCGATCCATTATCCTGGGTGGTGGTCCAAACAGAGGATCCGCTTTGGGAAAGTCGTATTCCTGATCGTAATGTCGGTAAGTTGACGTTGCTTTTATATCCAATAGTTCTTCCCGGCTGTATGTAATAAGACTTAAGATTTCCAGTGTAAGAAATAATACATAAAAAAACAAAATACTGCATAGTTTCCAGTAAACCTCAGACTTCAACTGTATATACACACACACTGACTGTACAAAACATGTACAAAACATTAAGGACACCTTTCTAATATTGAGTTGCACCCCCCATTTTGCCCTCAGAAAAGCCTCAATTCGTCGGGGTATGGACTCTACAAGTTCAACGACACTTAAATATTTTGTCTTGCCCATTCACCTTCAGAATGACACACATACACAATCTATGTCTCAATTGTCTCAAGGCTTAAATCTGTCTCCTCCCCTTCATCTACACTGATTGAAATGGATTTAACAAGTGACATTAATAAGGGATCATAGCTTTCACCTGGATTCACCTGGTCAGTCTATGTCATGGAAAGAACAGGTATCCTTAATGCTTTGTACAGTCAGTGTGTGTGTGTATATAGTTGAAGTCAGATGTTTACATACACCTTAGCCAAATACATTTAAACTCAGTTTTTCACAATTCCTGACATTTAATCCTAGTAAAAAGTCCCTGTCTTAGGTCAGTTAGGATCACCAATTTATTTTAAGAAGCCTCCCCCTTTTTCCTCCAAACATAACAATGGTCATTATGGCCAAACAGTTCTATTTTTGTTTCATCAGACCAGAGGACATTTCTCCAAAAAGTA